>NW_027411977.1:31368838-31995160 GCF_047663935.1 Musca autumnalis | reverse complement strand
CGGCATTTCGATACAATACAAACCTTAGGTGATAAAAGCTGAAGTCGAAAGATAATTAATTAAAATGAATTAAATGAAGAAAGTATCAGTCAGCTATGGGGACGGAGATATACCCTCAGCCTCCGCAAAAAAACATAAAACCCAAAAATTATAACGTATATAAAATATATTGATTTTGGTTCACAAGTTTCCTTCCAAAGACATGGAATCTGTAGCTACAGTAATGTGGGACTATAACAAAACATTAACACGGTGACCTTGAACCAACTTTAAATGAAAGGAGCTTACACCTGGCAAGTTTGTGCGGATTCTAAAACTACAATGTTCACAGATGAGAAAAATCAAAAAACAAAAAAATCCCGGAGCACTTTTTAAATAAATCGCGGTCAGGGTTCACATTTTTAGGGTTTTTTTGCGAAGTTTTTGCGAATTCTGAAACAGCAATGCACGGTGCTCTTGAAACAATTTTAAATGGAAGGTGCTTACACCTCGGAAGTTTTTGCGGATTCTGAAACTACAATGTTTATAGATGAGAACAATCAAAAAACAAAAAAAATCGCCGGAGCGCTTTTTAAAAAAATAGCGATTTAAGTTGACATTTTTGCGGGTTGTTTAGGTTTTCGCGATTTTGCTTAGAAACTGCAATTCCTATCAAAATGGGACTAAAGCAAATGTTGTAGCTGTAAAAATTTTATACAAGAGTGACCTTTATGATATTCTCGTCGGTTTTACCGTTTTTGAGATATAGAAGTTCAAATTGGGGACAATTCAAATTCAATTCAATTCTGTATCGCCCCCTTATAAAACAATATCATGACTACAAATTCCCAACTTAAACTTATATATCTAAAAAAATAATACAACTTAGGATAAGTCACTTAAGCCAGTCTTGTAGAGAATTTTCACAGCTTTAAGATTTTCTCAGGTCACATGTCGATACGACTTACCGTATTCAAGCAAATTCGCGAAACCCTAACAAAAAAAACTAAAAATGTAAACGGAGCTTCCTTATCTCAAAAATGGTATAAGCTGGGAACAAATGATAAACGTCAATCCTCTAGAGAATTTTAACAGCTACAACATTTTCTTTAGCTCCATTTCGATTGGACTTGCGGTTTTCAAGCAAAATCGTAAAAACCTAAAAAACACCTAAAAATTTGAATTTTGACCGCGATTTATTTAAAAATCCCTACAGCGATTTTTTCTTGTTTTTAGATTTTTCTCATCTATGGACACTGCTGATTCAGAATTCACAAAAACTTTCCCTGTGTAAGCGGTTTTCATCAAAAGTTAGTTAAGGCGCACCCTTCATGACATTGTTTTAAAAGTGGGCGATACAGTCAATGCATTGTCCCAAGTTGAACTTCTATATCTCAAAAATGGTAAAAACTACGAAAATACCATAAAGGTCGATCTTGTAGAGAATTTTCATAGCTACAATATTTGTTTTAGTCCCATTTTGATAGGAAATGCGGTTTCTAAGCAAAATCGCGAAAATCTAAACAACCCCTTAAAATGTCATCTTAAATCGCGATTTATTTAAAAAGCGCTCCGGCGATTTTTTTTTTTTTGATTGTTCTCATCTATGAACATTGTAGTTTCAGAATCCGCAAAAACTTACGAGGTGTAAGCACCTTCCATTTGAAATTGTTTCAAGAGCACCGTGAATGTTCATAGATGAACAAAATCCAAAAACAAGAAAAAATCGATGGAGGGATTTTTTTAAACAATTCGCGACCAAAGTTCGCATTTTTAGGCTGTAAACCGGACCACAACGAGCAGCATCGGTATACATTTCCAAAGGACCTTCGAATAGATCCTAAACTGCACTTAGATACAAATGTTGAATTTTTGTGGGGGAAATACCCTAAGGAGTGGACCGATATGGGCCATTTTAGAAATTAAACTAATTATGGATAATATATTACTTACTTACTTAGCTAGTCCATTACAGAACATTTGTTCCATAGACCGAACTAAGAAAAGATCTGCAATTCTCTATGTTTTTCGCTTCGCTTTTTGGAATACCGCGCCTTTTCATTTCTTCATCCACATGTATGCTCAATCGAAGCTTAGGCCTCCCGATTCAAACGCCTTTTTAGCGGGTTCATCATCGTTCATTCTTATGATATGGCCTAGCCAACGCAATCGTTGCATCTCGATACGTTTAACTATATCCATGTCTTTGTATATTTGATATAGCTCGTGGTTCATACGACGTCGATATTCACCGTCAACGCAAATCGGTCCGTAGATCTTTTGAAGAATTTTCCCCTCAAACACACCAAGCACTGCCTTATCTTCTTGTGCAAGTACCTATGCTTCGGAGCCATACATTAGCACGGACAGTATGAGCGTTTTGCATACTGTTATTTTTGTTTGCCGAGATGTGGCTTTGTTTTTAAATTGCTTATTTAAACCATAGTTGCATCTGTTGGCCAATACAATTCTTCTTATTTCACAACTGATTTTGTTTGTTGGTTTTACGGCGGTGCCGAGCTATACGAAGTCTTTAACTACCTCAAAATTGTAGGTACCAACTTCCACAGTTGGTCCGAGCTCTATGGACGCTTTGCGCGTCGACACCATCAATTTGGTCTTTTCGCCGTTTACCGCCAGACCCATATTCGCAGATTCTGCTTCGACCTTCCTAAAGGTTTCAGTTACTTCCTTTACTGATCGTCCTATGATGTCTATGTCATCAGCATAAGCACGTAACATGTGACTATTGGTGTAGATCGTGCCATTTCTTTTGACATTTGCATCTCGTATTACCTTTTCCAGCAAAATTTAGATTAGGTCACACGAAAGGCTGTCACCTTGTCTGAAACCTCTTTTGGTACAAATTTCTTCGGAGAGGTTCTTTCCAATTTTAACTGAAGACCTAGTATCAGTTGAAGTCATCTTACAAAGCCGGATGAGCTTTGCGGGGATACCAAATTCAGACATTGCATGGAATACCTTTGTTCGGAGTGGACTGTCGAATGCTGCTTTATAATCGACAAAAAGGTGATATGTGTCGATCTGCATCTCTTGGGTCTTCTCTAAGATTTGCCGCAGGGTAAATATCTGGTCAATGGTGGACTTGCCAAGTCTAAAGCCACATTGGTATGGTCCAATTATTTCGTTGACCATTGGCTTTAGTCGTTCGCACAATATCCCTGACACGATCTTGTAGGCAATAGGGAGTAGACTTATGCCCCTATAGTTGGAGCATACAGTCTTATCTCCTTTCTTGTGGACGGGACATAGGATGTTCAGGTTCCAATCGTCGGGTACGCGTTCTTCCTGCCAGATGGTGCTAACTAGCTGATGCATACACCTTATCAGCGCATCGCCTCCGGTTTTAAACAGCTCGGCTGGTAAGCCATCAGCTCCTGCTGCTTTATTATTCTTCAGCCGGTTGATTGCTGTTTTTACCTCATCTTGGCCGGGCGGTATACATTCTATACCATCTTCTGGGATTGGATCTGTGGCATCATCGTCTTCGCTACTATTGGATACCAGCAGATTGGAGAAATGTTCCTTCCATATCCTGAGCACGCTATCTGTATCTGTTACCAGATTACCTTGCTGGTCTCTACAGGAGGATGTGCCTGTACCAAAGCCATCTGTTTGATGTTTCACTCTATAGTAAAATTTTCGGACTTCATTCTGGCTCCTGTACATCTCGATTTTTTCACACTCCCGCTTTTCCATTTCTCTCTTTTTCTTGCGGAAAATACGTTTCTCTTCACTCCTTTTCTCCCGATATCTCTCTCGTGCGCTACGCGTTGCTACTGATTGTAAAGTAGCTCTATATGCCGCATTTTTCTCTTCGGTAGCAGCACGACACTCCTGGTCATACCATGAATTCCTTTGTGGAGGTCTCTGGAATCCAAGTATGGATTTTGCGGCTGTTTGCATGGAGTGGGCAATATTTTGCCATTGTTTTGTTATGTTATCGGGACAAGGAGTGCTCGCGTTAAGCAATTGGGCTAGTTGAGTGGAATATGCTGTGGCTAGACGGGTACGTACCTTTGCTGCAACAAGGTAGTGGTCCGAATCAAAGTTTGCGCCTCGGAACGATCGGACATCCAACACGCTCGATGAATGTCTTCCATCTATCACAACATGATCAATTTGATTACTTGTTCTTTGATCTGGAGACAGGCAGGTGCCCTTATGAATATCGAGATGATTAAATCTGGTACTGCTAACTACCATGTTTTTTGCAGCTGCAAAGTCTATCAGCCTCATACCATTGTCAGATGTTTCACTGTGGAGACTGAATTTCCCGACTGTTGGGCCAAAGATATTCTCCTTTCCAATTTTGGCATTAAAATCGCCTAGAATGATTTTAATGTCATGGACAGGGCAACGGTCATATGTTTCTTCTCGTAAAATATATCTTTGGTCTGTTCGTCCTTTTCTTCAGTGGGAGCATGAGCACAAATAAAGCTGATCTTGAAGAATTTAGCTTTTATTCGAATTGCAGCAAGTCTTTCATTCACTGGGGTGAAGCTGGATACCAAATGTTTTAGTCTCCGACTAACTACGAATCCGCAACCAAACTCATGATTTACGTCATGGCAGCTATAATACAGTGCGTCACCTTTAGGTTGTTGTTGTGACGCCTTTCCCAATCCATCGTATTTCCTGTATGGCAGTAATATCGGCCTTGTACTTTTCAAGTACGTCTCCCAATGCGAAGACTGCACCTTCCCTATAAAGAGTGCGAACATTCCAGGTGCAGATTCGCAGATCATGGTCCTTAAAACGTTTGCGGGGTTCTTCAACTTTAGAGGGGTTTGTTTTTCTTTTCTTTCGTTTTTTCAGGATTTTTAAAATGTTAGATGTACACGGTGCGCCTTAACTAATTTTAAACGGAAGGTGCGTACACCTGGGAAGTTTTTGCAGATTCTGAAACTATAATGCTCATAGATGAGAAATATCAAGAAACAAAAAAAAATCGCCGGATTGATTTTCAAATAAATCGCGATTTAAGTTGACATTTTTAGGGGTTCTTTAGGTTTTCATGATTTTGCTTGGAAACCGTCAGTCCTATGTAAATGAGCCTCAAGAAAATGTTGTAGCTGTGAAAATTCTCCATAAGGTTGACCTTTATGATACTTTCGTAGGTTTCACCGTTTTTGTGTTTGCGAAGTTCAAATTGAGACAATGCACTGACTGTATCGCCTCCTTATAAAACAATGTCATTACTGCAATTTCCCAAATAAAACTTTTATATCTTGAAAATGGTACAACCTAGGAAAAAATAAATCATCCGTTCTTGTAGAGAATTTTCACAGCTTCAACATTTTCTTTGGTCCCATTTTGATATGACTTGCGGTTTCCAAGCAAAATTTTGAAGACTTAAGATAAAACCCTAAACATTTGAACTGAACCTCTATATCTCAAAAATGGTAAAACCTACGAAAAAACCTAAAGGTCAGTCTTGTAGAGGATTTCCACAGCTACAACATTTTCTTTAGACTTATTTCGATACGACTTGCGGTTTCCAAGCAAAATCGTAAAAACCTAAAAACCCTAAAATTGTGAATTTTGATAGCGATTTATTTAAAAATCCCTCCGGCGATTTTTTCTGTTTTCTTTATTTTTCTTATCTATGAACATTGCTGCTTCAGAATCCGCGAAATCTTCCCATGTGTAAGCGGTTTTCATCAAAAGTTAGTTAAGACGCACTGAGCATGATATTGTTTTATAAGGAGGCGATACAGTCAGTGCATTGTCTCAATTTGAACTTCTACATATATCTCAAATACTGTAAAACCGTCGAAAATGTCATAAAGGGCAATCTTGTGGCAAATTTTTACAGCTGTAACATTTTTTTAGGCCCATTTACATAGGACTCGCGGTTTCCAAGCAAAATCGTCAAAACCTAAAGAACCCCTAAAAATATGAACATAAATCGATATTTCTCATCTATGAGGATTGTAGTTTCAGAATCTGCAAAAACTTCCCAGGTGTAAGCACCTTCCATTTAAATTTGGTTAAGGCACACAGTGTGTATATAACAATTTACATAATTTGGTTCAAATTGGTTACCTTTTCGAGAGTAATCGTGAACAGAAATTATTTTATATTTGAAAATTTTGCATATTAGAGCGAAGATAATTTTTAATATTAAATTTAATTAATTTCTCGTTAGAGTCGAGCTTAATGACTAAGTATGCAAGTGAAAAAGGAAAGCCGAAGATTCGAACCCACAAAATAATTAATTCGATATAATTTTAGTTATAATTCGTAGATTTTTTATAAAGTTATTCTGTCATTTTGACAGGAAACATAGATTACCTCAAGAAAAAATTATACCGTTTTAATTAGAACCAGAAGGACCACCTGCGTGAAAAAATCATCACAATCCGAGAAGAGGACTTCAATTGAAATGAATAATTTTGAATTTTTGTGGGGTTGGTACATGGGTGACTCTGAAATCTTTAATTTGCCATAAGGGTTAGAGTATAAAGAACCCGTGAAGAATATCAAACCAACCAGCAAATGTTTCAAGGACTACGATCGGCGAATTTGCATTGTACACACGCTTCCTGAAGGCAATGTTGAACACAAACATATCAAACATACTCGTACATAGGGATAACTTATATGAAGGCTACACAGAGTGGCCCAAGTGTTTTTTTTGCTCAATTCTATATTTTCCATGGGTGAAAGTAGAGTTATGAAATTTGAAGGAGATGTTAGTTATATAAAATTCCTTAATGTATGTGTGTATTTATAATTAAATAACCTCAATTTGAAATAAGCAAAAATTCACATAATGATTATACGCTGGCATGTGGGGTCATTCCAATTATATAATAGCTCATAAAATTCGACATAACAATGGGAAAACATAAACTTCGTATTGTTCTTTTATAGACAACAAGCGAACAAATTTATTTACGCTTGGGTACTCACACGAATAATAATACATACATAATTGACAGCTACTATTTATTCTAATTAGCATAGATTTGCAAAAAGATACAAACTCCATTATGGAATTATTAGATTGTTAATTTGCTAATTTACAATTAAAAAAAAGTAATAACAATTCCAAAATTTCTATTTCATTCAAAAGAATAAATGAATGATTGTAATTCATTTGTTAATTTATTATTGCTTTACATATGAACTAGGTTAGCACAAAACACACGCCACCTCATCGTATCCCATTCCAAACATTTTATTTTATTTACTGCTAATGGACATAACCAGGCTTTAACACATTTTCATTTGTGCTTTTTTACTGCAACTGGCACAGCCACTGACATTAATTTAGGCCGTTTTATTGTTGTTGCTGTTGTTCATCGATGCCGTCATGCCTAGGCTTTGAATTTTGAAATACGTCCAATGCCCAGGGTGGCGTTTAAAAGTGGCTCAATGCGTGCGTGAATTTCTTTGTAAGTTACTGCAGAAAACCCCTCCAACTAAAATGAGAGTGAAAGTGCAGCTAATAGATGTTGAGTGGTTGGTGGTGGTGCTACTGAGTGCGGTGCGCTGTAATAAAACTGCTAAGAGGCGAAACAAAATGATGAAAATTGTAGGGATTTTGATATAGGATTTAAGTTGAATAAAACAGATAACAAATTTAGTAATAAAATCAGTAAACTAAATAAGAAAGGTAGGAAAACTGTCATCAACATGGGAGAACTTGTTAAATGTTGGGACGTGTTATGACTTCGCAGACAGATGAACAGATAAAACAGTTTTATAATAATGGTGCAGACATTATGGGAAAAATGGGATATGAAAATACAAGACATACGTTTAGATTGCCCATGAAAATTAAACTTTTGTTTGTATTTATATTTCAATTCTTGGAAGTGCTAGCGATTCCAGATACTTAACCGATTATCACATTGGTTGTTATAGGTGAAACGAATAGGTGAACACAAAATGTCAAATTAGAGGCAGGATAATGAAATCTTGGTCTTATTTCAAAATCAAAAATTTTTACTAAGAAGTGTTCCCAGCACTTGAGAAACGCAAATAAAACAAGAAAGCATCAGTTGTACCGTACCCACAGAGATATACCCTCAGGATCGGACCTAAAGAAAACAAGTAAAAAAGTATCGGTCGAAAAGCATAATATCGGGCCACTAGGGAAACCTTCAGTAGAAATGTCTAAAGGATCCTCGAACAGACCCTCAACTACAAAAATGTGTTGAACATTTGTATGAGTGGTACCCAAAATATTGGACCGATAGGGCCCAAATTTGAACATAAACTAAGCTTGGACAAAAAATTTCGGGATCGAAAATTTGGACCAAATCGGCTCACTCCCATCCAGAGTTATCGTGCGCACAATTTTTCCGAACATTTTTGAACTTTTTTGGGGGAGGTACCTGAAGCTGTGGACCGATATGGCTTATCTTCGAACTTAAACTAAGTTTGCACAAAATATTACGAAGGCCAGATTTTGGACCGACTCAGTGGATCCGTTCGAGAGTTATCTTGCGTTCCAACCACTACACATGGTATCATAGCGGGTTTTTTCACCTTTAAGGCTAGTTTCTCAGGAAGTGTGGACTTGCCCCTGATGAAACTTGTACCGTCGTATGGGGGGCAGTGAATACAAGTTGCTACAACAAAAATCAAAAATCAAAGCAGGTCCTAAACTGAACATTTCCGAAATTTTGTTTGGGAGGTACCCGTAGGGGTGGACCGATTGAGTCCATATGTGAACCTCATATTACTCTGGTAGAAAGTTTACGCTATACAAAGTATGGATCAAATCGGTTATCGTGCGCACAAACTTTCCGAACATTTTCAAACTTTTGTGGGGGAGGTTCCGGAAGGAGTGGACCAATGTATCTCATCTTCGAACTTAAAGTTTGGGCAAAATAGTACGAAAGCCATAATTTGAACCGAATCGGTTCATCCGTTCGAGAGTTATCGTGCGCTCCAGCCAGCAGGACAGACGGACGGACATGGCTAGATCGACTCCAAATAGTCTAAAACCATTATTTGGATGAGGCACATTTTTATAGTATCAAAGTGTATATACCCTCTTTAGCCGAAAGGCTGAGGGTATAGTAAGCAAACCCAATACTTCTGACGTGTTTACGGTTTTTTTTTTGAGTTTTTGGGTCAATTTCTCCCAGAAGAGTCCTTAAACCCTATTCTACCTAAACTATGGGTGGGAGGTAACCGAAATAGTGGTCTGATGTTGTCGATATCCGGACATAATTCGAGGCTGTAATAAATGATACAATGTAAAAAGTTTGGACCAAATCGGTTTGTCCCTTGGAGGGTTATCTTACGTAATACCCAGTTTAGTTGGTACCGGCAAGCTTTTTTGAATATTTTGGGCCATTATCTTAGGTAGAAAGGGCTTGTTACCGAAGAACAACTTCTCGAAAATAATTTGAAAACTATACGAGATGAGCTGTTAAATTGCACTTTAACCAAATGTTGTGTAAGAGGTACCCGAAGGACGGGGCCGATACATGACTAGATGAAATAATACAAACATTCTCCTCGAACCGTACAAAATGTTGAACATTTATGTACTAGGTACCCCAAGGAGTGGAGCGGTAGGGCCCACTTTTGAACATAGAATAAGTTTGGACAAAATATTTCGAGATCCAAAGTTTGGACCTAATCGGTTACCCGTTTATGAGATATTGCTCGTACCATTTTAGCGAATATTTTCGAACTTTTGTGGGAGATGCACAGGAAGGAGTGGTCCTATCAGCACCACCTTTGAATTTCATTTAGTATTGGAAGAAATATTACCATATGAAAAGTTTGGTCTACACTTTGTCCAACCCTAGAATTCGGTTCGAGAGTAGTCGTCTAGCAATTACACATGCTGGCCGTAGGGGTTTTTTTACAGCTTTCGGTTCATTTTCTCTAGAATTAGGGACTTATCACTCAAAAAATGTGTACCATCGTAATAGGAACTGTGAGCGCAACATGTTGCAAGAAAAGTCCAAATGATGCGAGAGGAGGTCCTAAACTGCTATTTTCCGAAATTTTTTGTGGGAGGTATCCATGGACTAACCCGATCTATGTCTCATAGAAATATTTTGATGTGCAAGGTATGGATCAGCAGCCACTACACATACTGGCCGTTATCGGGTAATTTTCTCAAGAAGTACGAACTGGAAAAACGTATACCGTCTTAATAGGGGTCTTGAGTGCAACCTCTTGCAAGAAAAATCAGAACGATTCGAGAACCGGTCCTAACCTGCACTTTTCCGAAATTTATTGTGGGAGGTATCCGAAGGAGTTGATGTATATAGTCCATATTCTAACTTCAACTATGTCTGGTAGAAATAGTACGATGTCCGAAGTAGGGACCAAATCGGTTACGGCGTTCGAGAGTTATCGTGCGCACCATTTTAGCGAGAGGTTTTAAACTTTTCTGGGGGTGGTACCCAAAGGAGTGGACCGATAAGGTCCATCTTTAAACTTGATTTAAGTTTGGTCAAAAAAGTACAACTGCCAAATTTTGGACCGAAACGGTTTATCCGTTCAAGAGTCGTCCGCAACACATGGCGACATAGCGGTTTTTTACAGCATTCGGGCCATTTTCTCAGGAAGTATGGAAGTGCCCCTGAAAAAACTTGTCCGTCGTAAAGGGGGTAGCTAATGTAAGTTGTAACAACAAAAATCAAAAGGATTCGAGATGAGGTCTGAAACTGCACTTTTCCGAAATTTTGTGTTGAGGGTACCCGATGGGGTCCATATTCGAACTTGATCTATGTCTGGTAGAGATATTACGAGGTCCACGCTTCGACCAAAACGGTAAGTCCCTTCAAAAGTCATCGTGCGCATAATTTTTGCCAAAAAATTTGAACTTTTATGAGAGAATTAACCTAGAGAGTGGACCTATGTTGCCCATAAACTAAGTTTGGACAAAATATTACCAAAGCCAAATTTTGGACCAAATCGGTTAATTCGTTCGAGAGTTATCGTGCGCTCCAGCCAGCCAGACAGACGGACGGACATTGCTAAATCGACTCCAAATTGTCTGAAACGGATTTCGATGAGGCACATTTAGCCCGTATTAAAGTGTATATACCCTAGCATAAGTGATGAAGCGCCGTAAAATTTTGGCGCAGCATCCAATTTTGTGAACTCGAAGAGATTTGAATCCATGATGGTTTCTTATCCCATGTACCAAAATTTAAAATTTTCGTTTAAGCACAGTTTAAGTCTTGCCGTAGTAATGTTTTGAAATGTTGTCCAAAAACAGTACTTGTGATCCTTGTGGTCCCTTCGGGATCTAAATAAAATGGGTCACGGACATGATAAATATCGAAAATGGTGACTCCTAAACTTATATCAAGTTGCAGGATGGGACGACATCATAGAGGTACCTCATCCACAAAAGTTCAACACTTTTGCGCTTAAATTCCGAAAATTCAAAAATAAGCTGAGATTATAAATCCATTTCTAGTATTCCAGTAAGAATATTGCGATGTTATTTTCTTCCAGCTTCTCTTTGTCAAATTGCCTTTTATATCTACTACTTCCTGAAAGTTTCACCCATGAAAAATCTCAGAAAACAACACCTACTTTACTTACTCTCACATTAAATGTATCCCCACTCAAAGTATGTAAATTCCTCGTGAACAAATTCCACTTAAAAATAAAAGCAATGCGGAAAAATCTTGAACAAAACTGAAAACGCCTAAAGTGCCACTAGCAAATCAATCAAGAATGCCGCATTGACTTGCTGCCCCGGCAAGGCAGAGCACAATAGCAAAAAAAAAAAACGCTAAAGCATTAGAGCTCCATGGCGTATGCATATCTTTAGCACACTTCCCACAGTCCAAAGAAACGCACTTGGCGTACGCAAATGCGCGCGCATGCGTTATCTAAACCTACAACAATAACAAAAAAAAAAAAAAAACAGCAAAAATCCACTTAAAAATACAACGAAAAAAGGAGTTCATGCCATAGTTGGCATAAAATCACACAAAACGTTCCAATCAAACAAATCAAAACGTCAGCACCACCAACACCATAACCAACCACACATTCATTATACGGGAAAACTTCTGTTCACAAAAAAAAGTTCATTTACACACCAAAAAACGTTGCCATCATTTGCTTACAGCGAATGTTAGCTGCAACAATGCAACGCAATGCAATTTACTCCCACCTTGTAATGACTTTTTAAATGAACGGACGAACTCTCACGCACCTCTATTACTCATTATGCACGCAGCAGGGGCATAACATGTGTATGTCATTTGTTGTTGTAGTAAACATATGCATAATTTCTTTCTTGGTTGCATTTGCAAAGCGTTAGAGCTTTTGGGAAGCCATCGATAGATGAATGATTAACGTGAGGTAAATACGTATCAATCAAACAGGCAGGCAATCACTCACTCACGCAATGAAGTGCACACGCGTATAAGCTCACATTTAACTGGGTAATTATCGTTACATTTAAGAATGTAATGAGCTTCAATTCCAAAAAGGCATAAAAACGATTTGTTAATGCCATAAAACGCATTTTATTGCAGCTAATTAGCTGCAGCGCTTTCATATGTAATAAATTATAATTCAATACGAGGGTGGAACAATCAGTAATGGATTTAATGGAATTTCGGTAAGTTATTATTTTCTGATGGATTTGTTTTGGTCCAGTCAAGATACGCATGTATAAAGGGGAAATATCATAAATTTCCACAAAGCTGGTTGGTGGAGATCTAAGGTTTGTCATTACAAGAAGAAAAAATCGATCCCATGATTGCAAAAACAGTTATATATATGACTTTTTTATTTGTTAAAGAAATATAATACAAAATAATATGAACACATCTCAAAAAACAAAGTTCATGTTGAACAAGTGAGTGGCGATCAGAGGTTTTCGGATCGCCACTCACTTGGGAGTGGCCAGAGGTGACTCATTTGTTGAACTTTTCAAGAAGCTCACTACTTGCGATTTTAAATCAAATATTCCCTGGTAATATCGCACAGACAACCGTCTGTCGACGGACGGAGAGAAGGCTACCCGGCCTAGAGGGTTTGTTGGCAACCCCAACACAAGGATCGGATGCTGTGGTCCAATCAGCCGCACATCTTAAATAAAACGCCGCACATCTTAAATAATTTTGGAGGCCTTATTCAGTTTTTTAACCGCCTGCATATATACATACTCGCTTTAAATCCAAAGTTGAAAAAATATTTTTTTAAAAAAATCCAAGCTTTGAAAAAATATTTTTTAAAAAATCCGAACTTAATAAATATTTTTTTAAGCTTATAATATTAAAAAAATCTAAAAGGTATTTAAAAAAATCCAAGCTTGAAAAACTATTTAAAAAAATCAAAGCTTGAAAAAAGTTTTTAAAAAATCCACGCTTGAGGAAAACATTTTTTAAAAAGTTCACGCCTGAGAAAACATTTTTTAAAAAAATCCACGATTGAGGAAAACATTTTTTAAAAAATCAACGCTTAAGAAAAATATTTTTTAAAAATCCACACTTGAGAATTTTTTTTTTTTAAAAATTCACGTATAAGAAAATTATTATTCAAAATCCAGGTCTTACAGAATGAATTTTTAAATCATCCTCGCTTAAAAAAATATTTTCATAAAACCAAGCTTGAAAAAAATATTTTTGTAAGAAATCTACGCTGAGAAAAATATTTTTTAAAAACTCTATTCTAGCAAAAAATGTTTTTTAAAACATACATGCTTAAAAACATATGTTTTAAAAAACTTCAAACTTAAAAAATATGTTTAAGAAAATTCATGCTTGAAGAAAATATTTTGCATTTAAAAATATTTTTTAAAAGATCCAAGCTTGAAAAAAAAACATTTTTTAAAAAAATCCAAGTTTGAAAAAATATTTAAAAAAATACCAAGCTTGAAAAATAGTTTTTAAAAAAATCCACGCCTCAGAAAACATTTTTAAAAAAACCGTGCTCGAGGAAAACATTTCTTAAAAAATCAACGCTTAAAAAAATGTTTTTTAACAAATCCACGCTTGAGAAAATTATTTTTAAAAAATCCAGGTCTGAGAAAAATATTTTTTTAAATAATCTACACGTGAAAAAATATTTTCAATAAAAACCAGCTTGAAAAAAATATTTTTTTAAATAATCCACGCTTGAAAAAATATTTTCAATAAAAACAAGCTTGAAAAAATATTTTTTTTTAAATAATCTACGCTTAAAAAAATATTTTCAATAAAAACCAGCTTAAAAAAATATTTTTTAAATAATCCACGCTTGAGAATAATATTTTTTTAAAAAATCTATTCTAGCAAAAAATGTTTTTTTTTTAAAACATACATATGTTTTAAAAAACTCCAAGCTTGAAAAAAATATTTTTAAAAAATCCAAGCTTGAGAAAAATATTTATTAAAAATGCATGTTTGAGAAAAATATTTTTTTAAAAAGTCCACGCTTGAGAAAAATATTTTTTTTAAAAATAAATGCTAGAGAAAAGTATTTTTTAAAAAATCCACGACAGAAAAAATCGTTCTTAAAAATCAACTCTTGAAAAATTTTGTTTAGAAAATCCACACTTGAAAAAATATTTTTTTAAAATCAACGCTTGAAAAAACATTTCTTAAAAAATCCAAGCTTGAAAAAGTATTATTTAAAAATCCGCGGTTGAAAATATATATTTTTTAAAACTCCGCGCTTGACAAACAATACTTCTTAAAAAATCAACACTTGAAAAAAATATTTCTTAAAAAATCAACGCTGGAAAGATTTTTTTTTTAAATCCACACTCGAAGAAATATTTTTTAAAAAAATCAAGCGTGGATTTTTAAAAAACTTAAAAAAACTCCACCCTTGAAACAACTTTTTTAAAAATCCACGCTGGAAAAATATTTTTAAAAAGTCACACTTGAAAAATATTTTTAAAAAATCCACACTTGAAAAAAATATTTCTTAAAAAATCCACGCTTGAAAAAAATATTTCTTAAAACAACTTAAAACAACAACACGGTTAAAAAACTTTTTTAAAAAATACACGCTTGAAACAACTTTTTTTTTGAAAGAAATACCCTTTTGAAATAACTTTTTTTTTTAAAAATCCAACCCTGAAAAAATATTTTTTTAATAAATCAGCCCTTTAGGAAAGTATGCTTTTAAAAATACACGCTTGAAAAATATATTTAAGAAAACCCACGCTTACAAAAAATATTTTTTTTAAAAAAGTACATATACGTTAAAAAAATGTTTTAAAAAAATCCAAGCTAGAAAAAAAAAATTTTAAATAACCACGCTACAAAAAAAGTATTTATTAAAAAATCCACGCTTGAAAATATATGTATTTTTTAAAAAAATCCACACTTGATTTTTTTTAATCAACGCTTGAACGTTTTTTTAATTCACACTTGAAAAAAATATTTTTTTTTAAAAATCCAAGTTTTAAATTTTGTGAATCGACGCTAGATTTTTTTAATCCACACTTGAAAAAAAAGATTTTTTAAAAAATCCACGCTTGAAAGTTTTTTTATACATCTAATTTTGAGGATATTTTTAAAAAACGATCCAAGATGATCTTTTAAAGTGCACTTTTCACAAATTTTATGTGGGAGGTAGCCGAAATAGTGGACCGATATAGTCCATATTCGAACCTGATTTATGCCTGAAAGTAGTATTACCATAATCAAAGTCATGATAATTTCGGTTACTCCCTTCGTGAGTTATCGCGCGCACCATTTTAGAGAATATTTTTTTTACCTTTGTGGGGAGGTAAGCGAAGGAGTGGACCGATATGACCCATCTTAGAACTTAAACTAAGTTTGAAAAAATATTAAGAATGCTTTGTTCTAGAGTTATCGTACACACCAACCAGCCAAATAAATGGATGGGAGGACGGACATTGCTTAATCGACTTGGGATCTTATACCACTACATCCGCACTAGGTCATAGTTGAGCGCTGCAATACGCAACCACAGACAAAGTTTTTACATTGGCTACCTGTATCCTAGACAGCAATTGAAAGATTCGGTATATATTTCAGAGTACCCATGATCCCTGATATTGTACTCATGATCAGTCCCGCTATTAAAATTTCATAAGGATCCGAGAAGTGGGCTAAACCGGATTCAAGTGAAAAAATGTAGAACTTGATCCAAATTTGGGAGTAACTCCTTTCCATAGTTGTCATGCTAGCCATTTTAGTTGGTCACCATAGAATTGATTGAGCTTTTGGGCCATTATGATAGGAGTTGCCCAAATTAGAACAATATCAGTCACTTCTTCTGATAGTTATTGTGACCAACCGCCATTTTAATTGTCCATCGGATAATTTGCTTAAAGCTTTCGGGTCATTAGATCGGGAAGCATGAAGCACATGAAATCGTTGTAATCAGAATCAAAAGAACTATCGTCGGTGAAAATTTCAAATCGTTTCTCAAATCTTAAAGTTGAAAGTTACAGAATAGAGATACCGGAAGGAGTGGACCGATATTTTCGATAAGTCTGAACAAAATATAGCGGTAGGTCTGAACAAAATATAACGAGGTGCCAATTTGGTCCAAAACGGCTGCTCCGTTCGTGAAAAATAAATGTTTCGTTCCATGCGACGAAAAATATCCTCCTCACAAGAAAAGCCTTGTATTGGCTTGAAGTGTAAATTAGGTTTATGGTGGTGGGTTAGTAATTTCAGCGGACTAAACCACCTTTACCGATATGTGGGAATATTTTTTTTCTATAACGTAATAATTCATCGATCCCCGACATAATAGAGAAGTTCGACTGTACATATAAAATTCCACCTACTTATTAATAGAATGTTTATGTACAATTTATTGTTGTACTTGAACTTTGAAAATGACATAGTAAATAAAACAATCTTTGGCACGAACAAATTCTGGTTCTGTTCTTAACTACTTTGATTCTGATTTCCATACAAAACATACGTCTGTATGACGCATTATTATTAAGCGCACCAGTTTCATAAACAGATGTCCAACCTACGCAATTACCGATGTTGATATCCGTAAAATATTAAAATACAGATAAATGTATTAGGGTGGGTGCTACGGTGAACAATAAAATATTTTATAATAACTGAAAGATTTGTAAAAACAACCAACAGTTAGATATAATATAGTCAATTATTAGAGTAAAGTGATATCATCAGAGAAGACGTTCCTTATAAACAACCCTCTGTTCTTGAAGTGTGTTTTTAGTTTGATCGTCCAGTAGATAATTTGAGTTCTATTTGTTTGTATATTGTGTGCCCTTATAAGAGGTGACAACATAATTTCTTTTTTACCTCATATGCATAATTCAAACAAAAGAACAATTGTTGTTGTTTGCTTTTTAAATTAAATACAATGAACAACATTGACAGGCCCTGTTCAGTCGCACATTTTGGTGAAACGTTCAACTGAACTAGTTCATTCGTGAACTTTACAACTCTAGTTAAGTTTCTTCTATGGTCGATTCAGGTTAATACTCAATAAATATTTCTAACAATCCTCCACACATTTCGTTATACATCAGAACAAAGAACAATTGTGGTAGAAGAAAAAAAGGTAATGAATAAATAAATAAAGTCAAGTATCACCTTTGGGCTAGATGGCGGGACACCCAATATAAGACGATTAAAATATATTACTTACTGGATTAACTTTGTGTTAGCTTATACTTTACCAACGCACTCTCCTTTCATTGTTCTTGTTTATTGAGCAAATATTAGATATATTTGATAGTAAGACAAATAATTGGAAACAGAAGAGAAATAATAATTCTAAAACCAAAGAAATATGCTTATGGCAATAAGACTTCTAGTTATTTTTTATAAAATAATAATTATCAAGACAGCAAAGGCGTTATTACTTATTACCACTGTCTGTGCTATGACAATACAAGCACAACATCAAAGCTGAAGTTGTCAATCGCTGTTCAACAATTGCTACGTGAGTAAATAAGAACATTTCAAATTTTGTACACTTCACAGACGTACAATAATGAGAAAGAGCTTACACCCCACACAATTGAAATGAATTTAAATCAAATTGATTGATTTGATTCTGGTCCTGTAGCTGATTATAATTACCATGAACCACTTCTGCAAAAAAGAAAACAACAGCAACTTCACACTTTGTTTTGATGTTGAATATGAATATCCAGTTTTTGTTTATTATTTCTAAGTTGTCTCTACTCTAGTTAAGAGCTTAATAACTCCAATTCGACACTGACAAGTTACGTGGGTTGTCCGGCAGACACATTAGGGTAACGTACGGCCGACGAAATGTGTGGTCGTAACTAGTCTAACCAAAAATCTTGAAAAAAAACATATCTTTAAAGTAATTATATTAATTTTATATTGAGTTTGAATTTATTGCTATGTTGCGGAATAGGCAGACAACATGTTGTTGTCAAGTGTGTATACTTCGGTGGAGTTGGATAATGGTGACTATGGAGAACCATACATTAAAATAGTATGTAGTTACCATGGCACAATCAGTGCAGGGAAGCTTTTACAGCTGCCGGAACTTGAGAAGACTCCATTGTTGGGGTTAGTTAGTTGTATTATATCAGTATAGCATTCTGCATCGTTGACCTTCCACGTTGCAGTTTGTGCTTAGCATTAAAGTCCCTATTCGAACGTTGATTTAGGTGCGAATGAAATATTACGATGCGCAAAGGTTGGATCAGTGTTAATCACTCCTTTTGCTAGCTATCGTGCCCTTCAGGTACTTTAGTTGTTCACTATGGATTTCTAGATCATTTGGACCATTATGCCGTGAAGCATGGACTTGCCTACGAAAAACATTATCTTGTTGTAAACAGGACTACAAGTAATTTTGATAAAAAATTGCAAACTATTTTCGAGCAGTTCTTAAACTGCACTTTAGCAAAAATGTTGAGCTTTTGTGAGGCAGGTAACCGAAGATGTTATCCAATATAACCCTTTTTGGTACTTGATGTACGTTTAGGAAAAATATTACGAAGTTACATTTTTCGGCCAAAATTGGATACTCAAGTCATAAGAATTTGTGCTCATTATTCATTTGAATTGCTTTTGAATCAGGAAGTATAGATTTACCGCCCAAAAAATTGTACCGTCGTGAAAGGGGCAGCGGGCATAATCTGCTGCAAAATTTCATGCCGATTTGCCAAGAGTCCCTTAACTTTACTTGTGCCAAACATTTTGAAAATTTGTGTGGGAGTTTCTCGAATATAGTCGATAGTCGAATATGTCTGGAGGAAATATTGCGACATACAACGTTTGTTGGACCAATTCGGTTAGACCCTTCGACAGTTAGAGTGCGCACCATTTAGCGGACATTTGGGAACTGAGGGAGGTACGGGAAGGAGTGGAAGGATATGGCCTATCTTCGAACTTTAACTAAGCTTGGACAAAATATTACGATACCCAAAATTATATCCAAATTGGTTGATTTTTTCAAGAGTTATAGTGCGCTTCAGTCAGCCGGACAGACAGACGAACATGGCTAAGTCGACTCCAAATGAGACACATTTTCATTGTATCAAAGTGAATATACCCTCTTTAGCCAAAAAACTGAGGATATACAAAGATCTCTATACATACATATATGTACATACAGTGATGGCCAATACATTTGCAACAATATTGCACGTTATAGGAATTTTTTTAAATAGTTTTTGAAACTAGAATTATGTATGTTTTTTGTTAATTTTCTCGTTTATCTGAAATTATTTGCAAGTGAAAAAGGAAAGCCAAGGACTCGAACCCACATAGTCACCAAATTACGTTACCTGGTTTCATTGGTGGTAAAGCAAATCTTCGGACGTATCGACTATGTAATGGCTTCTCTGTCCTAGAACTTATCGTTTTTCAAATGCAAATGTGTTTTTGTACATTAACGCGGATACTTGGCCACAGAAATTATTATGTATTTTTTTCCAATTTTTTATAGTTCATTGCTTCAAATATAGAAAATAAAAAGTTTTGACACGTTATACAACAAAAAATTTGCCAAAATATGAAAATACAAAAAAAAAATATGTAAAAAAATGTGCCTCATCGAAATAATGTTTTTAGTCGTGTCCGTTCGTCTGTCCGGCTATCTGGAGTGTACGATAACTCTCGAATATATCAACCGGTTTGGTTCAAATTTTTGGGTATCGTCATATTTTGTCGAAATTTAGTTTAAGTTCGAAGACAAACAATACATATATGTTCACTTCTTCCGGTACCTCTGTAACTTGACAAAATGTTCACGTACATAATTCACCAACAACTACCTTTACCATACGGAACCATTTATCCAATATGCAACATACACTGCATCATTACTACGTATCCGCTTCGGAGATAACATGTAATGCAAAGGATAAGTGCATTCCGGTGTATATTTACAACGACCGCCGTCAGTGCTTACGACTAATAATTCTCATTTACTTCATACTTTAGGTCACTGAAGTACTTCAGAAATGATACAGAATGGAGAGCTTCCTAGTGCACGGGGTTAGCTACACGGGTTAGAACCAAGGACTGTTCTAAATCCGCCCTCTTACACTTCGGTGCTAAAGCGTTGGGAATACTTCAGCAGGGGTCAGCAGTTCCACAGGGCCTTTGGGTCAGCTGTTCCACTGGGCCTTTGGGTCAGTAGTTCCACAGGGCCTTCGGGTCAGCAGTTCCACAGGTCCTTCGGGTCAGCAGTCCCACAGGCCTTCGGGTCAACTGTTCCGTAGTGTAGAAATTAGACTAACTGGACTAATACCCGAACCCGTCGTGACCCCGAGCATCAGCAACCGAACCCATCGTGTCCTCGAGCATCTGCAGCCGAACACCGAATCCATCGTCTTCCCGATCATCTGCAACCGAATTCATCGTCTTCCCGATCATCTGCAGCCGAATACCGAATTCATCGTCTTCCCAATCATCTACAGCTGAACAGCGAATACATCGTCATTCCGATCATCTGCAGCCGAACCCCGAATTCGTCGTCTTCCCGATCATCTACAGCCGAACATCGAATACATCGTATTCCCGAGCATCCAGACCCGAACACAAACAACACCGTTTCCCTCGTAGAAGAAGCCGGTAACTCAACACGAGCTCCTAGCTACCAAATCCCAGCGAGTCTGCATAATCCTACACTAACTAATAATCTAAATATATACCCATTGAATTCATTCTTATCGCATTTGAACACAAGTAGATTGCAAATTTGTATTTATTCAATAAATCTCCGAATTAAACCCCCAGGATAGGGAGAATGCTAGTCTTCTCATTTCGTAAGGTTTAGTGGGTGATTATGGAGACCCTGGACGTGACTGAACTTACCCCAGCCGACGAGAAAACCACGTTAGACCTCCTTCACCAAATTTAAAAAAATGTTCCCAAAATTGGTGCGCAAGATAACTTTCGAAGTACCCTAATTGTTCATAACTTTGCACATGGTAATATTACTTCCAGACATAGATAAGTTTTGAATATGGCCTAAGTCGGTATACTCCTAGGTGTAACTCCCACACAAAATTTGAAAAAGTACAGTTTAACAGCTCATCTCCGATCGTTTGGCAACTAGTTCTTCTTGCGGGCCCAGTTACGACGGCGCAATTTTTTTCGGGGCAAGTTTATACTTCCTGAGATAATGGCCCGAAAGCTGCAAAAAATGCTTTTCGACACCAACTAAACCGGGTAGTACGTAAGATAACTATCGAAGGGAGTAGCCGATTTGGTCGAAACGATGTATGTATATTAGGGTGACCCAAATAACTTTATATATGCAATTTTATGGCGAACGGTTAATGTTAACCCGTACCACCCTGGCGATTTCCATAGTAATTTGTATGGGGTCAAAGGCGCATTTTCACGAAAATTCTCTAAACGCCACAATTATGGCCCGATCGATGAAAAAACTTTACCCGTTCATTAATGTGGCTAAAAAACGATTCTACAAAAAATGTTGAAAGTCGGATCCTATTCAACACTTCAACAGTACCTCTAATTTCAAATTTCAGGTTTCCAGCTTTATCCGTTCACCCAAATCCAAATTGTATCGAATTTAGTACCATTTAGTATACTTTTCGTATACATACATATGTAGATCAGAATTTTTAAAACTAACTCAATCCAATACTCCAACAGTAGTCTTAATTCCAAAAACTAAAAAACCTATAGTCGTCAGAAGTATTGTATCTACTTCCTTTCTTTAGGTCTGAGGCTGAGGTTATATCTCTCTCGGCACAGCCGATTGATACTCAGGATCTTAATTGCTCCTAACTGATTTCCTATTATATACATTCTGTCCTTTTTATGATACATAAAGGTAAGATTGGCACACAAGACAATATTTCTTTTTAGTCTGTCTTATTTAAAGCATTCCTCTCTTGGGACATAAAAATAACTATCACGAAAAATAAATGTCGCTGCAATTACAAAGTACACATGACAAACTTATAAACAATAAAACACATACATATTTAGATCACAATGCACCGTTTTTTTATTTTGCAGCATAAATTACCGACATTAGCATGAGATTACAAAATACAACAATTTTCTAGACTGATAACCCCGCTTAACCTCTCTTTAATATAAATAATTGAAAACAAAACTGAATGACAGTGCATTGTTATAAAAAAAAAACAAAGCAACTACAACAAAAATAAAAATAAAGCGCGCCAAAATGTAAAACAATTACCGCTGACTTTGTTGCTGCCGTTGATTCCATTGCCGGTTGCTGTTTGGAAGCATTCATTGTCGCTTCCGTTTGTCATTTCTGGTACGCCAGTGATTTGTCTAAAAACACCATGATTTAAAAGTGTTGTTTGTTGTTGCTGTTGTTATCTGTTGCACTCCATTGTATTGTTGTGCTGCACCACTTCAAAGTTGATCTTTACTTTCAATGGAAACTGGTTTGGGTTAGCCTAGCCAGTCATCCCATATGAAAAATAAAAACTAAATAAAAATAAAATCAACAAGCAGCACCAAAAAAGTTGCGCAATTTTTTGCGAAATTGCATCAAGAAGTGAAACGCATTTCTGATCTTGCCACATTTTGTGGCAATAACATCAACTGGGTATGGATGGAAGCAGCAACGTGTTTTCTTCAAACAAACAAGACAGGCGTTATACAACCAAATAAAAAAAAAACAAGCCAAGTCAGCAGCAGTCAGATGTATTTTCTGCCGCCTATCTCAAGTCATCTGCTGATAAAAATCCAAACAAAATCAACAAAATTCATGTTCAACTTCACCTTGACTGTGGCACTTGGAGATGACTGGTGGTGTCGACTTTGCAAATGTGCGAATCTTCCTCCACTCCTCTTCTCATCAAATGCATCTTTAAACAGCTGACTGACTGGTTTTGTGTGATTGTGGAAAATGTTTGTGCGATTGTTTGTTGTTGATTTTTCTCAATGGAAATGCCGCATCTCCTCTACAATCCTCATCAATTCAAAATTCACATGAAACTGGTTTTCATCGCATAAAGCGACGACTGGCAAAGCTGCCGTGCATTGCTCAGATTTATCTGTTCAAACGGCATATGGCCAAATAATTTGTTGATTACATTTTAAATATATGTAGCTGGAATGATTGATTTGCGAGCCATCATTTGATGATGTATGTAATGGACGTTATATCCATAAATCGAATTAATATTGAATCGGGTTTCAATTACATACATTTGAATCAATAATCAATCAGCCATACATTGAACTTTTACTATGGCAAAAACGTTGAAATTAAATTGAACGAAAATGTTATGCCATTAAAACTTCAGATTGTAATCATGTTATAAATCCAAACCTAAACACATTCGTTTTGAGAGGCCACATGAACGGACTTTGGAAGGAAGAAAAGGTTTGAAATTAAAATCCAATACTGTACGTATAAATAGGAGTTCGAAATGTCGAAAATTTTATGATGATTTTTAACTAACCAGTTAACGAAACGATCATCGCCTCATAGTGGTTGATGTATGGGACTTCGCTAAATATTATTTTCAATACAAACTTCTTAGGCTACTTACTTACTTAGCTGGCCCATTACAGAACATTTGTTCCATAGACCGAACTAAGAAAAGATCTCCAATTCCCTCTGTTTCGTGCTTCGCTTTTTGGAATACCGGGCCTTGCCACTTGTTTGCGCCATCTATTCTTTGGCCTGCCAATTCTGCGTGCACCGCCATGTGGCTCGAATTTATACGCCTTTTTAGCGGGTTCATCATCGCTCATTCTTATTACATATATGGCCTAGCCAACGCAATCGCTGCATCTCCATACGTTTAACTATATTGATGTCGTTGTATAGCAGATACAGCTCGTGGTTCATACGACGGCTATATTCACCGTCAACTCAGATTGGTCCGTAGATCTTTCGTAGAATTTTTCTCTCAAACCCGCCAAGCACTGCCTTATCTACTTGCGCAATTACCCTGGCTTCGGAACCATACATCATCATCAGTGTTTTGTAAAGCGTTATTTTTGTTTGACGGGTTGTGGCTTTGTTTTTGAAGTGCTTACTTAAACCAAAGTAGCATCTGTTGGTCAATACAATTCTTCTTTTTAAATAGAACGTTGGTGGCGTTTATTTAATTGGGATAGCTTTTACAATTTTGATTTTTCAAAATAATCTGGCTTAATCCCTTTTGTTGTTTTAATATTTAAAACAACAAGTTTATTAGTGGAGAAGGTTTGGCATTGTTCGCCAAGGGGTAAGGCAAGGAGTGGATCGAAACTAGTCTTCCTTGCCTTACCCCTTGGCGAACAATGCCAAACCTTCTCCACTAATAAACTTGTTGTTTTAAATATTAAAACAACAAAAGGGATTAAGCCAGATTATTTTGAAAAATCAAAATTGTAAAAGCTATCCCAATTAAATAAACGCCACCAATGTTCTATTTGAGAAACACTGGCACGGTTTTGTGTGTTGTTGGTATATAAGCTACCAAACAGCATTTGGGTATGTGCATTTGTTGAAAAATCAACGACACATACGAGTGGAAGAAGGTTTGCTTTGTTTCGTAAACACTTTCGTCGGAGTTGTGTTAGGTTACCAAAGAAAAACTTCTCATTGAAGGTTTTTCTTTGTTTACGTTTATACTTCGAGCTGACGATTGATGTTTGGGTCAAAAAAAGTTTCTTGTTGAAGAAGTTATTGAAAAATAACTTCGGTGGAGAATATCCACAAACAAGAAACAAAGGGAACTGAGAGATCCAGTGGCGTGGATCGAAACTAGTCTTCCTTGCCTTACCCCTTGGCGAACAATGCCAAACCTTCTCCACTAATAAACTTGTTGTTTTAAATATTAAAACAACAAAAGGGATTAAGCCAGATTATTTTGAAAAATCAAAATTCTTCTTTTTATTTCAAAACTGATGTCGTTTGTTGTGTTTACGGCGGTACCAAGGTATACGAAGTCTTTTACTACCTCAAAATTATAGGAACCAACTTTAACAGTTGGTCCGATCTAAATGGACGCATTGTGCGTCAACACCATCAACTTGGTCTTCTCGCCGTTTACCGCCAGACCCACTTTAGCAGATTCTCCCTCAACCTTCATAAAGGTATCGGTTACTTCTTTTACTGATCGTCCCATGATGTCTGTATCATCAGCATAAGCAAGTAACATGTGGCTATTGGTGTAGATTGTACCACTTCTTTTGACGCTTGCCGCTCGTATAACCTTTTCTAGCATGATGTTGAAAAGGTCACACGAAAGGCTGTCTCCTTGCCTGAAACCTCTTTTGGTACAAAACTCTTCGGAGAGGTTCTTTCCTATTTTAACTGAGGACCTCGTGTCAGTTAAAGTCATTTTACAAAGCCGAATGAGCTTTGCGGTGATACCAAATTCAAACATGGCTTGGAATAACTTTGAACGTATCGGGCTATTATAATCGACAAAAAGTTGGTATGTGTCGATCTGCATTTTTTTGGTCTTCTCCAGGATTTGCCGCAGGGTAAATATCTGGTCAATGGTGGACTTGCCAGGTCTAAAGCCGCATTGGTATGGTCCAATTATTTCGTTGACCATGGGCTTTAGTCGTTCGCACAATATCAATGACACTATCTTGTAGGCGATAGGGAGAAGACTTACGCCCCTATAGTTGGAGCATAAAGTTTTATCTCCTTTCTTATGGACGGGACACAGGATGCTCAGGTTCCAATTGTCGGGTACGCGTTCTTCCTGCCAGATGGACCTAACTAGCTGATGCATACACCTTATCAGCGTGTCGCCTTCGGTTTTAAACAGCTCGGCTGGTAGTCCATCAGCTCCTCCTGTCTTATTATTCTTCAGCCGGTTGATTGCTGTTTTTACCTCATCTTGGCCGGGTGGGTTACATTCAATACCATCTTCTGCGATTGGATGTGTGGTATCTTCGTCGACTTCGCTACTATTGGATACCAACAGTTTGGAAATATGATCTTTCAATATCCTTAGCACACTTTCTGTATCAGTTACCAGATTACCTTGCTGGTCTCTACAGGAGGATGTGCCCGTTCCAAAGCCATCAGTTTGATGTTTCACTCTTTGGTAGAATTTTCGGACTTCATTCTGTCTCCTGTACATCTCGATTTGTTCACACTCCCGCTTTTCCATCTCTCTCTCTCTCTTTTTCCTACGGAAAAGACGTTTTTGCTCTCTCCTTTTCTCCCCGTGCACTACGCGTTGCTACTGATTGTAAAGTAGCCATATATGCCGCATTTTTCTCTTCGGTGGCAGCACGACACTCCTGATCATACCATGGATTCCTTGGTGGAGGTCTCTGGTATCCAAGTACTGATTTTGCGGCTGTTTGCATGGAGTGGGCAATGTTTGGCCATTGTCCTGATATGTTATCGAGCCAAAGAGTGCTTTGATTAAGCAGTTGGGCCAGTTGAGTGGAATATGCTGTGGCTATCTGTTGCGATTGCAGCTTACCGATGTCCAACTTCCCTGTTGTGTCTGTTCGCACTTTGTTTGCTACATTTAATCTGGTACGTACCTTTGCTGCAACAAGGTAGTGGTCCGAGTCTATGTTTGCACCTCGGAACGATCGTACATCCAACACGCTTGATGCATGTCTTCCATCTATCACAAAGTGATCAATTTGATTTCTTGTTCTTTGATCTAGCGACAGCCAGGTGCCCTTATGAATATCGAGATGCTTAAATCTGGTTTCCATGTTTCTTGCAGCTGCAAAGTCTATCGGCCTCATACCATTGTCAAATGTTTCACTGTGGAGACTGAATTTTCTGACTGTTAAGCCAAAGATATTCTCCTTTCCAATTTTGGCATTAAAATCGCCTAGTAACATTTTAATGTCATGGGCAGGGCAACGGTCATAAGTTTCTTCTAAGCGCTCATAAAATATATCTTTGGTCGGTTCGTCCTTGTCTTCAGTGGGAGCATGAGCGAAAATAAAGCTGATGTTGAAGAATTCCGCTTTTAATCGAATTGCAGCGAGTCTTTCATTCAGTGGGGTGAAGCTGGAGACCAGATGTTTTAATCTACGACCAACTACAAATCCGCAACCAAATTTATGCGTTGTGTCATGGCAGCTATAATACAGTGCGTCACCTTTAGGTGTTGTTGTGACTGCTTTCCCGTTCCATCGTATTTCCTGTATGGCAGTAATATCGGCCTTGCACTTTTTAAGTACATCTGCCAATATCTACCAATGCGTAAACTGCACCTATTGCAACATGGTACCATAATTAGATTCGGTTCCAATATGGACTCAATCCGTTCACTACTTCGGGTACCTCCCACACAAAATTTCGGAAAAGTTCAGTTTAGGACCTGCTCTCGAATCGCTTTGGTTTTTGTTGTAACAACTTGTACTAACTGCCCTCCATACGACGCTACAATTTCCATCGGGGGCAAATCCATACTTCCTGAGAAAATAGCCTGAAAGGTGCACAAAAACCCCTATGACACCGTATGTAGTGGTCGGAGCGCAAGATAGCTCTCGAACGGATCTGCCAATTCGTTCCAAAATTTGGCCTTCGTAATATTTTGTCCAAACTTAGTTTAACTTCGAAGATAAGCCATATTGGTCAAATCCTTCAGGTAGCAAGTTCGGCAAGTTCAAATATCCAAAAAGGGCCATAAAATTCCGAAAAGACCTTAAATACATTCAATCTCTCCATGGATGAAAGTTACAATTCACATAGGCTGTGGGTATATCTTATACTTTTTTACTAGTTTTATAAGTTGATCCAACCTGTAGAAGGTTTTCTGTCCATAGGTAGTCGTAATTCTATCTTAAAGGCTGGTAGAAGTATGATATTCTTAGAAGAATTGTGAAATTTAGGACTTCTGTGGATTTTAAAAATGTGGAGATTTTAAGAATATGCACAGAAGACCTATACAAGGACTTCTTCTATCCATAGAAGACTTATAGAAGGCCTTATATCCAAAGATCGTCTTCTATCATAGATATGTAGAAATCCCTTCTATTATAGAAGACCACCTGTGGATAGAAGGCCTTCTATAAGTCTTCTATGGATAGAAGTCCTTGTATAGGTCTTCTATGGATGTAGTATTTTCTATAGATCTTCTGTGGAGATTCTTAAAATCCGCAGAAAATCTATAGAAAAGTTCATTCCAAAAAAGAACTCCACAATTCTTCTAAGAGAGAAAATCTTCTACAAGTCGGATTAACTTCCAAGAAAACATTTTACTGATCTTCTATATGCAGATGAACTTCTACAGATCACCCATGAAGATCTATAAAAGGTCTTCAATCCATACAAAACTAATAGAAGGTCTTCTATGCACAGAAGACTTAAAGAAGGTCTTCTATTAAACTAGTTTTGGAATCTGGGTAAGAATATTATCTCTGTGATCTGAACAACCGTTTGGAACAGATTTCCAATGTTCCTATTTTATTTTCTCATTTTCAAATAACACGCTTTAGATTTCTTTTTTTAAAATGTGTGATGGAATTTGAAGGCAACCAAATCAAAACGATCAAAAAATATATCCACGCTTTTGCGGATATTTGCTATAAAAATTGAAGTGAATTGTGACAGTTTACAAGCGCCATCGTTTGTTTGAAAAACAAATGACAGCGAATACAACGAGGCACCAATTAGAAACGCCTACAAAAGCAAATCATGAAAAAAATCGAGGGAATTTCGAAATCAAGAACAAAACTGCAAACGCTACATAACAGCTGGCAAAAAAAGTATGTAAATATGTATATACATACATATGTAACTCTGTATGTATGTCGGACTATCTGATGTTTAGCAATGATCCAAGTATTTCATTTTTTATTCTCAGATTTGTGATTTAAATTATAAGTTGCAACTAAAGTGAGATCATTTTCTCTATGTGGAGCTAACGTAGGTAGAATTGCAAAAAAAAAAACAACTGCGGCAACAACAAATTGCGAAAAGCACATAAAAACCAGTAGAATGACAATGCCTACAACATTTTTGTCAGTCAGCTAGGCTGGCAGGCTGCCTGGCACCCTGGTCGCCACTGATTCAAACAAGCCAGTCAGCTAGCCAACCAACCAACATGGAGGTGCTCTGTGCTTTTGATTTGATAAACGAAAACGAAAGACTTGTTGAATGAGGACTCACGTAAACTGGGGGCAGAAACATACATTGTTTTCTTTATGGAGGGTGTTCAGTGGCCAAGTGGATTACATCGATGGATTGCATGGCCAATTGCGGCGGTTGCATAAATTTGTTGTAAAACAAATACGGTCATATTGGGCCATCAGTAATGAATCGGAACAGAAGTTAATGTAGGTGATCTTGTTTGTTTATTCTTGATTCGCTAAAACATTTTTCCACTTCTATTACTGCTCATCTTCATCTTCTTGTGGCTGATGATTTTCAGTTTCCTGTGCTTCCTTATTGCCACTACCTTCATTGAATGTTAAATTCACATCATAGGGAGATCTTTCGAATATCTGCAATGGCATGTAACTGTCCTGGATGGGCCAAAACAATGCCTCTTCATCTTGATGCTGCGGTATCAGACGATATGTCTTGGCATATTCTTTGACATTACGATAGAATTTATTTGCTTTCAATATTAATTCTATTCGCTGCACCTCAGGCAGCAGACGATTATAGGGATCAGCCGGTAGTGTTGTTTCCATTTCAACGTCGTCGTTTTGTTTGATGTGACGGGCAAATGTTTCAGCCACCTGTTTACATTTTTCCATTACTTTGAAATGCTGAACACTCATCAGGTTGGCATCATCGGGTGTGGCAGGTGGAAATTTTTCATTGATATTTATAACGGCCGAGCGACGACAATGGAATATACTGAAATATGTCTGAAATGAGGGAGGGAGAGGGGAAGTGATGATTTGTAGAGGGTAACAGGTCGATCTGATGATTTTCAATCCACAGAAAACTTATTTAAGGTCTTCCGTTTATAGGAAATCGGCGTAAAATCTTCTATCATTGAAAGACCTGCTGAATGTCTGCTTCTATAGTAGTCCCATAGATGGTTTTTATTCTCTAGATGACGAGTAAAAACTTTTCGGGATAAAAAAGACCGGTGGAAGGTCTTCGGTCTAAAGGAGAGCTGTAAAAAATTTCCTACCAACAGAAGACCTGTGGAAGCTCATCTTGCTATATTACCCTATCAGTAGGAGGTCCTTTATCTATATAAGAAGGTCTATGTCGAAGGTCTTATCTTTATAGAAGGTCTGAAGAATCCCTTCTTGCTATATAAGACTTGAAGAACGTCTTCTGGCTGTATATGGGCTATATAAGAATTTTTAGAAGGTCTTCGGGCTGTAAAAGTTTTGCGGTTTTTATTCTCTTGCAGACCTAACAACTTTCGGGATAAAAAGGCCTGTGGAAGGTCTTCTTTTATATAAGTGGAAAGTCTTCGGTCTATAGAAAGCCTGATGATATTTTCCTACCTATAAAAGATCTGTGGAAGGCCTTCGGTCTAAAGAAGAGCTGTTGAAAATTTCCTACCAATAGAAGACCTGTGGAAGGTCATCTTGCTATATTAGACCTTTGGGCGGTCTTCGGGCTATATGAGACCTGTAGGAGGTCCTTTGGCTATATAAGAAGGTCTATTTAGAAGGTGTGAAGGAGATCTTTAGGCTATATAAGACCTGTGGACGATCTTCGGGCTGTATAAGAATTTGTAGAAGGTATTCGGGCTATAAAAGGCCTGCGGTTTTTATTCGCTTGCAGACCTAAAAACTTTTCGTGATAAAAAGGCCTGCAGAAAGTCTACTCTTAATATAATATAATACCTGTGGAAGGTCTTCGGCGTTTAGAATACGTTTGGAAAGTTTCCTACCTATAGAGGACCTCTATGTTAGACCTATGGACAATTTTCGAGCTATATAAGACCTGTGGAAGGCGTTTTGGCTATATAAGACTTGTAGAAAGTTTCCATGCCATAGGAGACCCGTGGAGGACTTCTTTCTGTTACAGACCTAAAAACTTTTCGCGATAAAAAAGTCCTGCAGAAAGTCTACTCTTAATATAAGACCTGTGAAAGGTCTTCGGTCGTTAGAATATGTGTGGAAAATTTCCTACCTATAGAAGACCTCTATATTAGACCTATGGAAAATTTTCGGGCTATATGAGACCTGTGGAAGGTCTTTTGGCTATATAAGACTTGTAGAAAGTCTCCATGCTATAGGAGACCCGTGGAAGGACTTCTGTCTGTAACAGACCTGTAAAAAGTATATTTACAGTAGAGGTCCTGTGGAAGGTCTTCTAGCTATAGAAGACGGGTGGAGGGCTTCTATCAATAGAATACCTGTAGATATTATTCGGGCTATATACAACTGCAGGAACTGTTCAGGCTATAGAAGACCTGTAGAAGGTATTTTGGCTATACACGACTTGTAGAATGTCTTCGGGCCTTAGGAGACCTGTGGAAGGTCTTCTCTTTAAAGGAGGTCTGAAGGAGGTCTTCTGGCTATATAAGACCTGTCGGATTATATAAAAATTTTAGGTTTTCGGGCTAAAGAGGACCTGTGGAAAGTCTTCTGATCGTAGAAGACTTGTGGAAATTATTTTTGCAATATAAGACCTGTAGAAGGTCTTCTATGCTCTGGTGAACTGGTGAACTCCCTCTTTCTAAAGAAAACCTGCAGAATCTCTTCTATATAAAGCAGACCTGAGAATTGTATTCTTTCTACAGAAAGCACGAAGTAGTTTTCCCTCTATAGGAGATTTGTGGAAGGTCTTCCGTATATAGAAGACCTGCGGAACGTCTTCTGTCTATAGAAGAAGTGGAAGGTTATCTGGGTATATAAGACCTGTGGACGGCCTTCGGGCTATAGAAGACCTGTAGAAGGTCTTCTGTCTGTAAAAGACGTGTGAAAAGTATTTTGGCTATATAAGACCTGCAGAAGGTATTCCATTCAAAGAGGATTTGTGGACGGTCTTCTAGATATAGAAGACCGGTGGAGGCTCTCCATCTAAAGAAGACCTGTAGAAGGTCTTCTGTATACAAAAGACCTGTAGAGGGTCTTCTGTATACAAAAGACCTGTGCAAGGTCCTTTGTCTACAAAAGACCTGAGAAAGATCTTCTGTCTATAAAAGATCTGTCAAAGGTCTTCTATGTATAGAAAATCTGCGGAAGGTTATCTGGCTGTATAATACCTGTGGAAGTTCTTTGGATGTATCTATAGAAGGTCCGAAGGAAGTATTCTGGCTATATAGTACCTGAAGAAGGTCTTTGGCCACGTAAGACCTGTGGACGGTTTTCGAGCTATAGACGACCTGTGAAAGGTCTTCTGTCTTTAGAAGAAGTGGACGGTTATCTGGGTATTTAAGACCTGTGGACGCCCTTCGGGCTATAGAAGACCTGTGGAAGGTCTTCTGTCTGTAAAAGACCTGTGGAAGAAAGAAGGACTTCTAGATATATAAGACCCGTGGAGGCCCTCTATCTAAAGAAGACCTGCAGAAGGTTTTCTGTATACAAAAGACCTGTAGAAGGTCTTCTGTATACAAAAGACCTGTAGAAGGTCTTCTGTATACAAAAGACCTGTAGAAGGTCTTCTGTCTATAAAAGACCTGAGAAAGGTCTTCTATATATAGACGATCTGCGGAAGGTTATCTGGCTTTATAAGACCTGTGGAAGTTATTTGGCTGTATCAGTAGAAGGTCTGAAGGAGGTATTCTGGCTATATAGTACCTGAAGAAAGGTTTTTGGCCACATAAGAGCTGCGGACGGTTTTCGGGCTATAGAAGACCTGTGAAGGTCTTCTGTCTTTAGAAGAAGTGGAAGGTTATCTGGGTATATAAGACCCGTGGACGCCCTTCGGGCTATAGAAGACCTGTGGAAGGACTCTATGGAATCTCTATGGAAGGTATTAAAAAAGTATTCTGGCACCTGTGGACGGTCTTCTATCTGTAGAAGACCTGTGGAAAGTATTTTTGCTATATTAGACCTATAGAAGGTCTTCTATGCAAAGGCGATCTGTGGAAGGTCTTCTATATATAGAAGACCGGTGGAGGCCCTCGATATAAGACCTGTGGAAGGTCTTCTCTCTGTAGTTACCTGTGGAAAGTATTTGACTATATAAGACCTGTATAAGATGATCTATCCTAAGATGACCTGTGGAAGGTATTCTAGATATAGAAAATCAGTGATGACCTTCTATCTACAGAAGACCTGAAGAAGTTATTCGGCTGCAAAAGAACTGAAGAAGTCATTCGTGCTATTAGAGGCCTATAAGAGAGGTCTTCAGTCTACAGAAGATGTTCTGACTACAGAAAACCTGGAGAAGATCTTTTGTCTATAGAAGAGTAGTTGAAGGTATTCTGCCCGCAAAATACATTTTATCTAAAGAATACCTCTATAAGGTCTCTTGTAGTTATTCTATAGTCAGAAGACAATATACCTTTTACAGGTCTTCCATAGACAGGAGAAATTCCGTAGTGGAACCTCCGATGATCTCCTATACATCAAATGAATTCTGGAATACTTTGTTTCCATAAAAAACTTGTAGAATCTGTTTTCTTTTTCTTCTATGGATGGATTTCTCCCACTCACAGAAGATCCATCCATCCATTATAGAAAACTTCTTGAAGATCTGCTACCTACTTACCTCTCCAATATTATCCTCCACCATAAAGACCTTAGATTCCAACCACAAGTTATCATGAATTATCGCCAATTCATAGAAGAAATCTCCCACCATATCCTCATCGCCTTCAATCATTAAATACGAAAACGAATCCATGCAAATAAACAACCCCGACAAGATATCCTGAGTACATTTCCTCTTCTCCAACATGGTAAAAATCCGATCAATTTGTTTTTGAAAAAATACACGATAATCACGCTGCCTTGCTCCCTTTGCTGCCGAAAACATCGACTCCTTGCCATTCATTTTATCATTTTCTGGTGGTTCAAAATTTCGTGCCAATACAAAAACTCGTTGGAAAAAAGTTTTCCTTCCCTGCAATTGCAAGCCTTCGCGTACATAGACATTGAGCGGTTTGCGTAGTTGAAAATGTTCTTCATCGGTTTTAGTGAGGAATTTTGAATGACGCGCATATCGTGAGGACCGCACGTAGCGCGATGCACGAATTTTTGACAAGGAGTCAGCCTCGTTTTGATTGGATATTGTTATATGGTGTCGTGATGAGCCGCTACGTAATAGAGGTGTTTTGACATCGGTTTTATCTTTAGAGGTCATAGCGAGAAATTTATTGGTTTATTTTAATTTAGGGAAAAGTTGATAACTTTAGATGGGGTTTAGAAAATATAACAACAATTTGTTTACACTTATTTATTTCTGTTGCCTGGAAATTTTGGCATGACAACAGAATGAAGTTTTCTGTGTGGGTTTCCCAATGTAATAAAATTCTGTCATGAAAAGGGAAAAATAAATTTTCATCGACATATTTGTAATATGTTATTTCAAAATTTTCTTTATGTTGTTGTTGGGGAAATTACAACAAAAATATTTTTTTCAAACAGCTGGTGTGATACAACTACCTGTGTAATTGTGCATTGGTAATACACACGCGGCATGGCAATATTGCCCATGTCGTTATTCCATATTTACATAAGGCAATTTTTCTTGCGGCAATTGTCAGTTTGTCGGTGAGAGAGGGTGTTGAGAGGCAAAGGGTTACCATATGCCTCACCTCTCTCTCCATCAAACTGACAATTGCCGCAAGGAAAATTGCTTAATGTAAATATGGACTTAGCTAGATAGCTTAAAGTGTAAAAAAATAAAGGACAAGGCAGAACCGATTCAAATTTTGCTAATGTTGCCTTAAATATAGTTACAGAAATATTTTTCCACATTTAAAATAATTAATTTTTTTTATAAAAAATTAATTAATAAAAATCTTATTTTATTTTTTATTTTCAGGTGATTTTATATCAAACTTGTTTGGAAATTTCCTGCATAACAGCCTCCGATCAATATCACATACAAACAGATGAAGGACCCGAACGATATTTCCGTTTTCAGACAAATAATGGACAATTTCGAAAAGAAAAACGATTGCAAGATGGTACAGTTATAGGTAAGATTGAAAAAAAATTATACGAAGGGTAATCGAAATACAAAAGTAGAGATAAATCGATTATTATATGTCGCTACAACTGCCGGCGCTACAGTTATATGGGGGCTATGACAAAAGGTGGACCTGTTAAAAAAATAAGTGAATACGGCGTGTAGTTAGGCCGGGCCGAGTTTTATGTAAAACGTGGACCTTAACCGATAATTCTTTGCAGGAATGAAAAGGACACTAAATACGAAATTGTTGCCATTTCGGTTGGATAATGTGGACACAATAGTCCTAATACCTAAAATGAAGACGAGGACCTACGCCGACGGACCTACCGAAAATCGGGAGATACCGTTCTATGGGGGCTATATAAAGACGTGGACCTATACCAACAAATTTCAAGTGGAAAGTTTTATACTCCCAACGAATACTTAATACAAAATTTCAGCCATTTCAGTGTGATGTTGAGGCCACAACCTTCAAAATATCGAAAATCGGGAGGTACCGTTCTATGGGGGCTATATAAAGACGTGGACCTATACCGACCAATTTCAGGTGAAAAGTTGTATACCCTCAACAAAGACGAAATACCAAATTTCAGCCATTTCGGTGCGATATTGAGGCCAGAATCTTCAGAATATCGAAAATTGGGAAGTACCGTTTTATTGGGGCTATATGAAGACGTGCACCTACACCGACAAAGTATGTTGAGACCACAACCTTTAAAAACTAAAACGTGGACCGATATACCCCAGCGCACGATAACCCTCGAAAGGATCAACCGATTCGGTCCAAAATTTTGCATTCGTAATATTTTGTCCAAACCTAGTTTAAGTTCGAAGATAGGTTATAACGGTCCACTCCTTCCGGTACCTTCCCCACAAAAGTTCGGAAATGTTCGGAAAATTTGTGCGCACGATATTTCTTGAAGGGAGTAACCTATTCGGCACATCGTGAAATTTGTACCGGACTTAGGTAAGGTTTCAATAGGGACTCAATCGGTCCACTCCTTCGGGAACCTCTCACACAAATTTTCGGAAATGTTCAGTTTAGGGCCATCTCTCGAATCGCTTTGATTTTTGTTTTAGCAACTTGTATTCACTGCCCCCCATACGACGGTACAAGCTTCATCTGGGGCAAGTCCATACTTCTTGAGAAAATAGCATGAAAGTTGCAAAAAAACCCTATGACACCGTGTGAGGTGGTTGGAGCGCAAGATGACTAGCGAAAGGATTTGCCGATTCGGTCCAACATTTGGCCTTCGTAATATTTTGTCCAAGCTTAGTTTAAGTTCGAAGATGGGTTATATCGGTCCACTCCCTCCGGTACCTCCCCCATAAAAGTTCGAAAATGTTCGGAAAATTTGTGTGCGCTTAGGTGAGGTTCCAATATGGAATCAATCGGTCCACACCTTCGGGTACCTCCCACACAAAATTTTGGAAGAGTTCAGTTTAGGACCTGCTCTTGAATCGCTTTGATTTTTGTTGTAACAACTTGTATTAACCGCCCAAGTCCATACTTCCTGAGAAAATAGTCCGAAAGTTTTAAAATACCCCTATGGCACCATGTGTAGTGACTGGAGTGCACGATAACTCTCGAACGGATCAACCGAATCGGTCCAAAATTTTTACTTCCCTTTGGTTTTTGTTGTAGCAACTTGTATTCGCTTTCCCAATTACGACGGTACATGTTTTTTCAGGGGTAAGTCCTTACTTCTTGAGATAATGACTCCAAAAAGTCTGCCGGCACCAACTAAACTGGGTAGTACGTAAGATAACCCTCGAAGGGAGAAACCGATTTGGCTGTACATCGTATTATATAGACGTCAGAAGTATTGTGTGTTACTTCTTTTCTACGTCCGAGGCTGAGAGTATATCTCGGTCGGCCAAGTCGACTGATACTTTTTTACTTGTTTTACATTAATATGACCACAGCTTCCGCTCAAATTATAATTTTAAGAAATCCATCGGTGAATCGTTCTAAAACAGTTTATTTTACCTAAATGCGTTCAAAAGTTATGGTATATTACAACAATACCTCAGTTTTAATATAAGTAAATTTTCTACAAAAAGGCCGATATACCCTTTCTAGCCGAAATACTGAGAGTATACAGAGGCGTATATGTAAAGAAGAAGCCCTGTGGGAGGTGTTATATGTATAGAGGACCACTGTAGGAAGTCTTCTATCTATAGAAGAACACTTAAGGAGACATTCGATCTCTAGAAGAACCCTTTAGGAGGTCTTTTATCTACGGAAGAACCCTTGAGAAGACATTCTATGTATAGAAGAAACCTTGAGCAGGTATTCTATGTAAAGAAGGCCACGTTAGCAGTTCTTCGATGTATAGTCGATGATCCCTTTAGAAGGTTTTTATTGTGTAGAAGACCCTTTTAGCAGGTCAAGACAGGTAAAGCACTTTAGGAGGTCTTCTAGGCATAGATTAGCCCTTTAGGGCGTCTTCTATGTATTGAAGAGCCCTATAGGAGATTATCAATGTACAGAATATTTCTTTCCAAAGTTTTCTATATATAGAAGACCGCTATAGGAAGTCTTCTATGTAATGAATTTTCCTTTAGGAGATTTTCTAAGTCCAGAAGACTTAGTTAAGATCTTCTTTGTATCGAAAAGCCCTTAAGGAGGTCTCCTATGTGCAGACGAGGCCTTTAGATGGTATTCTATGTATAGAAAAGCCCTGAAAACGGGTTTATATGTATAGAAGAAGCCCTGAAGGATATGTTCTATGTATAGAACAGCACTCTAGGAAGTCTTCTAGCTATAGAAGAACCCTTGGGATACCTTTGATCTTAGAAGAACCTTTTAGGAGATTTTTTTATGTAGAAAAGAGTCCTTGGGAAGATCTTCTATGTATAGAAGAAATCTTGAGCAGGTATTCTATATAAAGAAGGCCCCGTTAGCAGATTTCAAATATATCGATGTGTAGAAGACTTCTTTAGGAGCATTTAATGTACTGAAGACTCCTTTCGGAAGTCTTCTATATATAGAAGACCTCTTTCAGTACTGGAATTCTGTAACTCATTTTTCGAGTTACCGACAAATATCGGTAAAATTAAAATGCTTATAATGTCGGTAATTAACGAAATTTTTCGGTAAGTTAACAACCAAAATAAAGCAGTTGCTAAATCCTACCGATAGCAACAGTGTTGTCAACTTTTGTTAATACTTTTCATTCATAATTTGGCGTTTTAATGTTACCGATTTTTTTCGGTAACTCAAAAAATAAGTTACAGAATTCCACTACAGGAAGCTTCTGTGTAATTAATACCCCTTTCGGGGGTCTATGTCAGAATTCGGCACCTCTTTACTCGCGAGCAAGCAAAGAGAGCTTCTCTCTCCACTCACTAATTGAAAAACCATGGACTGACAACAGTTTTTGTCTCAAATTGTTGTTGTTGTGTGCCGAATGCTGGTCTATGTGCAGAAGAGCCTTTTTGCACATATTCTATGTATAGACGACCCCTTTAGCAAATCTTCTATGTATAGAATAGGGGTCTGCAGATCCTTTTTGACACCTATGGGTGGTGTTTCATGTATAGAGAAGCCTTTTAGAAGAGCCCTTCACAAGGTCTTTTGTATATAGAAAAACCCCTACGAAAGTATTTTAAAATTGGATTTTTATGTAATATTCTTTTCGGAGGTATATTATGCAGAGAATAGAACTTATATGTTAAGAACATCCCTATACTGGGACTCCTATATAAAGAATGCCCTTTAAGGAGGTCTCCTATGTGTAGATGAGTCCCTCAGAAGGTCTCTTATGTTTAGAAGACCCAGTTAGGAGATGTTTTATGTATAGGAAATTATAGGAGGACTTCTATGTACAGAAGAACCCTTTAGGAGGTCGCATTTAAATACAGGACCCCATATATGCGAGACCTCAAGGAAATGTATAGAATATCCTTTTTGGAGGTCTTCTCTCTCTGAAGACTCTTTAGGAGGTCATCCATTTTAGGAGGTTTTCTATGTGTTAAAGATCCCTTTTAAAGGTATTCTATGTATAGAAGGACCCTTTAGGAGATCTGTGAAATTCCTATAGGAGAACTTGTGTTTATAGAAGACTCCTTTAAGAAGTCTTCTACGTATGAAATACTTTTTAGAAGGTTTTATATGTTTAGAAGACATCTGTGGGAGATCTTCTATGTGTAGAAGATCCTTTTGGGGGACCTTAGGTGTATAGAAGACCCATTTAGAAGGTCTTCCATGTACAGTAGACACTATAAGAGGTCTTTGATATATAGAAGATTCCTGTAGGAAGTGTTCGATGCATATACATACCCTTTAGGATATCATCGACGTACAGAAGACTCTTTATGGAGGTTCTCGATGTATATACGACCTTTTAACAGGTCTGCCATGTATGGAAGGTCTCTTTAGGGGGTCTCAGATGTATAGAAATCTCCTTTATAAGGCATCCTATGTTTAGAAGACCCCTTTAGAAGATATTCTATGTGAAGAAGGGACCTTTCGGATGTGTTCTATATATAGAAGACCCCTGTTGTCTGTATAAAAGACCCTTTAGGACGATTTCTATAAATAGAATACCCATTTATGAGATCTTTTATGTAAAGAAGACGCATTTAAGAGGTTACCTATATACAGAAGACACCTTTCGGAGGTCTTCTATGCATAAAAAATGCCTTTAAGAGGTATTCTAAGTGAGGAAGATTTCGAAGGTCTTATATGTAAATATAAGAAACGCATGAGAAGGTTCTCTATGTAAATAGAGGAAGTCTTTTATGTGAAGAAACACCATTAGGAGGTATTCTATGAAAAAAGATGTCCTCCGCGTAAACATGAAATCTTTTGGAGGTCTTCTATGTGTAGAAGTAGAAGATGTAAATAGAGGAAGTCATCTATGTAAAGACGACATTTTTCGGATATGTATAGAAGACCCCTTTAGAAGGTATTCTATGTGAAGAAGACACCTTTGGAAGATCTTCTATGTAAAGAAGACCTCTTTAGAAGGTCCTCTATGTAAAAATACACCTTTGAGGAGGACTTCAATATTTAGAATATCCCTTTAGGAGGTCTTCTATGTAAAGAAGGCCCTCTTCGGAGGTCTTATACGTATAAAATACTTCTTTGGGAGAAGAAGATCTCCGATGTACCTATGTAAAACGTCTACTTTCCATAGAATATACTTCATGAAGGATGCCTGTGTATAAAAGATTGCTTTAGTGGATCTGCTATGTTTTGGGGATCTTCTATAGAGGAATCCCCCCTTTAGATATTCTGCTATGCATAGAAGTCCCCATTGAGAGGCAACTGCAGCATGTGAAAACTAAATATCTTTGTCAAAAGCATGGCACAATTAACCAGGTAGTGGCATCTTAAAATTTTGAATATGTTGTGTCAAAACTTTCTTTATGTTGTTGGGTAAATTACAACAAAAATAATTTTTTTATAAAGGGATTTGACTTTTCATATTCGATCAGCTAGTGTGATGCCACTACCTGGTAGTTCTGCCATGGTCAAAAGCCTTGGGGTTTCGGCTTCTTTGGCCTGAATTTGGATACAATGCATTCTTTTTATACCCTCAGCATTTATGCTAACGAGGCAAAATGTGCCTCATCTAAATAATTGTTGTATACCACAAGTTTTTTTGGACCAAATCTGTTTCAGACAATTTGGAGTTGATTTAGCCATGTCCGCCCGTCTTCCTGGTGCACACGATAACTCTTGAACGGTTCAACAGATTCGGTCCAAAATTTGGCTTTCGTAATATTTTGTACAAACTTAGTTTGAGTTCGAAGATGGGTTATATCGGTCCACTCCTTCCGGTACCACTTTAGGACCTGCTCTCGAATCGCTTTGATTTTTGTTGTAACAACTTCTATTCACCGCCCCTATACGACGGCATCAGGGGCAAGTCCATACTTCCTGAGAAAATAGCATGAAAGTTGAAACCCTATGGCACCATATGTTGTGGTTGGAGCGTAAGCCATATCGGTCCACTCCTTCAGGTACCTCCCCTACAAAAGTTCAAAAATGTTCGGAAAAATTGTGCACACGATAACTCTTGATGTTAGTGACCCATTTGGTCCATACTCTACCCATCCTAATATATCTACCAGATATAGATCAGGTTCGAATATGGACTATAATTGTCCTCTTGGGTACCTCCCACACAAAATTTGGTATAAGCTCATTTAAAGATCCGCTCTCGAATCACTTTGATTTTTTATTAATTTTCTCGTTTAGAGTTGATGATCGGACATTTTTTGCAAGTGAAAAAGGAAAGCCAAGGACTCGAACCCACACAGTCACCAAATTACGTGACGTTTCGCTGTTAGTTGAGCAGCTCTTCAGACGTATCGACTGTGGAATGGCTTCTCTGTCCTAGAACTTTTCGTTTTTCAAATGCAAATGTGTTTTTTTGGTATATTAAGAAGTTGTGAGTATTTCTTTGCATATAGTTTTTACAGAATTCGAATTTTTCAAGGGGCGATATCTCTGGAACCGTTAGTCAAAAAATCTGAAAATATACTAAAATTTTTTGCTGATTAACAGCAGCACCGCAGCAAAAAGTAAAGGACATCAAGAACCTCATTCTGAAAAAGTGTCCCATTTCACTCAGAAATCCCCATATGCAGTATTCGTAGACTGCACACACATCTTCGATCAAAGTTCTTGATCCACATAAATTTATGAGCATTTTAAGCAAACATTTTAAAGAATAACTAAAACGTGTTTCATTTTCGCCCACAGGTACCGAAGCGTGGATAGATGCAGCAGGTTATTTACGTCTCAAAGACTATATAGCCGATAAGCAGGGCTATCGTATTCTAAAATCCAAAGTTACCTATGTGGGACAAGGCGCAGATATTCAGGTAAATTCCCCAAACAAATATCAATAATAATCTCTTCTTTATAATCAATATATAACTGCTTCCCACACCCTCCAATCCCTTTCTAGGATGCCATCAAGAGTACAAAGTCCGTGCCGGCACAGTCGGGTGTTTTGGTAGATGGTAAAAATGGTATACACAGCAGCAGTCGTCCAAATAGTATTTCAAATGATGGCACAAGTGCCAAGCTGTACTCGCCTCCCCTACAAACTCCTGCCCCAACACTGGTGGCCACAGTTACCACAACAGAAAAACCAATTTTAGGTTATCTATCACCCAGCGAATCTGGTAAACTGGAAAAGACTCCCTATTTGGGATTCGATCATTATCCCAATGAAGTGCCGGTGGAAACAAGTAAGCGGAGATATCCTGCAAGCAATAGCCATGAAGAATTGGGCGAACATTCTGTGGTGTCTATACCTTCAATAGAAATGGCACCACCTTTGGAAACGAGACGCAGACGTCCCATTCGTCCCATTGCCATTGCACCTGCCAACCCCGCACCCATTGCAGCCAACGAATTGGTTAAAAATACAGGTTATCACTATTCCACACCGGCACCATTTGTTACAGCCGCTCCCAAGGCGGGTTATTACTACGGCCCAGCCCAGTCACAGTCAAACCCAACCCAACAACCTCCACAATCTTTGCCCTATGATGTCAATGCTTTGGAAGGTTTACTGCCACCTTTGCCACCACTCTATCAACGACAAAGGGTACCCCTGACGCCACATGGTTATGGCACACGTCTCACCGCCCCCGAATATAATGATGTTACGGTGACCCGTAATGGTTTCCGTTATGTCTTGCCGCATCAATATCACGAAGAAGAACAACTAAACGAAAGTAAAAAAGCCGGCAGTTTTGGTTATGTCGATCCATTCGGTATTCGAAGGGTGGTCTATTATAATGCATCACCCCAGAAAGGTTTCATACATCGAAATCATAATCAATATGTTGGCTTAGGTGCTACACCCTATGATGAACCTCAACCGGAGGCCCAGAGGGATGTGTAGAGAGAGAGAGGGTAAATTTATTTTAATGCTTTTAATAGGAATTATTTTTTAAAAAAACACCAAACTTCATCTTTTTAACTATACAACAACAACATTGAGAGAAAATTCATATCCTTGAATTGCTAAATGTACTAACCTTTGGTATGTATGTAAATTAAGGTTAGATGACTTGGCTCTCAAGGATAGGATTATCTTTACTGCCTCTTTTACACTCAGCTAACATTATTACTAACATAAGTTTTACATATTTTTCCTTAAAGGACAAATGGGAATAATTTGTATTAAAAATTAAAAATGGAACTGAGGATTGTAGAATGTATGGATATGGAGTTAATTAATATTGGAACCAGACGAATAGCAAAGTATTTAACAAAATGGAATGATCGGGCAATCCTACGATGATATGACGATCTATTTAGAGGAATCTTCGACCAAAAATTAAGTGTTTGTGTTCGAATATTTTTTTTTCACCATAGGATCGGCAATATATCCCGGAACGCACGCTCCGACCTTAGTTCGATTTTAGGGGGCAATAATCGTCTGGTGCAAGGAGACGTCAATGCATCCCATGAGTTTTGGCATTCCTTCCTAGACAAAAACTAGAGGTGTACAGCGCTGGCCAAGCAAATTGACAACTCTATTTTGACACCCGGTCTGATAAATAACGTGTACTGGTAGCAAGTAATCTTTATACCCTTAGAATTTATGGTATATACTTTCATACGGGCAAAATGTGCCTCATCGATATAATTGTTTTAGACCCAATGTTCTTCATTGGCACGGCGGTGCCGAAGTTTTTCGGCAATTTACACACATACGACCCGAATGCATTGTAAGAGCGTACGAAAGAGAGATAATGTTTTGATTTGTAGCGTGCGTGCTTTAAAACACACTAACACACAGTAATAAGTTGCCAATAGTTTTACTACATTCACATTTTGGCCTGTTCTCTTCTTGGTCACGCATGTTTTAGACCCCAAGTATGTTTGGACGAAAGCCGTTTCAGACAATTTAGAGTTGATTTAGCCATGTCTGTCCGTCTGTCTGATTGGAGTGCACGATAACTCTCGAACAGATCAACCGATTCAGTCCAAAATTTAGCTTTCGTAATATTTTGTCCAAACTTAGTTTAAGTTCGAAGATGGGTTATATCGGTCCACTCCTTCCGGTACCTCCCCCACAAAAGTTCGAAAATGTTCGGAAAATTTGACCAATATGGTGTGAATCGGTCTACTGCTTCGGGTACCTCCCACACAAAATTTCGGAAAAGTTCAGTTTAGGACCAGCTTTCGAATGGCTTTTATTTTTCTTGTAACAAGTTGTATTCAATGGTACATATTTCATCAGGTGCAAGTCCATACTTCCTGAGAAAATCGCTTGAAATATACAAAAACCCCTATGTGGTTGGAGCGCAAGATGACTCTCGAACGAATCTGCCTATTCGGTCCAAAATCTGGTCTTCGTAATATTTTGTCTAAACTTAGTTTAAGTTCGAAGATAAGACATATCGGTCTACTACTTCAGGAACCTTCCCCACAAGAGTTTGAAATGTTTGGAAAATTTTGCGCTAGATAACTCTTGAAGGGATTGGCCGACTGGGTCCATACTTTACACATCCTAATCTATACGCTAGATACAGATCAGTTGGAATATGGACTTTATTTGTTCACTTCTGCTCTCGAATCACTTTAATTTTTGTTGAAGCAACTTGCATTCACTGCCTCAATTACGACGGCAAAAGTTTTTTTCAGGGGGAAGTCCATACTTCTTGAGAAAACTGCCCGAAAGGTGTAAAAAACCCCTATGGCACCATATGTAGTGGCTGGAGAGCACGATAACTTTCGAACTGATCAACCGATTTGGTCTAAAATTTGACATTAGTTATATTTTGTCCAAAATTAGTTTCGGTATTGCGCGGCCTACAACTTCCGGTTCTTTCCCCCAATACTTTAAAATGTATCTCCTAATATTTTGTCCAAATTCAGTTTAACTTCTAAAATGGCCATCTCTTTGGTGTACCTCCCCCACAAAAGTTCAACATTTTTGTCTAAGTGCAGTTTAGGGTCTGTTCGAAGATTATTTGGAAATGTTTACCGATGCTGTTCGTTGTGGTCCTGTTTACAGCGATACTATATTTTCCTTGGTCATGTGCATGCTTCCTGCATACTGGTCCAAAAGTTATACGATGACGCACTGAAATGAAAAATGGGCGCGACTCCAAAAAAAAAAAAAAAAAAAAAGATTCACTTCCATAATGGACTATGTCAATCCATTTCCTTAAGTACCTCCTCCTCAACGTCTTTGAACTTTAATCCTAATCCACATTTTTGTCGGCAAGTTCAAATGTCCATACATTCGATCTGTCCGCAGATGAATGTTGGGAATATCTCTGTCGGCAAAGCCGACTGATACTATTTTACTTGCCCAATCATCGTCTCCGTAAACATACCACCTGACCGCCGTACTTTTCGGAACCATGGGAAAGCTGATTTTCAAGGGTGCAGAGAATTTACCAACCACCTCTTTAGAGGCCTATCCATTCCCTCAGATCCTCGGGTAGCTGAGGGAATTTTCCGGGACATTATTACTATTGCAGCCGCTTGCTATATAACTGTTGGTCGAATAACCGAAGACCAAATTTCTTAGCAGAGGCGACAGAACTAGTAAATGACAGTGATGAGCTTAGTCGTCGGGCCCCTGATGACCCAATAGTTAGGGAACTTACTGCTGAAGTCAAAAGGCAAGTAGGCGAAAATAAGCGGTAGCAATGGAACTCTGGTAAACGCTTAAGTAAATTATGGCTGTTACTTTCAACGGTGTGAAAATGACATCTGAAGATTCGGTCCTCAATCTATCGTTAGTAACTCATATTTTACCAGAGGCGTGGAAAGTTGCTACGGTGGTTTCGCTACTGAAGCTTGACAAAGATGACAGGTCGATATCCTTCTTGTCGCCAGTAGCGAAGATACTATAGGCTCTACTCCTTTCCATGATACGAAGCAGATTAACAATTGCCCAGTTCCGGAAAATGCACAGCACAACAACAGCATTAAATGCCATATATACACATATCAGTCGAGGACTGAACCAGAAAAGACCCTGCGACCGAACAGTTATGGTGACACTTGACCTATCGAGGGCCTTCGATACTGTCAATCATACCAAGCGTTCGTATATAGATAAGACATCCTCCCTCCCTCGAGGATATAGAGAAGACATCCTCCTCCCTTTCTGATATTCCACAACCTCCAGACGTGATAGAGATAGTAACTTATCCTTAGTGCTATTCTTCCACCTGAGGAATTTGCAAATATCCAGCGCTAACTCCACTGCCACACTGTTTACCACTTGGACGGCTGAAATGAGACCCCCTCCCCCGAATATATTGGTCGATAGTGCCACGAAATACCCAAAGATAGAGGGTGTAAAGTTAGACAGCATATTTAAGCCGTACGTGCAACCACAGCTATTTACCACAAGACCAAGAGTAGGAATAAGGTTCTCAAGTTGCTGGCAGACAGCACTTGGGGTGCTGACAAAGAATCTTTGTTATCTCTTATAAATCAATAGGCCGGACTGGGGTAAACTATGTGGCGTAAGTGATTTATGCAAATGTTAGCGCTACGCAGTGGAAGAATATTCAAACCTGTCAGAATGCCGCTTTGAGGACTGCAACGGATGATTCCGCACAACAAGATGTTGCCGGTACAGTACCTTCTTGGGTGTTGTCGTCGTGAAGCACGACCTACTGCAAAGGCTTCCCCACTCGGGCATGTCAGGAGTTCATGAAATTGGGAGAGAGAGAGAGGTCCAAAAGTATAAACAAAAACCTCTAGATCAACGAGCCTATCAGGCTGGCTTGAATGACATTGACACTGATGCATTTGCGCAGGCAGACACAGTACGAATGTCGTACTCGCCGACCAGATCCTTCTCCCATCCTTTGCAACTGAAGAATCCCACCTACCAAGACATATAAGAGTGGTTTCAGCCCAGTTAAGATCCGTATGATGCAGCTGCCTCAATTCATATCGTACCCGAATAGATGGCACGATACCCAACACAGGACCTGCATGTGGATTGGAACCGTACAACACGCTGCATCTGTTATTTGTCCAGCTAACGCACAACACTTGTCTCCTGATTCTTTATGGCACAGGCAGTCCTGGTTGCAGAATTTTTTACCCTTAGCCTTTAGGTTAATGAGGGTGATACAACCAAACGATCCTATTAGGCTGGCTTGAATGGCGTTCACACTGATGCTGTTGGGCAGGCAGATACAGTGCACACCAGATCCTCATCCCATCCAGTGCAGTAGGAGAACCCCAGTTGTCAAGACAAATGCTAGTGATTTTAGCCCAGTTAAGATCCGGATGATGCAGCTGCCTCAATTCATCTGATATTTGCCCAGCTAACGCAACTCACCTGTATCCTGATTCTTTATGGCGCTGGCGGTTCTGGTTTTTTACCCCCAGCCTATTGGCTAAAGAAGTTATACACACTTTGATATGACCAAAAATATGCCTCATCGGAATATTAGTTTTAGACCCCATGCATGTTTGGGCGAAATTTGTTTCAGACGAAGACTTTTACTACCTCAAAATTATAGAAAATAACTTCCACAGTTGGTTTGAACTCTGTGGGCGCATTGTGCGTCGACACCATCAATTCTTGTAAATTGTGGAATTTCTTTTCACATCTGCATCTCGTATAACCTTTTCCAGCAGGATATTGTAGAGATCACACGAAAGGCTGCTTTTTGTCTGAAACCTCGTTTGGTATTGAACTGTTCGGAGAGGTTCTTTCCTACTTTTAACTGAGGCCCGGATATCAGTTAAAGTCATTTTACATAGTCGAATGAGCTTTGCGGGAATACCATATTCAGACATGGCTTGGAATACCTTTGAACGTAGGGAGCTGTCGAAGGCTGCTTTATAATTGACAAAAAGTTGATATGTATTGATCTGCCTCTATTGGGTCTTCTCCAGGATTTGACGAAAGGTAAACATCTGCTCAGTGGTGGATTTGCCAGGTCTAAAGCCGCATTGTATAATTACTCCACAAACATCCCATAAGGGAACGCATTGGTACTTACTTACTTAGCTGGCCTTTTACAGAACATTTGTTCCATAAGCCGAACTAAGAAAAAATCTCCAATCCTCTCTGTTTGCAGCTGTATTTTCCCAATCTGGGATATGTAACTTTCTGATATCTCGTTTCACTTGTTCGCTCCAACGAAGCTTTGGCCTTCCAGATCTGCGAGAACCTCCATGCGGCCCGTATTTATACGCCTTTTTTGCGGGTTCATCATCACTCATTCTTATAACATGGCCTAGCCATCGCAATCGTTGTATCTCGATTCGTTCAGCTACATTGATGTCATTGTATAGTTGATACAGTTCGTTGTTCATACGACGCCGATATTCGCCGTCAACACAGATTGGCCCGTAGATCTTTCGAAGAATTTTTCTCTCGAACACACCAAGCACTGCCTTATCTGCTTGAGCAAGTACCCATGCTTCGGAACCATACATTAGCACGGGTAGTATCAGTGTTTTGTAAAGTGTTACTTTTGTTTGACGAGAGGTGGCTTTATTCCTAAACTGCTTACTCAGCCCAAAGTAGCATCTGTTAGCCAACACTATTCTTCTTCGTATTTCACAACTGATGTTATTTGTTGTGTTTATGGCGGTGCCGAGGTAGACGAAGTCCTTTACTACCTCAAAATTGTAGGTACCAACATTCACAGATGGTGCGGGGTTTGTGGACATATTACGCGTTGATACCATCAACTTGGTTTTTTCGCCGTTTACTGCCAGACCAACTTTAGCAGATTCTCTTTCGACTTTTGCAAAGGTGTCAGTTACTTCCTTAACCGATCGACCCATGATGTCAATATCGTCGGCATAAGCCAGTAACATATGGCTGTTCGTGTATATCGCATTGGTATGGCCCAACTATTTCGTTGACCAGAGGCTTTAATTGTTCGCAAAATATCCCTGACACTATCTTGTAAGCAATAGGGAGAAGACATATACCCCTATAGTTAGAGTCATACAGTCTTATCTCCTTCCTTGTGGACGGGGCACTGGACGCTCAGGTTTCAATTAGAGTTGTGCCAAAGGAACTATTTGGAGCTATCTAGTTCCCTTCGCAGTTCCAATGGCCCACATTTTTTCTTTGAACAAACTGCGTATACTTACTATCACACGTTATATTTCATGCTGTTAATCATACGTTTTGGAACTAGTACAAGGAAATAGGAACTAGATTACTCAACTCTAGTTTCAATCGTCGAGCACGCGTTCTTCCTGCCAGTAGTGCGATTCTCTAACTCCGTCTCTCCATGTATTTTTATTCGCAACGTACAGGTAGAATTTTTTGTCCGATTCAACTGAAAATTGGGGACTACAATTTTTTTTAGCCATAGGAAGAACGCTATTGCTTTTGGTGAAAATCGGTTCAGATTTGGATATAGCTCCCATATATATTTTCGGGCGATGTATTTGATGCACCAAACACGCTGTATCTGTCCAATTTTGATGAAATTTAGAATGTGTGATGGAATTAGGTCTATAGATAAATGTGCCAAATTATATCGAAATCGGTTCAGATTTGGATATAGCTCCCATATAATTTTCGCCCGATTTCACGTATTTGCTGCACAAAACACGGAATATACGTCCGATTTTGATGAAATTTGGAATGTTTGACTGAATTCGGTCTAGAAATAAATGTGCCAAATTATATCGAAATCCGTTTAGATTTAGATATAGCTCCCGATTTCGAGTATTTGCTGCACCAAACACCCTATATAAGCCCCATTTTAATGATATTTGGAATGTGTGACTGAATTCGATCTGGAAATAAATGTGCCAAATTATATCGAAATGGGTTAAGATTTGGATATAGCTCCGATTTGTATTTTACATACTCACAGTGGTGTAGGGTATCATATAGTCGGCCTCGCCCGACTTTGATCCTTTCCTTACTGGTTTTTTGAGTTAGTCCTATGCCACACGCTGAAACTTGCAATAAAAACTTTCCCATTGTATAGGGGTTCATAGATCGAGTTACCCACTGCAGTAATTTAATAAAATTACTCTCGTGTGGAACTCGATCTAAGAGCGCATATTTTCAGGAAATTTATTTCACCGTGTGGCAGGGGGCTTAACAACAAAAAGCGGTAACATTAAAACGCAAATTTATGAATGAAAAGTTCAAACAAAAGTTGACAACACTGTTGCTATCAGTAGGACATTACGACTTCTTTTTATTGGTCGTTAACTTTCCGAAAGATATCGTTAATTACGGAAATTATAAGCACTTTATTTTACCGATTTTTGTCGACAACTCAAAAAAATAGTTAGAGAATTGCACTAAAGATGGAGCTAACTAGCTGATGCATGCACCTTGTCAGTGTGTCGCCTCCTGTTTTTAACAACTCGGCTGATAGGTCATCGCCTCCTGCTGCCTTATTATTCTTCAGCCGATTTTTTGCTGTCTTTACCTCATCTTGGTCGGGCGGTATACATATACATTCAATACCATTATTCAATTCTATAAAAAGAAAAACAACATCGGACACTTCTTTTCTCCAATTCACGGCATTTCTTACCATTTTTTCGCTGCCATCTTTGATTCGTGACATAATCATCATCTGTTTTATAATATATTTTTATATGAATTATTCAATTTGTCCAACAAAATATAAAAATAGTTAACATTACAACACACAAACTTACACTGAAATATTAACCAAAGATGAAGTTAAGTGCCAATAAAATGAATTCTTCAAATTTAGCACCATCTTAATTTCCATTTGAAAATTTCACAAAAACACACACACGCCACAAACACCTCACAGCGCTATGCTTTAAATATCTAAATATGTATCATTAAAAAAATATATACAAAAAAATACGCAAAACCATTTTGTAAGCGATTTCTTAACTGTGTTATTTAAAATTATTTACATAAATTAATCAATTAAAATATAATCAATTCTTCATAAAATAATTTGTTTCGTCGTCTATTGTAATATTCATGTATTAATCTTGCCATATTAACATTACATAATGTATTCGTTCGATGTTCATGCCCAAAATTGTAATTTAACCTTTTTATTTAATTAAATAATAATTTAATTTAAAAACTAAAAAAAACTCTCAATATATAATGTATTTATAAATATGTAAGTAAATAGATTTATACTACCTACTCACACCCATTAATAACAAAAATACATAGAAGAAAATATTTTATATTAATTAAGAAAAGAATATTTTAGTTTAGATAAAAAAACAGAAAACCTCTTAATAAATAATTTATATAAATAATAACAATAATTTAATAAAATAATGTATGTATTTCTTCATCACTGCTACTATTATATAATTAGTCTATAAAATGACAAAAAAACTAAACTAAACGAGCAAACCAATTTAAAAAGTATTTATTCCCACCACACATTCAATTGTTATTTGTATTTTGGTCTTTTGGCCAAGTTGCCGTAAAAGGAAATTCTTGTGTCGAATACCAGTTTCGTGCCCTGTATAAGTAATTTTTTTAAATACATGCAAGCAAAATTTTTTTTTGTTTTGCAAACTCATTGTAATGGTTAAAATATACTTTTTAATTTGGTTTGTTTTTACACCCTCTCTTCCCTCTTCCGCCTTCGAAAATATGAATAACAAACGAACACCTCTTGTATATTATTTAATTTAATTTAATTATTTAGTTTAAGTATAAAAATAAAAAAATTATTGTAAAAATCAACAAAAAATGTAAATAAAATGAAAATATTTAAAATTATAAAAAGTACTTTTTAATATTTAATTATAAAGAAATAGGTAAGTGTTTGAGATGCGTATATATAATTAAGCAACTTATAACACTGTGCAACAAAATGGAGGTGAATGTCTGGGGCACGGAAAATTCCTCTTGGGGTAGAAAGGCCTTGGTGAGTATATTAAGAACCCCGAAGGACAGATCCGCCGTGAGTCGAACTTCCGCCTTATGGCGTGATGAAGTTTTTGCTAGAGACTCTGTAAGCCATCAGGAATTAGCGTTATATATTTGTTCACTGTGGTTTTAGCTTATTTTTGAGATGACATGTCTGCAGTCAAATCGAATGAGGATTATTTTCGTAGAGCACTTCGACCCGATAAAAAACCCGATATGGCACCTTGTCTAGTGGATGGGGCGCACGATAACTCTCGAATGCATAAACCGATATGGTCCAAAAGTTGGCAGTCGTAATATTTTGTGTAAAATAAAACAAGTCCTCTCCTTCTGGTACCTCCTCTAAAATAGTTTAAAAATGGTCGCTAAAATGGTGCGCACGATAACTTTTGAAGGCAGTGACCGATTTGATCCATACTTTTCACATCGTAATATTTTTACGAGACATAGATCCCACACAAAATTTCGGAAAAGTGCAGTTTAGGACCTCCTCTCGAATAGTTTTGATTTTTTTGTGCAACAGGTTGCACTCAAGTTCCCTATTACGATGGTACAAGTTTTTCAGTGGCAAGTCCATACTTCTTGAGAAAATTAACAGAAAACTGTAAAAAACCCTACGGCCAGCTTGTGTCGTGGCTGGTGCGCACGACAACTCCCGAACCGAATTATATACGAATTATATACTATACTACTATATTTCTTCGAATATTAGACAAACTTCGAAGGAGGTGCTTATAGGTCCACTTCTTCCGGTACCTCCCTCACAAAAGTTAAAAAATATTCGTTAAAATGGTGAACGCAATAGTATCTCATAAACGATTTGCTCAAACTTTGGATCACGAAATATTTTATCCAAACTTAGTTTATGTGCCCTGTAGGTCCATGTATGTTCACTTGCTCTCAGTACACGCTCACTGGCTACCTCTAACATATACATAGATTTATAAATGGTGGTGGTTTTTTGAAAGGCATAGAAATACCAAACAAAAGCAACAACATTTTTTTCTTTTCCTCTTCGCTTGCTACGTTGGTTAACAGCAAAAAGCACGGCAAACACACCACCAAAGCTTCTGCGTCTCTTATTACACCATACACTCAGCTCTTTATTATAAAATAGCATCCCGCAGCCGCGAGAGCACTGTTGTTAGTCTCTTTGACAAAAATCCTCTCTCCACCGATGAAAAATATGTTCTAACATAAAAAATATGTTGGTACAAAATGTTGCAAACATATATTTGTTTGGACACAAACAAATTATGTTTGAATCAAAACATATATTTGTTTGCAACCAGTCCCAAACAAGTATTTGTTTGGATCCAAACATATTTCTAAAATATATTTTTCTGAGTGTGTAATTTGCACAAGCCGTCTTGTCTTCTTTTTTGTTCGGAACATAGTAGGTTGGGGTCCTATCGTTGGGTATGTCAAATTTCGCTAATTGACTGATGCATACCCCTGATGCATCAACATTTCGCCACCGGTCTCGGACAATTCGTCGCGCAGCCCATCAGCTCTTGATTGATTTGCTGTAAGATCTTCAACCCTATTCAAAACTTGCTTTGTACTGCACTTTTGGGCAAATTTTTAAAATTTTATGTTAGAGGTACCTGAAATGTGTGGAAGAAATATTACGATGTGCAAACTTTGGGCCATTTTAGCAAAAAAATATTGAACTTGTGTTAGATATGAGGGCAGTTCCAAAACTTCTTAGCGTAGCACAAAAAGCGCGGTATAAACAGAAAAAAGTTAAGTGTTTTGGAAACTTCCATCTCTGTTATGAACACATGTTAATATTTGTTTCGATCTGGCAATCCTTCATATAGAAACAGGTGTTCAAAAAAGACGCATCCGCAATTTTTTTACAATGGAAAAATTAGAAATGCGTGCTGTCATTAAATATTTACATAAAAAAGGTTTATCGGGACAAGAAATTCATAATGATATGGTGAATGTGTTAGGTGAAAGTGCTCCTTCATATGCAACAGTAAAAAATTGGGTTGCTGAATTTAAACGTGGTCGTACAAGCATTGAAGATGAACCATGTAGTGGACGTCCAAAAACAGCAACAACAACAGAAATTGTAGCCAAAGTGCATGATATGGTATTAAATGATCGACGAATAAAAGTGCGTGAAACTGCTAATATCATGATCGATCAAATGATCGAGTTCATTTAATTTTGCATGAAGAACTACAGATGAAAAAGCTTTCTGCAAGATGGGTGCCGCATTTGTTAACAGTCGATCTCAAGCTTGTTTGGATCGTTTTAACCGAAATAAAATGGATTTTAAGCGTCGTTTCATAACTGTTTATGAGACATGGATCCACCACTATACTCCAGAGACAAAAGAACAATCCCAACAGTGGACTGAAGTTGGAGGAAGTGCCCCAAAGAAGGCAAAAACAATTCAATCGGCTGGTAAGGTTATGGCAACGGTTTTTTGGGACTTCAAAGGTATTTTATTGATTGACTATCTGCAAAAGGGTAAAAGAATAAATTCAGAGTACTATTGCAACCTTTTGGATCAATTAAATGTACAAATTCGAGAAAAACGTCCTGGCTTACAACACAAAAAAATAATTTTTCATCAAAACAACCCACCAGCGCACAATATAGTTTTAACAATGGCTAAAATCAACGAATTAAAGTACGAGTTGCGTGACCACCCACCTTATTCTCCTGATTTAGCTCCCAGTGATTTTTACTTGTTCCCAAATCTAAAAAAATTCCTTGCTGGCAAGCGTTTTACCTCAAATGAAGATGCAATTACAGTTGTAAACCACTATTTTGAAGACCTTGAGGAAAACTATTTTAATCAAGGGATAGAATTGCTAGAAAAGCGTTGGACTAAGTGTATTGAAGTTTCAGGAGATTATATTGAAAAATAAAAATATTTTTGAATAAAAAATAATTTAAAAAAATAAGTTTCAGTGTTTTATTTAGAAATGTACTTAAAACTAGAAAATAATTTGTCGCTTAGCCTCAATAAATATATTCTTTCTCATGATGGAATCTCTCAAATAAAACTCTTGCCATTTATAATTTAAATGCAAGCGTTTTATTTGAGAGATTCCATCGCGAGAAAGAATATATTTATTGAGGCTAAGCGACAAATTATTTTCTAGTTTTAAGTACATTTCTAAATAAAACACTGAAACTTATTTTTTTAAATTATTTTTTTATTTTTAACTTTTTAGTAAATACATTTTTTGACCACTGAGAACAAAATTATAGTCAATTTAGGCCGAAAATTTAGATAAAAACTTTAAAATGCATGAAATCGTGTAGTACCGTTATATAAAGGCTATACCAAAACCAATTTTTGGTGTGGAAGTTTCTGTACTATTGGGGACTCCAAATGCCAAGTTACAGCCAATTCGGCCTAAAAATTAAGATAAAATCCTTAAAACACTTGAAATCGGGCCGTACCGCTATATGGGGGCTATACCAAAACCTGGACCTATGTCCACAATTTTTAATGGGTACGTTTCTGTACCATTGGAAACCCTAGTTGTCAAAAAAACAGCCAATACGGGCTTAAAATGACGATAAAATACCTTAAATCGAGTGGTACCGCCGGATGGGAGCTACAGGAAGAAATGGACACATATTGGTTTTGGTTTCATATTCATGTATTGTCATCCAAATCTGAAAAGTGTACAAAGTTTTAGTTCGATTGGTCAACTCAACTGTGTGAAAAATGAGTTACCAGATTTGAAAAGCAAATTAGATAAAAAACTGTAAAACAGTGTAAAAATGGACCAATATTGGTTTTGATTTCATATTCATGTATTGTCATCCAAATCTGAAAAGTGTGCAAAGTTTTAGTTCGCTTGGTCAATTACAACTGTGTTAAAAATAAGTTACCAGATTTGAAAAGCATGTACAATTTAACACTGTACAACACTGTAAAGATGGACCAATATTGGTTTTGATTTCATATTCATGTATTGTCATCCAAATCTGAAAAGTTGGCAAAGTTTTAGTTCGATTGGTAAACTGCAACTGTATGAAAAATGAGTTACCAGATTTGAAAAGTAAAATACCGGAAATCGGGTGGTACCGTTATATGGGGGCTATAGGAAAAAATTGACCCATATTGATTTTGGTTTCATATTCACGTATTGTCATCTAAATCTGAAAAGTGTTGAAAGTTTTACTTCGATAGGTCAACTGCAACCGTTTTAAAAATCAGTTACCAGATTTGAAAAGGGGGTTGAGTCAGACACCTTAAAAACACTGTAAGAATGGACCAATATTGGTTTTGATTTCATATTCGTGTATTGTCATCCAAATCTGAAAAGTGTGCAAAGTTTTAGTTCGATTGGTCAACTGCAACCGTGCTTAAAATGAGTTACCAGATTTGAACTAAACACACACCAATGCAAGTTAAATAAAACACTGTAAAAACTAACTATTCTCTTTCATTGACAGGCCCTCGTATGTTTACTAATGAGTGGACAGATACTTGATCAAAGTTTAGACAAAATATTATGTGTGCTCCCTTATTAGCAAAAGTAAAAGTAGCAAAAGAGCGAACTAAGAAAAATGAGTTCGATATACAACTTTTTTTTAAAAAAAGTGCGGGAACGGAAAAAAATTAAAAATACGTCAAAAAACTGGGACAACTTCATAGCAGGACTACCAGCCGATCAGAAACCGACAACCAGTCCTTTCCTTTAGCTGGTCCATTACAGAACATTTGTTCCATAGACCGAACTAAAAAAAGATCTCCAATTCTCTCTGTTTTTCGCTTCGCTTTCTGGAATACCGCGCCTATTAATTTCTACACGCAGAAAAATTTATGTTAGAAATATGTTTGGATCCAAACAAATATATGTTTGGGACCGGTTGCAAGCAAATATATGTTTGGATCTAAACATAATATGTTTGGGTCCAAACAAATATATGTTTGCAACATTTTGTAACATATTTGAATTTGATATGTTTGGGTAAAACATATTTTTTATGTTAGAACATTTTTTTCATGGGTGGAGAGAGGGTGTTTGTCAACGAGAGTAATAACAGTGCTCTCGCGGCTGTGGAATGCTGCTTTATAATAAAGTGTTGTGTGCATTGTATAATAGAAGACGTAGAAGCGAAGAAGGGGGCTTTGGTGGCATGTATACGTCAAACTCGTGTGTTTCTTATTTTGTTGTTGTTAACCAACGAAGAAGAAAAGAAGAAATGATATGAATTATATTTATTTCTTTCTTCAGTGTTTTAGTTGCCTTTGTAAAGTCAAGACGGTAAAGTGAGTGAATAAATCAGTATTTTGTGTTTTCTTAAAGAAATTGTGTTTTTAGTAAATTAAATGCCCAATACATTTTATAATTGAATCGGAAAGTTAAATGGAATTATTTTATTGGACAAGGAAGAAATCGCATTTAATATTGGTAATTACATACATACTTATGTATATTTGAAATATGGCATATCCATATTTATTTATTACATTACATAATCATTTGATTCTAGATGCCGATTCCCCGCTGTTGATTTCAACTATGAGGACAATTTGTTTTATTTCACAACTAAGGAGAAGCGTTCAACTACGTTTCTATATATTTTTCATTTTTAAATGTGTGACTTTTTACAAAGTTTTCAATCAGTTTTTCTTTTATTAAAGTGTGTTATGTATTTCTTTGGAATTTTGTATGTACCTATGTGTTTGTTGTTCTTTTCAATAAAAAACCACAACATTTGTGTGTATACTATAGAGATAGCCAGTGAGTTCTTACTGAGAGCAAGTGAGCACACATTTTAAAGTGTTTTAAATTGAATTTTACGCTCCCTTGCTCTCAGTAAGCGCCCACTGTGTTTGTTTTTTTTTTGTGCCTTTTGAGTTTGTATTTTTTGCACCCAAACATATAAAATGTTTGCACCCAAACATAAATATCTTTGCACCCAAACATATATATGTTTGCACCCAAACATATATTTGTTTCCACCCAAACATATATTTGTTTGCAGACCCAAACATATATTATGTTTAGGACTGTTGCAAACATATATATGTTTGCTGCAAAATATGTTTGGGACATATGTTAGAGAGGCCGTTTTTTTTTTGCGTGTACATCCACTTGTATGCTCCATCGACGCTTAGGCCTGCCGATTCTGCGTGTACCGCTATGTGGCATGTATTCATACACCTTTTTAGCGGGTTCATCATCGCTCATTCTTATGATAAGACCTAGCTAACGCTCGATACGTTGAACTATATTCATGTCTTTGTATATTTGATATAGCTCGTGGTTCATACCACGTCGGTATTCACCATCAACGCAAATCGGCCCGTAGATCTTTCGAAGAATTTTCCTCTCAAACACACCAAGCACTGCCTTATCTGCTTGCGCAAGTACCCATGCTTCGGAGCCATACATTAGCACGGGCAGTATCAGCGTTTTGTATAGTGTTATTTTTCTTTGACGAGATGTGGCTTTGTTTTTAAATTGATTACTTAAACCATAGTAGCATCTGTTAGCCAATACACTTCTTCTTCTTATTTCACAACTGATGTTGTTTGTTGTGTTTATGGCAGTGCCGAGGTAGACGAAGTCTTTAACTACCTCAAAATTATAGGTACCAACTTCCACAGTTGGTCCGAGCTCTATGGACGCTTTGCGCGTCGACACCATCAATTTGGTCTTTTCGCCGTTTACCGCCAGACTCACTCAGATTCTGCTTTGACCTGCCTAAAGGTATCAGCTACTTCCTTTACTGATCGTCCCATGATGTCTATGTCATCAGCATAGGCAAGTAACATGTGACTATTGGTGTAAATTGTGTCATTTCTTTTGACATTTGCATCTCGTATTACCTTTTCTAGCTGGATGTTGAAGAGATCACACGAAAGGCTGCCTCCTTGTCTGAAACCTCTTTTGGTACTGAACTGTTCGGAGAGGTTCTTTCCAATTTTAACTTAGGACCTAGTATCAGTTAAAGTCATCTTAAAAAGCCGGATGAGCTCCCTGCAAAGCTCATCCGGCTTTACCAAATTCAGACATTGCGTGGTATACCTTTGATCGGAGGGGACTGTCGAATGCTGCTTTATAATTGACAAAAATGTGATATGTGTCGATCTGCATCTTTTGGATCTTCTCCAGGATTTGCCGCAGGGTAAATATTTGGTCAATCGTGGACTTGCCAAGTCTAAAGCCACATTGGTATGGTCCAATTATTTCGTTGACTATTGACTTTAGTCGTTCGCACAATATCCCTGACACTATCTTATAGGCAATAGGGAGAAGACTTATGACCCTATAGTTGGATCATACAGTCGTATCTCCTTTTTTGTGGACTGGACACAGGATGCTCAGGTTCCAATAGTCGGGTACGCGTTCTTCTGATGCATACACCTTATCAGCGCGTCGCCTCCGGTTTTAAACAGCTCGGCTGGTAAGCCATCGGCTCCTGCTGCTTTATTATTCTTCAGTCGGTTTATTGCTGTTTTTACCTCATCTTGGCCGGGCGGTATACATTCTATACCATCATCTGAGATTGGATCAGTGGTATCATCGTTTTCGCTACTATTGGACACCAGCAGATTGGAGAAATGTTCCTTCCATATCCTGAGCATGCTATTTGTATCTGTTACCAGATTACCTTGCTAATCTCTACAGGAGGATGTGCCTGTACCAAAGCCATCTGTTTGATGTTTCACTCTTTGGTAGAATTCTGGCTCCTGTACATCTCGATTTTTTCACACTCCCGCTTTTCCATTTCTCTCTTTTTCTTGCGGAAAAGACGTTTCTCTTCTCTCCTCTTCTCATGATATCTCTCTCGTGCGCTGCGCGTTGCTACTGATTGTAAAGTAGCTCTATATGCCACATTTTTCTCTTCGGTAGTAGCACGACACTCCGGGTCATACCATGAATTCTTTTGTGGAGGTCTCTGGTATCCAAGTATGCATTTTGCGGCTGTTTGCATGGAGTGGGTAATAATTTGCATTGTGCTGATTTGGTATCGGAACTAGGAGTGCTTTCATTAAGCAATTGGACCAGTCGAGTGGAATATGCTATGGCATTCTGTTGTAATTGCAGCTTTCCGATGTCCAATTTTCGAATTGTGTCAGTTCGAATTGTGTAAGTTATTTGCTACGTTAATTCTAGTACGCACCTTTGCTGCAACAAGGTGGTGGTCCGAGTCTATGTTGGCTCCGCGGAACGATCGCACATCCAACACGCTCGATGAATGTCTTCCATCTTTGATAAATTAGATTTCTTGTTCTTTGATCTGGAGACAGCCAGATATGAATATCGAGATGCTTAAATCTGGTACTGCTGACTACCATGTTTTTTGCCGCTGCGAAGTCTATCAGCCTCATTACATTGTTCGATGTTTCACTATGGAGACTGAATTTCCTGACTGTTAGGCCAAAGATATTCTACTTTCAAATGTTGGCATTAAAACCGCCTAGAATAATTTTAATGTCATAGGCAGGGCAAAGGCCATATGTTTCTTCTAAGCGCTCGTAAAATATATTTTTGGTCTCTATAAAAAGTGCGAACATTCTAGGTGCAGATTCGCAGATCATGGTTCTTAAAACGTTTGCGGGGTTTGTCAACTTTAGAGTGGTTCGTTTTTCTTTTCTTTCGATTTTTCATAGTAGGCTGCGTTTTCTAGGGGAGTGTTACTAACACGACGTCCAAACCCAAGTTTTTAACGTTCTTATGGGTGTTAAAGGCAGTTCCCCAGGTGACACCACGGGGAGGTCAGTGTCCACTTGAGATGAAAGAGGGACCAAGATAAATGCTGGACTTTGCCATGTTATAACCGGTCAGGACCGTTCTTTGGTATCTTCATCCCCTACGTCACCCGAAACAGGCAACCATGTTACTATTTTTTACACGCTCAAATTTTTCGTGTAAATAGTTCTTAAAGAGATCGTCATTAAGCACAATTTTTGTTTTTCATGTAGGTGTTTTTTGTGGTTCTGTTTTCAGTGATATAATACTACTTCAATAATACTACTTTTCCGCTAAAACATTTTGCTGGGTAGTAAGATGAAATATTTTTTCACACATTCGTTAAACAAGACATTAGGGTAGCTGTGTGAATTTACCGGCTTTTTTAATCTCTGGAGAATGCATTTTCCATACCTCACACACGATATGTCATATCTGAATTATAGATAAGATTACGAGTCATTATCGTATGAATCGGCTGGGCAAAGGCAAACAAGTGGTGGTGAACCAACACAGCCGGCTTAGTCATAAACAAAATGAATTTCAAAGCGATAACATTGGCTGTGGTGCTCTTACTAATTGCGGTAGAACAATGCCGGGCGAAAAATATTCTTTGTCTTTTGGGAGTTGGTACCAAGGCAGCGGATAAATGGTAAATAAATATGGAGTTATATAAACCTTTTCTAACAAAAACACAATATTCTAGGAATTATGCCCTGCTTAAAGAATTGGAAAATCGCAGCCATCACTTGACAATTGTCACCTCGAGTCAAAACAGCGATTATGAAGATGATTTCCTAAGGGCCGATTTTATTCACTTGGAAAAAACCCAACATTTCTTAAAGCAACGCTACGAAGCGCTTACCCAACAAGAATTGTTGCAGCAATCCACCTGGAAGTTTATTATTCATTGGTATGACAGACAAATGGCAACATGTCGTGCTAATCTCGAATCAATTGGATTTTCAGAGGCCTTACACTTGGCTGTCAAAGAGAAACGTAAATACGATGTGATTATTTACGATGTCACATATGGAGCAGGTTGTTTGTTACATTTGGCCTATTTGTTTGGCCAAACGCCAATTATTGGCCTTACCAGTGGTCATTTGAATGTTCAAAATGCCTTGCCATTGCATTCGTCGGCAGCTGTTGAGCTGTTAAATCCGTCATTGGATCCATATGTTTTAAGTGATTTCAAGAGGAATATGAGCTATTGGAAACGTTGGCATAACACAGCGCTGTATGCTTTTGATTATTTGTAAGTATTGGGATTTTTTTACAAAACGTTGGTAAGAAGGTACAAATGAGAATCAAGAAAATTTTTCAATAGAGGAGAACACAAAGTCGACTCCAAGTGCGAATTTTCAGGGGATCTTTAGGCGTGGATTTTTTAAAGATTTTTTTTGTGATCGTGAATTTTTAAAGGATTTTTTGTGGGATCCTTGGAGGAGAATAGGGATGGATTTTTTAAAGATTTTTTGGCGGAAATATGGAGGAAATAAGACGTGGATTTTTTAAAGATTTTTTGGCGGAAATATGAAGGACATTAGGCTTGGATTTTTTAAAGAATTTTTTGGGGGAAATATGTAGGACATTAGACTTGGATTTTTTAAAGATTTTTTTGGGGGAAATATGTAGGACATTAGGCGTGGATTTTGTAAAGATTTTTTGGGGGAAATATGTAGGACATTAGACGTGGATTTTTTAACGACTTTTTTGGGGGAAATATGTAGGACATAAGACTTGGATTTTTTAAGATTTGTTTGGGGGAAATATGAAGGAGATTAGGCGTGGATTTTTTAACGATTTTTTGGGGAAAATATGGAGGAAAGTAAACGTGGATTTTTTTAAAGATTTTTTGGCGGAAATGTAGAGGACATTAGACGTGGATTTTTTAAAGATTTTTTGGCGGAAATGTAGAGGACATTAGACGTGGATTTTTTAAAGATTTTTTGGCGGAAATGTAGAGGACATTAGACGTGGATTTTTTAAAGATTTTTTGGCGGAAATGTAGAGGACATTAGACGTGGATTTTTTAAAGATTTTTTGGCGGAAATGTAGAGGACATTAGACGTGGATTTTTTAAAAATTTTTTGGCGGAAATGTAGAAGACATTAGACGTGGATTTTTTAAAGATTTTTTGGTGGAAATTTCTAGGATATTAGACGTGGATTTTTTTTTGGGGAAATTTCGAGGATATTAGACATGGATTTTTTATAGATTTTTTAAATATTTTTTTTGGCGGAAATATGGAGGACATTAGACGTGGATTCTTTAAAGATTTGTTTGGGGGAAATATGGAGGACACTAGACGTGGATTTTTGAAAGATTTTTTTGGGGAAATATGAAGGACATTAGACGTGGATTTTTTAAAAGATTTTTTTTTGGGGAAATATGGAGGACATTAGGCGTGGATTTTTTGAACATTTTTTTTGGGGGAAATGTGGAGGACATTAGACGTGGATTTGTTAAGACTTTTTGGAGGAAATATGGAGGACATTAGACGTAGATTTTTTAAAGATTATTTGGCGGAAATATGGAGGACATTAGACGTAGATTTTTTAAAGATATTTTGGCGAAAATATTGAGGAAATTAGACGTGGATTGTTTTTTAAGATTTTTTTGGGGGGGAATCTGGAGGACGTTAGACTTTGATTTTTTAAAGTTTTTTTTGGGGGAAATATGGAGGACATTAGACGTAGATTTTTTAAAGATTATTTGGCGGAAATATGGAGGACATTAGACGTGGATTTTTTTAAGATTTGTTGGCGGAAATATGGAGGACATTAGACGTGGATTTTTTAAAGATTTTTTGGCGGAAATATGGAGGACATTAGACGTGGATTTTTTAAAGATTTTTTGGCGGAAATATGGAGGACATTAGACGTGGATTTTTTTATAGATTTTTTGGGGGAATATGGAGGACATTAGGCGTGGATTTTTTAATGATTTTTTGGGGGGAAATATGGAGGACATTAGACGTGGATTTCTTAAAGATTTTTTGGGGAAATATGGAGGACATTAGACGTGGATTTTTTAAAGATTTTTTGGGGAAATATGGAGGACATTAGACGTGGATTTTTTAAAGATTTTTTGGGGAAATATGGAGGACATTAGACGTGGATTTTTAAAGGTTTTTTTGGGGGAAATATGGAGGACATTAGACGTGGATTTTTTGAAGATTTTTTGGGGGAAATATGGAGGACATTAGACGTGGATTTTTTAAAGATTTTTTGGCGGAAATATGGAGGACATTAGACGTGGATTTTTTTAAGATTTTTTGGGGAAATATGGAGGACATTAGACGTGGATTTTTTAAAGATTTTTTGGGGAAATATGGAGGACATTAGACGTGGATTTTTTTAAGATTTTTTGGCGGAAATATGGAGGACATTAGACGTGGATTTTTTAAAGATTTTTTGGGGAAATATGGAGGACATTAGACGTGGATTTTTTAAAGATTTTTTGGGGAAATATGGAGGACATTAGACGTGGATTTTTTAAAGATTTTTTGGGGAAATATGGAGGACATTAGACGTGGATTTTTAAAGGTTTTTTTGGCTGAAATATGGAGGACATTAGACGTGGATTCTTTAAAGATTTGTTTGGGGGAAATATGGAGGACATTAGACGTGGATTTTTGAAAAAAATTTTTGGGGAAATATGGGGGACATTAGACGTGGATTTTTTAAAAGATTTGGGGAAATATGGAGGATATTAGGCGTGGATTTTTTAAAAAAAATTTTGGGGGAAATGTGGAGGACATTAGACGTGGATTTGTTAAGACTTTTTTTGGGGAAATATGGAGGGCATTAGGCGTGGATTTGTTAAGGCTTTTTAGGGGGAATATGGAGGACATTAGACGTGGATTTGTTAAGACTTTTTTGGGGAAATATGGAGGACATTAGGCGTGGATTTTTTAAAGATATTTTGGCGAAAATATGGAGGAAATTAGACGTGGATTATTTTTAAGATTTTGTTGGGGGGAATCTGGAGGACTTTAGACGTGGATTTGTTAAGACTTTTTAGGGGAAATATGAAGGACATTAGGCGTGGATTTTTTAAACATATTTTGTCCGAAATATGGAGGACATTAGGCGTGGATTTTTTAAACATATTTTGTCCAAAATATGGATGACATTAGGCGTGGATTCTTTAAACATATTTTGTCCAAAATATGGAGGACATTAGGCGTGGATTTTTTAACGATTTTTGGGGAAATATTGAGGACATTAGGCGTGGATTCTTTAAACATATTTTGTACAAAATATGGAGGACATTAGGCGTGGATTCTTTAAACATATTTTGTACAAAATATGGAGGACATTAGGCGTGGATTCTTTAAACATATTTTGTCCAAAATATGGAGGACATTAGGCGTGGATTTTTTAACGATTTTTGGGGAAATATTGAGGACATTAGGCGTGGATTCTTTAAACATATTTTGTCCAAAATATGGAGGACATTAGGCGTGGATTCTTTAAACATATTTTGTCCAAAATATGGAGGACATTAGGCGTGGATTTTTTAACGATTTTTGGGGAAATATTGAGGACATTAGGCGGGGATTTTTTAAAGATTTTTTAGGGAAATATGAAGGACCAAAGACGTGGATGTTTTTTTTTGGGGGAAATATGTAGGACGTTAGACTTTGATTTTAAAGATTTTTTTTGGGGAAATATGGAGGACGTTATACGTTGATTTTTTAAAGATTTTTTTGGGGGAAATATGGAGGACATTAGACGTTGTTTTTTTTAAGATTTTTTGGGGAAATATGGAGGACATTAGGTGTGGATTTTTTAACGATTTTTGGGGAAATATTGAGGACATTAGGCGTGGATTTTTTTTTAAAGATTTTTGGGGGAAATATGAAGGACCTTAGACGTGGATGTTTTTTAAGATTTTTGGGGGAAATATGGAGGACGTTAGGCGTTGATTTTTTAAAGATTTTTTGGGAGAAATATGGAGGACATTAGACGTTGTTTTTTTAAGATTTTTGGGGAAAATTTGGAAGACATTAGACGTTGATTTTTTAAAGATTTTTTTTGGAAATATGGAGGACATTAGGCGTGGATTTTTTAACGATTTTTGGGGAAATATTGATTTTTAAAGATTTTTGGGGGAAATATGAAGGACCTTAGACGTGGCTGTTTTTTAAGATTTTTAGGGGGAAATATGGAGGACGTTTGACGTGGATTTTTTAAAGATTTTTTTGGGGGAAATATGGAGGACATTATAGGTGGATTTTTTAAAGATTTTTTGGGGGAAATATGGAGGATATTAGACGTTGATTTTTTAAAGTTTTTTTTGGGGGAAATATAGAAGATATTAGACGTTGATTTTTTAAAGATTTTTTGGGGGAAATATGGAGGATATTAGACGTTGATTTTTTAAAGTTTTTTTGGGGGGAAATATAGAAGATATTAGACAAGGATTTTTTAAAGATTATTGGGGGACATTAGACAAGGATTTTTTTAGATTTTTGGGGGACATTAGACTAGGATTTTTTTTTAGATTTTTGGAGGATCCATGGAGGACATTGGACATGGATTTTTCAAAGATATTTTGGGGACATTAGATCAGATGTTTCTACGGTTTTTGGAGGATCCATGGAAAGTGGATTTCTTAAAGATTTTTTGGCGGACCTTAGTGTGGATTTTAGTAGATTTTTGGAGGATATTAGAATGGGTTTTTTCGCAGATTTTTTAAGGATTTTTTGGGGTCCATGGGGAATTTTAAAATATATTTTGCAGCATCCTTGAAGGTTCATAGACGTGGAGTTTTAAAAGTTTTTGGGGCATCGTCTAAGGATGATAGACGTGGATTTTTAAAGTTTCTTTAAGGCCATCATTAAAGGATGATAGACGTTGATTTTTAAAATTTTTCGAAGCATCCTTGAAGGATGATAGACTTGGATTTTTAAACGATTTTTGGGGAATCCTTGAATCTTGATAGACGTGGATATTTAAACATTGTTTGGGGCATACTTGAAGGATGACAGACGTATATTTTTAAACGGTTTTTGGGGCATCCCTGGAGGATGATGGCTTTTTTAAAGATTTTTTGGGGGACATTAGAGCGGAGGATCCATGGACGACATTAGACGTGGATTTTTTAAAGATTTTTGGGGGGAATTAGTGTGGATGTTTTGAGATTTTTGGGAGATCCATGGAGGACATTAAAGTGAATTTTTACGTGGATTTTAAATTTTTTTTGGGGGTCCATGGGGAATTTTAGAAGATATTTTGCGGCATTCTTGAGGTTGATAGACGTGGATTTTTAAACGTTTTTTGGGACATCCTTGAAGGATGATAGACGTTGATTTTTAAACGTTTTTTTTTGAGAATCCTTAAAGCATGATAGACGTGGATTTTTAAAATTTTTTTGGGGAATCCTTGAAGGATGATAGACGTGGATTTTTAAACGTTTTTGGGGAATCCTTGAGGGATTATAGATGTGGATTTTTAAATGTTTTTTGGGGCATCCTTGAAGGATGATAGACGTGGAGTTTTAAACGATTTTTGGGTCATCCTTGAAGGATGATAGACGTGGATTTTTAAACGATTTTTTGTGGCGTTCTTGGAGTATGATGGACATGGATTTTTGGGGCATCCGTGGAAGATGTCGGACGTGGATTTTTTAATGCATTTGTTGAGGCATCCTTGGAGGATGATAGACGTGAATTTTAAAAAAAAAATTTTGGGGCATCCTTGGATGATGATAGACGTGAATTTTTAACAATTTTTTTGAGGTATTCTTGGAAGATTTTTTGCGGTATTCTTGGAGTATGATAGACGTGGATTTTTACAGATTTTTGGGGCATCCTTGGAGGATTTGTAAAAGATTTTTGTGGTATCCTTGGAGGACGATAGACGTGGGGTTTTAAACGATTTTTTGTGGCATCCTTAAAGGATGATGATTGTGGATTTTTAAAATATTTTTTTGGAGGATCCATTGAGGCAATTGGTTCATCCTTCGAGTGATGTCTTGTGCAGTCATATGCTGTGGGCAAATCCAAGTTATTTTTTTAATTGTTCCATAAATACTTTCTATCCTTCTAGCTACCGCAAATTACTGGTTAAAGCTGTCATCGAAGGCATTTGGTCAACAAATATGCAATCGAAGAACATTGTGACACCCAAGAAATTCGATGAGTTATTGCCACGATTCAAAGCGCTATTAGTCAACTATCATCCGTCCCTGCATTCGCTACAAACTTTACCCAATCACATTGTTCCAGTACCAGGTTTACATATTCAAGCGACCGAGCCACTAAGTGGCGAAGTCCTCAATTTCATTGAAAATAGCAAATATGAAGTTATTTTAATTGATTTGGAGAAAAACGTATTGGGTTCGGAATACACACAAGCCGTGGTGGATACTATTAAAGAATTTCCAGACAATAATTTTATATGGATTAATGCTAAGGCGAAATTGACTGGAAAGAATGGTGTGAAGAATTTAATGCAGTTAAATAATGTTGAGGCGGGACAAATTTTGGGTGAGTATAATCAGAATATATAAAAGTTTATTTATTTAAAACGCATGTAAAATTAAATGTATCTATTTTGCAGCTCATGATAAGGTTAAATGCTCCATTATAGCTGCCGAAAGTTTGGAAATTCAAGAATCGTTGTATCATCAAGTCTCTCCAATAACCATTACATCCAGTCCGGAACAAAGATATGTAAGTAAGAGAGATAAATGACAGAGAGTTCTAGGGCCTATGGGAGTTATTCCGCACTTTCTATTTTGCCGATTCAACTTAAAGGAGAAAGTGAGAAAATCGCGTGGAATTTATGTTCAGAATAACCGCCAATATGTTGGCCTAGAAATATTGCCAAATATTTGCTCCGTAATTTTCAATTTAAAAATTAAATGTTTTCCTCTTTTTATAGATTGTTCAAAGATTATTGGAACGAGCTCTTGGTCTCAATTTGGAGCTACACAAATTCGATAAGGCCGCACTACACACCACCTTACAAACCAGTTTAAATGACAAGGTGTTGCACAAAAATGCCCAGCAGTTTGCCACTACCCTTAAGAAACAAGAAAATCCCTCACTGCAGACAGCCATTTGGTGGGTGGAACATATTTCCGAAAATCCCCAGGCTCAGGATCATCTATTTGCCAAAGAAACGCAAAATGATCTCGGTTTTCTGGCAGCACGGGGTCTGGATATTATATTGGTCTTGGAGATTTTCCTTATCCTCTGTGTTGTAAATACAATATTTATTTTAAGACAAACATTTTTGAATTTTAAAAATGGTGTTAAGAAAGCCCGAAAAACAGCAAAGAAAGATGACAAGAAATTGGAAACCACGAAGAAGGGGAAACGGGTCAAGCCGAAAACTTCATAAACTGTGAAAAAAAGACTGAAATTTAATTGAAATAAATTAATAATTATTTGAATTAATTAAATAATTAATAAAAAGAAGTAAAAAAAGAATATATCGGCTTTGCCGACACAGGTATACCCTCATTTCCATTCCATAGATAGCGCGCCCTCTAGTCATTTCAATTCGTCACCGTATAACTTAAATCTTTTGGACTGCTATGTCAGGAAGCATGAACTTGCCCTCGAAAAATATAATATCGCTTAAACAGGGCCACAAGGAGTAGCATCGGTATGAATTTCCAAAGGATATTCGAACAGACCTTAAACAAAACTGTTGAACGTACCCTAAGAAGGAGACGGATATGGACCATTTTTGAAGTTATACTACATTGGGCAAAATATTAGGGGATTCAAAGCTTGGACCAAATCGGCATGTCCGTTTAAAAGATATAGCGAATACCATTTTAGTGACATTTTTAACTTTTGTGGTGGAGGTACCCGAAGGAGTGGACCGACATGACCAATACTGAGACTAAGTATGGACAAAATATTATAAAGCCCAAACTTTGGACCGAATCGGCTGATCCGTTCGAGAGTTACATGGTGTTTTTTGCAGCTTTCGGACAATTTTTTCAGAAAGTATGAAAAAACTTGTACCGTCGTAATGGAGGCAGTGAATACAAGTTGTTGCAAAAAATTCAAAACGAATCGCGAGGAGGTTATAAACTGTCCTTTTCCGAAATTTTGTGGGGGAGGTACCCGAAGGAGTGGACCGATATAGTCCATATTCGGACCTGATCAGTGCCTGGTAGAAAAATCTCGATGTGCAAAATTTGGACCAAACCTATTGTTTCATTCGAGAGTTATCACAAGGACGTCCGCAGGGGGGGCCTGGGTTTGTTCCGACAAAATTTATTGAACTACTTTTAGAAGTTAATACGTTTTTTCTAAAAATATTTCTCTAAAATAATTGTTGTTTTTGAAAATTGGAAATGAAAACTTATATTGTTCTGAAGGTTTTGTACTCAAAATGTACTTTAATAACAAGTTGTTTGAATTCTCTTTTTTAAGAGAAACTTCTGAATTACTTCTTTATGCCATGTCAGTGTTTTGGAATTCTGTAATGAATATAAAGGCTTTTAGGCTTTAAACTCATTCTGTATTTAAAACGATTACAAGTTCAGTATTGTGCGGATTAGAAGTTCATGAAAGGAAATGTCTATTGGACAAAATATATGACATATCAAAATGTTGTATTCCTTTTTTATATCAACTTGTTGCTATATGATAGGAGAAAATAATGTAGAAAAATTTATTGTTGTGCATCATAAAAAAAGCTTTAAATAGCAATCTGAATTTTTCCCTATCAGTAACAAATTTGTAGCTAAAAGCATCCAAAAACGAAATGAACGCTTAAACATTGGATATATGGTATTAAAATTTGCTGTAAAGTATTGTACTCTCAGCCGTTAGGCTAACGATAAAAATGTACCTCACCGAAATAATGGTCTTAGACAATCATATGTTTTGACGAAATCCGCTTCAAACAATTTGGAGTCGATTTAGACCAGTTCGTCCGTCTGTCTGGCTCGAGCGCATTATAACTCTCGAACAGATCAAGAGATTTCGTCCATATTTTGGATCTCGCAATATTTTGTAAACTTTAAGTCAGATGGATCCACTCCTTTGCGCACTTCTCCCACAAGACTTCAAAATGTTTCACTAAAATCATGCGCACAATATCTATCGAAACTCCAAATCGATTTTTCGAGACATACAGGTATGTGATGAAAACCGAATCGAATCGATTTGCAGAATCGAAATGGTTTATATTCGGAGTGCCTTTGATGATATATACAATTTTGCTTCGCGAAAGAGCCTTATTTCAATAATATTTTTAAAATGCATTTTCAATTTTATTAAAATGTTCAACAAAATTCAAATATACGATTTCGATTTATGCGAAAACGAGTCGAATCGTTTTCCATCACATACCAGATAGATTAGGCTCGAATATGGATTATTTCAATTATCTCATTTGACCGGAACTTTGAATATCCTAAAATTACTTCCAGACGTACATATATCAAGTACCAAGAGGGTCTATTTAGGACAACATCTTCGGATACATTCCTCACTCTTTGCGGTATTGTTTACAGCGATATTCTATTTATCGTGTGTAAGTCCACGGTTATGTCAGGAATGGTCCAAAAACTCTAAATCTTACGGTGACCGACTAAAATTATGGCAAGAAAACTATAAAAATTAATGTCTTCAAAAATGGACTATATCGGTCGCTTCTTTCAGGAATCTTCTGTACAAAAGTGCATAATTTTTGCGCTTTTATCGAAGTCAAATTTATGAGCACAACATTAATTATATTCGCAACGCCCACAATCGTAAAGTTGTACATCCTAAACGTTTCAATATTTTAGTCGGAAAGTATATACGTCCAAAAAGACAACGCAATCTGAAACTCCCTGAGTACACAATTTTTACGAAAAAGATTTTTTATGTGCCCCGTATTCGTCGTATCACCGTCGGCAATCCCGGCTGATACTTTTTTACTTATTTTCCAGAAAACAGAAGTGACTGATCTTTGGGCATAGTCCTTGGAAAAAATTTAATGTCATCGAGCAAATAAATATCTACTCGTACAATTAAGAAAGAAATAAGTGGGAACAACAACCACTGAGGTATCAGAAGGTGTTTTTTCGACTTAACCTATTTTTTCAGAACTCGGCTAAAATATTGCCAAACTTTTTTAGAGATATTTTTCGACCATGTTTTTGAGTAGTCTCAAACACTACTGCGAATTGGATTCGGAGTCTATGAGTCGTAGTTTGTATCGGCCGACTCCTGATAACAATGTTTTATTTTTTTTTTTTCTTAATGTATATTTCTATATTTTAGCTAGGTTTTCACGGACTCTCACTTCTGGAAAAATAGTAAAGTGTTGGTGTTTTTAAGACATTAAAGAATATTATTTTCTTACAATAATACAAAATTTTTTTTAATGGGAATGAATTTAGTGTTTGATATCTGGATATGCACTTTAAAGAAGTAAAGGATTTATGTTCGGGCCGAACTGTTTATACCCTCAAAACACTGTATATCTCTATTCGATATATTCGCGAATGCAATCCCTGTATTCAAACGGAGATCTATTTTCACCACTTTTTGCATGGAGATTCTCCCACCAAAAGATTTCCCAAATCCATTTTATAGATATTTTTAAAAATTATTCTAATAGCCGTAAATAATACAAAATCTTTCGAAATCAATTATCTGGGAGATTTAGAACACAAAATGCCAAATAAGAGTTAATGGGGTTGAAAATTCTAGGATATACCAAAACGAAAACCTGTATGTTTAATATTCACTTGAAAGATTTTTTAGTTATTGTTTCAAGTCTTTTGGAGAATTTGGTTATCAACTTTTGTATGGCGACCATACCGAACGTGGTCTGATATGGTTCATTTTCAGTTCTAAACATTTATCTCTGTTCCAAATTTCAATCTTTTATCAATATTGCATATACACAAAAATCAACAAAAAACCTTTAAAATAGCTTTACTTAACGATACACAACGTTTTTAACTTTCATGACTTTTTGGTCAAGGGGTGGACCAATATGGTCCATCTTCGAACTTAAACTAAGTTTGGACAAAATATTATGAAGGCCAAACCTAGGGCCGAATCGGCTGATCCGTTCGAGAGTTATCGTGCACTCCAGCCAGCCTCACTGAATGACAGACGGACGGACATGGCTAAACAGATTCCAAATTGTCTGAAACAGATTTCGTCCAAACATTTTTGTGGTCTAAAACCATTATTTCGATGAGGTACATATAGGGTCGTATCAAAGTGTATATACCCTCGTTAGCCTAAAGGCTGAGTGTATAATTATTAAAAAATATTTTTTTTGTATTATTTGGAACTTGCTATTTTATACAATTCGTTTGTGTTAAAATTATTAGGCCTTAAAGAGAACATAATTTGTAGAATAATAATTTTGTATACCCTCCACCATAGTATGGAGGGTATATTAAGTTTGTTTTTCCGTTTGTAACGCATTGAAATACTCATTTGCGACCCTATAAAGTATATATATTCCTGATCAGGATAAAATTCTGAGTCGATCTGTGCACGTCCGTCTGTCCGTCCTTCCGTCCGTCCGTCTGTGGTAATCACTCTAGCATCCACAAAAATAGAGATAGAACGCTGAAATTTTGGGAAAAGGGTGATTTTGTTTGCAGGCAGGTCAAGTTCGATGATGGGCTATATCGGTCCACGTTTTGGTATAGCCCCCATATAACGGTACCCCCGATTTACGGTATTTTGACGTTTTTAGCTACATTTTCAGACCGATTTAGCTATAATTTGACATTTAGGGTTCTTAAGTGTCAATAAACTTATATAACAAAACTTGTGGACATAGGTCCACGGTTTGGTACAACCCACATATAACGGTACCCCCTGATTTACGGTATTTTGACATTTTTAGCTACATTTTCAGACCGATTTAGCTATTTAGGGTTCTTAAGTGTCAATAAACGTATATAACAAAACTAGTGGACATAGGTCCATGTTTTGGAATAGCCCCCATATAACGTTAACGCCCGATTTCAGGTATTTTGACGTTTTAAGTCACATTTCTAGACCGAATTAGCTATAATTTGATATTTAGGGTTCTTAGTGACCAAAAAACTTATATTCGAAAAAATTATGAACATAGGTCCATGTTTTGGTATAGCCTCATATAACGGTACCTTCCCGATTTTCGGTATTTTGAGAATTTTACCTACAAGTTTTAACCGAATTAGCTGTAATTTGAAGATTTGACATTTGAAGTTCTTAGTGGTCACCACACCTCTCCACCAAAAATTGTCAAGAAAGGTCCATGTTTGGATATAGCTCCCATATAACGGTACCTCCCGATTTTCAGTAATTTGGCAATTTTAGTTTTAACCGAACTAACTGTAATTTGACATTTGAAGGTTATAGTGGTCACCACACATCTGCATCAACAATTTACAACATAGCCCCAATATAACGATACCTCCCGATTTTCGGTACTTTGAGGATTTTACTTAAAATGTTTAACCGAACGTAGGTCCAAGTATAGCCCCAAACCAAACCTCCCGATTTTCCGTACCTTAGCTTTATTTTTTGGGCGAACTTTCTGTAATTTGAAATTTAAGAGCCAACAAAAATTCTGCAACAAAAATTGTTCATTTAAGTTCATATTTTCGTATAGCCCACATACCTCCGAACTAGCTGTTAATGACATTTGAAGTTCCCACGTTATGTACCGATTTTAGGCATTTTGAGGATTTTAGCTACAATTTTTAAACGAATTAGGAGTTATTTGACATTAAAGACTCCCATCAAAAACTGTCAACATAGGTCCATGTTTTATTATAACCCCTATATAACGGTACCTCCCAATTTTTAGTCCACCAAAAATTGTCAACATACATAGTTAGATATAGGCACCATAAAAAAGGGCCTCCCGAATGAAGAATTTTATGTACATTATCTGACATTTTAGCGTACCCACGTAAAGTTGGGGACTGGAATGAAAACTAATTATTCCATTTTAGTTCAGAATATTTTATGGTGAAGGGTATGAAAAGTTCGGCCCGGTCGAACTTAACGCTTTTTTACTTGTTTTAATTTTAATGGACGTAAATGGACAATAAATTAGTATTTTAATATTACAAATTATATGTTTGAATTTAACGGCTGTGAAACAACATTATTCGCCGCTCTAAGCTCCACTCACTTCAAATTGATAAGTCTCCATAATATTCTTCCCCTCCACATCCACATGAATATCAGGCAAAAACCAGTCTTGAAAGCTCATAAAAAGCCATAGCTTTCAATTTATTTATTTTGTTTTGATCAGTTGTTTCGCTTACGAATACAACAACAATCGAAATGCTGTTCCAGCTGAGTGAGTATTTTTTTCAACATTTGCTCGTGCGGGGCTATTGTTATCATCATCACCTGCCTTTTGTCAATCAAGATTTGTTAGTCTTTCGTCGAAAACATTAAGAAACAAAACAAAACGGCGAGCGGATCAGCTACCTTTGTTTACCTTTGTCTAAACCACAAACAAAGAAACAAATAAACGAAAAATATTAATTAAAAGGCGGACAACGGGAGTGCAAATAGAACACATAGAAAATTAGATCGTTTTAAAATGCGGCGTTTTCTTTTTAAATCTCCGTGTCTTTGCAATGTGAATCGTGGTTTTAACGTAACACAAAGAAATTTCAAATTTTCCAAACTTTATGAAAATATACCGGGTCCTCGTGGCATTTTCGGTTTGGGAAATCTTTACAAATATCTACCCATTGTGGGCAGTTATACTTGGTTGGAGTTACACAAGGCGGGCTATGACAAATATCAAGAATATGGTCCCATTGTTAGGGAGACCATGGTTCCAGGTCAGGATATTGTCTGGCTTTATGATCCCCAAGATATAGCCAATCTATTGAATTGTAAAGATTATCCCCTGCGTAGAAGTCATTTGGCCTTGGCCAAATATCGCACAGATCGTCCACATATTTATCGTTCCGCCGGTTTATTGCCAACGTAAGTGAATTCAAGTGAAGTAGAAAATTGAAAAGCAATTGCTGAACTATAACATTTATTCGATTGGATATTGATTATCATTGGTTTAAGTACAGTTTTGTTATAAATTCTTACAGTCACTTAAATAAAAAAGAACGTGAAGAAGCCAATATCTAGTGAACTCTTAGTAAACAGAATCTAAGGTCATCCTAGCATGTGAACAAATCCACGTTTATAGTCCACTTTGGTGGCTCCAAAAAGCTTTTAAAAATCCACTTTAATGTCCTCTTTGGTGGCTCCAAAAATATTGTAATAATCTACGGTTATTGTATACTTTGTTGGCTGGAAAAATTCTTTAAAAAATCCACGTTTATTGTATACTTTGGTGGCTGGAAAAATTCTTTAAAAAATCCACGTTTATTGTATACTTTGGTGGCTGGAAAAATTCTTTAAAAAATCCACGTTTATTGTCCTCTTTGGTGGCTGGAAAAATTCTTTAAAAAATCCACGTTTATTGTCCTCTTTGGTGGCTGGAAAAATTCTTTAAAAATCCACGTTTATTGTCCTCTTTGGTGGCTGGAAAAATTCTTTAAAAAATCCACGTTTACTGTCCTCTTTGTGGCTGGAAAAATTCTTTAAAAAATCCACGTTTATTGTCATCTTTGTTGGCTGGAAAGATTCTTTAAAAAATCCACGTTTATTGTCCTCTTTGGGGGCTGGAAAAATTCTTTAAAAAATCCACATTTATTGTCCTCTTTGGTGGCTGGAAAAATTCTTTAAAAAATCCACGTTTATTGTCCTCTTTGGAGGCTGGAAAAATTCTTTAAAAAATCCACGTTTATTGTCCTCTTTGTTGGCTGGAAAAATTCTTTAAAAAATCCACGTTTATTGTCCTCTTTGGTGGCTGGAAAAATTCTTTAAAAAATCCAAGTTTATAGTCCTCTTTGGTGGCTGGAAAAATTCTTTAAAAAATCCAAGTTTATTGTCCTCTTTGGTGGCTGGAAAAATTCTTTAAAAAATCCACGTTTATTGTCCTCTTTGGTGGCTAGAAAAATTCTTTAAAAAATCCACGTTTATTGTCCTCTTTGGTGGCTAGAAAAATTCTTTAAAAAATCCACGTTTATTGTCATCTTTGTTGGCTGGAAAGATTCTTTAAAAAATCCACGTTTATTGTCCTCTTTGGGGGCTGGAAAAATTCTTTAAAAAACCCACATTTATTGTCCTCTTTGGTGGCTGGAAAAATTCTTTAAAAAATCCACGTTTATTGTCCTCTTTGGAGGCTGGAAAAATTCTTTAAAAAATCCACGTTTATTGTCCTCTTTGGTGGCTAGAAAAATTCTTTAAAAAATCCACGTTTATTGTCCTCTTTGGTGGCTAGAAAAATTCTTTAAAAAATCCACGTTTATTGTCATCTTTGTTGGCTGGAAAGATTCTTTAAAAAATCCACGTTTATTGTCCTCTTTGGGGGCTGGAAAAATTCTTTAAAAAACCCACATTTATTGTCCTCTTTGGTGGCTGGAAAAATTCTTTAAAAAATCCACGTTTATTGTCCTCTTTGGAGGCTGGAAAAATTCTTTAAAAAATCCACGTTTATTGTCCTCTTTGTTGGCTGGAAAAATTCTTTAAAAAATCCACGTTTATTGTCCTGTTTGGTGGCTGGAAAAATTCTTTAAAAAATCCAAGTTTATAGTCCTCTTTGGTGGCTGGAAAAATTTTTTAAAAAATCCAAGTTTATTGTCCTCTTTGGTGGCTGGAAAAATTCTTTAAAAAATCCACGTTTATTGTCCTCTTTGGTGGCTAGAAAAATTCTTTAAAAAATCCACGTTTATTGTCCTCTTTGGTGGCTAGAAAAATTCTTTAAAAAATCCACGTTTATTGTCCTCTTTGGTGGCTGGAAATATTCTTTAAAAAATCCACGTTTATTGTCCTCTTTGGTGGCTGGAAAAATTCTTTAAAAAATCCACGTTTATTGTCCTCTTGGTGGCTGGAAAAATTCTTTAAAAAATCCAAGTTTATAGTCCTCTTTGGTGGCAGGAAAAATTCTTTAAAAAATCCACGTTTATTGTCCTCTTTGGTGGCTAGAAAAATTCTTTAAAAAATCCACGTTTATTGTCCTCTTTAGTGGCTAGAAAAATTCTTTAAAAAATCCACGTTTATTGTCCTCTTTGGTGGCTAGAAAAATTCTTTAAAAAATCCACGTTTATTGTCCTCTTTGGTGGCTAGAAAAATTCTTTAAAAAATCCACGTTTATTGTCCTCTTTGGTGGCTAGAAACATTCTTTAAAAAATCCACGTTTATTGTCCTCTTTGGTGGCTAGAAACATTCTTTAAAAAATCCACGTTTATTGTCCTCTTTGGTGGCTGGAAAAATTCTTTAAAAAATCCACGTTTATTGTCCTCTTTGGTGGCTGGAAAAATTCTTTAAAAAATCCAAGTTTATAGTTCTCTTTGGTGGCTGGAAAAATTCTTTAAAAAATCCACGTTTATTGTCCTCTTTGGTGGCTGGAAAAATTCTTTAAAAAATCCACGTTTATTGTCCTCTTTGGTGGCTAGAAAAATTCTTTAAAAAATCCACGTTTATTGTCCTCTTTGGTGGCTGGAAATATTCTTTAAAAAATCCACGTTTATTGTCCTCTTTGGTGGCTGGAAAAATTCTTTAAAAAATCCACGTTTATTGTCCTCTTTGGTGGCTGGAAAAATTCTTTAAAAAATCCACGTTTATTGTCCTCTTTGGTGGCTAGAAAAATTCTTTAAAAAATCTACGTTTATTGTCCTCTTTGATGGCTGGAAATATTCTTTAAAAAATCCACGTTTATTGTCCTCTTTGGTGGCTGGAAAAATTCTTTAAAAAATCCACGTTTATTGTCCTCTTTGGTGGCTGGAAAAATTCTTTAAAAAATCCACGTTTATTGTCCTCTTTGGTGGCTAGAAAAATTCTTTAAAAAATCCACGTTTATTGTCCTCTTTGGTGGCTGGAAAAATTCTTTAAAAAATCCACGTTTTTTGTCCTCTTTGGTGGCTGGAAAAATTCTTTAAAAAATCCACGTTTATTGTCCTCTTTGGTGGCTAGAAAAATTCTTTAAAAAATCCACGTTTATTGTCCTCTTTGGTGGCTAGAAAAATTCTTTAAAAAATCCACGTTTATTGTCCTCTTTGGTGGCTGGAAAAATTCTTTAAAAAATCCATGTTTATTGTCCTCTTTGGTGGCTAGAAAAATTCTTTAAAAAATCCACGTTTATTGTCCTCTTTGGTGGCTTGAAAAATTCTTTAAAAAATCCACGTGTCCTCTTTGGTGGCTAGAAAAATTCTTTAAAAAATCCACGTTTATTGTCCTCTTTGGTGGCTAGAAAAATTCTTTAAAAAATCCACGTTTATTGTCCTCTTTGGTGGCTGGAAAAATTCTTTAAAAAATCCACGTTTATTGTCCTCTTTGGTGGCTAGAAAAATTCTTTAAAAAATCCACGTTTATTGTCCTCTTTGGTGGCTAGAAAAATTCTTTAAAAAATCCACGTTTATTGTCCTCTTTGGTGGCTAGAAAAATTCTTTAAAAAATCCACGTTTATTGTCCTCTTTGGTGGCTGGAAAAATTCTTTAAAAAATCCATGTTTATTGTCCTCTTTGGTGGCTAGAAAAATTCTTTAAAAAATCCACGTTTATTGTCCTCTTTGGTGGCTTGAAAAATTCTTTAAAAAATCCACGTGTCCTCTTTGGTGGCTAGAAAAATTCTTTAAAAAATCCACGTTTATTGTCCTCTTTGGTGGCTAGAAAAATTCTTTAAAAAATCCACGTTTATTGTCCTCTTTGGTGGCTGGAAAAATTCTTTAAAAAATCCAAGTTTATAGTTCTCTTTGGTGGCTGGAAAAATTCTTTAAAAAATCTACGTTTATTGTCCTCTTTGGTGGCTGGAAATATTCTTTAAAAAATCCACGTTTATTGTCCTCTTTGGTGGCTAGAAAAATTCTTTAAAAAATCCACGTTTATTGTCCTCTTTGGTGGCTGGAAAAATTCTTTAAAAAATCCACGTTTATTGTCCTCTTTGGTGGCTGGAAAAATTCTTTAAAAAATCCACGTTTATTGTCCTCTTTGGTGGCTGGAAAAATTCTTTAAAAAATCCACGTTTATTGTCCTCTTTGGAGGCTGGAAAAATTCTTTAAAAAATCCACGTTTATTGTCCTCTTTGTTGGCTGGAAAAATTCTTTAAAAAATCCACGTTTATTGTCCTCTTTGGTGGCTGGAAAAATTCTTTAAAAAATCCAAGTTTATAGTCCTCTTTGGTGGCTGGAAAAATTCTTTAAAAAATCCAAGTTTATTGTCCTCTTTGGTGGCTGGAAAAATTCTTTAAAAAATCCACGTTTATTGTCCTCTTTGGTGGCTAGAAAAATTCTTTAAAAAATCCACGTTTATTGTCCTCTTTGGTGGCTAGAAAAATTCTTTAAAAAATCCAAGTTTATAGTCCTCTTTGGTGGCTGGAAAAATTCTTTAAAAAATCCACGTTTATTGTCCTCTTTGGTGGCTAGAAAAATTCTTTAAAAAATCCACGTTTATTGTCCTCTTTGGTGGCTAGAAAAATTCTTTAAAAAATCCACGTTTATTGTCCTCTTTGGTGGCTGGAAATATTCTTTAAAAAATCCACGTTTATTGTCCTCTTTGGTGGCTGGAAAAATTCTTTAAAAAATCCACGTTTATTGTCCTCTTGGTGGCTGGAAAAATTCTTTAAAAAATCCAAGTTTATAGTCCTCTTTGGTGGCAGGAAAAATTCTTTAAAAAATCCACGTTTATTGTCCTCTTTGGTGGCTAAAAAAATTCTTTAAAAAATCCACGTTTATTGTCCTCTTTAGTGGCTAGAAAAATTCTTTAAAAAATCCACGTTTATTGTCCTCTTTGGTGGCTAGAAAAATTCTTTAAAAAATCCACGTTTATTGTCCTCTTTGGTGGCTAGAAACATTCTTTAAAAAATCCACGTTTATTGTCCTCTTTGGTGGCTGGAAAAATTCTTTAAAAAATCCACGTTTATTGTCCTCTTTGGTGGCTGGAAAAATTCTTTAAAAAATCCAAGTTTATAGTTCTCTTTGGTGGCTGGAAAAATTCTTTAAAAAATCCACGTTTATTGTCCTCTTTGGTGGCTAGAAAAATTCTTTAAAAAATCCACGTTTATTGTCCTCTTTGGTGGCTAGAAAAATTCTTTAAAAAATCTACGTTTATTGTCCTCTTTGGTGGCTGGAAATATTCTTTAAAAAATCCACGTTTATTGTCCTCTTTGGTGACTGGAAAAATTCTTTAAAAAATCCACGTTTATTGTCCTCTTTGGTGGCTGGAAAAATTCTTTAAAAAATCCACGTTTATTGTCCTCTTTGGTGGCTAGAAAAATTCTTTAAAAAATCTACGTTTATTGTCCTCTTTGGTGGCTGGAAAAATTCTTTAAAAAATCCACGTTTATTGTCCTCTTTGGTGGCTGGAAAAATTCTTTAAAAAATCCACGTTTATTGTCCTCTTTGGTGGCTAGAAAAATTCTTTAAAAAATCCACGTTTATTGTCCTCTTTGGTGGCTAGAAAAATTCTTTAAAAAATCCACGTTTATTGTCCTCTTTGGTGGCTAGAAAAATTCTTTAAAAAATCCACGTTTATTGTCCTCTTTGGTGGCTAGAAAAATTCTTTAAAAAATCCACGTTTATTGTCCTCTTTGGTGGCTAGAAAAATTCTTTAAAAAATCCACGTTTATTGTCCTCTTTGGTGGCTGGAAAAATTCTTTAAAAAATCCATGTTTATTGTCCTCTTTGGTGGCTAGAAAAATTCTTTAAAAAATCCACGTTTATTGTCCTCTTTGGTGGCTTGAAAAATTCTTTAAAAAATCCACGTGTCCTCTTTGGTGGCTAGAAAAATTCTTTAAAAAATCCACGTTTATTGTCCTCTTTGGTGGCTAGAAAAATTCTTTAAAAAATCCACGTTTATTGTCCTCTTTGGTGGCTGGAAAAATTCTTTAAAAAATCCAAGTTTATAGTTCTCTTTGGTGGCTGGAAAAATTCTTTAAAAAATCTACGTTTATTGTCCTCTTTGGTGGCTGGAAATATTCTTTAAAAAATCCACGTTTATTGTCCTCTTTGGTGGCTAGAAAAATTCTTTAAAAAATCCACGTTTATTGTCCTCTTTGGTGGCTAGAAAAATTCTTTAAAAAATCCACGTTTATTGTCCTCTTTGGTGGCTAGAAAAATTCTTTAAAAAATCCACGTTTATTGTCCTCTTTGGTGGCTGGAAAAATTCTTTAAAAAATCCATGTTTATTGTCCTCTTTGGTGGCTAGAAAAATTCTTTAAAAAATCCACGTTTATTGTCCTCTTTGGTGGCTTGAAAAATTCTTTAAAAAATCCACGTGTCCTCTTTGGTGGCTAGAAAAATTCTTTAAAAAATCCACGTTTATTGTCCTCTTTGGTGGCTAGAAAAATTCTTTAAAAAATCCACGTTTATTGTCCTCTTTGGTGGCTGGAAAAATTCTTTAAAAAATCCAAGTTTATAGTTCTCTTTGGTGGCTGGAAAAATTCTTTAAAAAATCTACGTTTATTGTCCTCTTTGGTGGCTGGAAATATTCTTTAAAAAATCCACGTTTATTGTCCTCTTTGGTGGCTAGAAAAATTCTTTAAAAAATCCACGTTTATTGTCCTCTTTGGTGGCTGGAAAAATTCTTTAAAAAATCCACGTTTATTGTCCTCTTTGGTGGCTGGAAAAATTCTTTAAAAAATCCACGTTTATTGTCCTCTTTGGTGGCTGGAAAAATTCTTTAAAAAATCCACGTTTATTGTCCTCTTTGGAGGCTGGAAAAATTCTTTAAAAAATCCACGTTTATTGTCCTCTTTGTTGGCTGGAAAAATTCTTTAAAAAATCCACGTTTATTGTCCTCTTTGGTGGCTGGAAAAATTCTTTAAAAAATCCAAGTTTATAGTCCTCTTTGGTGGCTGGAAAAATTCTTTAAAAAATCCAAGTTTATTGTCCTCTTTGGTGGCTGGAAAAATTCTTTAAAAAATCCACGTTTATTGTCCTCTTTGGTGGCTAGAAAAATTCTTTAAAAAATCCACGTTTATTGTCCTCTTTGGTGGCTAGAAAAATTCTTTAAAAAATCCAAGTTTATAGTCCTCTTTGGTGGCTGGAAAAATTCTTTAAAAAATCCACGTTTATTGTCCTCTTTGGTGGCTAGAAAAATTCTTTAAAAAATCCACGTTTATTGTCCTCTTTGGTGGCTAGAAAAATTCTTTAAAAAATCCACGTTTATTGTCCTCTTTGGTGGCTGGAAATATTCTTTAAAAAATCCACGTTTATTGTCCTCTTTGGTGGCTGGAAAAATTCTTTAAAAAATCCACGTTTATTGTCCTCTTGGTGGCTGGAAAAATTCTTTAAAAAATCCAAGTTTATAGTCCTCTTTGGTGGCAGGAAAAATTCTTTAAAAAATCCACGTTTATTGTCCTCTTTGGTGGCTAAAAAAATTCTTTAAAAAATCCACGTTTATTGTCCTCTATAGTGGCTAGAAAAATTCTTTAAAAAATCCACGTTTATTGTCCTCTTTGGTGGCTAGAAAAATTCTTTAAAAAATCCACGTTTATTGTCCTCTTTGGTGGCTAGAAACATTCTTTAAAAAATCCACGTTTATTGTCCTCTTTGGTGGCTGGAAAAATTCTTTAAAAAATCCACGTTTATTGTCCTCTTTGGTGGCTGGAAAAATTCTTTAAAAAATCCAAGTTTATAGTTCTCTTTGGTGGCTGGAAAAATTCTTTAAAAAATCCACGTTTATTGTCCTCTTTGGTGGCTAGAAAAATTCTTTAAAAAATCCACGTTTATTGTCCTCTTTGGTGGCTAGAAAAATTCTTTAAAAAATCTACGTTTATTGTCCTCTTTGGTGGCTGGAAATATTCTTTAAAAAATCCACGTTTATTGTCCTCTTTGGTGACTGGAAAAATTCTTTAAAAAATCCACGTTTATTGTCCTCTTTGGTGGCTGGAAAAATTCTTTAAAAAATCCACGTTTATTGTCCTCTTTGGTGGCTAGAAAAATTCTTTAAAAAATCTACGTTTATTGTCCTCTTTGGTGGCTGGAAAAATTCTTTAAAAAATCCACGTTTATTGTCCTCTTTGGTGGCTGGAAAAATTCTTTAAAAAATCCACGTTTATTGTCCTCTTTGGTGGCTAGAAAAATTCTTTAAAAAATCCACGTTTATTGTCCTCTTTGGTGGCTAGAAAAATTCTTTAAAAAATCCACGTTTATTGTCCTCTTTGGTGGCTAGAAAAATTCTTTAAAAAATCCACGTTTATTGTCCTCTTTGGTGGCTAGAAAAATTCTTTAAAAAATCCACGTTTATTGTCCTCTTTGGTGGCTAGAAAAATTCTTTAAAAAATCCACGTTTATTGTCCTCTTTGGTGGCTGGAAAAATTCTTTAAAAAATCCATGTTTATTGTCCTCTTTGGTGGCTAGAAAAATTCTTTAAAAAATCCACGTTTATTGTCCTCTTTGGTGGCTTGAAAAATTCTTTAAAAAATCCACGTGTCCTCTTTGGTGGCTAGAAAAATTCTTTAAAAAATCCACGTTTATTGTCCTCTTTGGTGGTTAGAAAAATTCTTTAAAAAATCCACGTTTATTGTCCTCTTTGGTGGCTGGAAAAATTCTTTAAAAAATCCAAGTTTATAGTTCTCTTTGGTGGCTGGAAAAATTCTTTAAAAAATCTACGTTTATTGTCCTCTTTGGTGGCTGGAAATATTCTTTAAAAAATCCACGTTTATTGTCCTCTTTGGTGGCTAGAAAAATTCTTTAAAAAATCCACGTTTATTGTCCTCTTTGGTGGCTGGAAAAATTCTTTAAAAAATCCACGTTTATTGTCCTCATTGGTGGCTGGAAAAATTCTTTAAAAAATCCACGTTTATTGTCCTCTTTGGTGGCTGGAAAAATTCTTTAAAAAATCCACGTTTATTGTCCTCTTTGGAGGCTGGAAAAATTCTTTAAAAAATCCACGTTTATTGTCCTCTTTGTTGGCTGGAAAAATTCTTTAAAAAATCCACGTTTATTGTCCTCTTTGGTGGCTGGAAAAATTCTTTAAAAAATCCAAGTTTATAGTCCTCTTTGGTGGCTGGAAAAATTCTTTAAAAAATCCAAGTTTATTGTCCTCTTTGGTGGCTGGAAAAATTCTTTAAAAAATCCACGTTTATTGTCCTCTTTGGTGGCTGGAAATATTCTTTAAAAAATCCACGTTTATTGTCCTCTTTGGTGGCTGGAAAAATTCTTTAAAAAATCCACGTTTATTGTCCTCTTGGTGGCTGGAAAAATTCTTTAAAAAATCCAAGTTTATAGTCCTCTTTGGTGGCAGGAAAAATTCTTTAAAAAATCCACGTTTATTGTCCTCTTTGGTGGCTAAAAAAATTCTTTAAAAAATCCACGTTTATTGTCCTCTTTAGTGGCTAGAAAAATTCTTTAAAAAATCCACGTTTATTGTCCTCTTTGTTGGCTAGAAAAATTCTTTAAAAAATCCACGTTTATTGTCCTCTTTGGTGGCTAGAAAAATTCTTTAAAAAATCCACGTTTATTGTCCTCTTTGGTGGCTAGAAAAATTCTTTAAAAAATCCACGTTTATTGTCCTCTTTGGTGGCTAGAAACATTCTTTAAAAAATCCACGTTTATTGTCCTCTTTGGTGGCTGGAAAAATTCTTTAAAAAATCCACGTTTATTGTCCTCTTTGGTGGCTGGAAAAATTCTTTAAAAAATCCAAGTTTATAGTTCTCTTTGGTGGCTGGAAAAATTCTTTAAAAAATCCACGTTTATTGTCCTCTTTGGTGGCTAGAAAAATTCTTTAAAAAATCCACGTTTATTGTCCTCTTTGGTGGCTAGAAAAATTCTTTAAAAAATCCACGTTTATTGTCCTCTTTGGTGGCTAGAAAAATTCTTTAAAAAATCTACGTTTATTGTCCTCTTTGGTGGCTGGAAATATTCTTTAAAAAATCCACGTTTATTGTCCTCTTTGGTGACTGGAAAAATTCTTTAAAAAATCCACGTTTATTGTCCTCTTTGGTGGCTGGAAAAATTCTTTAAAAAATCCACGTTTATTGTCCTCTTTGGTGGCTAGAAAAATTCTTTAAAAAATCTACGTTTATTGTCCTCTTTGGTGGCTGGAAAAATTCTTTAAAAAATCCACGTTTATTGTCCTCTTTGGTGGCTGGAAAAATTCTTTAAAAAATCCACGTTTATTGTCCTCTTTGGTGGCTAGAAAAATTCTTTAAAAAATCCACGTTTATTGTCCTCTTTGGTGGCTAGAAAAATTCTTTAAAAAATCCACGTTTATTGTCCTCTTTTGTGGCTGGAAAAATTCTTTAAAAAATCCACGTTTATTGTCCTCTTTGGTGGCTGGAAAAAATCTTTAAAAAATCCACGTTTATTGTCCTCTTTGGTGGCTAGAAAAATTCTTTAAAACTTCCACGTTTATTGTCCTCTTTTGTGGCTGGAAAAATTCTTTAAAAAATCCACGTTTATTGTCCTCTTTGGTGGCTGGAAAAAATCTTTAAAAAATCCACGTTTATTGTCCTCGTTGGTGGCTGGAAAAATTCTTTAAAAAATCCACGTTTATTGTCCTCTTTGGTGGCTGGAAAAATTCTTTAAAAAATCCAAGTTTATTGTCCTCTTTGGTGGCTGGAAATTTTTTTTAAAAAATCCACGTTTATTGTCCTCTTTGGTGGCTAGAAAAATTCTTTAAAAAATCCACGTTTATTGTCCTCTTTGGTGGCTGGAAATATTCTTTAAAAAATCCACGTTTATTGTCCTCTTTGGTGGCTGGAAAAATTCTTTAAAAAATCCACGTTTATTGTCCTCTTTTGTGGCTGGAAAAATTCTTTAAAAAATCCACGTTTATTGTCCTCTTTGGTGGCTGGAAATATTCTTTAAAAAATCCACGTTTATTGTCCTCTTTGGTGGCTGGAAAAATTCTTTAAAAAATCCACGTTTATTGTCCTCTTTGGTGGCTGGAAAAATTCTTTAAAAAATCCACGTTTATTGTCCTCTTTGGGGGCTGGAAAAATTCTTTAAAAAATCCACGTGTATTGTCCTCTTTGGGGGCTGGAAAAATTCTTTAAAAAATCCAAGTTTATAGTCCTCTTTGGTGGCTGGAAAAATTCTTTAAAAAATCCACGTTTATTGTCCTCTTTGGTGGCTAGAAAAATTCTTTAAAAAATCCACGTTTATTGTCCTCTTTGGTGGCTGGAAAAATTCTTTAAAAAATCCACGTTTATTGTCCTCTTTGGTGGCTGGAAAAATTCTTTAAAAAATCCACGTTTATTGTCCTCTTTGGTGGCTGGAAAAATTCTTTAAAAAATCCACGTTTATTGTCATCTTTGGTGGCTGGAAAAATTCTTTAAAAATCCACGTTTATTATCCTCTTTGGTGACTGGAAAAATTCTTTAAAAAATCCACGTTTATTGTCCTCTTTGGTGGCTGGATAAATTCTTTAAAAAATCCACGTTTACTGTCCTCTTTGGTGGCTGGAAAAATTCTTTAAAAAATCCACGTTAACTGTCCTCTTTGGTGGCTGGAAAAAATCTTTAAAAAATCCACGTTTATTGTCCTCTTTAGTGGCTGGAAAAATTCTTTAAAAAATCCACGTTAACTGTCCTCTTTGGTGGCTGGAAAAAATCTTTAAAAAATCCACGTTTATTGTCCTCTTTAGTGGCTGGAAAAATTCTTTAAAAAATCCACGTTAACTGTCCTCTTTGGTGGCTGGAAAAAATCTTTAAAAAATCCACGTTTATTGTCCTCTTTAGTGGCTGGAAAAATTCTTTAAAAAATCCACGTTTATTGTCCTCTTTGGTGGCTGGAAAAATTCTTTAAAAATCCACGTTTATTATCCTCTTTGGTGGCTGGAAAAATTCTTTAAAAAATCCACGTTTACTGTCCTCTTTGGTGGCTGGAAAAATTCTTTAAAAATTCCACGTTTATTGTCCTCTTTGGTGGCTGGAAAAATTCTTTAAAAAATCCACGTTTATTGTAATCTTTGGTGGCTGGAAAAATTCTTTAAAAATCCATGTTTATTGTCCTCTTTGGTGGCTGGAAAAATTCTTTAAAAAATCCACGTTTATTGTCCTCTTTGGTGGCTGGAAAAATTCTTTAAAAAATCCACGTTTATTGTCCTCTTTGGTGGCTGGAAAAATTCTTTAAAAAATCCACGTTTATTGTCCTCTTAGGTGGCTGGAAAAATTCTTTAAAAAATCCACGTTTATTGTCCTCTTTGGTGGCTGGAAAAAATTTTTAAAAAATCCACGTTTATTGTCCTCTTTGGTGGCTGGAAAAATTCTTTAAAAAATCCACGTTTATTGTCCTCTTTGTTGGCTGGAAAAATTCTTTAAAAAATCCACGTTTATTGTCCTCTTTGGTGGCTGGAAAAAATCTTTAAAAATCCATGTTTATTGTCCTCTTTGGTGGCTGGAAAAAATCTTTAAAAATCCACGTTCATTGTCCTCTTTGGTGTTGGAAAAATTCTTTAAAAAATCCACGTTTATTGTCCTCTTTGGTGGCTGGAAAATTCTTTAAAAAATCCACGTTTATTGTCATCTTTGGTGGCTGGAAAAATTCTTTAAAAAATCCACGTTTATTGTCCTCTTTGGTGGCTGGAAAAATTCTTCAAAAAATCCACGATTATTGTCCTCTTTGGATGCTCCAAAAATTCTTAAAAAATCCACGTTTATTGTCCTCTTTTGTGGCTCCAAAAAATCGTCTAAAAATTCTCTATGATTGGTTCTAAATCTATGAAAAAATCCAAGTTGTGTCCTTTAGATTCTCCTTCACATATAAATTTTAACATTTTCAGAAATGGCGCTGAATGGTGGCGCCTGAGATCCGAGCTACAAAAAGAAATCAGTGCCCCAAGAAATGTGCGCAGCTATTTATTGGAAATTGATGCGGTTACCAAAGAGTTTTTGGACTACTTGCCAAAATCTGAAAATGTTGACATGTTACCCAGACTGGCCAGGCTAAATTTAGAATGTAAGTATGTAAGTCCAAAGAAACATTTCATAAAACATTTCAGATAACCCATATTTAATACCACCTTCCCTTAGTAACATGTCTGGTTACATTTGGCGAACGTTTAAATTCATTCTCGGATGAAGAACAAGTGCCGAATTCACGTTCCTCCAAACTAATGTGGGCAGCAGAGACAACCAATAGCAACATACTGCCGACGGATCAAGGTCTGGGACTTTGGCGCCACTATGAAACCGGACCCTATAAGAAATTACGCAAAGCCCAAGAATATATGGAAAGTGTGGCTGTCGATTTGGTTTCACAAAAGCTAGCCTTTTTCAAAGATACCTCAGACGATGTGACGGAAAGTCCTTGTTCTTTGAGTAGAACAAGTTTGGTGGAACAATATTTAAAAAATCCAAATTTAGATTTAAATGATGTTGTGGGTATGGCTGCTGATCTGCTGTTGGCCGGTGTGGATACTACATCATATACCACGGCTTTTGCTTTGTATCATATTTCAAGGCATCCGGAGGTACAAAAACGTCTTTATGCAGAAAGTTGTAAGGCGTTACCGAATAGATCATCTCCTCTATTGGGAGAGAGTTTAAATTCTGGTATCCCCTTTACCAGAGCTACGCTGAAGGAGGTATTTCGTTTAAATCCCATTTCAGTGGGTGTTGGACGTATTCTCTCGAATGATATGATATTTAGTGGTTATCTGGTACCCAAGGATGTAAGTTTTGCTATTATTTTGTTTTGTGCGTTTTTATTTATTTAAAGTGTTTTTGTTTTAGACTGTTGTTGTCACCCAAAACATGGTTGCATGCCGCCTGCAGCATAATTTTGAAAATCCTTTGGCGTTTAATCCTGATCGTTGGCTTGGTGAGGCCAAAGGTTTAATTAATCCATATTTGGTATTGCCATTTGGACATGGTATGAGATCGTGTATTGCTCGAAGACTGGCAGAACAAAATATTTTGACGCTGTTGCTAAGGGTAAGTATATTTTTTATACCCTCAGCCTTTAGGCTAGCGAGGGTATATACAGAAATCCTTTTCAGACAATTTGGAGAACATTTAGCATTGTCCGTCTGTCTGTCTGGCTGGTTGGTTGTTGCACCCGATAATAATTCTCTTCTTTGGTTTAGTTCTCGTAATATTTTGTCCAAACTTAGATCAAGTCCGAAGATGGACAATACTGTTCAACTCCTTCGGTTACCTCTCCCACTAAAGTTAAAAAATTTTTACTAAAATCGACCGCACGATAACTCTCGAACGGATCAACCGATTTGTTTATCGCATTATTAAGTCCAAACATAGATCACCTTCGAATATGGGCTAGCAATTTAAAAAATGTCATACCAGTGCAGTTTAGGAACGTTTCCCGGATCGTCATGAAATTTTTTGCAGCAGGTTGTGTTTGCGGTCCCTTCTCCGACGGTACAATTTTCTTTGCAGGCATGTCCATACTTCTTGAGATATTGTCCCAAAAACTCAAATGACCCTGCCGCACCAACTCAAACGGCTGATAAGGACGAAAATGTACGAATTGAGTATCCGATTGTGCCGAAACTTTTTTTATCCAAACGTTCATCGAGTTCTAAGAAGAAAAACATATGCGGGTACCTTCCTCACAAAAGTTCAATATTTTTGCTTAAGGGCTGTTCGAGGATCGTTCGCAATTTTTTACCGAATATATTTCTTGTGGTCCTGTTTACATGCTTGCTTACATAAAGTTAAAAAAAATCCATGGTGACCAACCAAGGCGCCTAGTGGCTATGATAGTTAGATAGTGGCTATAATAGTTATCGGAAACAGTGGTTTACATTAGTTCAACATTTGCGCATCGTAATATTTCTTTAACACTTCAATTTATGGACATGTTAAGAATAGTTTTGACATTTGCAAGGCAGTTAGTCCTCGCGGCTTTTATTACGAAAAAATTATTTTTAAGTGTGGTAAGCCCACACTGACTGGCATAATTACCCTAAAGCTGTAACAATCATACGGCCACCGATCGTGGATCTTAAAGGGAGTGGTCAATTCGGCCCAATCTTTGAACATCGTAATTGTTCTTCCAAACGTTACACATAGAAATATTCGTCGGAGACCCTCTAAAGTATTTATATTCTTGATCAACATAAAATTCTAAGTCGTCCGTCCGCCTGTGGAAATCAAGGTGCAGATCGCAATTTTTTAAGATATTTTGAAGGTTGCGGCCCTAATATCCCACAGAAATGGCTGAAATTTGGTATTGGTATAAAACTTTCCACCAGAAATTTGCAGGTATAGGTACACGCCTTCATATAGGCTCTATAGAACAGTACCTCGTGATTTCCGGTATTTTGAAGGTTGTGGCCCCAATATCTCTGCAAAAAATCGAAATAGCCATGTCTGTCCGTCCGCCTGTTGAAATCAAGATACAGCTCGCAATTTTTTAAGACATTTTGAAGGTTGCGGCCTCAATATCATTTCGTCAACATTAGAGGTATAAAACTTTCCTCCAGAAATTTGTAGGTATAGGTCCACGCCTTCATATAACCGTAGAACAGTACCTCCCGATTTCCGGAGCATAAAACATTCCACCTGAAATTTGTCGGTATAGGTCCTCTTCTTCATATATCCCACATAGAACGGTATCTCTCGACTTTTGATATTTTGAAGGTTCTGGCCTCAATATCCTACCTAGGTGTAGGTCCACACCTTCATATAACCGTAGAACAGTACCTCCCGATTTCCGGTATTTTGAAGGTTGTGGCCTCAATATCCCACAGAAATTTGGTATAAAGTTTACTTTAGTGGTAAATGACTATCCTTCATATAGCCCCCATAGAACGGTATCTCCAGATTTTCGGTATTTTGAAGGTTTTAGGGTCATTATCACACCAAAATGGCGGAAATTTGGTACTTAGTCTTCGTTAGTGGTATACAACTTTCCACCTCCAATTTGTCGGTATAGGTATACATCTTCATATAGCCCCCACAGAACCGTTACTCCCGATTTAGTCTTCATTGGGAGCATAAAACGTTCCACCTGAAATTTGTCGTTATAGGTCCTCTTCTTCATATATCCTACATAAAACGGTATCTCTCGACTTTTGATATTTTGAAGGTTCTGGCCTCAATATCCTACAGAAATGGCTGAAATTTCTTATTAAGTTTACGTTACAACTTTTCACCTGAATTTTGTTGGTATAACTCCACGCCTTCATATACCCCCCATAGAACGGTACCTCCTGATTTTCGGTATTTTGAAGGTTGTGGTCTCAATATCCAATTGAAATGGCTGAAATTTGGTATTTAGCTTACGTTAGGGGTAAAAAACTTTCCACCTGAAATTTGTCGGTATAGGTCCACGTCTCCATATAGCCTCCTTGGACCGGAATCTCCCGATTTTCAGTATCTTGAAGATTGTAGCATCAATTCTCCACCGAAAGTGTTGAAATTTGGTGTATAAAACTTTTCACCTGAAATTTTAAAATATGGGTCCAAGCTTTCACATAGGCCCCATAGAACGTTACCCCCCGATTTCCGGTATTTTGAAGGTTGTGTCCTTAATATCCCACCGAAATGGCTGAAATTTATTACTTAGACTACGTGGGGAATATAAAACTTTCCATCTGAAATTTGTAGGTATGGGTCCACGTCTCCATATAGCTCCCATAGAACGGTACCACCCGATTTTCGGTATTTTGAAGGTTGTGTCCTCAATATTCCACCGATATGGCTTAAATTTGGCCTTTAGTCTTCACTGGGATAAAAAAAGGTTCCAAATGAAATTTGTCGGTATAGGTCTACATCTTCATATAGCCCCCATAGAAAGGTACATCCCGATTTTCGGTATTTTGAAGGTTGTGGAATTAATATCCCATTGAATAGTATTAGTCTTCGTTGGTGGTATTAAACTTTCCACCTGAAATTTGTCGGTATAGGTCCACCCTTAATATAGCCCTCATAGAAAAGTCTTTCCCGACTTTCGGTTGTGGCCTCAATATCCCACCGAAATGTCTGAAAATTGGTATTTACTTTACATTTATGGTATAGAACTTTACCACCGAAACTTCTCGCTATAGGATTACAACTTCATGTAGCCTTCCGATTTTCGGTATTTTGAATGTTGTGACCTCAATATCCCACCGAAATGGCTGAAATTTGTTACTTAGTCTTCGTTGGGGGCATACAAATTTCCACCAGCAATTTGTCGGTATAGGTCCAGGTTTTCATATAGCGCCCACAAACGGTACCTTCCCATTTTCGGAATTTTAAAAGTTATGGCCTCAATATCCCACCGAAATGGCTGAAATTTTTTAGTCTTCTGTGGTAGTATAAAACTTTCCAACTGAAATCTTCATATAGCCCCCATACAACAGTACCTCCGGGTTTTTGGTATTTTGAAGGTTGTGGAGGTATCCCCCCGAAATGGTTGAAATTTGGTATTAAGTCTTCCTTGGGGAATTTTTGACGACTCTAGTCAAATTTTCTACCGAATTGTTTGTTGATTGAAAGTCGATACGTCTGAAGAGCTGCTCAACTAACAGCGAAACCAGGTCCCGTAATTTGGTGACTATGTGGGTTCGAGTCGTTGGCTTTCCTTTTTCACTTGCAAAAAATTTTCGATCATCAAGCTAAACTCTAAACAAGAAAATTAATAAAAATCATTAAGAATGATCTTCGCCCTAACAGGAAAAATTTCAAGAAATTTTGTCTTCCCAAAAGACTGAAAACTTACTTGCAAAAAACTATCCGTTTATATCCAGGTTTAAGTTTAGTCCCCCATGAACCCAAGTTTATTCAATTAGAGGAAGAGCTTTCATAAACGAAATTAAAGTAATGGTTCCTATTTACTTCAATGCAGTTCGTGGTGGAGGGTATGTTCCCAAAAAGGAAATTTAGTTCGGTGTTCCCAAAAGGGGCTTTTTGTAAATTTCAACAATTGATGTTAGAGATCATATTTTTATACCCTCAGCATTTATGCTAACGAGGGTATATACACTTTCATACGGGCAAAATGTGTTCATCGAAATAATGGTTTTAGACCCCAAGTATGTTTGGACGAAATGTGATTCAGACAATTAGGAGTGGATTTAGCCACTCTCGAACGGATCAACCGATTCTGTCCAAAATGTGGCTTTCGTAATATTTTGCCCAAACTTAGTTTAAGTTCGAAGATGGGTTATATCGGTCCACGCCTTCCAGTACCTCCCCCACAAAAGTCCGAAAATGTTCGGAAAATTTGTGCGCACGATAACTCTTGAAGGGAGTAACCGATTTGGCCCATAATTTGTACATCGTAAAATTTCTACCACACTTAGATTACGTTTTACTATGAGCTCAATCGGTTCACTCCTTCGGGTACATTCCACTCAAAATTTCGAAAAAGTTCAGTTTAGGATCTGCTCTCGAATGGTTTTAATTTTTGTTGTAATAACTTGTAATCGCTGCCCTCCATACGACAGTACAAGTTTCATCAGGGGCAAGTCCATACATCCTTAGAAAAGAACATTGTCCGCACGATTACTTTCGAAGGGAGTGACCGATTTGGGCCATACTTTACACGTCCTAATATATCTACCAGATATAGATCAGGTTCGAATATGGACTACATTTGTACACTCCTTCGTGTACCTCCCACACAAAATTTCGGATAAGTTCACTCTAAGACCTGCTCTCGAATCACTTCGATTTTTGTTGAAGAAACTTGAATTCGCTGCCTCCATTACGACGGTAAAAGTTTTTTCAGGGACAAATTCATACTTCTTGAGAAAACAGACCGAAAGGTGCAAAACCCCTATGGCACCACGAACCGATTAACCGATTTGATCCAAATTTTTGGCCTTCGTCATATTTTGTCCAAACTTAGTTTCAGTTCGGTAGTTCCCCCTATAATTTAAAAATGTCACTAAAATGCTACGCAAAATATCTGTTGAACGGGCTGAGGGTATATCTCTGTCGGCAAAGTCGACTGATACTTTTTTACTTGTTCGTTATAAGTCTACGTCTTCGTATAACCCCCATAGAACGGTACCTCCCGATTTTCGGTACTTTGAAGGTTTTAGCCTCAATTTCCCACCGAAAGGGTTGAAAGTTGGTGTTTAGTCTACGTTAGGTGTATACAACTTTCCCGCAACAATTTGTCGGTGTTCATATAGCCAACATAGAACGGTTCCTCCCGATTTTAGGTATTTTGAAAGTTTTAGCCAAGTTATTCAACCGGAGTAACTGAAATTTGGTCTTCACTAAAGGTACAAAACATTATAACAGGTACAAAACATCTCTTGCAAAAATTCAGACAGTATTTGCCCACTTTTTGAGGCTATAAAATGGTAGCCCCCATTTAAGATTTTTTGACGATTTTAGTCACAATTTCTACCGAATTGTTTGTTGATTGAAATTATGTGTTCCCAAAAGATTGAAAACATACTTGCAAAAAACTATCCGTATATATCCAGGTTTAAGTTTAGTACCCCACGAACCCAAGTTTATGTATTCCGAGCGTTTTTGTCAAGTTTTCGAACCGATTAGGTCGAAACCTAAAACATTGCACGTTGCGTGTGCGTACAAAAAAAAAAAAAAAAAAAACAAAAACAAAATACATATATTTGAAATTGAAATACATGTATTTTGTTTTTGTTTTTTTGAACGCACACGCAATGTTTTAGGTTTCAACCTCATATTTAATTTTTATATTATATTTAATTTATTATTGTGTGTTGCCAGAGGTCCAAGGTTGGGAAAGAACAACGATGACGCCCCATATGAGCTCTTCTAATAGGAGTATTATAAGTTAAAATACTCTGCTCCTGCATGCAATTAGAGGAAGAGCTTTCATAACTAATTGTTCCTATTTACTTCGATGGAATTCGTGGTGGAGGGTATAAAAAGTTCGGTATTCCCAAAAGGGGCTTTTTATAAATTTCAACCATTGAAGTTAGAGATCATCTTTATTCACTTTAAATTCAAAGCAATTTTTCTACCATCATCTTCTTCTTCTTTACAGTTAATTCGCAACTTTGAAATTGAATGGAAAGGTGATGATGAGGATATGGACGTCATAACATTGTTGATCAACAAACCCAGCAAACCGGTGACCATACAACTCAAAGAAAGGCCACAGTGATGTTCATCCATAACGGAAATAGAAAATTTATGCCGTTGATTCTCAATAGAAATGCAAAATAAGTTAAGAATTCATTTTTCCACCCTCCCCGGAAATGAAACAAAGACAAACAACCAAAGAAATTGGTGTAATGTAATGTAGATGGCGTTTGGTTCTTTATTTTGTCATCATGTGTATGTAAAAATAGTTTTATTGACAAGAAAAAATACAACTAAAATTACAAGAAAAAATAACTTTACTTGAAATGCAAATGTGCTGTGAATAGAGATTTGATGTATTTTTTCTGCTCGTTTTTTTATGGATGTGCGGATGAATTTGTCTCCATGTCTTTGACAAATTTTTATTGAAATGAAATCAAATAAGAATTGAATGTGATGTTTTTTTTTTGGTTTAGTAATAATAATATGTACATATTCAAATAAGGCAACTACAAAAATGTATGTATAATTGAATTGTTCGTCAGTGATTTTGTTGTTTTATTTTGTTTTAATAAAATATACGACAAGTACAAATCTTAAATAGAATAAATTTACAATTTGTTGGTTTGTATTTTTTTTCTTTTTGCTCGTAAGAAAAAACCAAACTTTAATAAAAAGACAAAAACAATCTCTTCTAGAAGGCCATGTTGTGGAATACAATAGGTTTTCTTTTAATTTCTTTTTTCAAAAAAATACATTTAATATTCGACTATATCTACAAATGTAGTCTTAGAGGTTAGGCTAGGGGATCTTAAGGAAAATAAGTTATATTTAATACACATTTTATTTTAAAATACATATAGTATGCTATATTATATATGTATGTATATAAGTTTATAAATTATATTGTTTATTAAATATTTCTGTATATGTTTTACTAAGTTATTTCTCTTTTTTTTTGTTTAACATACAAACATTATTTGTTCTTAACATTCAGTTTATTATTTTTAATTTTTTTTTTCACACCTTTTCCTACTTTACTAATATTTTTTTTGTTTGATTTATTTAGTTATATGCACGTATATGTTTATTCATTAATATGTATATGTGTATTTTTTCAATGATATAAGTGTTATATATTAAAGTGTTATATATGTATATTTCTTGAATTATGTGTATGTATGTATATTTAAGTAGTGTAAATGCAATGTTATTAACTATTTGACTGTAAGAATCAGCTAACACATGTGTGTATATATAGCGGGGGATATAATTACACAACGTGCGAAGGAAAAGACAATATCAGTCATCGTTCAATATTTCTATAAATAACCCAGAATAGAAAAGCAAGACCATCTCTGCATTAAATATCAACGTTTCTACTTCGCTACTAATAATAATTTGGGATTCCCTTTATGGATCCGAAAAATACTTAGGGAGAAGTTCTATATGTATAGGTGAAATACTCAGACATGGTTTATGAACAGCAGTGAACCTAATCTGCATTAAATTGATATAAATATAGCACCATAGTCGGTCAAAATCACTCAGGTTTGTCTTGACAAATTTTTGCTCCTCTGCATGTCATTGTGGTAACAGGTCTGCTCCCAGAAAAAACTTCCATTAGCAAATAAAAGGTTTATATAGTACTTTTTGAAACCAGTAACCATTAACAAATCAACCTGTAGCAAATACTCTTGAGGCTTTAGTCCTCCCCAGCGTCATAAATAGCTATCCAGTTGCCGATCATCAGCATGGATTCCGTAAGCAGCACAGCACGATAACAGCGCTGCACGCCATTTCCGCATATATCTGTCGAGGACTCAACCAGGAAAGGCCGTGTGATAGAACGGTGATGGTGGCGCTTGAATTATTAAAAGCCTTTGATACTGTCAGGCATTCCACGCTGTTTGAGGACGTCGAACAAACAACCCTCCGGCCAAGTCTGAAACGTTGGATAATTAATTATATGTATGTGTGGACGACAGTCGTATGTGGAATTCAGGAACAAGAAGTCCAAACGACCGCAGAGTGAAACAGGGAGTTCCCCAAGTTGGGGTGATATCTCCGGAACTGTCCAGACGGCACACAGTGTTGCCGCTTCCTTGTAAACGTGGACAAAAATAGAAGGAGTTGACCTAGGTCGATGAATTTTTATACAAGTACTTATGCGGGCATAGGAATGAAAAATTCCCATTTTGGTCCATATCGGTTCAGATTTGGATATATCCCCCATATATATATTTCTCCGATTCTGCTATAACACAGCCAATTTTAATTGAACCGCCTTCAAATTTAATATGCGATATTTGCTTGGGCTTTTGATCAGTTTTACCGATTTTGTTAAAAATCGGATCAGATTTCGATATAGCCCCCACATATATATTTTCCCTATTTTGCTATAACTCAGCCAATTTTAATTGAACCGCCTTCAAATTTGGTATGCGATATTTGCTTGGGCCTCTGATCAGTTTTACCTATTTTGTTAAAAAATCGGATCAGATTTCGATATAGCCCCCACATATATATATTTCCCCGATTTTGCTATAACTTAGCCAATTTTAATTGAACCGCCTTCAAATTTAATATGCGATATTTGCTTGGGCCTCAGTTTTACCGATTTTGTTAAAAATCGGATCAGATTTCGATATAGCCCCCACATATATACATATATTTTTTCCCGATTTTGCTATAACTCAGTATATTTTAATTGTACCGCCTTCAAATTTAACATGTTATGGATCGGATCAGATTTCTATATAGCCCCCATATAATATTCTCCCGATTTTGCTATAACTCAGTCAATTTTAATAGAACAAAAAAATAAAACGAAATAGTCAAATAAAGTGAATTTATCCACTGAGGCAAAACAAGGATTCTTGCTCCTTTCGTAAAAATTGTTTATGATGATATGGTTGTGGCTCCGAGAATCGGATTTTATAGGATGTAAACTTTGCATTTTTTAATTCGAAAGGGATGTCTGTTTCATGTACCAAATGGTCGAAACTGCAATTTGCTGCAATTTTTAGATACACTCCATGAAAGAAGCGAAATTCATGAGTTTTGTATAACACGTTACTGTTTCAGTCAACATAACGGTACTTTATGTATACACATTATATGTAAACTTTTTTTTCATAAATTGCAAGACTATCGACCACTCTTTAATTCCCAATTCAAAAGTTGTGGAATATGTCAATAACTTCTTTAAAAAAATTCCATGAACATGGGTTTCTTTTTTAAATACATTTTAGTAAATGTCACATACGAAAAATGTTCTATGTTTAACGAGCTATAACTTTATAGTAACACCAAATATCGGCAACATCTTTGAGGTTTGTCCTATTTGAAGTGTTCTCAATAAAATAAAACCATAAAATTATAAAAAAGTCAAGAACACATTTTTCGATTTTTGTCCACTGAGGCAACACTGTGCGGCATTGTGATCGTAACGTATGTGGATGATTGTACAGGTACCTACCCTGATGACATCTGTGAGAAACTGCACTCCTATTTAGCTGATCTTAACACCTTTTTCCACGGGAGCAATATGCAGATACCCGCCGCTAAATCTACGGCAACTCTGTTCTTCACATGGACGGCGCAGTATAGAAGAGAGTTGAATGTCGTGGCCGATGGTAGCAGAACCACAAACTGTCCCAAAATTCTAGGGGTCATATTCGAAACTACGTTCACGTCATCCGCGCATGCCGCAGCTATCTGCGACAAACTGAAATGCATAAACAAGATCCTTAAGTCCCTGACCGGCAGCAATTGCAGATAAAGAAACCTTGTTAACCACCATCGTGTCACCTGGTCTGACAAATGGCGTCACCAGGCAACCCATAATTTCTTTTGTTTCAGACCATCTCCCCATAATTGTCTCCATCAGTAGACTGCCCGATTTCATCACCTCTGAACGCCGAACTTTCGTTAATCTTGGGAAAGCTATTTGGCCGAGTTTCAGAGAGTTCACTAAACTCCGCTTCAGAGATCTGTCCAACCTTTCTGATGTTCGGATAGCAGAACGGACGTTTCGAGTCATCATCCCTCGCCATATACTTGTTGGTCGAATACCTGAACTGAGACCAAACTTCCCGGCAGAGTCGATGGGCTTAGCAAATGAGCGTGATGAGCTTCGTCGTGGCAACCCCAGTGATACCGAAGTCAGGGAGCTGACACAGGAAGTTAACAATTGGTTAAATCTGCTGAAGAGTTGCAACATTGGAGCCGGAATAAATCATTTGTGGGCAACGGTTATGTCACTTTCGAACCCTCGGAGATGGAAGACAATAGCTCAGTCACGTTTGGCGACTGAATGCTGACTGATCCGCAGAGATGAACAAGTCATTTCAGTGGGCCCTGATGGAATCTCCATGGTAATGCTGAAACAGCTGGAAGTGATGGAAGTCGAGTATTTCACTAAAGTTCTCAACCTGCCGATATCCACCCACATCGTTCACGAAGTCTGAAAAATGGGCAGAGTGATTCCGCACTGAAGCCGGACAAGGATGCCAGCAAAGGAAGAGTACTACTTCGCATAAGATCTCTTCCTGCCGAGGATGAATCACCACAATTTACAATGGATACTGTTGCGAATTTAATCAGGAACGCTAAGTCGTCCATAGCGTTGGGCCCTGATGGAATCTCCATGGTAATGCTGAAACAGCTGGATGTGCCGGGAGTCGAGTATCTCACTAAAATTCTCAACCTGTCGATAGCCATCCACTTCGTTCCCGAAGTCTGGAAAATGGGCAGGGAGAATGCCAGCAAAGGTGATCCGTACAGACCGATTTCGCTATAGTCGCCCGTAGCAAAGACCCTTGAAGCTTTAGTCCTCTCCAGCGTTAGAAATAGCTATTCAGTTTCCGATCATTGGTAAGGATTCCGTAAGCAGCATGAGAACAGGGCTACATGCCATCTCCACACATATTATACGAAGTCTCAACCAGAGCAAGCTGTGTAATAGAGCAATGATGGTGGAGCTTCACTTATCAAAAGTATCTGATACTGTAAAGCACTCCACTCTGTTTGAGGACATCGAACAGGCAACCCTCCGGGCAAGTTTGAAACTTTGGATAATCAATTATATGTGTGGAACAGCTATCTGCGACAAGCTTAGATGTAGGAACAAGGTCCTTAAAGATATCGTTATCCGATATTAACTGCTTAATACTGTTCTCGAACAATCGACGTATTGGTAGAAAGCGTCAGAATTTGTGCAAGGTAGTTGATTGTATGTGTACCCAGGAGTTTCACCAATGACGAACTCGAGTAGAACTGAATGGTCCAGCGAATTAAAAGCTTTGGACAAGTCCAGAGGTGAAATTACGGTGCGAGCAGTAGGCTTTAGCTGGTTCAAATCGTTTGCTATTCTCGTAACGATGTCGTTGAGGGTCTTTGTAGTGGTGTGCGCTTTTCAGAGGCCATGCTAATGACTGGCTGGTTTTGGGTCTGGCATGGTTAGGAGAAACAACCATCGCTATGCCATTAGATCCAAGGGCTCTTGATGGTTTTGCCTTAGTTATTAACGCTACAATCTGGGTGGCAGTAAACTACAAGGGTGCCACCAATTGAGAGGGTTACCCTCTTGGCCACATTCACCCTCGTTGGGTGCTCTGTAAACTGTTGGTAGAATTTTAACTCACTTTTTTCATCTGGTATATAGATACCACTGAATTCCGCTGCTATAATACTCTAGTCTTTACTCACTGTAGACAGGTTTCTGATTGTAGATCACAGTTTTCAAGAACCAGCTACACATTTACCTAGGTGATCGATCCATTTGTTCCTACGGTGTTGCTTGATGATGTTATTGATCTTTGCTGTGAGGATCAGGATACGTCGATCCCGTATAGTTTGTTGCAGTTGATCCCTTGGACCGCTAAGCAAGCTGATGTCGATGAAAAGTTTGGCCAGGATATGGAATTATCCCAGCTGGTACCACAATTAATTTCACTTTTACATTTCTCTGGTTTCTACTCCTGTTTGCTTCTAATTGTGGACCCTAGTTGTCATGAACCAACTTCACATAGCATTATGACGGTTCTTCTTTTATCGTGTGTGCAGACTCTCCTGGGTAACTTAAAAGCAGATTGCTTACATTTATTTAAGAATTGAATAAATGTGAACTACTGTACATTTTTTATCTGACGTTTATATGATACGGTAATGCAGTGTTATGCACGCTCACTTTACTCTCTGAAGGTCCGAGGTTCGATTCCTAGCCAGACAACAACATCATGTTTTTAAAATGACAAAATTAATGTAGGGGGAAATCACCGAGGGTTTCAGCTAAGAAGCGCACTTACTTAAAAAATAATACAAAAATAAAAATAATAAAAATACCAAAAATAAAATATTTTTTCAATTTTAAGAACTATTGCGGGAATGACTTCCAGTCGTGTCGCTGAAGTGACTTCCAGGAAGAGACGCCGGCGTGGTTCAGGGTGACTTCCTCGACAAAAGATTGCGGCAGGGATGATAGTGGGGATGGTTTACAAGTATGAACTATATAATGTTGTAGTTTTCTGCGCATAGTTCAAGAAGGCTTAAATAACCATCTACTGTTAAGTACTAACGTTTGCATGCCACACTGGCAGCACATTGCTTACAACAGAGCAGCCTATCGCTCGAATTAAGCTTCCTTTATCTTTTTTTTTATTCTAAGCATGTATATCCCAGCAAACCAAAATTGGGATGTCCGGAATCTCTGCTCAATTTCAGATAACATCATTCCAAATTTCTTGCGTCAGGGAGAATTTTGTCAAATTTCTTTTCGTATTCTGTTGAGTTTCGATTTCGGACCGGTTTGTTTACTGGGTATGTGTATCAGGATGGGTGTCGGTGTGTAAGGGGAGTCAAAGTGCGTTTAATGAAATGGTATATTCGAATGCCTATGTGATGAGTATTTGTTTTTTATGGTTATTTGAATAACAAAAAATAAATTAAATATACAATAATACGATTTACTACTACAATCTACAAATGATTATGATTTAATGATCTCTCCTGTTGTGTGTATATGTTAGTCACAGACATACATACATTACATGAAATGGAAATAGAACAAAGGAATACCTATCTGAAATCTCAATAGTTCTGCTTCTATAGTTCAAGAAGCAGAACTTCTTCATGCTAAAGTACATTAAGCAGCGATGAATCCATCATGCGATCATCGTAAAGACTTAACGTTTTCGAAGCCCGTATTTTGCGTACAGATGGCGGTACATCGCCAGGTGTTTTAACTCTTTGACTAGGATCTCGCAAACGTTCATTACTGCCGCGGGCATTAAACACTTCACGAAACACTTCCAAGCTACGTTGTCGCCGAAACTGTGGCTCAGAAACCGAATGATTTCGCAAAATCACAGCATCATTTAGGGCCTTCAGTTCCGCCTCATGGAGATTATTGTTGGAGCTATTTAACGATTTAACTAAATTCGATGACTTAGAACGTGAAACATTGTGGGCAGGTGTTGACTTCCGTATGTCCAGACTTTTGAGGCGATATTCAATATTGTCATTACTGGCAGCAGCGGCATCATCATTGGTATCCGGCTCCTCAGCAATTGTGGTAATGTGATTTTGATTTTGTGGTGTCAGCTTAAATCCACCATTTGTTTGGCTAACCGGACTTAAATCCAAATTATTGGGTCTTTTATTAACCGCATAACCATTTTGTTGTGGTGGCTCCGTACGCTCGGATATTATCGCAGATGAATTGCTTTTTGCACAATTAACTTTTTCCCGGTCAATAAAACTTATCACCACCGGCTTGCTGTGATGGTGATTGTGATTTTTCTCCACCAAATTTGATTTCTCATCTCCATTTAGTTGGCGAAATGCATCCAGCCGGGCTATGTCAGCCTTACGGAATAGTTTCTTTTGTATGAGGGCCCGTACCCCATGCCATCCTTTGAGTTTGCGATCAGTATTTTGTTGTTTTGGAAACCCTTGGCCCATATGAGGGGCATTCCCATTGGCATGTGTAGAATTATCTTCATGTTCCAATGAGGGGAATTTTTTGGAACTCCTGGCAGATATTAATTCCTCCACCGAAACGTCATCATCCAAACAGGAAAAGTTATTATCCTCACTTGTGGGTGTTTGGAAGCTGTGTTTCTTGCTACGCTGTATCAGCTGTTGGGGACAATTCATAGACGTGGGCGCCAGATTCCGTTCCTGACAAGGGTTACGTCCTTGATATGGCTGTAATTGTTGTTGTGGCTGAATCAAGTGATTCTTCTCCGTTGTAGAGGGTCTCTGCAAATGGTTTTCACAATTATTGATCTCATTCAAATAGGGTAGATTTTTCTTATTTGGCGGCGGATTCAATACCGTATTTGTTTCCGCCATCATTTTATCGACATTTGTGGGAGATCTGGGCTTTTGGTTATTCTGACTTGTTTCCGTAGACTCGACATGGCCATTACATAGATTGTTGGTACTTAGCAAAGGTGTGCTGGGTAATAAATGGGTGTTGAGACGCATACCAATACTGGCTGCCTCATGCATGCGCTCTTCGGCACACAACGAGGTAAGGCGAGCTTCGGCATCATGATCCCAACAATCTTCACAGGTGTCACGTATAAGCTTTACAGCTGGACCTCCACCCCAACCAGCGGGGAATAGGGGGCGAGCTTTGTGCCTTACTACCAACGATTGCATTTGGTCGAATGAGGGATGGGAGCCCACTTCCAATTCATAGGGTGCCTTGTATGGAGGTGTTGGTTGTCCCGTTGGATAGAAATCGGAACAACGGGTGGCAACTTCCCACAACACCAGGCCCAAGGCATAGACATCCATTTGTTTCAATGACGTTTCACAGTCACGTAAATTTACAGCACCCTCCAACAGTTCTGGGGCCATATATCGTAAAGTTCCCACTTCATTGATGCTCTTGGTCTCGGCCTCGGCAATTTCTCCCTTGTACTCATAACGTGGGCCAAACACCTTTAGGGCAAAACCAAAATCAGCTATGCAACAGGTGAGATCGGATTTAACCAAAATATTGCGGGTATTCAAATCACGATGGGCAATACAGGGTTTATGTTCTTCGCCTCTACGCAGCTCGGTGTGCAAATGGGAAAGGCCACGGGTAATACTTTTCACCATGCCACAAAAAGTTTCGAAATTCAGCGTATTCGGAATCAACCAATCCTGTAAACAACCCATTGGGGCCAATGATAACACCAAGTGGTATTCCACCTTACCCTCTAAAGTGTGGCGTTCATCATAACCTAAAAACATTGCAAAATTATTAAACCAATTAATGGACCTATGTAACTTATAGCCTACCAAAATATGTCAGCAATGCCGGACAATCCATCAGAGGCAACGAATAAATGTTCCTTTCATTTATAAAATACTGTTGATGAGCTTCGGGAAATATTTTCACGGCCACCTCTTGATCGTGCAGCAATCCCTTCATAACAGTTCCATACTTTCCCTTATCCAACATACAAATTAAATTTAAATTGTCAACATTTCGCAGGTTGGAACTGTAACCTGGCCCCGAGGGTGCCAATGGTGCTTCTTCTGGTACTGATTTTTCCCTCACATTGCGACAATAGATAAAGCCGGAGACTGTTGTTATAACCATGATTAATGCCAACATGCCAAGCCATATGACCGATTTGGACCAATATAATTTTTCATGCGATTCTGGGGGATTACTGTCGGCGTAATTGTTTTTGGAAAGCTAAGAAAATGAGAAAAATTGTTAAAATAAACTGCTTGGAAGTTTTGTGTATAGTTTACTTACCTCCAAGAATGAAGGTTCCACCACAGCCACATTACGATTACAGGCATTACCGGAACAACAGCAATAGTACAAGGAGTTGTTGCGTGAGGTTGGTGATGAGCTCACACATTCTGCATGATTGCAGGTTCCATTTCCCTCAGTACTATCCTTCCAGCAACCTGAAATGAGAAAAAGAAAATTGTATTTAATCTGTTGCGATTTTGCAATGGGTGAAGTATGAACCTTCTACTACCCTGGGGGTACTTGACTCTTAATTTATTTAAGAAAATAATTATGAATGCATACGACTGATATTAAAACAAGTTAAAAGTCGTTAAGTTCGGCCGATCCGAACTTTTTATACCCTCCACCATAAAATATTCTTAATTAAAATGGAACAATTATTTTCCTTTCCAGTCCTAAATTTTCGGTGCAACAAATTTTCAACCACGTATACGCCAAATGCCTAAATTATCTAATCTAAAAATTGTGTTCAACCAAGGAAAGGTACCATCTATGGGGCTATATCAAAATGTGGACCTATCCTGACAATTTTTGTCACGAAATAATGTAGCTAAGACCCTCAAATACCGAAAATGGGGAGGTATCGTTCTATGGGGGTTATACCCAAACATGGGCCTATGTTGACAATTTTTAGTGAAGAAGAATCGTGACCAGTGAGAACCTCAAATGTCAAATTACAGCTACTTCGGATAAAAAAGTAGGTAAAACCCTTAAAAAATCGGGAGGTACTGTTATATGTGGGCCACATCTTAACATGGACTTATGTTCACAATTTTTGGTAAGGAAGTGTTGTGACCCCTAAGAACCTCAAATGGCAAATTACAGCTAGTTCGAATAAAAATAGTAGCTAAAACCATCAAAATATCGTAAATCGGGAGGTAACAGCTATACGTAAACATGCACCTATGTTGACAATTTTTGTTGAGGAAGTGCAGTGAACCCTAAGAACCGTAAATGTCAAATTACAGCTATTTCGGTAAAAAATTGTAACTAAAATGTTTAAAATACCGAAAATCCGGAGGTACCATTATATGGGGGCTATATCAAAAAAATGGGCCGATGTAGCCCTTCTTCGAACATGGCCTGTCTATGGGAAAAATATAATCGGGTGCCAATATCTAGCCTTCTATCTCGATTTTTGCGTAGTGATTACCACAGACGGACAGGCCTAGATCTACTTCGAAATTTAACCTGATCAAGAATATATATACTTTATAGGGTCGCAAATGATTATTTCAATGCGTTACAAACGGAAAAACAAACTTAATATACCCTCCATACAATGGGTATACCCTCAGCCTTTAGGCTAAAGAGGGTATTTACACTTTGATACGACCAAAAATGTGCCTCATCGAAATAATAGTTTTAGACCCCAAGCATGTTTGTACGATATCCGTTTCAGACAATTTTGAGTAGATCTAGCAATGTCCGTCCGTCTGTCTGTCTGTCCGTCTGTCTGTCTAGCTGGCTGGTGCGCACGATAACTCTAGAACGGATCAATCGATTCGGTTCAAATTGTGGGTATCGAAATATTTTGTCCAGATTTGATTTAAGTTCGAAGATGGGTCATATAGGTCCATTCCTTCAGGTACCTCCCTCACGAATGTTCAAAAATTGTCGCAAACTCTCGAATGGAGTAACCGAATTGAACCAAACTTTGCATATGGTAATACTACCTCTAGGCATACTTCAGGTTCGAATATGGATTATATCGGTTCACTCCTTTAGGTACCTCCCACATAAAATTTGAAATAAGTGCAGTTTGGTGACACCTCACGAATCGTTATGAAATTTTTTGTAACATGATGTTCGTGCGTTCCCCGTTACGTCATTGTATTTTTTTTTTTTCGAGGGCAAGTCCATAGTTCCCGAGATAATGGCGCATAACCTCAAAAAACGCTGCACTATGTTGCGAGTTCAAATAAACGGTGGCCAAATATAAAAGGAGTTGGCGTTGTCAAATGAATTTTGGTATAAATACTTATAGTTCACTGACAATGTCAAGACTCAATCGGTCCACTCCTTCGGGAACTTCCAACACAACATTTCGGTAAAGTTCAGTTTACGGCCTGTTCAAGAATCGCTTTGATTTTTGTTGTTGCAACTTGGATCCACTGCCCCCCATATAACGGTATAATCTTCGTCAGGGCCATGTCCATACTTCCTGAGAAAATAGCCTGAAAGGTACAAAAAAGACCTATGACACCGTGTGTAGTGGTTGGAACGCAAGATAACTCTCGAACGGACCTGCCTATTCGGTCCACAATTTGGTCTTTGTAATATTTTGTGCAAACATAGTTTAAGTTCGAAGATAAGTCATATCGTTTCACTCCTCCAGGTACCTCCCCCACAAAAGTTCAAAAATGTGTCCGATTTGGTCCATACTTTACACATGCTAAAATATCTACCAGATATATGTAGATCAGGTTCGAATATGGACTGTATTTGTCCACCCCTTCGGGTACCTTCCACACAAAATTTTGGATAAATTCACTTTAAGACCTGCTCTCGAATCACTTTGATTTTTGTTGAAGCAACTTGCAGCTGTCTCAATATCGGCAGTAAAAGTTTTTTCAGAAGCAAGTCCATACTTCTTGAGAAAAGAGCCCGAAAGTTGTAAAAACCTTTATGGCAACATATGTAGTGCCTGGAAAGCTCGAACCGAATATATTACCGAATATAGCTATATTATGTTTTTCGCAGGCTAGTGTGATAAAAAAAGCCCCATCTATCGATATCCCCGCAAATTTTCGAGCTTTAATCCTATCCATACTTTTGTTGGTGCATACGGCCAACATTTTGAAAACCCCCCTAAATACATAAGTTTTTTTTTTGGAAAAAGGATTTCAATCCACACAGGCTGAGGGTATATCTCTGTGGGCAAAGCCGACTGATAATTTTTTACTTGTTTTAAAGGTAAAATAGACCAACGTTGGGCGCCAAAATATTTGTAGAAATACTATGTAAGTTCGTTCGTGTATTACTTTAATTATCACGTTCTGGTTCCTCTGTATCCAGATTCAAAAATGCCTGCAACCTGGACTGGTTGCGTCCATAAAGCATTAGGGGACAGGTGAGTAGGGTTAGCTGGGTAGTTAAAGAAATGCATCGTGTCGCGTGGTCCCAATCCACATACCAGGAATGTGTTGGGTATCGAATTGAGGCGTCAGCATCGTCCGAATCTTAACTGGTCATGAGGAGGCACCCTGTTGCAGTTCTCGGGGGAGCAGGAGTGAATATTCTTACACTGCGCTAAAATTTGTATAGAGGTGGGCGATTGTCGTGTTCGTGGCACTAGAATGCACGACAAAACAACAAATACGCACATAAACAACAACACCACTTTAGCGACCACAAAGTACTAAACCCTTTAGCGTTGCTTGGTCGTGTTTTCTAGTGCCGCGAAACACGACAATCGCCCACCTCTACACGTTGGCGCCGGATAACTTACCACAGACCGGTCAATTGATTTGAAAGATATCAACAAGGTTACTTAGTCACCACCCCAATTGATGCCGGCCGTCTTCCTATTTCTGATTTTATCGCAAATAGCTGTGACGACATAAACATGCTATCGAACGTTACACATAATATTCTGGGGTATTGCTTGATCGGAATCAGTACACCATCGACCAATATCTTTAGTGGAAGGCTCATTTCAGCCGTCCAAGTGGTGGAAAGTGTGAAATTTAACCTATTACATATGTCTTAGACGATAGGACCCGCCGTTCAATCATTATCATACATTTCGATCTCTATGCCGTCTGGAGGATGTGGAGTCTCAGAAAGGTAGAGTTTAAAGAGTTCCTGAGATATCACCCCGCCTTGGGGAACTCCCTGTTTCACTCCATGGGTTTTGGAATTATTTTTTTCTGAATTCCACAAACCACTGTCGTCCGCACATATAGTTGTTTTTTCAATGTTTCAAACACGGCTATGTCCTCGAACAGCTGGTCATGGTTGAAGGTATCGAAGGCCTTCGATAGGTCAAGTGCCACCATGACTGTTCGGTCGTACGACCTGTTCTGGGTCTACTGATATGTGTGGATATGGCTGACACTACTATTGTAGTCCTATGCATTTTTCGGAATCCATGTTGATGTTGGGCAACTGGAAAACAACTTCTCATAGTGTCAGGATTAGTGCTTCTAGGATCTTTGCTACTGGCGACAGAAGGGAATTAGGCATATACAATTCACCTCTGCTGGCATCCTTGCCAGGCTTTAGTAGCGAAATATGGGCGGCTAACGATAAATTGAGGTCACTTTTTAAATACTTAACCCCGGGTCCATCCAGCTGCTTAAGCATTACCATTGCGATTCCGTGGGGGCTTTCTGTAATTTCGCGTTTTGGATGACGTCTACAACATCGTCCATCGTACATTGTGGTGGTACATCCGCGACTGAGAGTGCTCTTCTTATACGGCGTAGCACACTCCTCTTCGCCCCATCACTCTCGGTGTGCTCTATAAACTGCCGGTTAAAATAACACGCGCACTTTTTCGATCAATTACTGTCACACCGTTAAAAATAACAGCCGTTCCATCGTTCTTCTTTACCGGACACGAGAGTGATTTAAACGTTCTTACTTAAGCCTGTGCCAATGTTGCATTGATTCAGCTGGTCTAGCCACATTTTCCGCTTATGTTCACCTACTAGCCTGTTGACTTCAAGAGTAAGTTCTCCAACTCTTTGGGTTTCAGGGTTCGTACGACGCTTAACTAATACCCCCAGACATTCCATGTATGGATCACTAGAGTTCAGCTTAAGCGAGATAGGTTTGTACTGGACAGACTGGTGTATTAGAAAGGCTTCAGTGAAACGTAGTAACCATCGCAACTTTACAAGCTACCTGTGGCGGTGAGCTTTGTTTCTTGGATCGCGGCGACTATGATGTTTCTCCGACTCCTAAAAACCACAATTTTCCTGACCTTATTGCGGAGACCGTTGCAAATGAATTGAATGATGCATATCCGGGTCGCTGAACAACAACTTGTGTTAGGTGCTGAATTTGTTGTTGTTGTTGTTGGGGGAGTCTGCGGGGGCGTCTCGATTTCCGACGACAAGGAGGCGTCGCACGACGAAGTTGGAGACACACTGATAGATGTTCTGGAGCTGCAAGCTGAAACATAACTATCCCAGTAATCCTGGGTGCAACTAAGGCCAGAGCACTCTCGGAAGTGCACACTTCCATTACTTCCATTACATCACACCGTTGTTGACATGTGGTGGATGCGGATCTGGCAAACGGAACAGCTCCATACAGATACGAGATTAAGCTCTACCTCGCCACAGACCTAAAAAAAACTCGGAGCAGGCATTCCGGGATAAATTGCCACTCCCATGGTGAAAAAATACACGAACACAAACACATAATTGTTGAGGTGGCGGCCCCTGGTCGAAGTTTTCTCCGAGTCAATCCGGTGCTTAGTACTCGCCTCAATGGGATCGGTCGGCAACTAGGATTGCCATATCTCTTGAAGTGTATTCAAATCGCCCCGGGACAATTTTGTTATCCCCTTGGAGCAAATGCTGTTAACGGGCGGAATGTACACATTGATGATCTCGATATCGATATCTCCATAGCATTTTTTTCTTTAGTGTTTGAATTGCTATTGTCGACGATTCCGTGTTCCTTTCCATCAAATTATCAGCATTCTCTTTCATGCATTTACCCTTGGATTATATTTTTTAATATTTTCTTTCGCTAGAGATGTCAAGATACTCACAAATAACTAGTCGGAAATATCATGTTGCACGAAACACAATTTGGTCGCACTTACCCTGTTTTTCAATTTTCGAACCATTTGCTGTTTTGCGCCATAGCGAAAAACAGAAGGTGAATTCTGGTGGACAAACGCGCAAATGTATTGTATCATCTGGGGTCTTTTCCACTTCTTCGTTTACTTTATTGTATTCCTTCGAGGTGAGACCACCACTATCAAATTGTGGTGGTTCTATATACGATTCATCCGAATCGTCATCTTCTTCGTGCAATATTCGATCATCTTCTAAATAGCTCATACAGCTAAATGGTTTGGGAGCTGTAATCAGAATTTCGATTTTTTATTATTAAAAAAATAAATTCCTGAATAAATATATCACAATTTATAGTTACCCGCTCGACATAGCGTTGAGATGATTATCAAAACTAGAACAATTGTGTGTATGTTTCGGCGCCGTAACATTGTTGGTGTTTATTAGATAATGCTGACAAGATACACACTGCGAACGAAATTCTTGATGATTGTAGTTTCAGTGCTCCAGATGTATGGAATCACTTAGTTCGCACGATCAGTTGTAGGGAAAGGCATTGCTGAAAAGAGGAAGAAAAAAGAAGGGTTAAAAAATGAAAATGGATTTAAAATTATGATTTATTTCCAAGAGTTTGAAAGGCTTTAGGCATTATTTTGCTTTTGAAAAAAATCTTATTTTTGTAACGAAACATTTGCGCATCCTCGAGTGTAATGCAATAATTTTCTAGAACGAAATCATAAAAATGTCCCAAATAAGAAGGTACAGTACCATGGGCAGAATATGGAAGAAAGTGTCAAGGTAAATCAGCCTAGAAATTGCACAACTGTCCCGAAAATTTAGCTAAAAACCTTAAAATGCCGAAAATCGGGAGGTATCGTTCTATGGGGCTATACCAAAACATTGGCCTATCTTGACGATTTTTGGTAGAGATATTTTTTGAACTCAGGGAACCTCAAATTTGAAAATACAGATAGTTCGGTCCAAAAATGTTGCTAAAATCCTCAAAATACCGAAAATCGGAAGATATCGTTATATGGGGGCTATACCAAAACAAGGACCTATGTTGACAATTTTTGGTGGAGATGTTTTGTGACCAGTGGGAACCTCAAATGTTCAATTACAGATAGATCGGACCAAAAATGTGGCTAAAATCCTCAAAATAGCGAAAATCGGGAGGTATCGTTATATGGAGGCTCTACCAAAACATGGACCTATGTTGACAATTTTTGGTGGAAATGTTTTTTGACCACTGGGAACCTCAAAAAAATTTTGTTGGAGATGTTTTATGGCCACTGGGAACCTCAAATCTTGAATTACAGGTAGTTCGGTCCAACAATTTAGATAAAATCCGCAAAATACTGAAAATCGGGAGTTATCGTTATATGGGGGCTATGCCAAAACATGAACCTATGTTGACGATTTTTTGTAGCGATATTTTGTGACCACTGGGAACCTCAAATGTTAAATTACAAGTAGGGCGATCCAAAAATTTAGCTAAAATCCGCAAAATACAGAAAATCGGAAGGTAGCGTTATATGTGGTCTATACCAAAAGTTGGGCCGATATAGCCCATCTTCGAACTTGACATATCTATGGAAAAAAAAACTCAAAAATATACCTCAATTTTTGCGGACGCTATAGTGATTACAACAGACGGACGAACGGACATGGCTATATCGACTCAGAATTTTATCCAGGTCAATGGTCGCAAATGATTATTTCAATGCTTTACAAACGGAAAAGTAAACTTAATATACCCTTCATAATATTATGGAGAGTACAAAAATGTACTTTTGGTATTTAATTTCCTGTCTTTCGCAAGAACACATTATTTTATTGATCTACGATAACCCTTCTGATCTTCTATTCGAAAGAGCTTCCTGGTCTTCATTCTTCAGAAATCATTTTTCTTCTATAAAAATATATCTTTAAAGCCTTCTATAAAAGAATACAATAATTTTAAGAACTTTAAATGTAACCCTTTCAATATTTTTATTGCACCCGTTCGTTCATCTAAGTTCGCCTGATATTCGAATGGTTGTTGGTTCTTTTGTTTGCATTAGAAGTCGTCTGGTTGTTGTTGTCGATTTGTTTTGCTTAGAATGACGCGACACGACGCGTAATTGTGCCTCTGAACTGATAAGGCATGTCTTGCCTTTGGATCGTGATAAGAATAAACAGTACCAACATTGCGTTCAGCCAGTCATTCATTCGTCTACTCTGCCACTTTTCCCAATTGCAATTTTTCAATTTATTTTTTTTAGTTTTCGTTCGACTGACCGACACTAACAACTACCATGTCCATATGTTGTTGATTATTAGACATTAGAAAAACAGAAAAAAAACAAAAAATAAATAAATAATCTTAATGCCTTGTTTAGAATGGAGAACAAGTGCTGGAGCCACCACAACAAACCGCGCCACAACATCACCACCTAATAATAGAGGCATCTTGCCCGATCAGTTTGTCAATCGGTCAGATACATTCATAGGCCAGTAGCTGCCATATAAAAAATGTTTATTTATTCATAAGATTTGTTTCAAAATGTTGTTAAGTTAGCTCTAAGAGATATTTTTAAGAGAGTAATTGTATGAGTATGTAAATTAGTACATATTGAAATTCAATAATTGAATACTTCAAATATTAGGGTGGTGGTGGGTGGTGCAATGTTTTTGCTTCTTTATGCTTCTCTCAGACATAGATTAGGTTCAAATATAGGTTACATCGTACTGTGGTCCCAAACTGCGACAAAAATCGAAAAATCGATATCAAAAAACTTCAATGACAATTCAGCAAACTATCTCTAAACATAGCATTTTTTATATTCCAACAATGATTTTTTAATTTATAACGGTACTTAAGAAAGCAAAACAGACGAAGTTCACATTTACGTATGATATCTTTAAGGCTTTAAAAACGTGAAAGAAGTAAGAATTTAAAAGATATATTATTTTTTTTTTTGAAAGTAACAAATTGTTCGCATAAAATGTGCTGGAAATTAAATTTTTTTAAAATACTTTTTTGTGGATTTTTTCCAAGTCCTCAAAATTTAAGTGTTGAAGAGTGTGTTTTTTGTGTGTTTTAATTGTTTGTTTTGGTTTTTTCGTTCAAGTTTTAGACATACTTAAATCTCAATCTTAAATCAAATTCGAAAATGTACTATATTGGTTAACTACCTCGGATACCTCATTTACAAAAATTAAAAAAAAATTTGAGCGCCGTTCGAGGATTGTTTTGAAATATTGACCGTGATTGTGGTTCTGATTACGATTTTTTTTCGTCAGGAAGTCCCTTCTTCCTGGCATAGTTTCTCAAATACTATAAAAAATTACCAACTAAATTGGCTATTTGACAAGCAAAGAATTACGGTCGAACCTCGATTATCCGCATTTTTTTTTAATTTTACACCGACTAACTGGGAAAATCTTTATGATCCGGGATTATAACACAACAACATAGTATCAAAAGTAATCAATATAAACAAATAACCAAATAACCATTCTCCAATATAAATATATCTTTGAGAATGCCCCCCCTTTTTGTGTAACCTTATCGCCTCTTCCACAACATTTCTCTTAACTAATAAGAGTAATGTCCGCAATTCCCAACCAGAGATGGAAAGTATTAAAATGTTGCAAAAAATATTTTTATTTCTACGTATGTTTGCGCATGTTAAAGTTTGTCAAGTAAATCTTTTCGAAAAGAAAAAAAATTTAAATTTTCGTATTGTTTGATACAATGTGTGTGTTCGTTTCTCAAAATTTGTACGAATTGTTACTGGAAGTTGTTCGGAAGTATTTTTTATTTAATTAATTCTCTTTCGAGTTAAGCTTTCATGACCTAAGAGATACATTGAACAAGTAAAAAGGTATCAGTCGGCTTTGCCGACAGAGATATACCCTCAGCCTGTGCAAATTGAAACAGTTTTTTTCACAAAAAACTTATGTATTTAGGGGGTTTCAAAATGTTGGTCTCGTATGAACCGACAAAAATATTGATTAGGATTAAAGTTCAAAAATTTTGCTGAAAAAGTACTTAAAGGAATGGACCGACACAGACCATGCGGGTGCCATAGGGGGTTTTTACACCCTTCGGGCTGTTTTCTCAAGAAGTATGGACTTGCCCCTGAAACAACTTTTACCATCGTAATTGAGGCGGCGAATGTAAGTTGCTTCAATAAAAATCAAAGAGATTCAATAGCAGGTCTTAAAGTGAACTTATCCAAAATTTTGTGTGGGAGGTAAGGGATGGAGTGGACAAATATAGTCCATATTCGAACCTGATCTATATCTGGTAGATATTATGAGAATGTGTAAAGTAGGGACCAAATCGGTCACTCCCATCAAGAGTTATCGTGCACACAATTTTTCTGAATATTTTTGAACTTTTGTGGGGTAGGTACCTGAAGGAGTGGACCGATATGGTTTATCTACGAACTTAAACTAAGTTTGGAAACAATATTACGAAGGCCAAATTTTGGCCGGAATCGGCATATCCGTTCGAGAATTATCTTGCGCTTCCACCCATAAACATGGTGTCATAGGGTTTGTTTTTCAACTTTCAGGCTATTTTGTCAGGAAGTAGGAAACTTGTACCTTCGTATAGGGGACAGTGAATACAAGATGGTACAACAAAAACCAAGGCGATTAGAGTGCAGGTCCTAAACTGAACTTTTCCGAAATTTTGTGTGGGAGGTACTCGAAGGAGTTTACCGATTGAGTACATATTCGAACCTCATCTAAGTCTGGTAGAAATTTCATAATGTGCAAAGTATGGACCAAATCGTTTACTCCCTTCAAGAGTTATACGCACAAATTTTTCGAACATTTTCGAACTTCTGTGGGGTAGGTACCGGAAGGAGTGGACCGATATAATCCATCTTTGAACTTGAACTAAGTTTGGACAAAATATTACGAAAGCCAAATTTTGGACCGAATCGGCAGATCCGTTCGAGAGTTATCTTGCGCTCCAACCACTACACACGGTGTCATAGGGTTTTTTGTAACTTTCAGGCTATTTTCTCAGGAAGTATGGACTTGCCCCTAATGAAACTTACAGCGTCGTATAGAGGACAGCAAATACAACTTGCGTAAACAAAAATCAAAGCGATTCGAGACCAGTAGGCCTATTCTGTAACTTTTTAACAACTTTACTCATTGTTTATTTTACAACAATTTCATTTGTTTGTTTTGTTTTTGTTACAATAACAAAAGAAATTTAAACAATATCGATAGTTGTTAAAAGTTACAGAATAGGCCTACAGGTCCTAAACTGAACTTTTCCGAAATTTTGTGTGGGAGCTACCCGAAGAAGTGGACCGATTGAGTCCATATTGGAACCTCATCGAAGTTTGGTTGAAATTACACGATGTGCAAAGTATGGACCAAATCGGTTATTCCCTACAAGAGTTATCGTGCGCACAAGTTTTGCGACAATTTTTAAACATTTGTGGGGCAGGTACTTGAAGGAGTGGACCTATATGGCCCATCTTCGAACTTAAATCGAATCTGGACCAAATATTTCGATACCCAAAATTTGAACCGAATCGATTGATCCGTTCGAGAGTTATCGTGCGCACCAGCCAGCCAGACAGACGGACGGACATTGCTAGATCTACTCAAAATTGTCTGAAACGGATATCGTAAAAACATACTTGGGATCTAAAACCATTATTTCGATGAGGCACATTTTTGGTCGTATCAAAGTGTAAATACCCTCTTTAGCCTAAAGGCTGAGGGTATAAAAAGCGAAAGCTTCTGGAGTTGTTAAATATTATAGCTACAAATTTCTTTTGGTCAGAGACTCATAATGAAATTTGATTTGGAACATTTCTTCTTTTGGCACAACCCCCAAAAAGTGAGGCATTTTAGGAGATTTTGGCTCAGTATGAAATTTTACTTAAGAGTCTAAAAGTGTAACAAATAATTTCTGCCTATAATATCTAATTTTGTAACGTCATTTTCTTAACAAAGTATTTTACCCAGATATCTAGTTTGTTTAAGGACTTACAATGAAATTTTGAGAAGAATATTTCTTTTTTTAACGCCTTTCGTCTAGAACTAAATTTCATGTTACTTTCATGCATCAACTCGAAAAACAAAACAAATTTATTCAAAAAATATTTGGGTGTTTTGTTGGCAAATTGATGTATATATTTTCTTGATATATATTGCAAATACATATTTCATTTATTCGGCGACTTATATTGAAATTTTATGGAGATTATTTTTGTCTTTGACGTGTTCTATCTAGAATGAAGTTTCGTGGGACAAAACTTAATAAACTCAGATAAAGTACAACGTGATTTTACTTTTGGCAGGTTCCTGGCGTTTAGGTACGATTTAGAGTTTTGGTGTATTCGGGGACCTATAGTAAAATTATATGACAAATAATAAAATGTAGAATGTTTTGATTTGATACGATCACATTTTAAAGGAGTTGTTAAACGTGTTTGAAAAAAGGGACCAAAAAGACCCCTTTAGTGGGTTAAGGTTTTTCATAAAAAGATACCCCGTATTTTTGTCAGTAATATTGCCAAATACACTTTATACCTAAAATGCAAGGATTCCGAGGAATCTGATGTCGAATATTTCAAAACCTGTAGAAATGGGCGAAGCTTGTCACGCCTATTTGGGTTACTTCCCGACGTAAAATTTCAAAACACCTATACACGTGTCTTCTTTTCTTCGGTCCTCTTTCATAATCTGGCCGAATTCTCTTGTAATTATTTTTTGTGTTGTACAGTGTTATTATAAAAGTTAGAGGCAAATCACTGAAAGCGCTTCTGAAATAAGCGTATGGTAGCGTATAACTACCATACCATAAATAAAATAATTTTTATAAATCATACGCCGGTGCGGATATACATAATTCCAGAATTTCATAATTATGTACATATGTATATGACGATAAAATAACAAATAAAGGATGAACAATGTTCAAAAATGCTTTTGCGATGTACTAGAGAGTTCTTAATTAATGTCTCGGCTACAATTTTTTGTCTTAGTATTATATCGAAAATCTCAATGGTTTGGCTGTTATATGCCAAAATATCCAAACAACGTGACAAAAGTCTGATACAAAACTTCAACTTAAAATCGGGAGGTTCGATTGTCACCGTAGACATACATGGTCTTTTTTGCTCAGTACAATCCCAGAAATTAGAAACCCGAAGCACCCCTTAAGATGTTCAAATCGCCCTTACCTAGTGCACATACTTATTTCTTGTGAGATTATATTCCCGCCACTTCTTTCGAAAACATTTAAAACAAACTGTATTTACATCAATTCTTTCTTTCTACGTTACAAAGATTTTTTTTTAAGATTTTACTAGTTTGTTTAAATTTCCATCTTTGCTACCACCCAATGTGTTGTTCCCCTCCCTCTTTTTTCGTGGTCTTGCTCTTTAACGTCTGAGAGTGCTCCCAATTTTTTGGAAATATCTCTTTGGCCAATTCTCTTTCGCTAACTTTCATTAGCTCCCCACAAAAATTCCGTCGACTCTTAACAATGCGACTATGGCGCCACATAATTATTGCAGTTTTTGTTGTTTTGTTTCGTGTGTGATTTCGTTGTTGTTGGATTTTGTTTTTTTTTTTTTGCACAACGTGTTTGTTGTTTGTGTCTGAATTTGAAATACTTGTCTGTGTGTTTGGTTGTTTTTCGATGTTTATTTTTTGTATGTCTCATTATTCGATTTGTGTGGAGCCTTGACTAGGGAAGAAGATCTGAACCGGTGATGGCGGTGTAAGCGGTTAGGTAAATAGGCGTCGGGATGGTCGTGTTTGGTGTGGTGCGTGGTGGTGGCAAGTCAATCTACTGTGGCTCGCAAAATTCGATTTTGCAAAGGTATTTAAAGAAATGTATACGTACACTTAGTGAAAACCAAATGGAACTCGGCACTACATAATTTTATAAGGGAAACTATTGAAAATAAGTAGACAAACATTTATACTGACTCCATAATATGGGATCTGTGTTTTAGAGCCGAGTCCGAATTGCGTGCTGAAGACACCACTTTTAGAAAAGTGTTCGTGGCAGAAATACTCAGAAAACGATGTACTATGTACAAAGTTTGGACTAAATCGGTAACTTCCTTCTAGATTTAGTGTGGCTACCCGAAGGAGTGGACCGATATGGCCCATCTTCGAACTTTATCTAAATTGGGACAAAATATGTATGTGCGTATTTCACCATGGTAGTTGCAACATCGGGATATGTATATTGCAATTACATCCATGGAATGATCATGGTGAAATACACACAATGCATTCTCCGAGCTCTTTTGGTCAGTGCCGGTATAGAGAATAATCCCAGGCCATCAATCTGTTCCGTTTGCCAGATCCGTATCCAACTCATGTCAACATCGGTGCGATGTAATGGGTGTAGGAGGCTGATCTGGTCTTGGCCTCCTCTAGGACTACTGAGATACTTGTAATATTGCCGTTCCAGAACATTTCTAAGCAGCCTACTATGAAAAAACGAAAGAAAAGAAAAACAAAACCCTCAAAAGTTGACGACCCCCGCAAACGTTTTAAGGACAATGATCTGCGAATCTGCACCTGGAATGTTCGCACTCTTTATAGAGAAGGTGCAGTTTACGCATTGGCAGATGTACTTGAAAAGTACAAGGCCGACATTACAGCCATACAGGAAATACGACGGAATGGGAAAGACGTCACAACAACACCTAAAGGTGACGCACTGTATTATAGCTGCCGTGACACAAAGCATGAGTTTGTTTGCGAATTTGTAGTTGGTCGGAATAAAAGCAAAATTCTTCAACATCAGCTTTATTTGCGCCCACTGAATACAAGGACGAACTGACCAAAGATATATTTTATGAACGCTTAGAAGAAACATATGTATGACCGTTGTCCTCCCCATGACATTAAAATTATTCTAGGCGATTTTAATGCCAAAATTGGAAAGCAAAAAAATATCTTTGGCCCAAGAGTCGGAAAATTCAGTCTCCACAGCGAAACATCTGACAATGGTATGAGACTGATAGACTTCGCAGCGGCAAAAAACATGGTAGTTAGCAGCACCAGATTTCAACATCTCGACGCCCACAAGGGCACATGGCTGTCTCCAGATCAGAAAACAAGAAATCAAATTGATCAAGTTGTAATAGATGGAAGACATTCATCGAGCGTGTTGGATGTGCGTTCGTTCCGAGGAGCAAACATAGACCCGGACCACTATCTTGTTGCAGCAAAGGTACGCACCCGGTTAAACGTAGCAAACAAAGTACGAACAGAAACAACACGAAAGTTAGACATCGGTAAGCTGCAATCACAACAGATAGCTACAGCATATTCCACTCAACTGGCCCAATTGCTTAATCAAAGCACTCCTCATCCCGATAACAAATCAGCGCAATAGCAAAGTATTGCCCACTCCATGCAAACAGCCGTAAAATCCATACTTGGATACCAGAGACCTCCACCAAGGAATCCATGGTATGATCAGAAGTGTTGTGCTACCGAATTTAAAAATGCGGCATATAGAGCTACTTTACAATCAGTAGCAACGCGTAGCGCACGAGAGAGATATCGGGAGAAAAGGAGGGAGGAGAAACGTCTTTTCCGCAGGAAAAAGAGGGAGATAGAAAAGCGGGAGTGTGAAAAAATCGAAATGTACAAGAACCAGAATGAAGTCCGAAAATTCTACCAATGAGTCAAGCATCAAAGTGATGGCTTTGGTACAGGCACATCCTCCTGTAGAGACCAGCAAGGTAATTTGGTAACTGATACAGATAGTGTGCTCAGGATATGGAAAGAACATTTTGCAAAACTGTTGGTATCCAATAGCAGCGAAGACGACGAAGATACCACAGACCCAATCCCAGAAGATGGTATTGAATGCATACCGCCCAGCCAAGATGAGGTAAAGACTGCAATAAATCGGCTGAAGAATAATAAGGCAGCAGGAGCCGATGGCTTACCAGCCGAGCTGTTCAAAACCGGAGGCGACACGCTGATAAGGTGTATTCATCAGCTAGTTAGCACCATCTGGCAGGAAGAACGAGTACCCGACGATTGGTATCTGAGTATCCTGTGTCCCGCACACAAGGAGATAAGACTGTATGCTCCAACTATAGGGGCATAAGTCTTCTCCCTATCGCCTACAATATCAATGTCAGGGATATTGTGCGAACGACTAAAGGCCATGGTCAACGAAATAATTGGACCATACCAATTCGGCTTTAGACCTGGCAAATCCACCATTGACCAGATATTTACCATGCGGCAAATCCTGGAGAAGACCCAAGAGACGCAGATCGACATCTACCACCTTTTTGTCGATTATAAAGCAGCCTTCGACAGCCCGCAGCGTCCAAAGGTATACCAAGACATGTCCGGCTTTGTAAAATGACTTTTACTTACACGAGATCCTCAGTTAAAATAGGAAAGAACCTCTCCGGAGAGTTTTGTACCAAAAGAGGTTTCAGACAAGGAGACAGCCTTTCGTGTGATCTTTTCAACATCATGCTAGAAAAGGTTATACGAGAGGCAAACGTCAAAAGAAGTGACACAATCTACATGGGACGAACACTAAAATAAATAACCGATACCTTTATGAAGGTCGAAGGAGAATCTGCTAAAGTGGGTCTGGCGGTAAACGGTGAGAAGACCAAGTTGTCGACGCGCAATGCGTCCATTGAGCACGGACCAACTCTGGAAGTTGGTCCCTATAATTTTGAGGTAGTAAAAGACTTTGTCTACCTCGCCACCTTCGTAAACACAACAAACGACATCCGTTGTGAAATAAAAAGAAGAATTGTATTGGTCAACAGATGCTACTTTGGTTTAAGTAAACAGTTTAAAAACAAAGCCACATCTCGTAAAACAAAAATAACGCTCTACAAAACACTGATACTACCCGTGCTGATGTATGGCTCCGAAGCCTGGGTACTTGCGCAAGCAGACATGGCAGTGCTTAATGTGTTTGAGAGAAAAATTCTTTGAAAGATCTACGGGCCAATCTTCGTTGACGGTGAATATCGACGTCGCATGAACCACGAGCTCTATCTGCTATACAACGACATCAATATAGTTAAACGTATCGGGATGCAGTGATTGCGTTGGCTAGGTCATATCATTAGAATGGACGAAGATGAACCCCCTAAAAAGGCGTATAAATACGAACCAAGCAGAATTGGCAGGTCAAGGAATAGATGGCGCAAACAAGTGGATGAAGAGATGAAAAGGCGCGGTATTCCAGAGTGCGAAGCAACAAATAGAGAGAATTGGAGATCTTTTCTTAGTTCGGCCTATGGAACAAATGTTCTGTAATGGGCTAGCTAAGTAAGTAAGAACATTTCTAAGCGTGTCTAAAATGTCACCGTTGGAATACAAGACACCCCCTAGTCTCACCAACAACAACAAGAGCAACATCTTACAACACATGCAGTTGTTCAGCGCCCGGGAAATCCATCTTTCATGTAATTCAATTGGAACGGTCTCCGCAACAAAATCAACGAAATTGTAGACTTTAAGTCAAAGAAACACCACAAAGTTGACATGGTTAAAACGTTTTGCGGAAGGCTCGTACAAGAAGCGAAGAAGAAGCACTTGCCTTGTTTGGGCAGCAGCTAAGTGTGGGACTTCCGAGATAGATTTGCTTAATGTGTATATACCGCCGTTATATGCCTGATATTAGCTCGGTTTTGGACTTCAATATTTATCACAATGCCACATCTCACCAGACATGACCATTGTGTGGCACCTGGTCTGATTAATGACGTGTCCTGGCAACCCGTCATTTCCTCTAGCTAAGACCACCGCGCTATCATCGTCTCCGTTAACAGACCACCCAACTTCTCTTGCAGCCGTAATTTTCTGAAGCATGGAAAAGCTGATTGGCAAGGTTTCAGAGTAATTTTCAATCACCGCTTTAGAGAGCTGCACATTTTTTCAGATCATCGGGTAGCTGAGAGAATTTTTCGGTACTTCATCACAGCTGCAGCCACTCGCTACATACCTGTTGCTCTAAAACCCAAAATTAGATCAAATTTCTCAGAGCGTGATGAGTTTTGACGTACGAACCCCGAAGACCAATAAGCTAGTAGGCAAACATAAGCGGAAAATGTGCCCAGACCACCAACATTGTTACAGGATTAAGTAAATTGTGGGAAACTGTGAAATCGTTCTCGAATCCGGGAGCGAAGGATGACAGAAAGGCTGTTACTTTCGATGGCGTGACAGTGGCAGAAAGGAACACCTTGAGATTAAGATGGCGAAGATGAGTGTACTACGAAACGGGAAATCATCCAAAGCGTTGGGCCAACAAGGAATTTCAATGGCAACGCTTAAGCAACTGAATGAACCTGGAAATTTGACAGGTTGGTCTCGCTACTGAACCCAGGCAATAATGCCAGCAGAGGCGAATAATACCATCGATTTTCCTCCTGTCTCCAAATGCGAGGAAGGCACTGGCCGACAGCACTTGGGGTGCTGACAAAGAAAGATTGTGGAGATGTTACAAAGCATTAGGCCTCATGACACCAGTAGGCCACGTTCATGAGTAGACGAAGATTTTTACCGATAATAGAAGTCCAAAGGTACGAACGAGAACCTCTAGATCAACGAGCCTAGTTGCCAAGCTTGAGTACTCGAGGATCTGTGATTTGAAGCTGTGATTGGTAAATTCTCTGAACCCTTGTCAATCATCTATCCTATGCTTCAGAAAAGCACGTAGTTTAGAGGTTATGAAGTCGCATGTTATATTTACGGAGGCGATGATAGGAAGTTTTTCTGAGCCAAGAGAAATGACGGGATGCCAGGATACGTCATTTATCTGATCTGTAGCGCGATTTCCCAACACATTTTTGGAGTGATCGACAAAAATCGGTAAAATTTCATTAATCGAGCTTAATGACCTAAGGAGATACGCTATGCGACGATCGTTTCGTTAGCTGGTTAGGCTAACATCCGCAGGCTTATTAGATGTTGTTGTTGCTAGACAATTTGGAGCCCCTATTTATACATCCAAGATTGCAAATTTGCATTTGTGAATTTCAAATTGAAGCTTTTTATTTCCAAAGACGACTCATTTGTCCCCCTTCTATTCCAGAAATCAATTTTTATACCCTCAGCATTTATGCTAACGAGGGTATATACACTTTCATACGGGCAAAATGTGCCTCATCGAAATAATGGTTTTAGACCCCAAGTATGTTTGGACGAAATGTGTTTCAGACAATTTGGAGTGGATTGAGCAATGTCCGTCCGTCTGTCTGTCTGGCTGGCTGGAGCGCACGATAACTCTCGAACGTATCAATCGATTCGATCCAAAATTTGGCTTTCGTAATATTTTGTTCGAAGATGGGTTATATCGGTCCACTACTTCCGGTACCTCCCCCAAAAAAGTTAGAAAATGTTCGGAAAATTTGTACGTACGATAACTCTTGAAGGGAGTAACCGATTTGGTCCATACTTTGTTGTAAGTTCGAAGATGGGTTATATCGGTCCACTCCTTCCGGTACCTCCCCTACAAAGGTTCGAAAATGTTCGGAAAATTTTTACGTACGATAACTCTTGAAGGGAGTAACCGATTTGGTCCATACTTTGCCCATCGTGAAATGTGTACCAGACTTAAATAAGGTTTCAATATGGACTCAATCGGCCCACTCCTTCGGGTACCTCCCACACAAAATTTCGGAAATGTTCAGTTTAGGGCCATCTCTCGAATCGCTTTGAGTTTTTCTTTAGCAACTTGTATACAAATAAAATGATAAAATAGCCTGAAAGTTGCAAAAAACCCCTATCATACCGTCTGAGGTGGTTGCAGCGCAAGATAACTCTCGAAAGGGTCTGCCGATTCGGTCCAAAATTTGGCCTAAGTAATATTTTGTCCAAACATCGAAGATAAGCCATATCGGTCCACCCCTTCAGGTGCCTTCCCCACAAAAGTTCAAAAATGTTCGGTAAATTGTTCGTACGGTAACTCTTGAAGGGAGTGGCCGAATTGGTCCATACTTTACACATCCTAATATATCTACCAGATATGGATGAGGTCAAATATGGAATATTTGTCCACTCCATCCTGTACCTATCACACAAAATTTCGGATAAGTTCACTTTAAGACCTGATATGGAATCACTTTGATTTTTGTTGAGGCAACTTGCATTCGCTGCCTCAATTGCGATGGCAAACATTTTTTCAGGGGCAAGTCCATACTTCTTGAGCAAACAGCCCGAAGGTTGTAAAAACCCCCTATGGATCCTTTCTTTTTAGTATCTCCTCCGCAAAACTTTTGATCTTTAATCCTAATCAAAATTTTTGTCGGTTCAAACGTCCAAAATTTTTAACTAACCTAACACGTGCGCTTTTGCCAAAAAATTGTTTCAATATACACACCTGAGGGTATATCTCTGTCGGCAAAGCCGACTGATACTTTTTTACTTGTTCAATATTACATTCATATTACAGGCAATGGCTTTTTTCCATCGTAGACTGCACAGAAAAATATTTTAGCCATTTGATAAAAAAATTCAAAGATTCAATCAAAAATGTATCGATACCGGCGATAAAAAAATTTTCATATTGCCAAAATACGATAAAATGATTTGATCACAAAGTAAAAATACCACTGATAAAATATTTCACATATTGACAAAAATATTTATCAAAATATTCCACATTGTGCTTGGAAAAAAATAATTTCTTGATGAATACAATTGTATGAAAAATCGATAAATATTTTAGTCAATATGTGAAATATTTTATCAGTTGTATTTTTACTTTGTGATCAAATCATTTTATAGTATTTTGGCAATATGACAATTTTTTTATCGCCGTATTTTTTTTTTCTTTGTGTATATGTCTTTCACATCGAAAGGTTTTAAGTGGATTGTGGTTCAGAATGCTGAATGCGTCAGCAACATTCTTTGTTAGTTGGCGACGACCCAGGTTCGAATCCATGTATGGGTTATTAGAGTCAAGCTCAAGCGAGATAGGTCTGTACTGGACAGACTGGTGTATTAGAAAGTCGAGACTCCCTCCTCCGTCTTTTGTGCAGGGGTGTCTCGTATTCCGACGACGACGAAGATGGACACACGCTGCGAGATTTTCTGGAGCAGCAAACAGCAACATGACTCCTGTCGCCTTAATCCTGGTTGCGACCAGAGCCAGAGCAACCTCGGAAATGCACCCATGCCATACATTCATTACATCTCTCAGCTACTTGCACCGATACTTGTTGTATGCGAATCTGGCAAACGCAACCGATCCATGGCCCGAGTTGAGTTGAACATGCTCTAAGTTGAGTTGAACATGCTCTAAAATTTTAAAATAATTATATTTCGATGAATAATACGATACGATTAATAGCAAGTCAACATGTCAACTTTTATTTAAAATTTTCATTCATGTTTTGGCGTTTTAATTTTACCGATTTTTGTCGGTGACTGAAAAATGATTTAGAAAATCGCATTACCGACCTGTATTTAAAGATTTAAAACCCTTCCGAGGGAATTGTGTGGTCTTGATGAAGACGTTTTCAATGTTTCGGAAAGAAACTTCATAAGAAAAGTGCAATTTTTAAAAATCTTTACCCCGGTAATTCCCGTGAGCTACTGTGTGAATAAAAAACTACAGATACCAAACCAGCTACTTTGGCGTTGTTGTTTGTTTTTTCGTCATGTTTAGCAATTTTGTGAAATTTAGTTTTGGAGTGCAATTTTCATTATTCTTTTTTTGTGCTCAGGTCCAAAATAAACTATTTTTGTGCTTTTGTTCAGAATGTCAGTCACATTATGGTCATCAAATAAACGCATTTTGATATATATCTTGCCTTCCGTTTGTTTGTTTTTTCTTTGCTTCTTTCATTATTTTATGACGACAGGCAGTTAAACTGTGTAGAGTAGAAAAATGTTAGCGTGTTAACGACTCTTTAAAGGCTTTTAGGGATGTTTTTCGTTCCCTTTGTTGCCGTTGCGACGACAAGTATTGCCTTGAGCCCTCAATGACTGAGTGTTTACACCAAGTGTGCGGTGCGTCAGGACTTGAAATGCTTTCCTAGCTTGTTTGTCGCAGCAACAGAAAGAGGTTCTTTCTTGGTGGGTGGTGTTGTGGAGATGGGGGTTGTGCGTCGACGACGACTGCTGATGAGGACACAGAGGTTATAACAATGGTGGTGGATTTCCTGCTTTGCTTTGGTGTTTTAGAAAATGTTCTGCTCTGTTCTGGTTCTCTCTACCTCTTAGACATTTTTGTACAACAAAAAGTTCCCTTTGAAGCAATGAAGTTCAACAACGCAAGGCATTGATTTTTTCAGGCAAACAGGAAGAAAGAAAATGCGATAATCCTTTGAAATTTTCTTCCTGGTTTTGTAATTTTTCATTTAGGAAATATTATAATTTTTTTGTTACGCATCATTTAAGAACACATTACTCCACTTTGCATTGATTTTTTTATCACATTTCATATTTTTTTCATTTTCAACTTTATTACCTTTATGAAAATTTCACTTATTCCTTTGCAAATTTTCTAAATTGTATTTATTTTAATGATAATATTTCTTTAATTCACACAACCTTCACTTATATCAAATATATTTTCTTTTATTTTCTATTTATTCAAAATATTCCCGTTTAAAAAAACTATATTTTTTCTTTTCAGATGTTTTTTCCTTCTTAAATAAAAAGTATAAATCGTTTAGTTGTTTTTTGCTGGCTTTGCTGTAGTAACCAGCCGACCGGCGCCAGTTTCTCTGCTTCGATTTCAGTTTTGTTGTGGCGGACTTGTCGTATTCGCGTCGCGTTGTTGCGTTTCCATTTAAAGCTCAATTGTTTCTGTGCAAAGTATCTCAAATGCAAAGAGAATGGAGGTCTGAACGACACAAAACAAGCCAAGGCAACTTGAAATCCGTGTGTGCGTGTGTGAGCATTGACAACTGCAGTCACAACCATCCATCCGTCCGTCCGCACGGAGATACTTATGCCACAGACCCCTATAAGCACTTGTTTGTTTGTATTGCTAAGTTTTGCTCATAGCGCCAATTTTTGTATCTCAGGGATACAAAGAGAAGCGATGGGGCAACATATTGATTCTCTTTGTATTTTTAAAATTTTTTACTCTTTATTGCAGAGATGGAAAGTCAAAAATAGCTTTTATTTGGTTGCTCCAAATAATAAAATCCACGTTGCTCTAAAAATTTCTTATAAAATCCACGTTGCGCTAAAAAATTCTTATAAAATCCAAGTTGCTCTAAAAATTTCTTATAAAATCCACGTTGCTCTAAAAATTCCTTATAAAATCCACGTTGCTCTAAAAAATTCTTATAAAATCCACGTTGCTCTAAAAATTTCTTATAAAATCCACGTTGCTCCAATTTTTTTTTTTAATCCACGTTGCTCCAAATTTTTTTTAAAAAATCCAAGTTGCTCCAAATTTTTTTTAAAAAATCCACGTTGCTCCAATTTTTATTTTTAAAAATCCACGTTGCTCCAAATTTTTTTTAAAAAATCCACGTTGCTCAACTTTTTTTTAAAAAAATCCACGTTGCTCCAATTTTTTTTTTAAATCCACGTTGCTCCAATTTTTTTTTTAAATTCACGTTGCTCCAAAAAAATTTCTTAAAATCCACCTTGCTCCAATTTTTTTTTAAATCCACGTTGCTCCATTTTTTTAATCCACGTTGCTCTAAAAATTTCTTATAAAATCCACATTGCGCTAAAAAATTCTTATAAAATCCCCGTTGCTCTAAAAATTTCTTATAAAATCCACGTTGCGCTAAAAAATTCTTATAAAATCCAAGTTGCTCTAAAAATTTCTTATAAAATCCACGTTGCTCTAAAAATTCCTTATAAAATCCACGTTGCTCTAAAAAATTCTTATAAAATCCACGTTGCTTTAAAAATTTCTTATAAAATCCACGTTGCTCCAATTTTTTTTTAAATCCACGTTGCTCCAAATTTTTTTTAAAAAATCCAAGTTGCTCCAAATTTTTTTTAAAAAATCCAAGTTGCTCCAAATTTTTTTAAAAAATCCACGTTGCTCCAATTTTTATTTTTAAAAATCCACGTTGCTCCAATTTTTTTTTTTAAATCCACGTTGCTCCAATTTTTTTTTTAAATTCACGTTGCTCCAAAAAAATTTCTTAAAATCCACCTTGCTCCAATTTTTTTTTAAATCCACGTTGCTCCATTTTTTAATCCACGTTGCTCCAAATAATAAAATCCAAGTTGCTCTAAAAATTTCTTATAAAATCCCCGTTGCTCTAAAAATTTCTTATAAAATCCACGTTGCGCTAAAAAATTCTTATAAAATCCAAGTTCCTCTAAAAAATTCTTATAAAATCCACGTTGCTTTAAAAATTTCTTATAAAATCCACGTTGCTCCAATTTTTTTTTTTTAATCCACGTTGCTCCAAATTTTTTTTAAAAAATCCAAGTTGCTCCAAATTTTTTTTAAAAAATCCACGTTGCTCCAATTTTTATTTTCAAAAATCCACGTTGCTCCAAATTTTTTTTAAAAAATCCACGTTGCTCAACTTTTTTTTAAAAAAATCCACGTTGCTCCAATTTTTTTTTTAAATCCACGTTGCTCCAACTTTTTTTTTAAAATCACGTTGCTCCAAAAAAATTTCTTAAAATCCGCCTTGCTCCAATTTTTTTTTTAAATCCACGTTGCTCCTTTTTTTTAATCCACGTTGCTCCAAAAATTGCTCCACTATGCTCCAAAAGTTTTTAAAAAAATTACATACTTTGCTGAAAAAAATTTAAAAAAATCCACGTTGCACCAAAAATTTGTTGTAAAAATCTACGTTGTTCCATTTTTTTTTAAATCTACGTTGCACAGTGGATCCACCCATTGGCCAAAAATAAAAAAATGAATGTCAAAATTTTGGTACAACATCTGGCAAATCTGGTAGCTATGACATGGACCTTTTTAAAAATATATTAGTTTTTGTTTCATTCGAAAGCGATCGTCTTAAGAATAGCTTCAAAAGACGGAATAATATTTTTTGTTGTGAGTACGACCTATATTTTAAGTGCAAGTAAATATATTCAAAATATCGCGAAAATAATACGTATATCAAAATATTATAGTGGATTTTGAAGAAGGAGGTAATAGCTCAATTTTCGTTAAAAAATAGTGTTTTAGCGTGTTGTGGAATTCTAGTGAGCTGCATATTTTCTTAGTGTATAATGCCAATTCGACCATATAGCTAAATTTGACCTAAGGTTTTAGTCATGATGCCCACCAGTTCCCACCTCGGGAATAATTTTCCAAAGTAGTTCATGGGTTAAAGATTATTCAGTATTAAAATCAGCTGCCATCTAGTGCCAGACTATAAATGGTGGGCCTTAGTCCGCGCCCTAGACTAAGGTTTCTATGGATATATTAGCGTATAACTCTTCAGATGACCACTTACATTAACATAATTGGTATCAGTGGCAAGGTGAAGAAATCTTCTTCCAAATTTGTCTTACGTTGGCGGTACGTTCCTTCCAGGAAGAACGCTATAAGATCTATATTAAAAATTTTACCAATTTTCAGACAAAAATTTTGATTTTTTAATCCGCTAAATTGGTTGGATTTTTTGCTTGGTTGGTTGTTGGAATGTTACGCTCGTGGTTTCTTAAACACTCTTCGCAGCAGCACAAAGCCATAACCGGCGCATTGGCTTGATTTTTACACTGTAAATATTTTTGGCCACTTTCTCCATAGAAGTGGATCCACTGTGCGCTGCGCCAATTTAAAAAAAAATCCACGCTGCTCCATTTTTTAAATCCACCTTGTTCTAATTTTTTTTTTAAATTTTTTGAAAAACTTCAAGATGCTCCCAAATTATTTTAAAAAATCTACTTTGCTCCAAAAAAATCTTTAAAAAATCCACGTTTATTGTCCTCTTTGGTCGCTCAAAAAATCTTTAAAAAATCCACGTTTATTGTCCTCTTTGGTTGCTCCAAAAAATCTTAGAAAATCCACGTTTATTGTCCTCTTTGGTTGCTCCAAAATTTTTTTAAAAAAAATCCAAGTTTATTGTCCTCTTTGGTTGCTCCAAAATTTTTTTAAAAAAAATCCACGTTTATTGTCCTCTTTGGTTGCTCCAAAAAATCTTTAAAAAATCCACGTTTATTGTCCTCTTTGGTTGCTCCAAAAAATCTTTAAAAAATCCACGTTTATTGTCCTCTTTGGTTGCTCCAAAAAATCTTTAAAAAATTCACGTTTATTGTCCTCTTTGGTTGCCAAAAATCTTTAAAAAATCCACGTTTATTGTCCTCTTTGGTTGCCAAAAATCTTTAAAAAAATTCACGTTTATTGTCCTCTTTGGTTGCTCCCACAAATCTTTAAAAATCCACATTTATTGTCCTCTTAGGTTGCTCCAAAAAATCTTTAAAAAATCCACGTTTATTTGTCCTCTTAGGTTGCTCCAAAAAATATCTAAAAAATCCACGTTTATTGTCCTCTTAGGTTGCTCCAAAAATCTTTAAAAAATCCACGTTTATTGTCCTCTTAGGTTGCTCCAAAAATCTTTAAAAAATCCACGTTTATTGTCCTCTTTGGTTGCCGCAAAAAATCTTTAAAAAATCCACGTTTATTTTTCTCTTTGGTTGCTCCAAAAAATCTTTAAAAAATCCACGTTTATTTTTCTCTTTGGTTGCTCCAAAACATCTTTAAAAAATCCACGTTTATTTTTCTCTTTGGTTGCTCCAAAAAATCTTTAAAAAATCCACGTTTATTTTTCTCTTTGGTTGCTCCAAAAAATCTTTAAAAAATCAAAGTTTATTTTTCTCTTTGGTTGCTCCAAAAAATCTTTAAAAAATCCACGTTTATTTTTCTCTTTGGTTGCTCCAAAAAATCTTTAAAAAATCCACGTTTATTTTTCTCTTTGGTTGCTCCAAAAAATCTTTAAAAAATCCACGTTTATTTTTCTCTTTGGTTGCTCCAAAAAATCTTTAAAAAATCCACGTTTATTTTTCTCTTTGGTTGCTCCAAAAAATCTTTAAAAAATCCACGTTTATTGTCCTCTTTGGTTGCTCCAAAAAATCTTTAAAAAATCCACGTTTATTTTCCTCTTTGGTTGCTCCAAAAAATCTTTAAAAAATCCACGTTTATTTTCCTCTTTGGTTGCTCCAAAACATCTTTAAAAAATCCACGTTTATTTTCCTCTTTGGTTGCTCCAAAAAATCTTTAAAAAATCCACGTTTATTTTCCTCTTTGGTTGCTCCAAAACATCTTTAAAAAATCCACGTTTAGTTTTCCCTTTAGTTGCTCAAAAAAATCTTTAAAAAATCCACGTTTATTGTCCTCTTTGGTTGCTCCAAAAAATCTTTAAAAAATCCACGTTTATTGTCCTCTTTGGTTGCTCCAAAAAATCTTTAAAAAATCCACGTTTATTGTCCTCTTTGGTTGCTCCAAAAAATCTTTAAAAAATCCACGTTTATTGTCTCCTTTGGTTGCTCCAAAAAATCTTTAAAAAATCCACGTTTATTGTCCTCTTTGGTTGCTCCAAAAAATCTTTAAAAAATCCACGTTTATTGTCCTCTTTGGTTGCTCCAAAAAATCTTTAAAAAATCCACGTTTATTGTCCTCTTTGGTTGCTCCAAAAAATCTTTAATAAATCCACGTTTATTGTCCTCTTAGGTTGCTCCAAAAAATCTTTAAAAAAATCCACGTTTATTGTCCTCTTTGGTTGCTCCAAAAAATCTTTAAAAAATCCACGTTTATTGTCCTCTTTGGTTGCTCCAAAAAATCTTTAAAAAAATCCACGTTTATTGTCCTCTTTGGTTGCTCCAAAAAATCTTTAAAAAATCCACGTTTATTGTCCTCTTTGGTTGCTCCAAAAAATCTTTAAAAAATCCACGTTTATTTTCCTCCTTGGTTGCTCCAAAAAATCTTTAAAAAATCCACGTTTATTGTTCTCTTTGGTTGCTCCAAAAAATCTTTAAAAAATCCACGTTTATTGTCCTCTTTGGTTGCTCCAAAAAATCTTTAAAAAATCCACGTTTATTGTTCTCTTTGGTTGCTCCAAAAAATCTTTAAAAAATCCACATTTATTGTCCTCATTGGTTGCTCCAAAAAATCTTTAAAAAATCCACGTTTATTTTCCTCTTTGGTTGCTCCAAAAATCTTTAAAAAATCCACGTTTATAGTCCTCTTTGGTTGCTCCAAAAAAATCTTTAAAAAATCCATGTTTATTGTCCTCTCTGGTTGCTCCAAAAAATCTTTTAAAAATTCAAGTTCATTGTACTCTTTGGTTGCTCCAAAAAATCTTTAAAAAATCCACGTTTATAGTCATCTTTGGTTGCTCCAAAAAATCTTTAAAAAATCCACATTTATTGTCCTCATTGGTTGCTCCGAAAAATCCACGTTTATTGTCCTCTTTGGTTGCTCCAAAAAATCCACGTTTATTGTCCTCTTTGGTTGTTCCAAAAAATCTTTAAAAAATCCACGTTTATTGCCCTCTTTGGTTGCTCCAAAAAATATTTAAAAAATCCACGTTCATTGTCCTCTTTGGTTGCTTCAAAAAATCTTTAAAAAATCCACGTTAATTGGCCTCTTTGGTTGCTCCAAAAAATCTTTAAAAAATCCACGATTATTGTCCTCTTTGGTTGCTCCAAAAAATCTTTAAAAAATCCACGTTTATTGTCCTCTTTGGTTGCTCCAAAAATCTTTAAAATATCCACGTTTATTGTCCTCTTTGGTTGCTCCAAAAAATCTTTGAAAAATCTGCGTTTATTGTCCTCTTGGTTGCTCCAAAAAAACTTTAAAAAATCCACGTTTATTGTCCTCTTTGGTTGCTCCAAAAAATCTTTAAAAAATCCACTTTTATTATCCTCTTTGGTTGCTCTAAAAAATCTTTAAAAAATCCACCTTTATTGTCCTCTTTGGTTGCTCCAAAAAATCTTTAAAAAATCCACGTTTATTGTCCTCTTTGGTTGCTCCAAAAAATCTCTAAAAAATCCACGTTTATTGTCCTCTTTGGTTGCTCCAAAAAATCTTTAAAAAACCCACGTTTATTGTCCTCTTTGGTTGCTCCGAAAAATCCACGTTTATTGTCCTCTTTGGTTGCTCCAAAAAATCCACGTTTATTGTCCTCTTTGGTTGTTCCAAAAAATCTTTAAAAAATCCACGTTTATTGTCCTCTTTGGTTGTTCCAAAAAATCTTTAAAAAATCCACGTTTATTGTCCTCTTTGGTTGTTCCAAAAAATCTTTAAAAAATCCACGTTTATTGTCCTCTTTGGTTGTTCCAAAAAATCTTTAAAAAATCCATGTTATTGTCCTCTTTGGTTGCTCCAAAAAATCCACGTTTATTGTCCTCTTTGGTTGTTCCAAAAAATCTTTAAAAAATCCATGTTTATTGTCCTCTTTGGTTGTTCCAAAAAATCTTTAAAAAATCCACGTTTATTGTCCTCTTTGGTTGCTCCAAAAAATCCACGTTTATTGTCCTCTTTGGTTGTTCCAAAAAATCTTTAAAAAATCCACGTTTATTGTCCTCTTTGGTTGTTCCAAAAAATCTTTAAAAAATCCACGTTTATTGTCCTCTTTGGTTGTTCCAAAAAATCTTTAAAAAATCCACGTTTATTGTCCTCTTTGGTTGTTCCAAAAAATCTTTAAAAAATCCACGTTTATTGTCCTCTTTGGTTGCTCCAAAACATCTTTAAAAAATCCACGTTTATTGTCCTCTTTGGTTGCTCCAAAAATATTTAAAAAATCTACGTTTATTGTCCTCTTCGGTAGCCGCAAAAAAATCTTTTAAAAATCCACGTTTATTGTCCACTTTTGTTGCTCCAAAAAATCTTTAAAAAATCCACGTTTATTGCCCTCTTTGGTCGCTCGAAAAATCTTAAACAAATCCCCGTTTTTTGCTTTATTGGTTGGTTCGGTTCTTTAAAATACTCGATTATTTATTTCTTTATTTCAACATAAAATATTTTTTTTTTTAAATTTTAAAACACAATTTTGCAATATATAAAAATGTACATTAAATGCATTGTTGCACTGTTCATTACATGACTAATCATCACAAGGAATAGCAGGCTGCCTATTGGAATGGAGTGGCTGGCAAAACTTTGCCAGCACATTCACCGAAACCAATGCGAATGCCATTACGTTCGCAGTGACCACGAATGATGACCTCATCACCGTCTTGTAAAAATTTACGTGTGGTGCCATCATTCAAATTCACCGTTTTCGAACCACGCCAGCTCAATTCCAACATGGAACCAAAGGAATCTTCAGTTTCACCACTGATGGTACCAGAAGCCATTAAATCACCGGGACGGACATTGCAACCGGTTACGGTGTGATGGGCAATTTGTTGCATGGGAGTCCAGTACAAGTTTTTGAAATTCGATTTGCAGATTTTGGTTTCGGTGCTGTTTTCCGCTAAAAAGCAAAAGCAAGAAACAAAATTAAAATTGCCTTCAAATTGCAACTTCCAAATCTCTTTACTTACGTTTCAAATAGACCTCCAAATTAATATCGAAATTAAATGGTTTTTGATGTTTTAAATAGGGGAACACCTCCGGTTCTTGGGGATAATTATCCACCAAGAAGGGCTCCAAGGCGGCCACGGGAATAACCCATGGTGAAATGGTGGTGCCCAAATTTTTCGCCGTGAATGGACCCAATGGTACATATTCCCATTTTTGTATATCACGAGCACTCCAATCGTTCATCAATGTAAAACCGAAAACATTTTTCCATGCCTCATCAACGGGTATACGTTCACCCAATTGATTGCCAGGACCACCAATGAAGAAAGCCATTTCCAATTCAAAATCAAGCAATTTGCAGGGACCAAAGACAGGAGGTTGACCATCTACGGGTAGAGTTTGTCCCAGGGGACGGCGTATGGGTGTACCGGATACAACCACAGAACTGGCACGACCATGATAACCCACGGGAATGTGACGCCAGTTGGGCATCAAAGCATTCTCCTTGCCACGGAACATAATGCCGACATTGGTGGCATGATGTATGGAAGAATAGAAATCTGTGTAATCACCGATATCGGCTGGCAGGTGCATCTGACATTCTGATTGGGGCACAATGACGCTGGAAAAAAGAACAGATTTTGTTGTGAACACAAATTAATAGAAATAAATAAGAACAAGTAAAAAAGTATCAGTCGGCTTTGCCGACAGAGATATACCCTCAGCCTGTGTGGATTGAAATACTTACGGGGGTTTTCAAAATGTTGGGCGTATGCACCGACAAAAGTATGGATAGGATTAAAGCACAAAATTTGCAGGGATATCGATAGATAGGGCTTTTTTTATCACACTAGCCTGCGAAAAACATAATATCGCTGTAAACAGGGCCACTAGAAATCTTCGGTAAAAATGTCCAAGGGATCCTCGAACCACACAAAAATGTTGAACATTTGTGTAGGTGGTACCACAAGGATTGTACAGATACGGTCCAAATTTGAACATAAACTAAGTTTCGACAATATTTAGAGGTCCAAAGTTTGGACCAAATCGGATGCAACGTCTATGAGAAATCGCACGTACCATTCTATCGAATATTTTCGCAGTTTTGTGGGGGAGGTATCGGAAGGAGTGGACCTATAAACACCACCTTCAAATTTCATCTAATATTCGAAGAAATATTACAATATCCATGTGTGGACCAACGCAATATTCGGTTCGAGCCCTCCAGTCACAACATATGGTGCCATAGGGGTTTTCTACAACTTTCGGGCTGTTTTCTCAAGAAATATGGTCTTGCCGCTGAAAAAAACTTTTACTGCCGTAATTGAGGCAGCGAATGCAAGTTGCTTCAACAAAAATCAAAGTGATTCGATAGCAGGTCTTAAAGTGAACTTATCCGAAATTTTGTGTGGGAGGTACCGGATGGATTGGACAAATATAGTCCATATTTGAACCTGATCTATATCTAGTAGATATATTAGGATGTGTATGGACCAATTCGGCCACTCCCTTTAAGAGTTACCGTATGAACAAATTTTCCGAACATTTTTGAACTTTTGTGGGGGACGTACATGAGGGAGTGGACTGATATGGCTTATCTTCAAACTTAGATTATGTTTGGACAAAATATTACTAAGGCCAAATTTTGGAGCGAATCGGCAGATCCGTTCTAGAGTTATCTTGCGCTCCAACCACCTAACACTGTGTCATAGGGGTTTTTTACAACTTTTACGCTATTTTCTCAGGAAGTATGGACTTGCCCCTAATTAAACTTGTACCGTCGTATGGAGGGCAGTGAATACAAGTTGCTAAAACAAAAATTACAGTGATACGAGAGATAGCCCTAAACTGAACTTTTCCAAAATTTTGTGTGGGAGGTACTCGAAGGAGTGGGCCGATTGAGACCATAATGGAACCTCATCTTCCTCTTGTAGAATGTTTACGATATGCACAGTATGGACCAAATCGGTTACTCCCTTCAAGAGTTATCGTGCGGACAATTTTTCCGAACATTTTTGAACTTTTGTGGGGGAGGTACCTGAAGGAGTGGGCCGATATAGCCCATCTTCGAACTTAAATCGAATCTGGACAAAATATTTCGATACCCAAAATTTGAACCGAAGCGATTGATCCGTTCGAGAGTTATCGTGCGCACCAGCCAGCCAGACAGAAAGACGGACGGACATTGCTAGATCAACTCAAAATTGTCTGAAACGGATATCGTTCAAACATACTTGGAGTCCAAAACCATTATTTCGATAGATAAAGGTCCTCTTCAGGTCGACGTCCCTACCTATTAAATGTCGTCTAAAAATATGAGAAGGTCTTCTAATGATAGAAAATTTCTTAAAGGCCCTCTGAAAGGTCTTCTAAAGATAGAAAACCTCTTAAAAGTTCTCTATGGATAGAAGACCTCATCAAAGATAGAATAACTCTTAAAGGTCTTCCTAACATAGAAGACATCATAAAGCTCTTCTAAAGATAGAAGACCTGTTAAAAGTCTTCTAAAAATAGAATATTCATAAAGGTCGTCTAAAAATAGAAGACTCCATAAAGGTCCTCTAACGATAGAAGGCTTCTTAAAGTTCCTCTACTGACAGAAGACTTCTTAGAGGCCCTAAAATAACTTTTAAAGGTCTTCTAAAGATAGAAGGCCTCGTAATGGTCTTTCGCAGGTAGAAGACCTCTTAAAGCTCTTCTAAAGATAGATCATCCATAAAGGTCGTCTAAAAATAGAAGACTCCATAAAGATAGAAGGCCTCTTAAAGGCCCTTTAATGACAGAAGATTACTTAGTGGCCCTAAAATAATTTTTAAAGGTCTTCTAAAGATAGAAGACCTCTTAAAGGTATTCTAAAGGTAGAAGACCTCATGAAGGTCTCCTGAAGAAAGAATGCCTCTTAAAGATCCTCTAAATATAGAAGACCTCTCAAAGGTATTCTATAGACAGAATACATCTTAAATATCTTCTAACGATAGTAGACCTCTTAATGGTCTTTCACAGATAGGAGACCTCTTAAAGGTCCTCTAACGACAGAAGAATTCTTAGAGGCCCTAAAATAATTTTGTAAGGTCTTCTACGATAGAAGACCTCTTAAAGGTCTGTTAAAGATAGAAGATCTCTTAAAGGCCTTCTTTAGATAGAAGACTTCTTAAAGGTCTTCTGTAGATATAAGACTTCATAATGGTCTTCTAAAGATAGAAGCCTCCTTAAGGTCTTCTAAAGATAGGAGACTTCCTTAAGGGCTTCTAAAGATATGACACCTCCTTAAGGTCATCTAATGATAGAAGACTTCTCAAATGCCCTCTAAAAATAGGAGACCCTTGAAAGATCTTCCAAAAATAGAAGACCTCTTAAAGGTCCTCTAAGGACCTCTTCTAAAGACAGATTATCTCTTAAAGGTCTTCCAAAGACCTCTTAAAGGTCTTCTAAAGACAAAAGACCTCTTAAATGTATTCTAAAGATATAAGGCTTCTTAAAGGCCCTAAAATAACTTTTAAAGCCCTTCTAAGATAGAAGACCTCTTAAAGGCCTTTAACGGACCTTTGGAAGATTTCTTAAAGGCCTTCTTTAGATAGAAGTCTTCCTAAAAGTATTTTATATACAGAAGACCTCTAAAAGGTCTTCTTAAGATGGAAGACCTCATGCAGTTCTCCTAAAGAAAGAAGACCTCTTAAAGGCCCTCTAAATATAAATTACCTCTTAAAAGTATTTTAATGATAGAAGACCTCTTGAAGGCCTTCTTTAGACAGTAGATCTCTTAAAGTTACTCTAAAAAAAGAAGACCTCTAAAAAATCTTCTTAAGATAGAAGACCTCTATAGGGGAAAGACCTCTAAAAGGTCTTCCAAAGGAAGATTTTCTATAGATAGATACCTCAGTCCTAAAGGTTCAATAGGTCTCGAAAAATACTCGTTGAAATGCCATTCAAAGCTTCCTGTGCTCCACCAAAGTTTACATTTAGACCTCCACATAATAGTTTGGCTAAATTAACTACAGCTTCCTATGTACCGCTTTCATTATACGCTCCATCATAATATGACGGGTATAATAAAATTTGTCACACATCGAAATATTCATCAGAGACCCTATAAAGCATATATATTCTTGATCAGGGTAAAATTCGCCCGTCCGTCTGTCTCTTGAAGTCAAAATACAGCTCGCAATTGTTATACCCTCAAAATTTATGCTAACGAGGGTATATACACTTTCATACGGGCAAAAAGCGCCTCATCGAAATAATGGTTTTAGACCGAAATGTGTTTCAGACAATTTGGAGTCGATTTAGCAATGTCCGTCCGGATGAACCGATTTAGTCTAAAATTTGGCCTTCGTAATATTTTGCCCAAACTTAGTTTAAGTTCGGCCCACTCCTTCCGGTACCTCCCCCACAAAAGTTCGAAAATGTTCGGAAAATTTGTGAGCACGATAACTCTTGAAGGAAGTAACAAAATTGGTCCTACTTTGCACATCGTAAAATTTCTACAAGACTTAGACGAGGTTCCAATATGGACTCAATCGGTCCACTCTTTCGGGTACCTCCTACCCAAAATTTCGGAAAAGTTTAGTTTAGGACCTGCTCTCGAATCACTTTGATTTTTGTTGCAGCAACTTGTATTCACTGCCCCCCATACGACGGTACAAGTTTCATCAGGGGGAAGTCCATACTTCCTGAAAAAATAGCCGGAAAGTTACAAATAACCACTATGACACCGGGTGTAGTGGTTGTAGCGCACGATAACTCTCGAACGGATCTGAAGATTCGGTCCAAAATGTGGCCTTCGTAATATTTTTTGCAAACTTAGCTTAAGTTTGAAGATAAGCCATATCGGTCCACTCCTTCAGGTACCTCCCCACAAAACTTCAAAAATGTTCGGACAAATTTTGCGCACGATAACTCTTGAAGGGAGTGACCGATGTAATCTATACTTTGCACATCCTAATATATCTACCAGATATAGATCAGGTTCGAATATGGACTATATTTGTCTACTGCTTCTGATACCTCTCACACAAAATTTCGGATAAGTTCACTTAAAGACCTTTGATTTTATTGAATCGATTTGCATTCGCTACCTCCATTACGACGGTAAAAGTTTTTTCAGGTGCAAGTCCATATTTCTTGGGAAAACAGCCCGAAAGGTGTAAAAAACCTCTATGTCATCATATGTGGCGGTCAGAGTGCACGATAACTCCTGGATCTCCTAATATTTTTATCAAATTTTAGTTTAACTTCTAAAATGGCCCATATCGGTCCTCCCTAAGGGTACCTGCCCTACGAAAGTTCAAAATGTCCAAAAAGGGCCACAAAATTCTGAGAAGACCTTGAACACATTCGATCTGTCCGGAGGTGAAAGTTTCGCTTAACATTGGCTGAGGGTATATATCTGTCGGCAAAACCGACTGACACTTTTTTACTTGTTTTGGTTCCATTTGAATCATCGCGATGTTTAGATAACGTACATATTTTTAAAATATTTTTCCGATGCATAAACAACTAAAATTTTTATAAAACAAGTTGTAAGCAGGCAATTTTTTTAATTCTTTCTTAATTTCAGCGAAAATTTACAACTTTTTCACTTATGTGATGGGACCTCAGTAATCATATAGTACGTAGGAAACCCTTAATTAACAATGTTTCGCAATATAATGAGTAGCGTTGTTTTAAGATTTATTTCTTATTATCAGAAATAAAACCGCCATAACTTTTGCGCGCAACAACCAAAATTAGTATCTCGAACAGATATGAGAATCGGAATTTTTTCCCAATCTATGTACTAAAAATCTTTCATGCAGCTTAAAATTTTTTTTTTCATTTTTTTTTATGGAAAACTAAAAAATTTTGATGTTTCCTCATATATTCTTGATCGGGTAAAATTCTGTCAGTCTGTCCGTCCGTATGTTGAAATCTAGATACAGCTCGCAATTTTTAAGATAGAGGTTTGTAATTTGTTATAGAAGTTTCTATTACTTCTAAGATGTTTGGTAATGCAAATAGGCTATATCGGTCTACGTTTTGATATAGCCTCTATAGAACGGTACCAACCGATTTTCGGTATTTTGAAGGTTGTGGCCTCAATATTCCTCCGAAATGGCTGAAATTTGGTATTTAGTCTTCGTTGTGGGTATCCAAATTTTCCTCATAAATTTGTCGGTAAAGGTCCACGCTTTCATATAGTCCGCATAGAAAGATACCTCCCGGTTTTCTGCATTTTGAAGGTTGTGGCCACAATAGCCCACCGAAATGGCTGAAATTTGGTATTTAGTCTTCGTTGGGGTATCCAAATTTTCTTCATAAATTTGTCATATAGCCCGCATAGAATGATACCTCCCGATTTTCTGCATTTTAAAGGTTGTGGCCACAATATCCCACAGATATGGCTGAAATTTGGTATTTAGTCTTCGCTGGGGGTATTCAACTCTAAATTTGTCGGCAGAGGTCCACGCCTTCATATAGCCCCCATAGAACGGAACCTCCCGATTTTCGGTACTTTTAAGGTCTTGACCACAGTATCTTACCGAAATACAACTATACAACTTTCCGTCAGAAATTTGTCGGTATAGATCGACGGTTTGACATAGTCCCCATAGAACGGTAACTCCCGAATTTCAGTATTTTGAAGGTTAGTCACATTGTTTACCGAACTTGCTGAACTTTGAACTTAACGCCGCACAATGGTTCAGGAATCAATTTTCCTGGCCAAAAATCAAAATTTTTTTTTGTCAAAGATATTTTATTTCTATATTGGATTCGATAGTAAACATATTGAAACTAAGGAAACTAATAAATTAGGTCAAAATAATGGAAGGTATGGGCGTGGTATGTCCCTAAAATCGAACATTTTCCCCATTTTTGGGAAATACATAATTTTTGCAAATTTCTGGAGAAAGACGTAGCTATTTCTCGGAAACTATAACAGATATTGTGTTCATTGTTTTTTGTAAGGTAGGCCTTTAACAATAGTTTCAGTAAATTACCGTAGCGTATACACGACATGAGCTATCTTATGTTTCCTCAGGTACTAAATTGTATGAAATTCCAATTTTAGGGGACTAGAACTTTTCCTGGAACAACGTGGAACAAAGTTCTGTTTTCACTGAAAGATGACCGAGAGTCTCCTCTTTCAGCCCATATACACTCTTGTACTCTTCCCGCTCCGTCCGTGTAAAGCTTTTTTCAATTTATTGAAATTGCATGGGTAAAAAAGTGTCTTTTTCTATACAGTGTCCATATGAATTACAGCCTTTTGACACAAATTAACATTTTTTGAGTATATGAGTTTTTATACGAGTTATATAAGTTTTATTAAAACCCAAGGAGTATATTTTTAATTTTTGAAAAAAAAAATAAATTTTTGTGTACAATTCTTTTATAAATTTTTAAATTGTTTTTTTCGATTTTTTTAGTTTTTTGGTATTTCTATTGTTTTGTTTATATGTTGGTGTGTGACCATCTTTATTACATATGAAGATATAAAAACCACAAAAACACTCATATGTTGATGAAAGATAGTTAAAAAACTCAAAAGTTTAACTTTGACCTTGAATTTCTCTGCAACTACCAGACCTAATTTAACCGCTTTTATTCGTCTGATTCGTCTGAAAGCTGATTGTGTTATCTGTCTAACAAAAAAAGAATTATGAAAATATCTCTATCTGTTCAAAAGTAACAGAATTTTGACCAGGAAAAACGATTCTGAACAACTGTGCGCCGTTCCTACTTGTTGAACTCTAAAACGTTCGTCACAATCGGTCCGTTGTGAGTCGCGTCACGCGTTAAAAACAACAACCACATGAAAACTTCAAAGGAAAACTTGGCATCACTTACACTTTCTATATGTGGTTGTTGTAACGTGGCACGCAACGCATGCATTGTACAGACCATGGCACAAGTACCAGGTAGATGCATCAGCCAACAACTACAACAAAAACCTTTTCAGTGAAATGTTAAAAATGTTTTCCAAAAATAAGGCGATTCACACAATTTTTCAACAAAATTTTGTTAGGCAGGTATCAATAAACGCATTATTACAAAAATCCACAAAAAGTTCACAAGTTTTCTTTTAAATATTTGTTTTTTCATGTTGTATTTTCAATTACAACAACTCGCAGTACATCAGCTGGTCTGATGCGTCGAAAACAACAACCACGTGAAAAATGTGTAAGTGATGCCAAGTTTGTTCTTGAAGTTTTCATGTGGTTGTTGTAACGCTGCACTCAACGTAATCATACATAGTTCAGAGACCTTAACTATATCCGATACATATTTGTGATTGTTCCATACAATTATGTTTAGATGGTCAGGAATACTGCTATGTGTCCTGTTGTGTGTTAATCTTATGCTATTTCCTTACGGATACTGTTATGTTAACGGTTTACCATGTTGTTATCTTTCAACCCTCTGTTATCCTTACCTCTGTACTAAGGCAGCATTCTGTTCTAAGGGTGAGTTTTTCAGCAATAATTCTCGGGTTTTTGTACGAACTAAATTCCAGGCAGTGTAGCCAAGGCTCATCAATTTATTCAAAGTTTCAGCATTCAAAGCATCCTGTAGATAAGTGTTATACATTAATATAAAGGATAGCTGTTATACACAAAACAAAAATACATACCTGAACTTCTGGTGGATAAAATGAGGCAACTCCACTTAAATCCAAAACACTGTCTCCGATAGCAACACACAAACGTTTGCGGGGCTAAAAAAAGAAAGAGAGTAAAGAAATTAACATAAATGGTAAACAAGCAACAACGACAGCAGCAAGTTTATCACACATTAATTCAAATGTTTTAATTTTATGACACCTGAATCTCAAAAGAAGAAAATGTCTTCTTATCAACAACGGCTGTTTCAAATGTTAGTTGGTGCCGCCAAATGGATACTTTGTTGCTCTTTTTTATAGATCAACCATTGATCTTAGAAAAAACAACAACAAACTGGTCTAATTTATGCAAATGCAAGCTAAATTATGCAGAGCATTCTAGTTCGAAGCCCTGTTTTAAATATTTTTTATAGTTTTTTTTTTAGAATATTAATTTCGAATGTGGCAAACAAGTCCAACAGGATTTTTGTTTTCAAGTAGCCGTTTCTTTCATAACTTAACTGGGCAACATGTGCCGCACATTCTTCGATACAAAATAGGTAATAAAAAAATAAAATTGTTTTTTTAACTTACATTTGATTTTGTGGAGAATACACCATAGGGTAAATTTTCCAATGGAAAATCACTTCCAGCTGGGACATGTACAAAACTAACAGCCATTGTATCGTTATTTGTGTTTAAATTTGAGTTTGTTTTTGAATCTTTCTTTGAATAGAACGCCACTGCTACCGCTACCAATAATGCGGCAATGAGTACCTGTTTGATCGCCAGTTGAACAACAACTGAAGTTAAATCACCAAACGATACGAACGCTACAGTTGACTTCATGAGCCAAACAGAGATATGAACAGTGTTGGAAAAAGCATTTTAGAGGGTACACTTTTTGGTACTAAAAACACGAACATAAAAAAGAAAATAATTTTAATTTGCAAAGTAATTTTGATTAATTTCAGTTTTGTTGTAAAGGCATACAAATATAAAGTCCGGAAAAATTCAAAAAATTTTTTAAGTGGGATGACTACAGAATGAGGCATGCCCTTTTAATACTTTATTGAAAAAATATATATTTTTATTTAAATGAAAATAATTTTAAATTGTATTCCAAAATATTAAATATTAAAGCTTTATATTTTATGTTTATACCAATCATTATCTGTGAATTAGATCTTTTGTACACATTGTTCCAATTAGTACCTTTTTTATAAAATTAATTTTTTATCATCTCTGATTTGTCTCTCCGTAATAAAATAAATGAGAATTATCATGGAAATCATATTGCCATACGTTCTTAAAATCTTTCTTTTCTTTGTAACACCTCCCTCAGATAAAAAAAATATAATTTAAAAATCACGGTGCTCTTGAAGCAACTTTACCAGTGAAGTTTTTGCGGATTCTGAAACTACAATTTTCATAGATTTGAAAAATCAAAAAACAAAAGAACGGCCAGAGCGCTTTTTAAATAAATCACGATTCAAGTAGACATTTTTAGATTTTTTTTTAGGTTTTCACGGTTTTGCTTAGAAACCGCAAGTCCCATCGAAATGGAACTAAAGAAAATGTTGTAGCTATAGAAATTCTCTACAAGACTGACATTTATGATAATTTCACAGGTTTTACCGTTACTGAGATTTAGAATTTCAAATTGGGACAATGCATTGACTGTATCGCTACCTTATAAAACAAGTGAGAAAAGGCTATAGTCGGTACGGGGCCGACTATGTGATACCCTACACCACTACCTCTGTGAATAATCTTTTCACTCGAAAACATTTCTTTTATGGAGATACGAAAGTTTTCACCTATCTGGCCCTTAAAGCAAATGACTTAAGGCGAACTGAACCAAAATAATTAATATTTAATTTTATATTTGACTACTGTCGACATCACCAACATCAATAGGCTTCTATCTCTGTGAGAAAATTTCGTGATGATCCGATCAAAATTCCGACCTATAGTGTGATTGCAGAAAAAGTGGAAAAAGGGATGCATTAACGACTATTGCGATATCTCTATTATTTGACTACCTACGCAAACCTACTTTACATAATTTCAAAGATGGGATTTTCTACTTTCTTAGTCAGGCTTTGCTTTTAGAAGATCCCCAACCAAAGGTGTGATATACGTCATTATTATTAAAATTGCAAAAATGAGAAGTTGGGTTTTATTAGCGACTATTGCGATATCTTCGTTGTTAGACCACCTACGACAACCTACGTTACATTGTTGTAAAGGTGATATTTTATATATATTGACTTTTTCTCCAAATAAAGTTTTTGCTCATTCCGACCCCTAAATATTATCCGACCATCATCAAAATCTTTCTCTGTGAGATCCTCATTTACCCTCAAAATTTCATGACGATCCGATCAAAATTGCGACCTGTAGCGTGATTACAAGGTTTAGATGGACAGACGGACGGGCGGACATACATAGCCAGATCGACTCAGCTCGTCGAGACATTCATTTTGATACATATAAGTATGGGTCTACGACCATTATTTCGATGCGTTACAAACTTTTTGACCAAAACCAACTTATAATAACCTCCCCACATATTGGTGTAGGGTATAACAAGTTCATACATTGTGCACCTGAACTAAATTTAAGTGAAAACCACTTTTACGTGGGAAGCTTCTGCGGATTTTGAAACAGCAATGTTCACAGATGAGAAAAATCCAAAAACAAGACAAAATCACTGGGGGGATTTTTATATTAATCGCGGTCAAAATTCACATTTTTAGGATTATTTTAGGTTTTCGCGATTTTGCTTGGAAACCGCAAGTCCTATCAAAATGGAGCTAAAGAAAATCTTGCAGCTGGGAAAATTCTCTAGAGAGTTGACCGTTATGGGTGACGTAGGGGATGGAAGATACCAAGGAACGGTCCTGACAGGCTTTAACATGGCAAAGCCCACGATTTATCTTGGTCCCTCTTTCATCTAAAGAGGACGCGGACCACCCCGTGGTGTCATCTGGGGAACTGCCTTTAACACCCGTTCACCCATAAGAACGTTAAAAACTTGGGTTTGGTCGTCGCGACGCGTCGGGTTAGTAACCCTCCCCTAGAAAAAACGAAAGAAAAGAAAAACAAACCCCTCTAAAGTTGACGACCCCCGCAAACGTTTTAAGGACCATGATCTGCGAATCTGCACCTGGAATGTTCGCACTCTTTATAGAGAAGGTGCAGTTTACGCGCTGGCAGATGTACTTGAAAAGTACAAGGCCGACATTACTGCCATACAGGAAATACGATGGATTGGGAAAGGCGTCACAACAACACCTAAAGGTGACGCACTGTATTATAGCTGCCATGACGTAAAGCATGAGTTTGGTTGCGGACTCGTAGTTAGTCGGAGGCTAAAACATCTGGTATCAAGCTTCACCCCAGTGAATGAAAGACTTGCTGCAATTCGAATAAAAGCTAAATTCTTCAACATCAGCTTTATTTGCGCTCATGCTCCGACTGAAGAAAAGGACGAACAGACCAACGATATATTTTATGAGCGCTTAGAAGAAACATATGACCGTTGCCCTGCCCATGACATTAAAATCATTCTAGGCGATTTTAATGCCAAAATTGGAAAGGAGAATATCTTTGGCCCAACAGTCGGGAAATTCAGTCTCCACAGTGAAACATCTGACAATGGTATGAGGCTGATAGACTTTGCAGCTGCAAGAAACATGCTAGTTAGCAGATTTAAGCATCTCAAAGAACAAGAAATCAAATTGATCACGTTGTGATAGATGGAAGACATGCATCAAGCGTGTTGGATGCACGGTCGTTCCAAGGTGCAAACATAGACTCGGAGCACTACCTTGTTGCAGCAAGGGTACGTACCAGATTAAATGTAGCAAACAAATTTCGAACAGACACAACATGGAAGTTGGTCATCGGTAAGCTGCAATCACAACAGATAGCCACAGCATATTCCACTCAACTGGCCCAACTGCTTAATCAAAGCACTCCTCGTCCCGATAACATACCAGGACAATGGCAAAACATTGCCCACTCCATGCAAACAGCCGCAAAATCAGTACTTGGATACCAGAGCCCTCCACCAAGGAATCAATGGTATGACCAGGAGTGTCCTGCTGCTACCGAAGAGAAAAATGCGGCGTATAGGGCTAATTTACAATCAGTAGCAACGCGTAGCGCACGAGAGAGGTATCGGGAGAAAATGAGAGAGGAGAAACGTATTTTCCGCAGGAAATAGAGAGAGATGGAAAAGCGGAAGTGTGAACAAATCGAGATGTACAGGAGCCAGAATCAAGTCCAGAAATTCTGCCAAAGAGTGAAACTTTTTTTGTTTATCAAAATAGTCTGGCTTAATCACATTGTTGTTGTTTTATTATTTTAAAACAACTAATTTATTAGTGGAAAAAGGTTGGCATTGTTCGTGGATCGAAACGAGTCTTCCTTGCCTTACCCCTTGGCGAACAATGCCAACCTTTTCTAACTAATAAATTCGTTGTTTTAAAATAATAAAACAACAACAATGGGATTAAGCCAGACTATTTTAAAAAACAAAATTGTATTAGCAATCCCAATCAAAACCGACGCCACCAATGTTCCAAGAGTGAAACATCAAATTGAAGGATTTGGAACTGGCACATCCTCCTGTAGAGACCAGCAAGGTAATCTGGTAACTGATACAGATATTGTGCTAATGATATGGAAATAGCATTTTTCCAAACTGTTGGTATCCAATAGTAGCGAAGTCGGCGAAGATACCACAGATCCAATCCCAGAAGATGGTATTGAATTTTTACCACCCGGCCAAGATGAGGTAAGGACAGCAATAAACCGGCTGAAGAATAATAAGGCAGCAGGAGCTGATTGCCTACCAGCGGAGCTGTTTAAAATCAGAGGCGACACGCTGATAAGGTGTATGCATCAGCTAGTTAGGTCCATCTGGCAGGAAGAACGCATACCCGACGATTCGAACCTGAGCATCCTGTGTCCCGTCCATAAAAAAGAGATAAGACTGTATGCTCTAACTATAGGGGCATAAGTCTACTCCCTATTGCCTACAAGATCGCGTCAGGGATATTGTGCGAACGACTCAAACCCATGGTCAACGAGATAATTGGACCATACCATTGCGGCTTTAGACCTGGCAAGTCCACCATTGACCAGATATTTACCCTGCGGCAAATCCTGGAGAAGACCCAAGTGATGCAGATCAACACCTACCACCTTTTTGTCGATTATAAAGCAGCCTTCGACAGCCTGCTACGTTCAAAGGTATTCCAAGCAATGTCTGAATTTGATATACCCGCAAAGCTTATTCGGCTTTGTAAAATAACTCTAACTAACACAAAATCTTCAGTTAAAATAGGAAGGACCTCTCCGAAGAGTCTTGTACCAAAAAAGGTTTCAGGCAAGGAGAGAGCCTTTCGTGTGATCTTTTCAACATCCTGCTAGAAGAGGCTATACGAGAGTCAAACGTCAAAAGAAGTGGCACAATCTACACCAATAGCCACATGTTACTTGCTTATGCTGATGATATAGACAGCATGGGACGATCAGTAAAAGAAGTAACCGATCGAAGGAGAATCTGCTAAAGTGGGTCTGGCGGTAAACGGCGAGAGGACCAAGCTGATGGTGTCGACGCGCAATGCGTCCATTGAGATCGGACCAACTATTGAAGTTGGTTCCTATAATTGTGAGGTAGTAAAAGACTTCGTATACCTCGGCACCGCCGTAAACACAACAAACGACATCAGTTGTGAAATAAAAAGAGGATTGTGTTGGCCAACAGATGCTACTCTGCCTTAAGTAAGAACTTTAAAAACAAAGCCACAATTCGTCAAACATAAATAACGCTTTACAAAACACTGATACTACCCGTGCTGATATATGGTTCCGAAGCCTGGGTACTTGCGCAAGCAGATAAGGCAGAGCTTGGCGTGTTTGAGAGAAAAATCCTTCGAAAGATCTACGGACCGATCTGCGTTGACGGTGAATATCGACGTCGTATGAACCAGGAGCTGTATCTGATATACAACGACATCAATATAGTTAAACGTATCGAGATGCAGCGATTGCGTTGGCTAGGCCAAATAATAAGTATGAGCGATGATGAAACCGCTAAAAAGGCGTATAAATACGGACCGCTTGGCGGTGCACGCAGAATTGGCAGGCCAAGGAATAGATGGCGCAAACAAGTGGATGATGAGATGACAAGGCGAGAGAGAGAGTTGGAGATCTTTTGGGCCACCTAAGTAAGTAAGTAAGTTTACCAAAGGAAAGATTCTCTCAGAGAGCCAAAGCAAAAAACTCTCCAAATACTCTCTTATTCATTTTGAGAGAGAACTATTAAGGTAGATGTATAAGCAATCTGTTACAACAATGTCAAAAAGGTTTTGTAAACATAAACAATTTTCCTATTTTCTTAGCACTACTTAATTCCGAAATTAATATTCAATTTATTGTTCAACAAATTCCACAAATATTTACATTTTCTCATTCATAATTATGTTGTTTAGTACTCACTTACTTAGCTGGCCTTTTACAGAACATTTGTTCCATAAGCCGAACTAAGAAAAAATCTCCAATCCTCTCTGTTTGCTGCCGTATTTTCCCAATCTGGGATATGTAGCTTTCTGATATCTCGTTTGACTTGTTCAATCCAACGAACCTTTGGCTTCCAGATCTGCAAGAACCTCCATGTGGCCCGTATTTATATGCCTTTTTAGCGGGTTCATCATCACTCATTCTTATAACATGGCCTAGCCATCGCAATCGTTGTATCTCGATTCGTTCAACTACATTGATGTCATTGTATAGTTGATACAGCTCGCTGTTCATACGGCGCCGATATTCGCCGTCAACACAGATTGGCCCATAGATATTTCGAAGAATTTTTCTCTCGAACAAACCAAGCACTGCCTTATCTGCTTGAGCAAGTACCCATGCTTCGGAACCATACATTAGCACGGGTAGTAACAGTGTTTTGTAAAGTGTTACTTTTGTTTGACGAGAGGTGGCATTATTCCTAAACTGCTTACTCAGCCCAAAGTAGCATCTGTTAGCCAACACTATTCTTCTTCGTATTTCACAACTGATGTTATTTGTTGTGTTTATGGCGGTGCCGAGGTAGACAAAGTCCATCACTACCTCAAAATTGTAGGTACCAACATTCACAGATGGTGCGGGGTTAGTGGACATATTACGCGTCGATACCATCAACTTGGTTTTTTCGCCGTTTACTGCCAGACCAACTTTAGCAGATTCTCTTTCGACTTTTGCAAAGGTGTCAGTTACTTTCTTTACCGTTCGACCCATGATGTCAATGTCATCGGCATAAGCCAGTAACATATGGCTGTTCGTGTATATCGTTCCATTTCTGTTGACCTTCGCGTCTCGTATGACCTTTTCCAGCAGGATGTTGAATAGATCACACGACAGGCCGTCTCCTTGTCTGAAACCTCTTTTGGTAATAAACTCTTCGGAGACGTTCTTTCCTATTTTAACTGAGGATCTCGTCTCAGTTAACGTCATTCTACAAAGCCGGATGAGCTTTGCAGGAATACCAAAATCAGACATGGCTTGGAACACCTTTGAACGTATAGGGCTGTCGAATGCTGCTTTATAATCGACGAAAAGGTGGAAGATGTCGATCTGCATTTCTTGGGTCTTTTCCAGGATTTGTCTCAAGGAAAATATCTGGTCAATGGTGGATTTGCCAGGTCTAAAGCCGCACTGATAGGGTCCAATAATTTCATTGACCATAGGCTTTAGTCTCTCACACAATATGGCAGATACTATCTTATATGCAATAGGGAGCAGACTTATGCCCCTGTAATTGGAGCACACAGTCTTATCACCCTTCTTGTGGACTGGACATAGGATGCTCACGTTCCAATCGTCGGGTACGCGTTCTTCCTGCCAGATGGTGCTAACTAGCTGATGCATACACCTTATCAGCGTGTCGCCTCCGGTTTTGAACAGCTCGGCTGGTAGCCCATCTGCTCCTGCCGCCTTATTATTCTTCAGCCGGTTTATTGCTGTCCTTACCTCATCCTGGCTGGGCGGTATACATTCAATACCGTCTTCTGGGATTGGAACTGTGGTATCCTCGCCATCTTCACTGCCATCGGATACCAACAGTTTGGAAAACTGTTCCTTCCATATCCTGAGCACACTATCTGTATCAGTTACCAAATTACCTTGTTGGTCTCTACAGGAGGATATGCCTGTACCAAAGCCTTCAGTTTGATGCTTCACTCTTTGGAAGAATGTTCGGACTTCGTTCTGTCTCCTGTACATCTCTATTTGTTCACAATCTCTCTTTTCCATCTCTCTCTTTTTCCTGCGGAAAAGACGTTTCTCCTTTCTCCTTTTCTCCCGATACCTCTCTCGTGCGCTACGCGTTGCTACGGATTGTAAAGTAGCCCTATATGCCGCATTTTTTTCTTCGGTAGCAGCACGGCACTCCTGGTCATACCATGGATTCTTTGGTGCAGGTCTCTGGTATCCAAGTATGGATTTTGCGGCTGTTTGCATGGAGTGGGCAATATTTTGCCATTGCGCTGATATGTTATCGGCATGAGGAGTGCTTTGATTAAGCAATTGGTCTAGTTGAGTGGAATATGCTGTGGCTATCTGTTGTGATTGCAGCTTACCGATGTCTAACTTTCGTGTTGTGTCTGTTCGTACTTTGTTTGCTACGTTTAAGCGGGTGCGTACCTTTGCTGCAACCAGGTAGTGGTCCGAATTAATGTTTGCGCCTCGAAACGATCGTACATCCAACACTCTCGATGAATGTCTTCCATCTATCACAACGTGATCAATTTGATTTATTGTTCTTTGGTCTGGAGACAGCCAAGTGCCCTTATGAATATCGAGATGCTTAAAACTGGTACTGCTAACTACCATGTTTTTTTGCAGCTGCAAAGTCTATCAGTCTCATACCATTGTCAGATGTTTCACTGTGGAGACTGAATTCCCCGTCTGTTGGGCCAAAGATATTCTCCTTTCCAATTTTGGCATTAAAATCGCCTAGTATAATTTTAATGTCATGGGCAGGGCAACGGTCATATGTTTCTTCTAAGCGCTCGTAAAATATATCTTTGGTCTGTTCGTCCTTTTCTTCAGTGGGAGCATGAGCGCAAATAAAACTGATGTTGAAGAATTTAGCTTTTATTCGAATTGCAGCAAGTCTTTCATTCACTGGGGTGAAGCTTGATAGCAGATGTTTTAGCCTCCGACTAACTATGAATCCGCAACCAAACTCATGCTTTACGTCATGCCAGCTATAATACAGTGCGTCACCTTTAGGTGTTGTTGTGACGCCTTTCCCAATCCATCTTATTTCCTGTATGGCAGTAATATCGGCCTTGTACTTTTCAAGTACGTCTGCCAATGCGAAGACTGCACCTTCTCTATAAAGAGTGCGAACATTCCAGGTGCAGATTCGCAGATCATGGTCCTTAAAACGTTTGCGGGGTTCGTCAACTTTAGAGGGGTTTGTTTTTCTTTTCTTTCGTTTTTTCATAGTAGGCTGTGTTTTCTAGGGGAGGTTTACTAGCCCGACGCCCAAACCCAAGTTTTAACGTTCTTATGGGTGAACGCGTGGGACATGTTAGCTCACTACCTTTAACGGATGTTAAAGGCAGTTCCCCAGGTGACACCACGGGGAGGTCAGTGTCCACTTGAGATGAAAGAGGGACCAAGATAAATCCTGGGCTTTGCCATGTTAAAACCGGTCAGGACCGTTCCTTGGTATATTCCATCCCCTACGTCACCCAAAATATACTATATATTTAGCCCTTCCCATTTACTATAAACAAAAATATATCTTATAAGGTTTTTTGTATTTGTTTTATTTTATTTTTTTTTTGTTTTATTGTACAACATTTAACACATTGAAATATACATATAGAATTGATTTATTCCGTTTTCCGTTTTTATTATTGCAATTAATCAATGAAATTTTTGGCTATTTAAACAGTATATAATGTATGTATATATAAATTGTATATAAGTACATATGTTGTTGTTGTTTGTTTTGTTGTTTTATTCCTTTCAGAGATGTTATGGTTGTGAATTTTATTTAATTTTTTTAATATAATTCTTATTTGTTGTGTGAATTTGTTGTTTAATAATTGTGATCTATATGAATACATATATAGATAGATAATTATTTTCGAATACATATACATCTATTGGATTCAAAAGGAATAGCATTAATTAATAATTTAATTTATAATGGTAATAATAAATTTAAACATTTCACAAACTACAACAAATTTGTTTTCTTTTTTGGATATTTTAATTTTGGTGGCATAACATTTTATTTTTGTTTGGCAATTTGTTTTTAATTTGTTGTTTTTTGGGGGAAATTATTTAAATTAGTTAGTTTTTATAGTTTATTTTTTATTTTTTTCTTATAGAGTTTGAACTACGCAAGACGTGCATTCCCGTTATTCTTTCGTGCTTATTGTGTGTGTGTTTGTTTCATGTGATGAGAAAATGTCTTTCGCTTGTTTAGAGTTTTGTTTTTTTAAATTAAATAATTTTTTTATTTAAATAAAATAAAATTTTAATGTGCATTTTTTTGGTTTTTTTGCTAAATATGCGTGCAATTTTCAAAAACAAAAATTTAAATTTTTATTTATTAATTATTTTAATTTTCTGCGTGGCATTTGCATATATTTTTTATGTTATTATTTTTAACCTCGCTCGCCTTAAATTTTAATTATTGTCAGTCACAGCTTAGAACATTTCCATCTGCAGACTTCGTTATTTATGGGCAAGTCTAATCAAAATGTTTAATGTTTTTGTTTTACTTAATTGCTAAATTTGTTTATTATTTATTACTAAAATGTCTTCCACAAGTTAATAATTGCATTGTTTTTTTGTTATATATTTATTTGTTTTATATAATACACATATTTTTTATTGACTTTGTTGCTGTTTTTTTTTCTTTTGGGCAAATCGAAAATTGTCTTCCTTTTTTTATTTTATTTATTTTGTTTGTAATTTTTATTATTATATATTAATGTCTTCCAAAACATTTTTTATATATAATAATATTTAATAATTTTAAAACAAATTAATTTTAAGTTTTTTTTTTGTTTCTTATCTCTTCTATAAGCAATGTTGTCCACTTAAAAATAAATTTGAAATAAACATAATTGTTTTAAATCATAAATACGTTGTAATTTTTGAAATTTATGCTGCTTAAATTTCAATATTACCAAATAAAAATTGTAATAATTTATTAAAGCATATTCAATTTAGAACAATTTTTTAAATTTAAAATAATAATAATAATAAATTATTTTATAATTTAAACATTTCACTATCAACAAAAACACAATTTTCACGACAATTTTGTTTAATCTTTCTATATGTATTGAAAAAAATATATAAATAAATTTGTAGGCCAATACAATTCTGTCTAAAGAAAGAAGGCCTTACATTTAGAGGAGCATTAGAAGAGCTTATTAGTTATTAGTTCCATATCATGGAAACTCCTTTCGTCACGCTTGTTTGGATGATTCCTTTTGAGATTTCAAATAAATTCTGAGAATGCTAAATGGTGTATAATTGGTGTAAAGGTGTAATTTGCATCCTTAAAGAAGAGAAATGAAATTATCGTGATTTGAGATAGTGGCAGATTTTTCCCCCGGGAAAACTTTGGCTTATACGGAGATTACACAATTTTAAGATCAAAGTGGAAATCATCCGACCAGGATATAAGAAGCAAAATTTCCTATCTTAATAACCAAGATCCTCAATGAGAATACAATGAATTCCTGGGCGAGCTATGATGAAGCTTCAACTCAAAGTCTTTACACCTACTGACCCTCTTTATCATTGTCCTCAATGTGGAATGGGATAAAGTGGAATCCAAATTGAGCTTCTTAAAAAAAGTTTCTTTATATTCTCTCAGATGATCACATCTGTATTTTTACTTGTTTAATGTTGCTGGACAAATTTGTCCACGATGGCAAGCATCCACAAAAATAGTACCGCAATAATTGTGCAATTATAAGGTAGAGTACTAAGGCCAGCTGATCTGTCATATTCATTGTTATTGATATTATAAAAACCTTTGACAGATTGAAGGAATTTCAAAGAAAATAGTCTTGTTGTTGTACCTCTTACATGTCCTTATTAAATACACATTGACCGTGTTTGAAAATCAGCTTTTCTACCAAGATTTATACATTAAAGATCTTCAGCTCCATCAAGCCTATTGACACTTCGTGTGAATATGTTCAGCAACCTCAAACCAGATCGAAGCTACATTTTATGAAAACAGACTATTGGCGCCCAAAATGGCTGTAGACTGGTTATACACTTAACGTCGACGATTGGTGCATACACACATACTGAAGTCTCCAAACTAGGAGAGACATGAAGAGAAACACAAAGTTCGCCTTATTCTCAGAATTAGCAACCTTCAACTAGCGATCTTTACTATCCTTACAACAAAGAAGGGCTTCTTTGTGAGGCCGCCCACTGAGTTGTTTTTGCATTTGCTTCTCACTCTCACTTACAGTGTATGTGAATAAAAGGAAACGATAAACATCACGTGGTTGTTGTTTTCTTCAGCCATACATATACACTTACTAAACCATTGATGGAAAATCTTGGGCGACACTGCCTTACAAACATGCTTTGATCTAATCAAGTCGTATGTAGGATTTTACATCTTCAGCGACATTCTCAATATGAAACCGCCAAAAAAGGTAAAGAAATTGTCTCTTTCTGGTGGCCTGTTTGTTCCCGGGTTCGCAACATTGCTCAATCCGCTGACATCACTCTTGAAGAAGACCAGCATTCTAGAGGTACTCAAAGCCAATTTGACGGAAGCACCTGTATTGCCATATCCAGACTTTGTCCGAACATTTTTGCTGGAGACGGATTGCAGTGATTGTGGGCTCGGCGCTGTGCTTACGCAATAATTCGAGGAAGGCGAACGTGTCGTCAATTACGATCGCTCAACTAGACTGAGAAAAATTACTCAGCCACAGAGAAGGAATGCCTTGCGGTTATGTGGGAATACAGAAAATGAAGCCGTATTTAGAAGGGTACAAGTTCCATGTTTTGACCGACCATCTGGCTCTAATTTTAGATGAACTCAATCGACAACCTTACGGGGCGACGGGCTAGTTAGGCTAGGCTGGAGCTCCAGCAGTACCGTTACATCATCAGATACCAGAAAAAGAGTCTTAACGTCGTTGCAGACGCGTTATACCGGCCGCCTGTTGAAATCCTTCAGCGAGCAATGGCGGAAGCAGTTGCCAAGTGCCCGTGGATACGTTCCAAGGTAATGGAGATCAATAATCTAAAAAGGTATCCCGACTATACCGTCATACTCAAAGCCGATTTGACGGAAGCACCGACCATTATTGCTGGAGACGGATGGCAGTGATTGTGGGCTCGGCGCTGTGCTTGCGCAATAATTCGAGGAAGCAATCGTGTCGTCATTTTTTTACGATCGCTCAGCTAGGCTGAGAAAAATTACTCACCCACAGAGAAGGAGTGCCTTGCGGTTGTGTGGGAATACGGAATATGAAGCCGTATTTAGAAGGGTACAAGTTCCATGTTTTGACCGACCATCTGGCTCTAATTTTAGATGAACTCAATCGACAACCTTACGGGGCGACGGGCTAGTTAGGCTAGGCTGGAGCTCCAGCAGAACCGTTACATCATCAGATACCAGAAAAAGAGTCTTAACGTCGTTGCAGACGCGTTATACCGGCCGCCTGTCGAAACCCCTGCAGCGAGCAGTGGCGGAAGCAGTTGCCGAGTGCCCGTGGATACGTTCCAAGATGATGGAGATGAATAATTCAAATAGGTATCCCGCCTATGCCATCGGGGTGCCCATTTGTAGCGACATATTCCAACCCAGACGAGTAATGCAGACAACAAACGATAGAGGTTGTGTATACCAAGCCAATTACGACAGCGGGTCTTGGGAGACAATCACAGTCAACCAGCCGCATGGCCATCAAGATATACAGAAGAGGGGTATGCGAATTTGTGAACGTTAATATTGGACCGGAATGTCGGCATTATAATTCAAGTCAGATGGCCACAGCGGAAGAGATGTTGATTTCGATTCCTGAGGTACCTTGAGCCAACACTTGTGCCGACTTCGTTGGATAATTACCACGTAATAAGCATGGGAACACGATGCTCTTGGTTTCTCGAAGTAGGTGGAACTAGTGCCAATGATGAAGGCGATGGCAAGTGGAGTAGTCACGGCTTTCCGAGAACGAATGCTGGCCCTATTCGGGGTACCCAAAGTGTTGATTACCGACAACGGAAGTCAGTTCACCAGCAGAGAGGTGACGAAAAATATGGAGAAAGACCGCCCGACATCAATTTACGACATTGATGATCACTTCCTTACGGTAGCGTAGAAACAAACCACACGTATTCTCTCTTTATTTCTCATTTGCCATTGCTTAGTAATGGGGAGAGCGTCTTACCACTACTAATACACGAACTATTCTCAGCACCCCTGATTTACGACGCCATACTCTCCACAGAAAAATCCGACAGGACGAGCAAATCGAACCGTAAAAACGATGCTAGCCCAAATGTGTCATTACAGGTTTTAATAAAACGCGTTCTTTAAGCTGCCAGTTGCTTGAATATTTGTCAAATAAATGATGTATTTGCTTAAAACTCTTTATTTAGTTAGGTGCAAGTGTAAGGACGGTTTTTGAGTGTCACAGTAGTGAAGCTGTTGATAGTTGTCGAATTAGTGTGACGAACAGTAAATTTACATTTACGAATTCCACTCGATTTCAACTGTCAACTCCTTTGTGTATACCTTAAATGAAATCTCATTTGAAATCCATTGGATTTCATTTGACGTTTAAGCAATGAAATTGACATTTGAAATCGAGTGGATTTCGTAAATGTAAACCTAGCATAGGTCTTGTTTTGATTGATCTTCGATGTTATCGAAAATAATCGATGTATCCACCTACAGCTACCTGATAATTTAAATCAGCTGTTATGCATGTTATTATACATCAACAACAATAGTTACTCAAAATCAGATCAAACGTCAAAATTGTTTGACATTTCGTTTACTAATTGCCATGGCACAATAATAAGGTACAGCGCCAAAAACAGCTGATATTCAGACTAGTTGTCAAAATGCATTATTGTGAATAAAATCTCATACAAAATGTAAACAAGCAATTCACAGCAATGCATTATTGTGATCAAATTTGACGTTTGGTATGATTTGATGTAACAACTTCTTATTCCACCATGCTAATTGCTTACCTCATGGTGCAATAACAAGGTGGCGTAAAAAAGCCAGCCAATTTCGCCCTTGGCTAAATTAACACAGCAAAACAGCTGATAACGGTTTTAGCTGTCAAAATGCACTATTGTGGATGATTGATACAATATTGTGATTCACAAAAAGTAAAGAAAGGAGCACAATAATTTTGACATTTAAAGTAAAACATTCACGATTAGCTGTTTTTGCTGGAAGTCCTGTTATTTGGATCATGATTTTTCAACCAATCTTTTAAATAATTTTTATGGCCTAATAAATATGTCCCACCGCAAAAAAACTGATCACCAATGTGAGCTGTCAAAATAACTACTTGCTACTTAATCACTGTGGAAAATATAAACAAAAAAGTATAACATTTTGACAAAAATTATGATCAGCTGTTTTTGCTCCGAAGCCCGTTAGTAGGGTCATAGTATGGGTATGTGAAGAAATATTTAGACCTAATGATCAGCTGATCAGGATTTTAGCTGTCAAAATACATTATTGTGAAGGAAACACAGTGCAAAAAAGAAACAAAAAGTTAAACAATTTTGACATTTAGAGGTGAAAATGTAACTTACTGGAGGACCTTGTTTATCATGCTATCATATAGGTTGATGGTATGTCAATCACAATTATGGTTCTGTTGATGATGATGGCACAATAACAGGGTGTTCCTTCAAAAAAACAGCTGATCAGTTGAGTGGAAATGAAAATTAGAACTCAATTAGAGGTTGTTTACACGAAATAAAAACATTCAATATATATCCACGCAGGCAATGTGGGTGTTCCTTCAAATGATCAGCTGATCATGATTTTAGCTGTCAAAATACTTTATTGTGAATGAAACACAGTGCAAAAAATAAACAAAAAGTTAAACAATTTTGGCATTTAGAAGTGAAAATGTAACATACTGGAGGACCTTGTTTATCATGCCATCAAATAGGTTGATGGTATATCGATCACAATTATCGTTCTGTTGTTGATCATGGCACAATAACAGGGTGTTCCTTCAAAAAAAAAAACAGCTGATCAGTTGAGTGGAAATGAAAATTAGAACTCAATTAGAGGTTGTTTACACGAAATAAAAACATTCAATATCTACCCACGCAGGCAATGTGGAGACGTAATCCACAATATTGCTCACATTAGCGACTGTATAACAATGAAAAATTACAGCACATATGACATTGATAGATAGTGTAAACAACCTCTTAGTCCCTGGAACTGAAACTATAAATTTATGGCCTGTTTCCCTAAGACGAATTCAAATTCGAATTACAATCAAACTCTTTTTATTGTAGAAAACTTTTTTGGACTGAAAACCAAACATTATTCAAAAATTTTTCAAAAAAAACCCAAGGTTTGTTAATATTACGAACGAATTTGACTTCGAATCGTATTAGCGAAACATACCATAAATGTTTTTCGCCTAGTAACTAATGATTAAAGGAAACCATCTGATCAGCTGATTTCAAATCAAAAATGTTAGCTATGTCTGGTTATAGAAAGTTGTCTGTTAATTCACTTTGATCTCTGTTAACTCTATGTTCTTCGTTGAGAAGTTGCAAGTTTTTGCTGGAGAAATATCTTCTACCAAGAACTTGAAAGTAACCAGACACACATATTTTCTGGGGAATCCCATTACGATTTCATATTAAGAACTGAAGAATTAATTCTAGGACTTAAATTATGAATAGAACGTAATCTTCCTGGGAACTAATGTTTGTGGGAAAACAGCTGATCAGTTGATTTGAAATAAAAAATATGTTCTAAGAATAAAAATAAGAACTCAATTGTCAATTAACTATCAGTTCAAGCATTCATATTATGAATGGAATGCACTTCTTTTAGGAAATAAGAATGATTGAGAAAAAAATACACTGCTTAAAAAAATTTATCAAAAAAAATTATAATTATTGAAATTGTAGACATATTGATTTATATCGATAATATGCAGGAAGTATTTTTTTAAACGATGTGAAATATTTTTTTTTTTAAATAATTGATTTGTTCCAGAACCTGCAAGAAGCTACTACTTTTTACTACGATAACATTTTTTCCTTTATGTTATCGGAAAAAATGTAAAAATTAGTAGATTCTTGCAGTTCTAGAACAGACCAAATATTTAAAAAGTTTATTTAAAATAATATTTAAAAATATTAATTAATTGTTCGATAAAACTTCTCATAATATTTGGTATGATTGACACATCTCCTAAATAGTTTTTATATACGATTAAAAAAATTGTGAAAAAAGAAAAACAAAAAATTATAATTTTTTCTAAAATTAACAAAAGTTTACAACATTGCCATAAAAGTATTTTGTTTTTTTTTTTTTAATTTTCTTTTACATACTTATGTACATATATGACACATATGTATGCTTCTGTAATATTATGACATGTGTTATTATATTTACCTTTTTTATATAGATTTTTGACAATACACTTGAAACAAAAAGAGAAGTTAATTCAATTTTGTATATAAAACACATACAATTGATGACAAATTTAAACCAAGATCCATGGTTAAAATGGAATTTTGAACAACACTAAACTCTTGGCTAACATTTATCGATTAGACGATTATGTTTTTTAGGAGATATAATTTATTTTTATGGGCATACATATATATATATAATGTTTTTGGTAACAAACTAAAAATGCTTTTTTTATTAATTGATATGCTGATTCCATTGACAAACTAAAATGGAAAAAAATTATATGTATTTTGTTTTCTTTTTTAATTTATCAACAGTATGTGACGACGATATGTTGTATATATGAATATTATTGGTTGTTTTTTGTTTAATTTTTTTTTTTTTTTTTGTGGGAGTTTATAATGACCTTAAAAAGGTTAAAATTTTCCCACAACTACTAAAAGAATAGTGTCCTAGTTGTTTATGCTCACTATGCCTCAATGGAGGTTGATGACATTTACAAACTATTTCACCTGGAAGCCCTTTAGTGATTTTGTTGTTAGTTATTAGTTCTTTACTTGTTGTTGTTAATGTGAAAAGGTTCCGCTTCTTTCATTAAGAATAAAAAATAAAATCGAAAATTAAACAGATCATCAAATCCTTTCCCCATTAACAACAACAAAAATATATATTTTTGTTAACACTATAGTTTAACAATATTTATATATGTTGTGTATATAATATTTTTGTATGTATGTTTTTCTTTTTTTTTTGTAGATTTTTTTCTTCTCTGTCCTTTTTTTTTTTTTTTTGTTTAATTGAAATTAATTACAAATTAATTGATGCGCATAGGGATTAGTTGTTGTATTACCTTCACTTGTTTGTTAATATTATTTTGTTATTGTTTTTTTGATAATATAGCAGTGTTATGTTTTAGTTAAAATATATATTTAGATAGATAGAAAAATAATTGATCTACTTTCCAATGTTATTAATTGAAATTTACATAGAAATAAATTTGAAAAATAACAATAAACAAATATAAAACAAAATTTTATATAAAGAAAATACAGAAAAATAAACCAAACAAAGTTTTAAAGTCCAGCTTTTTTCAAAAGCAGGGACTAAACAAAAGTATTTTTTGTTTAATTTTATAAAAAAAAATCAATTCATCACCATCACCTCACTTTCTTTACTTCCTTCTTAAGCAAAAAATGGTGACAAATCACAATTGCACAGTGACCCGCCATCACCAGTTTTACACAGGGCAGCGCAAAGTTCATTCCAATTTGGAGTGGTGCCAGTTGACGACGTGGTTGTTGCTACATCACTAACATCTGACAAGGGCATAATTTTGTCCACATCTTGTCCCGCCTTAGTCATGCTAACAACAGTGGTGCCCATACTATTGTCGCTTGCTGGAGTTTTCTTGGAGCAAGGACTACAGCCGGCCAGTGTGACATGTTGAACATCACAGAATATGGAACAAACATTTATATCACCTTGCAATTTTATCAAAGAGTTGACGTGTTCCGATGTCCACTTAGTACATGTACAAACACTATCGCCTGAAAATAAATAAAAATAATATTTTTTAATTATTTAAAGGTTACAGAAAAACCTTAACAATTTTCAAATTTATAAAGGAAAAGGAAATAGAGCTGCGTTAAGTTTGGCCAGGCCGAACTTGTTATACCCTACACCTCGAGTTGTATTGATGTAAAGTGGAAAAATGAATTTCCTTTCATTTATGAAAAAGATTACATACCAAATTTCAGCGCGTTGGGTTAAACAATGGGGTTAACCTTCAAAATACCGAAATTCGGGCGGAAAATTTTTAGACTCAAAGAAGTCTAAATACCAAATTTCCGATATTTCCCACAGAAGACCAAATAACAAATTTCAGTTTTTCGGTGGGATATTGACGTCACAACCTTCAGAATTACGAAAATCGGGAGGTACCGTGGAGGGGCTATATCGAAACCTGGACCTATACTGACGAATTTCAGTCAGAAAGACTTTTACCTCCAACGCAGACTAAATACCAAATTTCAGCCATTCCTGAGGAATATTGAAGCCACAACATTCAAAATACCGAAAATCGGGACATACGTTATATGGGGGCTGTATGAAGGCGTGGAGCTATACCGACACATTTCATATGGAACGTTTAATACCCCAAATGAAGACTAAATGTAAAATTTCAGCCATTTCGGTGGAATATTGAGGCCACAACCTTCAAAATACGGGAAATAGGGAGGTACAGTTTTATGGAGGTTCTATTAAGGCGTGAACTTATACCGACAAATTTCATATGAAACGTTTAGTACCAAATTTCAGCCATTTCGATGGAATATTGAGGCCACAACCTTCAAAATACCGGAAATAGGAAAGTACCGTTCTATGAGGGCTCCACTAAGGCGTGGGCCTGTACCAACAATTTTCTGGGGGAAAGTTGTATACCCCCAAGAAAGACTAAATACCAAATTGTAGCCATTTCTGAGGAATATTGAGGACACAACATTCAAAACACGGAAAATTGGGAAGTTATGTTTTATGTTGGCTATGTGAAGGCAACGACCTATACCGACAATTTTTTGGGAGAAAGTTCTATACATCCAAAGAAGATTAAGTATAACATTTCAGCCATTTCGGTGTGATAATGAGGCTAAACATACAGAAAATCGGGTGGTACCGTTCTATGAGGTCTATATCAAAACGTGGACCGATATAGTCCATTTGCAATACCAAACATCCTAGGAATAATATAAACTTCTGAACCTAATTACAAAGCTCTATCTTAAAAATTGATTTCAGCAGACGGACGGACATGGTTATATATTTTATGGGGTCTCCGACGAATATTTCGATGTGTAACAAATGGAATGACAAATTTAATTATACCCTCCATATTATGGTGGAGGGTACCTATAACAAAGAAGAAAATATCCCTCACCCTCTGACCAAAAAAAGAAACACATCAATTATGCCGTATATAAAATATTTTGCTTTTGTACCACGAATTTCGAGGCAAATTATAGTTGGAATCTGTAGGTAAAGTACTGTGGGGGCTATACCAACTTCACTTATTCCAACTTTTGTGTGAGAGGTAACCAAAGGGGTGGACCGAGATATATGTAGTTCATATTCCAACCTGATACATAACTGGATGAAATAATACGATGTGCAAAGTTTAGACCAATCAGAAACTCCCTGCCAGAGTTATAATGCGGATATGCCATTTTAGTTGGTGCCGTCAGGCTTTCTATGAGCTTTTAGGCCACTATCTCAGGAAGTATGGAATTGCACCCGAAAAAAATTTGTAACGTCGTAAAGGGAGTCGAAAAAACATCCTCCTAAAAATTTCAAAACGATTCGAAAGGAGCTCTTAAACTTCAAATTTTCCAAATTTTGTTTGGCAGGTACAAGAAGGACGGGACCGAAATAGTCAATATTCCAAACCGGTACATGAATAGTTGAAATAGTACTATGTTCAACATTTGGACAAATCAGAAACTCCCCGCGAGAGTTATCTTGGGGATTTACCCTTTTAGGGCATTATCTCAGGTAGGATGGACTTACTCGCGAAAAATTGTACCGTCAAGGGGGCCGCCTGAAGAATAGGAGCTCTTAAACTTCACATTTTCCGAAGGCGAGGACCGATATAGCCCATATTGGAACCCGATCTATGCCTGGAAGATATATTGCCATATGCAGAGTTATAAGCAATTCGGCTACGCCCTTCGCGAGTTATGGTGCGCACCATTTTAGTTAGTTCGAAGATGCGCCAAAATTATAAATGAAAATTTCAACTAAAAGTTGACATCACTCGTGCTATTGGTAAAATTAGTCGACCATTTTTATGGTCGTGAACTTAACCGACAAATATCGCTTATTACCGAGATTAAAAACACTATTATCTTACCGACTTGTGTCGGTAACTCAAAATATGAGTCAGAAATTTGGAGTGTTGTTCAAGTATCCTTTGGAGATTTTTGCCGAAGTTACTCTTTGTGGTTCTATTTAAAGCGATATTATTATCATCGGGCAAGTCCACGGTCCAAACGGTCTAACGAGTAGTGGGCGCGATAACTATCGAAAAGATATGACTCCCAAAATAAGATCCACTTCCAAAAGGGACAATGGCGGTCCATGTCTTCAAGTACCTCCTCCTCGCAGCACTTTTGAGCTTTATACATCATTTTTGGGGAAAGGGATTGTGTTTGTGTAGGCGGTATTCGATCTTGCCCTTGGTGAAAGTTTCAATTCACATAAGCTGAAGGCACATCTCTGAGTCGATTTATGGATGATGGTCCGTTCATTCGCAAGGTACAGGTCGCATTTATTGTCAGATCATTTATTTAGGCATTGGAAAAACGCTATTGGTTTTTGGTGAAAATTGGTTCAGATTTAGATATAGCTTCAATATATACTTTCTTCCGATTTTATGTATTTGGACCATGGCAGAACTACCAGGTAGTGGTATCACACCAGCTGAACGAATATGAAAAGTCAAATCCCTTTATAAAAAAATTATTTTTGTTGTAATTTCCCCAACAACATAAAGAAAGTTTTGACATAACATATTCAAAATTTCACGATGCCACTACCTGGGTAATTGTGCCATGTATTTGGACCACCATCTTCGCGGTCCACCATCTTGACGGAATTTGCTCTAGAAAAAAGTTTGCCAATTTATATTGAAATCGTTTCGGATTTCCATGTATGTATATGTTCGTCCAATTTTGATGAAATTTGGAAAATGTCAACTAATTTGAAATAGAAATACATATGTTTTCCAACTTACATACATATGTATATTGAAATGAATTCCGACTATGATATATTTTCGCCTAATTTTCGGTATTTGGTGCCCCATTCTTGGCCTACAAATAAACGTGCCAAAATATATGTATAGAAATCGGTTCAAATTTGGATATCGCCCCATAAATGTTCGGCCGATTTCGTGTTTATGACGCTCCAAACATAAAATTGAAGATTTTGATGAAATTTCGAAAACGTGACGCAATTTGGTATAGAAAAAATTTCGTAAAATTATATTGAAGTCGTGGTGGCGTAGGGTATCATATAGTCTGCCCCTCCCGACTCTGATCCTTATTCATCTATTTATGTGGAAAAATCAGTTTACCAATTCGTTCTTTCTGACCCGACAAAATTTGTCTAGCAGATAGTGGTAGAAGAGAAAACACATTTTGTTCGTTCTCTTTTAGAAATTGCTTGCCCCCTAACAGAGGGCAATGGAAACTACTGGGTCCACACTTACCAGCTCAGCGATACCTGATTGCTCCGAAAGTGGCACGGTCTCATCCTTTGGATGATAACAATGCCGCATCAACGAGCAAAATGAAGCATAACCCAACAGGCATTACAAAACGCTTTCTTATAAGCTCAGAGATGTCGTCCCACAAAGCAGCAACGGCGGCTTACCGTAGCATAGAATTCCCAACCCCATATATGTTAGGAATCCACAAGGCTATCTATCAACAAGCACTTTGAGCGCTTTGAAGATGAGACCGTGGTTCTCAAGAATGAATCTAGAGAAATTAAGTTGGCTGCGCTCAAATAGTAAGATGGGAAAGCTAACCCAATCCCTGAAGAAATCCAGAATATATTACATGTGTTCAAGGCGTAAAATACGAAACTAATGTCAGACATCAGTCAAACGTTAAATTTCGAAGCAAAAAATTTCAGCTCCGCAAGATTAAAATGAGATTGCCCAAAGGTTGTCTCCCATTATATATAGCATATTTTTGCAAGGCGATTTGACACAACTTCCAGTGGTGATAAGACCCAAAAATAAATGTTGGTCTTATGACTAAATCCGACCACGACCGGGGGTTGTGACCCTTTTAACGATGGTTACAACGCCCAAATTTTAAATACTCCGCCATATAATGGATGGTATATAATGTTGTTGTTTATAACTCCTCCTTCGAAATAATAATTTTTTAATCCCACAAAACTATAATATTATTGATCAGAATGAAATAATGCATCGATATAGCCATGTCTGACCGTCTGTGGAAATCACTCAAGCATCCGAACGGAGTTAAGTAGGTGGAAACTTGTGGTATTAAAAGTGGGCTATGTACGTTCCTCAAGCAACGCGACGCACGCTTTAAGGAATTTTGAAGGCATTATTTCCATTCAGAATTGCTTGTAATATGAGATTTTGCGTTTGCAGAGTTTAAAATCAGTTATTTCATAATTTTTGTATAAAACGTGGGCCCAGCAATGCATCGCGTTAAGGACTTTTGAAGGTGTTAGTCCACCGAAATGCTTGTATTTTGAGATTTTGGGTTATCAGAAATTTCAAAACATTTTCACACAAAAATGTTTATGTAGGTTCAAGTTCACCCCGGCCGAAATAAACGCCATTTTTCTTGATAGGTTTATAAAAGTAAGTTTTCTTGGTGTTGCCTTGGGCTTCGGTCGGAAGTTAAAACTTTCACCCCTGGGAAAGATTTGAAGCCGACTGACTACACTTTCAATATTCTCCTTGCTTATGGCCTTTGTGGCCTGCATTGTGACGTTCATAACGACCAAAAACTATATACGCGTCTGCAGGGTCATAACGCCCAATAGTAAGTTTGGGTCGTACGTCAGTTGGTCGTTATGTCAGGTCGCCAATTTGCATCTTCGCACCTTCATCAGCATACATATTTATGTTCTCGTATCCGGTGTCAAAATCTATGAAAAATTTTTCCGGAAACATAATTTAAAGTTATCTACAAAGTATAATATTAACATTGTGGTCGAAAGCAGGAGCATCTCAATTTTTATAATCCAACAATCTTCTACCCTTTTCTTCGCACGTCAACCACATCAATCAGAAGGTGCAATCCGGGATAGAAATCCGAAAGGCATTCTTAACAATGGAGAATCCTACAAGCGTGCCAAAATAATGTTCTACGAATTGCATAAGGCTGTGTTCAGATGACAAATACGGATTTTCGTCAGATCAAGATGCTGATGGTCGGACAACATAATGTGTTGGTGGCCAGACATTTCCTGCAAATATGTTTCAGCTGTGTTAACATAAACCATAATACTCTTATGGGGATCTGCCACCCAGACGGATCCTAAGGACTTCTGGTGCTACTGTGAGGACATCCAAAATTTCATTCCTCGGACGCCAACTTACTGTATAACCTACAAACACCTTGAACGTTGTACATGATTAGGAGGTCTCCGAAGCCATAAATGGCTACAAACGTACATATGTATGTTGCCAAAAAATACCAGAAATGACTGTAAAAAAGGCTAATCAGTGAAAAAAGGGTAAATTAGCATTCTTCACAAATTTCAGATAGAGAACTGCTTCTACCAATGCCCTCAGGATGCCACCATAATGTGGAGGTTATATTAAGTTTGTTTTTCCGTCTGTAATGCATTGAAATACTCGTCGGAGACCCTATAAAGTATATTTATTTTTGATCAGCATAAAATTCTACGTCTGTCCGTCTGTTTGTTGAAAAAAAGACACAGCTCGCAATTTTTAAGATAAAGCTTTGTAATTTGGTACAGAAGTTTCTATTACTCCTAGGGTATTTGATATTGAAAGTGAGATATATCTGTCCACGTTTTGATATAGCCCCCATACCTGCCGATTTTCGATATTTTGAAATACTTGAAATTTGGTATTCAGACTTCATTGGGTGTATAAAACTTTCCACTTGAAATTTGGTATACAACTTTCCACATAACATTTGTCGATATAGGTCCTCATATAGCCCCCACAGAACGGTACCTCCCAATGGCCACAACATCCCACCGAAATGGCTTCAATTTGGTATTAAGTATTCCATGGGTGTATAAAATATTCCAGAAGAAATTATCCACGTTTTCATATAGCCCCCATAGAATCGTACCTCTTGATTTTCGGTATTTTGAATGTTGTGCCCTGAACATTCCCACAACATGACTGAAATGTGGTAATTCGTCATTGTTGATGGTATAAAACTTGCACAAGAAATTTATCGGTATTATTCAACCACAATAACTGAAATTTGGTATTTGAAACTGAAATTTGGTTTAATGTATTTCGAGGGTTTTATTTGTCAAATTTTCGAAACGAGATTTCTGTAATTTATTACCGTGTGTTGCCAGAGGATAAAAGAGCTTAATTTGGAAAATTGTAAATATTAATCCATATTTTGGAAAGAACTACGATGACGTCCCATATGAACTCTTTTAAAGGGAGTATTATCAGTTAAAATATTCTGCTCCTGCATGAAATAAGAGGTACTTTCACAAACGAATAGATACTAATTGTTCTTATTCACTTCAATACCGTTCGTGGTGCAGGGTATAAAAACTTTAGCCCGGTCGAACATAGCGCCCTTCAACGTCAATCATAAATTTGTATTTACAGACAGCTGTGAAGTGTCTCATGTCCTAATTTACCAACATCAGTTCATATTCACGTCACCTTACGAGTATTTTATGAGAATAATTTTAAATTATCTGGAAAGAGCTTCCGAGCACAATAGCAGTACTATTACAACACAGCCTACCAGGAATAAATGAAAATTGTATTTGTGCAAGTGGTGTCGTACTAGGCATCATACCATTGGACTAATGATAGGATAGAACTGCATCAATTGTAATCAGAAAAGTCTGCCTTGACTCTTCTATGTGTTCACTACAAGTAGCTTCTAACGTATTTCGCCTGAAACTAAAAAACAACTCCCTGGTTTTGTCCTTCAATTACTGGGAACGAACGCTTCAATTGCTAAATTTTTTATGTTTTCTAAACCTTTCAAGAAATCAGCAAATGAACAAAGGCAAAATATCCTGAAGCAGAGTGTGGTGTTGTGATTAAACATTTTGTCTTCTGGCCGTTAAATAAATTGGTTTTAAAAAGTATTTATGAGTATTTATCACTACCTTCAAAATGGTAAACATTTCAAAAAACTTAAATAAAACAATTGAACCAAGAAATTAGTAAAAAAAATACCCATCGGAAAATATATATAAGCCACAATTTTAAATTCTATTGAAACTAATTTCCTAATAACTGTCCAAAAAATATTTTCTTAGAAAATCCCAGAAAAATGTTATCCAAATTGCTTTAAACATTTTAAACTTGTGATTCCATTTTAATGTTGCCAAAGTTTCCAACTTACCTAACTGTAATCCACATAGCTGCGGGCATATGAATTGTTTGCTGGAATCCATTAGGGTGTTGGCATTTTCAATTTGCACTTTCGTGGGTAAAACTGGAATATTTTTACAATAGGGGGAGCAAACAGCGCCGCCTAAAGCAGCTCTAAAAAAATTAAGAAGAACGCAAACAAAAATATTCAATTACAAAACTTTTCCAATGACACATTTCAACACTTAATTTAAAATTTTGGCACTTTTCAACAAACTTTACTTCATGCTTCACTTTGCTTTATTCTCTGATTATATAAATAATGTTGTAATGTTATATAATCATGTATTTAAATCTCATTTTTTCACTTTGTTTTTAAAGGACATTTTGCATCTAACACACACACATTTTCACACACAACTTCACTACACATGGAAAAACATATTAAATGTTTTTGTTGCTTTGCTCCACAGTTAAGCAACTTACCCGCAGAGCTGTTGACACACCAAACTCCAATCTTCAACTGCACTTGATGGCGTCGAATTGTCTACAGTTTTATCAAGGATTTCAGCTAGGCTATGTAGTGATGCTGTCGCAGTCACTGCCTCTTGTCCTGCTCCTTTTCTGTCACTATGCCCCATCACCATCAAGTGTGACGTCACATCGTCCTTACCCAGTGCTATAGTCTTGGCATGCGCCGTAACACACAGCAAAGCAACCAATAGCAATGCCTTTGCCAATTGCTGCATTGTAACTGTAAAGGATAAAAAGAGAGAGGTCAATTTTTGTGTAGGAGTGAATATAATAGCAAATCTATGACGTCAAAAGCATAAAAAGAAGAACAAATCCAAAGGATGCTAAGGTTAACATCTATATATCTGTGCATGGATATGTACATGGCCAAGTGTCTGAACAAAGGTGTGTAAGTGTGCACTGGAATGGAAGATAAATGATGTGATATTTACACTACTGTAGGCGTTTAGTTTGCTGTGCCATTTACTTTTTATTCTTCTTCTTTGCTGTGAAGCAAAAACAAATAATGGTAGGTATCCACTAGCTAGCTGCCTGAGATAAAGATACACTGCATGCAAATTACATAAAGACTTCAAAGTATTTTAAAAAATCTCAAGGTAATCTATATTTAGATTAGTAATGTTTTTCTTGATGTAACATTTCTTGATTGATGTTTTTGACCACATTTTTCATTGGAGTACACGCATTCATATATAAAGTTTAGGCTTGGTCTGGCTTAATGGCATATGTTTTAATATGAATTGATATGGTGACAACCACGTAACCTTATGTTTGTAGAGGAGGTATTTTAATCTGGTGCTACAAATTACAATGCAAAAAGCAGAGTCAAAATAATTTTTAATAATGCCTGGGGCAGATAAGGCCTTAATATACCCAGCAAAATTTGAAGAAAGGGGTTCCATGCGATGACGTGAGGTCGTGAAAGATCCGATATTTTCACTAGCATTTTAACCAATGCAAAGGAAGTCGTGAACGATCCGAGCTTTTCATCAGCATTTGAAGCCATGCAAAAGAAGTCGTGAAAAATCCCATCTATCCAATAGAGATGAATTTTGCGTTTTTATTTACATACAATTTTTAAGTATATAAGATTAATTATTTACATTAGGCTTGATGTTGTCGGAGACTCGAAATAACAACAAAAGTTGTTAAAACTCTCATCGAAATGATAATGCCATTGCAAAGGGTTGGTGGAAATGACATGCTTTGGATCCAAAAATGAATAGCATCTTTTGGGATCTACGCTCATATAAAATTCATCGATGAAGATGCTAAAAAGGTGGTATGCCAGATAACTTGCACCCATGATTGAATGGCGTACTTGGCATGGAACATTTTGCTGGGTATCTTTTTAATCGAAGAGTCTTTTCTCAATACTAACCCGACTGCATAGATCCATAGATCATATATTTAAATCCTAGTTTCCCAATAAATTTACAGGACATTCCACGCAGGCTGTGGACACATTCGATATCACCAAGAACAGCTTAGCCGAATGCCGCGGTTTGAAACGATGTTGAGATATTTGGTTTAAAAACAAGTAAAAAGTATCAGTCGGCTTTGCCGAGGGAGACATACCCTAAGCCTGTGTGAATTGAAACTTTCATCTATTGACAATATCGAAGCGAATAGCGGCCACGCACCGGAAATCCCTTTCCCCAATAATATTTTTTTGGGGGTTTTCAGATTTTGTTGCCCCTTTTAGACATTCAAACTGCGACAAAAATATATTTGGATTAAAGCTCAAAATTGTTGCGGAGGATGTACCTCAGGGAATATATCTACATAGTCAATTTTAGAAGTGGATCTTATTTTGGGAGCACTTTTTTGGTACATAGGACGCCCTCCATTCATTTCAGTTGGTCATCGTATAACATAGAGTTTTTGGACCACTATGTTAGGAAGCATGGACTTGCCCAAGAAAGAAAAAATATTAACGCTGTAAACAGGACCACAAGGAGTAACATTGGTATACATTTCAAAAGGATCTTCGAAGAGACTGTAAACTGCACTTAAACAAAAATTTTAAATTTTGTAGGTAGGTCCCTTAGAAGAAGAACAATACGGACCATTTTTGAAGTTACATTACATTTGGGAATAATACTAGGAGATCCAAATTTTGGACCGTATCGGCTGATACGCGCTCCAGCCACTACACATGGTCTAAAAGGGGGTTTTTATAATTTTTGGGTCATTTTCTCAGAAAGTATGGACTTGCCCCTGATGAAACTTGTACCGTCGTATGGGGGACAGTGAATACAAAAATCAAAGCAATTCGAGACCAGGTTCTAAACTGAACTCTACTGTAATTTGTTATTTTTTTTTAGGATGTACCCGGAGTTGTGGACCTCATCTAAGTCTGATAGAGATTTTACGATGTCCAAAGTATTTAACAAATCACTTCAACAATTATCGTGCGCACATTTTTTGCGAACATTTTTGAATGTTTATGCGAGAGGTACCTGAAGAGTTGGACCGATATGGCTCACCTTCGAATTTATACTAAGTGTGAACAATATATTAGAAAGGCCATTTTTTTCACCAAATTGCTTCATCCGTTGGTGAGTTATAGTGCGATACAGACAGCCAGACAGATGGACGGACAAACATGGCTATATCGACTGCAAATTGCCTGAAAGAATTTCGTCCAAACATACTTGAGGTCTGAAATCATTATTTCAATGAGGCACATTTTGCCCGCATGAAAGTGTATATGGGAAATGTTGTCAATTATTTCATATTCCATTTCAAAAAAATTGAATTTTTTCTTTTCGCGCTACATTAACTATTTTTGGTACAAAGGTTAAGAAAAAATTCCCCAGTACAAACAAATCCGCTCGCGAGCAAATTTTTGGTTGCGGCGGACAAATGCTATCGCGTTTTTACTCCTGCTTTTAAGAAAAAAATATTATAAAAACGCTAATTATTTTATTGAGCACAATTGTCACTGAAAAGTTATCATGTTACTCAGCATTCGCGGAATTTACAAAAAATTTACAAAATTTTAAATGTAATCAGAATTTTTTGAAAATAAAGCTCCATTTACCCTTCAAAAATTAGAAAAAATAACAGTTTTAAATAAAGACTCCACGGGGAATCAAATGAGACCAAATTTATAATCATCGGGATAGTAGTTAGGATATTATAGCCAAAATAAGCACATATTTGTGTTACAAAAAAAAACAAATTTTGGTTTGGAATAATAGTTTTCACATGCATTCTAGAGTTGAAAATATTGAAAAAAATCTATAGGAGTACTTGAAACTGCCAAGAAAATTGACCGATTTTGCTTTATCTACATTCACATAGAAGGTTTCCCATTGAGGAAAGTTATAGGTTGTTGAAATAAATCATTAGACTTCTTAAACGGAAATAGAGTTCAAATAAACCGCTTTAACTTATATGCATTATTAAAATATGTGTAAACCGCGTAATTATCAAAATCGTTTTGTCCGCATGTGATGTTCATGTACAGCAAGACCATATCTTTTAAATTGTATATATTTTTCGAAATATAACTTGGACGCTTAGATGTAGCATCGGTTGCATCTAAGCATTAAAAAACCTATGAAACATCTCTAATTTGTGCAAACTACAATAAATTTTGTTCCGCATCCGGTTTCAGTGTCACCACGAAAGTCTATATCGATATAAATCTATTTCACGACGATCAATCAGGAACCGTGGATGTAGCATCACACACTATCTTTTGGGATAAAATTAATGTAGCTCCCTTATCAGTAAAGTTTTTAAATCTCTGTTTCCACAAAAACGAAGATGCTGCACTAGTTTTTTCATTGCAGTGGAAACGGCCCGCAGAATACGCGATAAAATGCGCGATATTTTCGAAAACAACTTTAGGTGATTTTCCTACCTTCGAATTTCTCGTATCTCGCGTTTTAGTAGATGTAATTTCACTAGTAAAGATTTATTAGATCCGCAACGTACATACATATGTTCCCACAACATCCCCGAAGGGATAATGGAGACTTCTCTCATATTGGCGCCGATTCATATTGGCTCAATGATATGGGACCTGTTTATTGCCGAGTCCGAACTGCGTGTCTTACGACACCACTTGTAGAGAAGTTTTTCATGGCTGAAATTCTCAGGAAATGTCGCCAGCAATTTTGCCACTGTTGTAAATTTGATGTTGCTTGGCCTGGGATTCGAACCGCAAGGGGGACAACAGCCTAATGCAACGACGACGACACCCTATATGTATGGTAGGTTTTGTGACGGTTAAGGATAATGAAAATACCTGTAATAGAGGGATTAAAATTTCTCTAGTTGACAGATCTCAACAGCCACACCATCTATGACCATTAGCCGAACTTAGCATTGATTTCAAAATGTTTCTCAATGTCCCCAATTAAAACTTCTTTTTCTACTTCTACTACTTCTTCTACTTTCTCCATTCCTCTCTTTTTGTTGCTGTATTTTTCAAACTTGGGACTTTTCTGATGTCGTATTTCACTTTTGGCCTATCAGTTCTGCGGCCCGTACTTATACGCATTTTTAAAGGGTTCAATATCGCTCATTCTCATGACATGGCCTAGCCAACGCAATTGTTGTATCTCGATACGTTTAACTAAACTCATGTCGTTGTATAGCAGATACAGCTCGTACGACATCGATATTCACCGCCAACGCAGATTGACCCGCAAAACTTTCGAAGAATTTTTCTCTCAAACACACCGAGCACTGTCTTATCTTTTTGCGCAAGTATCCAGACTTCGGAACTATACTTCAGCACGGGTAGTACAGTGTTTTGTAAAGTTTTACATTTGTTTTGTAAACTGCTTATTTAAACCAAAGTAGCATATGTTAGTCGGTGCAATTCTTCTTCTTCTTCTTTCAAAACTGTGACGAGGTACACGAAATCTGTAACTACCTCACAATTATATGAACCAACTTTCACAGTTGGTTCGAGTTTTAAGGACGATACCATCAACTTGGTCTTATCGTCGTATACTGCCAATTTTAGCAGATTATCCCTCGAACTTCTTAAAGGTATTAGTTACTTCCTTTACTGATCGATCCATGATGATTTTAATATCGTCAGCGTAACCAAATAATTATAGCTATTGGTGAATATTGCACCATTTCTTTTGACGTTTGCACCTCGTATAACCTTTTCCAGAAGCACACGAAAAACTGTCTTTTCGTCTGAAACCTCTTTTGGTACAAACTGTTCAGAGAGGTTCTTTCCTATTTTAACTGAGGATCGAGTATCAGTTAATAGCTGTGGAAAAGTTGCTAAAAAATGTTTCAGCAACATTTAGTAAGTAAAAAGACACAACTAATGTCATCTTACTAAGCCGAATGAGCCTTGCGGGAATATCAAATTCAGACATGACTTGGAATACCTTTGAACATAGGGGACTGTGGAAGGATGCTTTATAATCGACAAAAAGGTGGTAGGTTTCGATCTGCATCTGTTGGGTCCTTTTCACGATTTGCCGCACGGTAACTATCTGGTTAATTGTGGACTTGCCAGATCTAAAGCACACAAATATGGACTAATTATTTAATTGACGATGCGCTTTAATCGTTCACACAGTATACCATATCGTCTGCCTCGTCGGAAAAGGTCGTAAGTCCACTTTTTTTGAAAATCTCGTTTTTGTTACAGAATGATAGTACAAGTCAAAATACGTCGTATGACACAAAGAAGATGGTAGTATGTCGCATTTTTCTATATGTTTTGACCTTGTCGGAAAAGATCGTAAGTCCACAAAATTTATATTTTAAAATAATAGTACGGCTAATGTAGTTCAGATATAATGTTTAACGTCATCCATGGTTGGGGTACATTGCCAAGAACTATCCTACACATTTACATGATAATCAGATGATAATTGGCGGAGCCAGTGGACCAAATTATTGAACACAAATGTCTATTTTGTAACGAATTTTTACATTTGACAGCTATTTTTCCCCATAAGCGAATTGACCAGTCTTCATATTAAAAAATTACCGATCACCATGTTAAATTGCAAGCTTCTTCTTTGTCTTAAACTAAAATCATTCTTAAAATATCGCGGCGATCGGAATATTATTGCGATCTACAGGACAGCAACAAAATTGGGTAAACATTTTTGGTTTGGTCTATTTCACACCTTATGATCAGAACCAACATCTAATAGGGTCACTTCTGATCAGAACCCGACCTCTTCACAAAATTTGGTGACGATCGGGCCATAATTGAGGCCTGAAGTTTTATTACAATAGTTAATGAACTTGCAGACACACATAGATCGCTTTATCTCGTCAATATATGAAAAAAATGGCAACTGGAGGGGTCTACGCGATGTTACACGAATATTGTACACAGCAAACTTAAAATATCCTTTTTACATTGTCGTGTAAAGTATAAATATTTTATTTTAAAAATTGGTAAATTGCAGGACAAGGTCGTAGGTCCCTGCAAAAACACAAAACTGTACAAGGAAAAGATCGTAAGTGCAAAGATATCTAATTATCTCCAAACGCGATGGAATTTGATCAAACAAAATACATGTATTGAAGCTAAATAAATAAGCGAAGAATATTGCCTTTACTACCATAATAAAATCTTTAATACAGAAAGCGCTGAAAGGATTTTTCTTCAGCACAAAGTCTTAGCTGCCTTCTTGTGAACTGCTCACGTTCCAATCGTCGGGTACGCGTTCTTCTTGCCAGATGGTGCTAACTGGCTAATGCATACACCTTATCAGGGTGTCGCCTCCAGTCTAAAACAGGAGCCATCGGCTCATCCGGCTTTATTGTTCTTCAACCTGTTTACAGCTGTATGTACCTAATCTTGGCTGGGCAGTATACACTCAATAAAATCTTCTGGGGTTGGATCTGTTGTATCTTCGTAGCTTACGGATACCAACAGCTTGGCAAAATGTTATTTCCATATCTTTACCACACTATCTGTATCAGTTACCAAATTACCTTGCTGGTCTTTAGAGGACGAAGTGAATGTATTGTATTGTAGAATTTTCGTTTTCCATTTTGGTTCTTGTATATCTCGATATTTTCACACTTCCGCTTTTCCATTTCTATTTTTTTTCCTACGGAAAAGACGTTTCTCCTCTCTCCTTTTCTCCCAATACATCTCTCGTGTGCTACGCGTTGGTACTGATTGTAGAGTAGCTCTATATGCCGCATTTTCCTCTTCGGTAGCAGGACGACACTCCTGGTCTCTGGTACCCAAGTATGGATGTTGCTGCTGTTTTTCAGTGGGCAATATTTTGCCATTGTGCGGATATAATATCGGGACGAGGAGTGTTTTGATGAAGCAATTGGGTCAGTTGGGTGAAATATGCCGTGGCCATCTGTTGTGATTGCAGCTTAACGATGTTAAACTTCCGTTTTGTGTATGTTGTACTTTATTTTCTACGTTTAGACGGACACGTACCTTTGCTGCAACAAGGTAGTGGTGCGAATCTATGTTTGCTCCTCCGAACGAACGTACATCCAACACGCCCGATGAATGTCTTCCATCAATCACAACGTGATCAATTTGGTTTTATGTTTTCTGATCTGGTGACAGCCAGATTCCTTTATGAATATCGAGATACTTAAATCTGGTGCTGCTAACTACCATGTTTTTTGCTGCTGCGAAGTCTATCAAAGTTCCGAGCGTTGGACCAAAGATATTCGGATTTCCAATTTTAGGATAATTTTAACAGTCGTATGTCTGTTCTAAACACTCATGGAATATATCTTTGGTCTGCTCGTCCTTGTCTTCGGTTGGAGAATGGGCCCAAATAAAGCTAATATTAAAGAATTTTGCTTTCATCCGTTCACTGGAGACCAGATGTTTAAACCTCCGACCAACTACAAATCCGCAACCAAAATTTTTGTCATGGCAGCTATAACAGAGTGCGCCATCTTTAGGTTTTGTTGTGACGCCTTTCCCAATCCATCGTTTTTCCTGTATTGCAGTAATATCGGTCTTATATTTTTCAAGTATATCTGCCAGTGCGTAAACTGCACTTTCTCTATAAAGAGTCTGGACATTACAGGTGCAGATTCGCACACCATGGTCCTTAAAACGTTTGCGGGGGTCGTCAACTTTATAGGGATTTGTTTTTCTTTTCTTTCGTTTTTATACCCTCAGCATTTATGCTCGTATATACACAGAAAAAAATGGACAACGATTTGATAAACAAATTCAAATATTCAATTAAATTTTGATTGATTTTTGGCCGATAAACGAATTGTCATATTTACAAACGTGTTTATCAAACATTTTCAGTTTTTTGACGTGCTGTGTTTTCACCTAATTATTTATTGAAAACAAAATAACTTTTATTTAATCGTCTTTTAAAGTTTTTGATAAAGCTGTTTATCGGAAATTTTTTTTCTGTGTATACTTTCATAAGGGAAAAATGTGCCTAATCGAAATAATAGTTTAAGACCCCAAGTATATTTGGACGAAATCCGTTTCAGCAAATTTGGAGTCGATTTAGCAATATCCGTTAATCTGTCTGTCCGGCTGGCTGGTGCGGACGATAACTCTCGAAGGTATTAACCGATTTGGTACAAAATTTGGCCATCGTAATGTTTTGTCCAAAATTAGTTTACGTTCGATGATGGGCCATATCGATAAGCCTTAAAGGTAATAACCGATTTGATCCATACTATACATATCGTGAAATTTCTACCACACATAGATGAGGTTCCAATATGAACTCTATCGGTCCACTCCTTCGGGTACCTCACACACAAAATTTCGAAAAAGTTCAGTTGAAAACATGCTCTCGAATCACTATGATTGTTGTGGTAGCAACTTGTATTTGCTACCCCCATTACGGCAGTACAATTTTTATCAGGGGCAAGTACATACTTCCTGAGTTGTAAAAACCCCCTATGGCACCAAGTGTAGTGGTTGGAGCGCACGATAACTCTCAAACGGATCTGCAGATTGGGTCCAACATTTGGCCATCGTAATATTTTGTCCGAAGATGAGCCATATCGGTCCACTAATTTAGGTACCTTCCCCACAAAAGTTCAACACTTTTCACTAAAATTGTGCACACGATAACTCTCAAAGGTAGTAACCGATTTGGACCATACTTTGTACACCGTTATATTTCTACGAGACATAGATAGAGGTTCGAAAACCGGCTATATATAATTTCGGAAAAATGCAGTTTAAGGCCCCGTATAGAGTTGTAATAACATTTTTCTCTGCCATTACAACGATACAAGTTTTTTTCAGGGACAAGTCCATACTTCCTGAGAAAATAGCCCGAACGCTGTAAAAACGCTCGATATTATGTTTTTCGTGGACAAGTCGATGCTGTCAGACCAACTGAAAGGACTGGTGGCCATAATATCTATCTAAAGGAATGACTCCTAATATAAGATCCACTTCCAAAATGGACTATGTCGGTCTATTCCTTCAGGTACATCCTCCGCAACACTTTTGAGCTTCAAACAAAATATATTTTTTGTAGGCAAATTCCAAAAAGGGCCCCAAAATCCGTAATCCGTAGATTCGATATTGTCAATAGATGGACGTTTTAATTCACACAGGCTGAGGGTAGATCTCTGTCGGCAAAGCCGCCTGATACTTTTTTACTTGTTTCATAGTAGGATGCTTTTTTATAAGGGAGGTTTACTAACGGGACACCCAAACCAAAGTTATTTATCGTTCTTATGGGTAAACGCGCGGCACATATCAGCTCACTACCTTTAACGGGTGTTAAAGGCAGTTGCCTAGGTGACTCCACGCGGAGGTCAGTGTCCACTTGAAATGAGAGAGAGAGAAAAGATAATTCCTGGACTTTGCCATGTTAAAGCCGGTCAGGGCCGTTACTTGGTATCGTTCATCCCCTACGTTATCTAATAGCAACACGTTTGTCCCATAAGCCGAACTTATCGTAGACTTCAAAATGTTTCTTAATGACGAAAGCTTTGCCGAATCTTTTCTTGATTGATCCTAAATAAATTTCCACCACTGTATAGGCACAATTTGTAGCAAAGATTGGTGTTGCATAAAATTTAGTTACATATTTGCAACAATTGCACAATGTGCAGAGTGCAGTACTGGGAACAATCATGGAAAGGGGGGAAATTGCCCAGAGGGAACAAACATTGAAAACATCGAACGAACAAAGGAATGATGTTAGCGGCAAGATGCTGTGAGGCACACAATACGAGGCCTAATGGTACTTAAAATGTAATTATTAAACTGCACTGGTTATCAATGGATATATTTTTGCTAGTTATTCTTAGCCATTTAAGCATTCTGCCATTGAGATACCATTGTGCAAATACTCACTCACACACAGACAACACAATGGTGGTGTTGATTCCAATCAGCCATAAGGTAATGGACGATTAGTTTTTCAACTGGCAAGTGTGTGTTTTTAAAATGGCAAAAGTTTTACAAGGATAGTGGGAGGTAATAGTTTCCTTGGTTTTTTTTCTATACATCCAAATAGGGACAAATTTAAATGGATCACTTATGATTATGTCCACAAAAAAACTATAACTGCCTACATTCTATGTACCTCATAAGTCCTTGTCTACCATAGTTTGTTTGTTTTGTTCCTTTATGCCATCTTAGCAAGGACTTTTCGCTGTATTATCCCCATTTGCTTGTCATTTTAGGGTTCTGTTTTTTTTGTTGTCCAAAAAACTGGCATGTCCCACTCCCACCGAAAAACGAAAGCAAAGCGAAACGATGAAAAGCTAAACTCACTCGTTTGGTCGGTTGCCTATGAACTTTTCGTATTTTATATAAGTAGTGGTGCCGCATCAACGGAAAACGCCATTTTGGTGGAAACGTCTGATCCTGACACACATTTTCAAGTGAAATACATTTTCCACCAGATTTCAGTTTTTCAGTTTTCATTTTGCTTAAATTGCAAAAAACGTGTCGAAATACTAAAAGCAAACAAAAAGGAAAAAAATTGAGAAAATATTTTCGCGTATTTGGGTTATCGAGCTTTTCATCACTATTTAAATAGTCAAGAAAAACAAGGTACGAATTGAAGCGAATTGCCAAAAAAGTATTGAAATGTAATTGAAAAATAGTTGTTGGTGCGTGTGTGTGAAAGTTTGTTAGTTATGTAAGAGTTGATTATATAACTCAGAACATGTAACATTGCTTGAAATGTTGTGCCTATACTTGTGTTGTAGCTATACCTAACAGAAGAAGAAAAAACTAATCCTTGTGGTATTTTCATGTGGTTTTGATATAAAATTCCTGTTCTAAATTAACATGTCAGAGATTGCGAAAAAGTATAAGTTAACAGGAAGGGATTTATAACTTAAATGATGGCGAAGTGGACCGATATGCCTTATTTTCGAACTTAAAGTAAGTTTGCACAAAATATTACGAAGGCAGATCCGTTCGAGAGTTATCTTGCGCTCCAACCACTACACACGGTGTCAAAGGGGGCTTTGCACATTTCAGGCTATTTTCTCAGGAAGTATGGACTTGCCCCTGGTGAAACTTATAACATCGTATGGGGACAGTGAATACAAGTTGCTACAACAAAAATCAAAGCGATTCGAGAGCAGGTCCTAAACTGAACTTTACCGAAATGTTGTTTGGGAGGTACCCAAAGGAGTGGACCGATTTAGTCCATATTGGAACCTCATCTAAGTCTGGTAGAAATTTCACGATGTGGAAAGTATGGACCAAATCGGTTATTCCCTTAAATAGTTATCGTGTGCACCGAATCGGTTCATTCGTTCGAGAGTTATCGTGCGCTCCAGCCAGCCAGACAGACAGACGGACGGACGGACAGGGCTAAATCAACTCCTAATTGTCTGAAACACATTTCGTCCAAACATACTTGGGGTCTAAACCCATTATTTCGATGATGCACATTTTGCACGTATGAAAGTGTATATACCCTCGTAAGCATGCTGAGGGTATAACAAGTAAAAGCATAAGTAGGCTTTGGCGACAGAGATATACCCTCGACCTCGGACCTAAAGAAGAGAAGCAAACACAATAATTCTGACGTCTATAGGGTTCTTTTCAGTTTTTGGGCCAACTTCTTAAGTAGTGTGAATTTGCCCAGGATAAAAGTTATATCGTTTTAACTAGGGCCGCATACAAAACATGTTGCCAAAAATTTAAAAACCATCCCAGAAGAGTTATTAAACTGCACTGTTTCTAAACTTTGTGTGGGAAGAACCTGAAAGAGTGGTCCTATGTAGACGATATTCGGACATAATACGAGCCTCTAAGAAATAATACGCTGTACAACGTTTGGACCAAATCGGTTTCTCCCTTCGAGGGTTATTTTACGTACTACACAATTTAGTTAATAATGGCAGGCGTTTTTTGGAGATTTTAGGTCATTACCACAGGATGTATGGACTTGCCGCCGAAAAAAATTGCGCGATGATAACAGGGACCGCAAGAAGAACTTTTTGGAGAAAAAAAATCAAAACCATCCGATATGAGCTGAGAAACTGTACTTTTCCCAAATTTTGTGTGGGAGGTACCCCAAAGACGGGACCAATATAGTCCATATTCTAAACTGATACATGACTAAATGAAATAATACGATGTGCAAAGTTTGGACCTACCAGAAACTCCCTGAGAGAGTTATCTTGCGCATTTGTTACTTTAGTTGCACCGTGAAGGTTTCTTTGAAGTGTTTTATGTCATTATCACAGGAAGTATAGACTTGTCCCTGAAAAAAATTGTACCGTTGCAAACGGGACCGTAAAATCATCTGAAAAAAAAAATCAAAACATTCCGAGAGGAGTTCTCAACATTCCGAAGGACTGGTCCGAACCCGATCTATGACTGAATGTAATATCACCATATGCAAAGTTATTAGCTATTCGGTTACTCCCTTTGGGAGTTATCGTGAGCACCATTTTTGCGAACACTTTTTTAACTTTTGTGGGGGATGTACCGGAAGGAGTGGACCGATATGGCCCATCTTCGAACTTAAACTAAGCTTTTGGACAAAATATTACGAATGCCAAATATTGGACCCGATCTGTTGCTTCGTTCCACAGGTACAGGTCGTATTATTTTATCGAAAAGGTTGGAACTTTTTTTTGGGGTGTACCGGAAGGAGTGGGCAAAATATTACGAATGTCAAATGTTGAACCCGATCGGTTGCTTCGTTCGAGAGTTATCGTGCTCACCAGTCAGACAGACGGGCGGATATATATCTTTAGTCTAAAGGCTAAAGGCTAGGAAGGGTATAACAAATTAAACAAGTAAAAAAGTATCAGTCGGCTTTGCAGACAGAGATATACCCGCAGCCTGTGTGAATTGATACTTTAATATTACAAAGGCAAAATTTTTGAACGAATCGCCTGATCCGTTTGAGAGTTATCGTGCGCTTCATTCAGCCACTTTACATGGTTTCATAGGGGTTTTTATCGCCTTGGGGCTATTTTCTCAGGAAGTATGGATTTGCATCCTAAACAACTTGTACCGTCGTAATGGCGGCAGCGAATGTAAGTTATTACAACAAAGATCAAAGCGATTCGAGAGAAGGCCTTAAACTGTATTTTTCGAAATTTTGTGTGGAAGGTACCCGAAGGAGTTGACATATGTAGTCCATATTCTAACTTGATCTATGTCTCGTAGAAATATTACGTCCACCAGCCATTACCACCTGTAACCATATAATTTAGAGCTTTTGGACCATTATATCAAGAAGCATGGACTTGCCCATAATATCGCAGCAAATAGGACCACAAGATGTACATTGGGTTAAAGTTTACAAAGGATCATCGAACAGACCTAAAACAGCACTCAAACAAAAAATGTTGAAATTTTGTAAGAGAGGAACCGGACGGAGTGGACCGATAAGCCAGATCTTCGAATTTCACATAATATTCGAAGAAATATTACGACATGCCACTACACAAGGTTGCCGTAGGGTTTTTTTACAGCTTTCGGGTCATTTTCTCAGGAAGTATAGAACTCATATGTACATCAAAAAACTTGTTCATCATAATAAGGACCTCGAATGCAAGCTGTAAATCAAAACGATTCGAGAGGAGGTGGTCACAAACTGCACTTTTCCGAAAGTTTGTGTGGGAGGTACCCGAAGGAGTGGACCGAAATCGTCCGTGTTCGAACCTAATCTATGTCTAGTAGAAATATTACGATGTGCAAAGTATGGACCAAATTAGTTACTCCCTTCGAGAGTTATCGTGCGCACCATTATAGCGAAAAATTTTGAAATTTTTGAACAGACATACGGACGGACATTGCTAAATCAACTTCAAATTGTCTGAAACAGATTTCGTTCAAACATACTTAGGATCTAAAACCGTTATTTCCATGAGGAACATGGAAATCGGTCGTTCTGCATGTTAGCCTCGCGGCTACTATTATGACGATATCAATTAGGTGTCAAGTCCATATTTCCTGAGACCACCAACTAAACAATTGTGCGCAAAAAAATTTTCGAAGGAAGTATCCGATTTTGCTGACTAAAAACACAAACAAAAAAAACATTGTTCCACAACATCCCTACGGGACAAGGGAGACTTCTCTCATAGGAATGAGTGCACACGATTCATGTTAGCTCAATGATATGGGACCTACTGTTTATCTCCGAGTCCTAACGGCGTGTCTAAAGACACCACTTGTAGAGGAGTTTTACAAGGCTGAAATACTCAGGAAATGTCGCCAACATTACTGAGGGGTATTTTGCCACCGTTGAAAACTGTTTGATGTTGCCTGGCCGGGGAATCGAACCACCGACCTTCTGCGTGCAAGGCGGGCGTGCATACCATTGCACCACGGTGGCACCCAATTTTGCTGACTTCTAATACTTTATTACATGTTATACCCTCAGCATTTATGCTAACTAGGGTATACACACCTTCATACTGACAAAATGTGCCTCATCGGAATAATGGGTTTAGACCCCAAAAGATGACCCTATCGATCCACTCCTTGGAGTGCCACCCACACAAATGTTCAACATTTTTGTTTAAGTGTTCGAGGATCCTTTGGAAAATTTTACCGAACGGTACTCCTAGTATTTCTGTTTACAGTGATAACATGTTTTTCGTGGGCAAGTTCTTTTTTACTGATATAAGGGCCCAAAGGTCTAAATTGAATGGTGACCATATCTGGTGGGCGCCATATCTATCGAGGTGAATGGCTCTCAAAATAAGACCCACTTCCAAAATGGACTATATCGGTCATTTCCTTTAGGTACCTACCCCGCAAAACTTTTGAGCTGAGCATTGCCGGCAGATACTTTCTCACTTGTTTTTATCTACATTTTAATATATTTATATGGCCAAAAATTATACTTCTTGATATAAAAGTTCAAAATTTCTAAAGCCCCCCACTTACCTTAGTCAATGGGGTTTGAGCTTATCTTTTTGTTTATTCTTTTCTTTGGACTCATAATTGTTATGATACAATCCATAACAAATATCCATTGCTTAGTCAATTTTATTCCAATACAGTTCCTTGTCTTATTCAATATTTTAGAAAGAAATTATATTTTTTACTAACCGAAAATTTCTTCACCACCTATTTTCAGGGAATTTTCAAAGCTTTAATCCTTCAGCGGTTATTAAATTTTCTTTTTGTTATTTGCACAATGGACTTCTTATTTAACATCCACAAAACTTTTCAAATATATTTTAGTAGGTACAAATCTGCACTATATAAAAGTTATTTGATATTAATTGTTATTAGAAATTCTTTCACAATTTATAGCGTTTCAATAGATCTCGACATGCGCCAAGTTAAACTGTTAATGAAATACTAAAATATGGATTTCTCAAATTCCTGAGAGTCGTAGCAAAAAAAAAAAAAAAATACATCAATTGTAATTGACATATCATTCACCCGCTGAAAGCTATCAACAGATAGTCCAATAAAAAACGACGGTCAACCGGGAGCCAAGATAAGTGCTGTAGATGTCAGTGGCAACATTCTGATAAAAACCAAAATCGTTATTGTGTTGTCAAAATATGGTGTGAAACATGTTTTTTTTCATTTAACCTACAGAACATTTGGAGGGGCAATTCTGTTTTGTCGTAGTCGCATTGAAAATGCTAAAAATGCTATCAGATTGCATACTGCCTGCCAACGATTGTGTGTTCGAAATTGGTTGATAACGCAGTTAATTATTATTGGCCACAGTTCGTCGGTAGGAGCGTTTAAGTGGCATTAATCTAATAAAGAACCTCAAATACTTGTGATTTGTCAAAGAGTTCCATGAATGTGTGCGAGTGAATGTGCGCCAACCTAATGTTTGTCTATTTAAGTGACAAATTCTATATTAATCTGGAAATATGCGAAGGGTTGTTAATATTGAAATTATTTGTAAACAATGTCCATATTGTTACAATTAATCCAATATAGTTAAGATAACAGGGGCTTATTTACAAATTCATGGGAGGATGTTGAGGGATGGTTCGAAGGGTTTATCGGTTGGTTTTACCAACAAATAAACAAATCGATTAAATGTTGATTTCCCAAAAAAAAAAATCCCTGTCCATAGAGATGATGAGTGATGAGCTTCGTCCTACGAACCCTGAAGACACAGGGCTAGCAAAATTACTCTTGAACTCAACATTTTAATAGCGAAAAAAAATTGCTAAACCACCTTATAGTATATATAATTGTTCCACAAACATCCCAGACGGGACAAGGGAGACTTCTCTCATATCAATGAGTGCACCCCGATTCATATTAGCTCAATGATATGGGACCTACTGTTTATCGCCGAGTCCGAACGGCGTGTCTTTCGACACCACTTTATAGAGAAGTTTTACATGGCTGAAATACTCAGGAAATGTCGCCAGCATTACTGAGGGGTATTTTGCCACCGTTGAAAATTTTGATGTTGCCTGGCCGGAGAATCGAACCCATGGCCTTCTTTGTGCAAGGCGGGTGTGCATACCATTGCACTACGGTGGCACCCAAACGGTAGCAAACAAAGCGAAACCACCTTATGTAAATTAAATTAAGTAAATTGTGGACAACGGTTAAATATCTCTGGAATCCGGGATAGAAGGGCGATATAGAAGAGTATATTAATTCTAGGCTTGATAGTGACAGATCCGATGTGGTGCGCGTGTTATATTAACCGACAATTTGTAGATCAAACCGAGGGTGATGGGGCGAAGAGAAGTATGTTACTCCGTATTTCAGCCCTCTCAGCATTCGAAAGTCATTCGAAACGGGAAATCATCCAAAGCGTTGGCCCCCCGGAATCTCAATGGTAATGCTTAAGCAATTGGATGAGCTGGAGCTGAATAATATTTGACAAGTGTCCTCAATTTATTGTTGTTAGTACCCGAAGCCTGGAACGTTGGCAAGATAATCCCGCTACTGAAGCCAGGTAAGGGTGCTAGCAGAGGGGAATCATATAGGCCGATCTTCCCCTGTTCACCAATAACGAAGAGTTTAAAGGCACTACTCCTCCCCATGATAATTAGCAGTTTTCCAGATGCCCAACATCAACATTGATTCCGGAAAATGCAGAGTATCACAACACCATTAAACGCCACATCCACACATATCAGGTGAAGACGCAACTAGAGCAGTCATTGTTGATATTGAAAGCCCGTAAAGGGAAACTAGAGTTCCAGATCTTTGGGAACTGTTTATCATCTAACATTCTGAATACCCACACACATCACACGACATAAAGATCTAATGTACGCGGATGATTCCACAATCTTGGCATCGGATCCTATCGTTGGTGTGATGCTTAGGTATGTGGTAGGTTCAATACCTACATAGCTGATTTAGTGCAGTTGATTTATCAGAGGAATATAATATCTGAATCTAAATCTACTGTCACAGCTGAAATGAGGCTTCCTCTGAATATATTGGTGGATTGTGTCCTGATTGTGATGAAAAGCTACACCAAGATATTGGGTGTAATATTCGATAATATGTCAAAGTAGTCCGGGCAAGCCACAGCTATTTGGGAGAAGATCAGGAGAAGGAATAAATCGCTGGCAGGGACCACTAGGGGTGCTGACAAAGAAACCTTGTTGGCCTCTTATAATGCAATAGGTCGGTTTATGGTAAGCAATGTGGATCCAGTGCTTTATGCAAGTGATAGCGCTATGCAGTTAAAGAATATTCAAACCCGCCAGAGTACCGTCCAGAGGACTGCAACAGGACTTTCTCCTCATAGCACCTGTGGACCATATATGAGGAGGCTTGATTTTACCGGTACTTTAGCACAATAAGATGTTGTCGATGCAAAAAATTATGCAGCGCGGATGAACATACACATCAGGGAATATCTAGAGAGTGAGGTCCAAAGGTGCAAACGAGAATCTCTAGATCAGCAATCCCATTATGCATTCCGTAGCTGAGACTTTGTTCTTAAACTGCTTACTTCAGACAAAGAAGCATTTGTTAGCCTGTGTCATTCTTTTTCTTATTTCACAGTTGATGTTATTTGTTGTGTTTATGGCGGTGCCGAGGTAGACGAAATCTTTACTCACCTCAAAATTATAGGAGCCAACTTTCACAGTTAGTCCGAGTTCTACGAACGCATTGCGCGTCGATACCATCAATTTGGTCTTGCCGCCGTTCACCGCCAGACCCACTTTAGAAGATTCTCCTTTATGTTTCATGGTGTAAATATAGGCAGGATAAGCTAGTAACATATGGCTGTTGCTGTAAATTATGCCATTTCTTTTGACGTTTGCATCGGATCTCGAATACAGGGGTGCCAAGGTGGTGGTTATCTCGGTACTTGTGGTGATTTTTGACGTACAAAAAGCACTGTTTAAGCTGGAATGTCAACTTTTTTAAGGTACAAATCGCTACAGACCTAGGGTTCGTATGTGGTTGTAGCGATTTTTACCTCGGAATAGTTGGCATCCCCGGTTGAATATATCAAACGAAAGGTTGTCAACTTATCTGAAACCTCCTTTGGTACTATACTGTTCGTAGAGGTTCTAACCTATTTTAACTGAGTACCGAGAATCAGTTAGAGTCATCTTACAAAGCCGAATGAGCTTTGCGGGAATTCTAAATTCAGACATGACTTGAATTACCTTTGAACGTTGGGGGCTGTTAAAGGCTGCTCTGTAATCGACAAAAATATGGTAAGTGTCCATTTGCATCTCTTGGGTATTTTCTAGGATTTGCCGCAGGGCAAATGACTGGTCAATGGTGGATTTGCCAAGTCTAAAGCCACATTAATATGACCCAATTATTTTGTTAACCATTGGCTTTAGTCGTTCGCACAATATCCCAGAAAATTTATTATAAGCAAGCATTCCAATCGTCGGGAACGCGTTCTTCCTGCCAAATTGTGCTAACTAGCGTATGTATCAGCTATCGGCTACCTTATCAGCGTTTCGTCTATGGTTTTGAACAGCTCGTCTGGTGAGAAATCGCTACCTGCTGCCTTATTATTCTTCAACCGCTTTATTGGTGTTTTTACCTCATCTTGGCCGGGCGGTATACATTTCATACCATCATCTAGGATTGGTATCTTCGTCGTCATTGCTAGTGTTGGATACCAACCGTTTGGAAAAATGCTCTTTCCATATGCTTTTGATTGAGACATCTCTAAAACATGGTTTTTGAACGCTTTTACAGCATCTTCAGGCAACAAAAATCATTGACCACGAAATCATTGGATCCCCAGTCAGGGCTGTACGACGGATGACCCATCAATTCCACTTTTTGTCCGGTCAAACAGGCGCTGGTTTGAATCGATGTGTGAGAGCCCATATTGTCATGATGCAGAATGATCTGTCTTCTCTTTCGTTCGTTTTTCGAACTTCTCAGGTGACTTCAGGCAAACACATTATAGTGTACCATAGTCACCACACGGTCAGTTTTTCTGAAGAAACAGGCAACCTTTTGCTTCGAAGTGCTTCTTACATGAAGAACTTTCGTTTGATTTGGCTCGCTTTCGAAGACCCAAATGGCCGATTCCTGCATTGTTTCAGGCTCCTAAGCATATATCGTAGATTCGTCGTCTTTGGCGATCTTATAAACGTCGTTTGAAGCACCGCGATCGATTTTATGCACAATTTTTTGAACCAATTCACAGGAGCCTTTTTGTGAGCTATTGTCCAATTTTGCTGGATCTAACGAGAAAAATCCATTTATGCGACCAGGTGGAATAGATGCCCAAGGATGCCTCTATCTCACGGTATTTAACATGGCGATCTCGCAATATCCGTTCATGCACGGCATATTTTTTTCTGGCACAACGACCAACGGCCTTCGTTTTTTGGCGAGTGCCGACCACGGTTGAATTCATTAAACCAGTTTTTCATAGTCCTATAGGATGGTCCTTTATCTATATACAAAGATTAAATTTGTTCGATACACTCTTGCGGTGATTACCTACTTCAAAAGTTGGACGAAAATTTTCATAAGTAAATTCCTTTTTTTGCAAAGTGATTTTTTTCAAGTCACTGTAAACAACACATAACATGGTCGGACGACAAACTGTCCTGAGTAAGCCAAGGCTAAAAACTGCCAAACTATCCAAAAAAAATTCAAATGGCGCCTGGGAATACGCGGTGCTTCCTAGACCAGCTAGTTTTCGTGCAGTCCTAGTATCAGCTACCAAATTACTTTGGTGATCTCTACAAAAACCAGTCAGGTTGATGTTTTACTCTTTGGTAGAATTTTCGGACTTAATTCTCGATAATTTCACCCTCCCGCTTTTCTTCTTTCTTTCCCATTCTCCCGCTTGTTAAATATATTTTTGGTATGTTCATCCTTGCCTTCAGTTGGAGCATGAACGCCAATGTTAAAGAATTTGGTTTTTATCCCTATTGTGGCAAGTCTATTATTCACTGGGGTGAAGCTGGAGACCAGATGTTTTAACCTCCCACCAACAACAAATCCGCAACCAAACGCATGATTTATGTTATGGCCGCTTTAGGTGTTATTGTGACGCCTTCCCCAATCCATAGTAATTCCTGCATGACAGTAATATAGCATATATATTTTTCAAGTACATCTGGCGTAAACTGCACCTTCTCTATAAAGCAGCGACGACCGCAGAAATACAACCAAAGCGAAGACATGTATGAACGTATGAGTGAAAAAAGCAACAACCACATTATGTTTTTGTTTGTTTTCATTTATTTACACTGTACGTGAGAGAGAGAAGCAAATGCAAAAACAACTCAGTGGGCGCCCTCACTATACGATCTAAGCAAAGAAGCTCGTCCCTGCTATAAAGAGTGCAAACATTCCAGGTGCAGATTCGCAGATCAAAGTCCTTAAAACGTTTGCGGGGGCCAGGGGCCAAGAAATTTCTCCACTTAAAATTGTCAAGATAGGTGCATGTTTTGGAATAGCCCTCATATAAAGGTAACCCCGATTTTTGGTATTTTGAGGATTTTGGCTAAAATTTTTAACCAAACTAGCCGTTATTTGACACTTGAGGTTATCAGCGATTACGAAACTTCTCCATCAAAAATCGTCCACATAGGTCCATGTTTTAGTATATCCCCCATAAAAAGCTACCAAGAGATTGAATAAATTTTTAGATTAATTTTTTTGATTAAATTTATTTGGGGTATCCTTGGTTGAACAATTTTACTAGGCCAATGTGCAATCCAAGTTTTTGACGTTCTTATGGGTGAACGCGCGACATATGTTACCTCAATACCTTTTAACGGGTGTTAAAGCCAGCTCCGCAGGTAACACCACGAGAAGGTCAATTTTCACTTGAGATTAAAGAGAGACCAAGATGGATCCTGGGCATTGTAAACGGTCAGGGCCGTTGCTTGGTATCTTTTATCCCCTACGACCCCTCCCATTAACTGTATACTATGGAAAATTTTCATAAATTTGTCGATGGACATCAGAGATGGTCTGTATGACGATTTTTTAGGTTTTCGACGGTAAGAAAGTTGTAAACGTCGAAAACGTAATATACCCGTAGGAAACGTATAAAAAATAGTAAACGTCATAAACCTCAAAAAAATGCATGTTACTATCATATTTATACCCTCAGCATTTATGCCAAAGAAGGTATATACACTTTCATACGGGCCTCATCGAAATAACGGTTTTAGACCCCAAGTATGTTTGGACGAAAAGAGTTTCAGAAAATTTGGAGTCGATTTAGCACGATAACTCTCGAGCGGATGAGCCGATTTGGTCCAAGATTTGGATTTCGTAATATTTTGTCCAAACTTAGTTTAAGTTCGAAGATGGGCCATATCGGTCCACTCTTTCAGGTACCTCCCCCATAAAAGTTCGAAAATGTTCGGAAAAAGTTGTGCGCACTATAACTCTTGAAGGGAGAAACCGATTTGGTCCATACTTAGCACATCGTGAAATTTCTACCAGACATAGATGAGGTTCCAATATGGACCCTATCGGTCCACTCCTTCGGGTACCTCCCACACAAAATTTCGGAAAAGTTCAGTTTAGGACCTGCTCTCAAATCGCTTTGATTTTTGATGTAACAACTTGTTTTTGCTGCCCCCACTATTACAAGTTTTATCAGGTACAAGTCCATACTTCCTGAGAAAATAGCCCGAAGTTGTAAAAAACCAAGTGTAGTGGTTGGAGCGCACGATGACTCTCGAACGGATCTGCAGATTGGGTCCAACATTGTAATATTTTGTCCGAACTTAGTTAAAGTTCGAAGATGATCCATATCGTTCCACTCTACAGGTACCTCCCCCACAAAAGTTCAAAACTTATCACTAAAATGGTGCATACGATAACTCTCGAAGATAGTAACCGATTTGGTCAATACTTTGCACATCGTTATATTTCTACGAGACGTAGATCAGGTTCGAAAATCAATGTCAACTCCTTCGGGTACCTCTCACACAAAATTTCGGATAAATGCAGTTTAAGGTCTGCTATCGAACCGATTTGATCTTTGCTGTAACAATTTTTATTATCTGCCATTGCAACGATACAAGTTTTTTCAGTGGCAAGTCCATATTTCCTGAGAAAATAGCCCGAAAGCTGTAAAAACGTTCGATATTATGTTTTTCGTGGGGAAGTCCATGCTTTCAGACCAACTGAAATGAATGGTGGGCACCATATCTATCAAAAAGAATGACTCCCAAAATAACATCCACTTCCAAAATGGATTATGTCTTTCCATTCCTTCAAGTCCATCCTCCGCAACACTTTTGAGCTTCAAACCAAATATAATTCTTGTCGGCAAATTCCAAAAATGGGCCACAAAATACGGTGTTCACGGTTACATCATAGATGAGAAAAATCACAAAACAAAAAAAACGCCGGAGGAATTTTTAAATAAATCGCGATTCAAGTTGACATTTTTAGGGGTTTCTTAGGTTTTCACGATTTTGCATAGAAACCGAAAGTCCTATCAATATGGGACTAAAGAAAATGTTGTATCTATGAAAATTCTCTAAAAGACTGGCCTTTATGATAATTTCGTAGGTTTTACCGTTATTGAGATATAGAAGTTCAAAATGGGACAATGCATTGACTGTATCGCTTCCCTATAAAACAATGTCATACATGGTGCGCCTAAACTAATGTATTGTCCCAATTTGAACTTTTATATCTCAATAACGGTAAAACCTACAAAAATCCCATAAAGGTCAGTCTTGTAGAGAATTTTCATAGCTGCAACATATCCCAGCAAAATAAATTGGAAGTAGTGCAATGTAGACTAGTTCTTTCACGGCATGTTTTTATGCACTTCAAACGGAGTCGTGAAAAAGGCACTCCATTCCTCACATTTTAACCGCATTTGGATGCAATCCAAAGAATCACATCCATTTGTCACATTTTAACAACATCCGGAGGCAGTTCAACGGAGTCGTGAAAAAGGCACTCCAATTCCTCACAATTTAACAGCACCCGCATGCAGTGCAAACGGAGTCGTGAAAAAGGCACTCCGTTCACTACATTTTATTAGCAGTTGTTAGAGATCCCTACATGTACATAAATCAGTTTGTACATCTCTACAGGCAGCGGAATACATCTCCAAAAGAGATAATCGTGTTAACATTTCCAAACATTTGTTAATACCAACTAAATAATATTTAATTTGTGAACATTTTTCCGGTAACTCACGAGAAGAAAATTTCCCAATGGAGTGCTGTTGGAGTACATGTCGAAATCTTAACTGGTGATGGGAAGACAATATCAAACCCATTTAGCAGATGAAGCAAAAGTACTTAAGCTTGGATTAAATGAAGGTCGGAGGAAACACACATGTTTGCGATTGAATTCAATAGAGAATTTTCATAACTTGTGTTAATTTAATAAAGTTATTAATATTTTTGTTTTACACAAATAATAAATGCATTTTATTTTGTTATTCAAAACACGTGCTTTGGACTGCCTCCTATTCTACCCCAAAGGGTCAGTTAAAATGCAATGCCAAAGGGTCAGTTAAAATGCAGTGCCAAAGGTTCAGTTAAAATGCAATGCCAAAGGGTCAGTTAAAATGCGGTGCAATGGAGTGCCTCTTTCCGGGGTCACTCCCTTGTAAAAATCATGAGTGAAAATGCATAATTTGATGCACTTCCAAATCACTTGTACATATCATTTAACTGCCTCTTTGGAGGCAAACTTTTCGCTGGGATTCTTTAGTCCCATTTCGATAAGACTTGCGATTTCCTAGCAAAAACGGAATAACTTAAAAACACCTAAAAATGTCAACTTGAATCGCGATTTTTTTGTCTTTTAATTTTTCTCATCTATGAACATTGTAGTTTCAGAATCCACAAAAACTTCCCAGGTGTAAGCACCTTCCATTTAAGGTTGGTTCAAGAGCACCGTGTGTTGTGTGCTCTAATTAAACAGTTTTCGAAGAACTTGTGGTGAATTTATATTTGAAAAACATACAAAACCCAGCTCGGACTTTGTAGAATTGCTTATTTTTAACACTTTAAACTGAAATACGTAATCAAGATAAGTTATTGGTTGCTTATGTTGTATGTGAAAATTCGTGAGAGCTCTATGGCTATGGTCTAGTGAGAATATATGTATATATATATATATAAAATAGAAAAATGTTTGTATGTTTGTTTGTTTGTTTGAAATTTATAGACTCAAAAACCGCTAAACCGATCTTGCTGATATTTTCAGGGTATATTACTACATCGCCTGAAAGTAACATAGGCTATAAAAAGTTTCGAAATTCCGCTCTGATCCGGAGATATAGCATCAGAATCGGAGGTACCTCCAAAAAATTTAAATTTTGTATGCAAATATCTATAGAACGGTTACAGATACAAACTCCAAATTTGAAATGTGTGATGGATTTTAGCCTAAAAATAAATGTGCCAAAATATATCGAAATCGGTCCAGATTTGGATATATAGCTCCCACATATATTTTCGTCCGATTTCAAGTATTTGATGTACCAAACACGCTATATATGTCCGATTTCCATGAAATTTGGAATGTGTGAGTAAATTTGTTGTAGAAATGAGTATGCCAAATTATATTGAAATCGGTTCAGATTTGGATATAGCTCCTATATATATTTTCGGCCGATTTCCTGTATATGATGCACCCAACCCACTATGTAATGTGTGACTAAATTTATTGTAGAAATGAGTATGACAAATTATATTGAAATCGGTTCAGATTTGGATATAGCTCCTATATATATTTTCTTCCGATTTTATGTATTTGATGCACCCAACCCACTATGTATGTCCAATTTCAATGAAATTTGGAAAGTGTGACTAAATTTGTCGTAGAAATGAGTATGCCAAATTATATTGAAATCGGTTCAGATTTGGATATAGCTCCTATATATATTTTCTTCCGATTTCATGTATTAGATGCACCCAACCCACTATGTATGTCCAATTTCAATGAAATTTGGAATGTGTGACTAAATTTGTTGTAGAAATGAGTATGCCAAATTATATTGAAATCGGTTCAGATTTGGATATAGCTCCTATATATATTTTCGGCCGATTTCATATATTTGATGCACCCAACCCACTATGTATGTCCAATTTCAACGAAATTTGGAATGTGTGACTAAATTTGTTGTAGAAATGAGTATGCCAAATTATGTTGAAATGGGTTCAGATTTGGATATAGCTCCTATATATATTTTCGGCCGATTTCATGTATTCGATGCACCCAACCCACTATGTATGTCCAATTTCAATGAAATTTGGAATGTGTGACTAAATTTGTTGTAGAAATGAGTATGCCAAATTATATTGAAATCGGTTCAGATTTGGATATAGCTCCTATATATATTTTCGGCCGATTTCATGTATTTGATGCCCCAAAGACGCTATGTATGGCCAATGTGTAACTAAATTTGATGTGGAAATAATTATTGAAATCGGTGTTGATTTGACTATAGCTTCCATATTTATTTCAATGAAATTTGTGCGGTATCTATATCTATAAAAGAGGAAAATGTTTGTACGTTTGTTTGTTTGAAGTTTATGGACTCAAAAACCGCTGAACCGATCTTCCTGAAACTTTTAGAGTATATTACCACATGGCCTGAAAGTGTCACAGGCTATATAATTCTTAAAAGTTCCGCCCCGATCTGGAGATATAGCCTCAGGATCGAAAGGTACCTCCAAAAAATGTAGACTTTGTATGCTGATATCTAACGAACGATTATCGATACAGTCTTCAAATTTGGAATGTGTGACGGAATTGGGTCTAAAAATAAATTTGCCAAAATAATTTGAAATCGGCTCAGATTTAGATATATATTTTCGGCCGATTTAATGCATTTGATGCATAAAACACGTTTTGTATGCCGAATTCCAATGAAATTTGGAATGTGTGACGGAATTTATTGTAGAAATAAATGTTCCAAACAATTTTGAAATCGGTTCAGATTGGGATATAGCTCCCATATACATATATTTTCGGCCGATTTCATGTATTTTCTACACCGAACACGCCATGTATGTTCAATTTTGACGAAATTTGGAATCTTTGACGAATTGATCCTAGAAATTAGTTTGCCAAATTATAATGAAATCGGATCAGATTTGGATTTACCTCCAATATATATTTTTGGCCGATTTCATGTATTTTATGCAGTAAACACCTTATGTATGTCCAATTCCAATGAAATTTGGAATATGTGGCGGAAATTGGCCTACAAAAAAAATGGTAAATTATATTGAAAGAATTTCAGTCAAAAGAATTTCAGGAAATGCACGAACGTACAAATCCATTGATACTGTGGCAACTGAAGACGACGGGGTTACCTATCCAGTTGAATTCCTAAATTCGTCGGATCTTCCAGGCTTTCCACCACATAATTTAGTGCTAAAAGTTGGTGTTCCTATTATTTTTATTAAGAAACATAGACCGACCTCGCCTATGCAATGGTACAAGGTTAACAGTAAAAAAACTACATAACTATTTAATTGAGGCAACGATTATTACTGGGAAGTATATAGGTTCAGATGTACTGCTGTTGCTAATAGCAACAGAAACGCCCTTCAATTTTAAAAGATTGCAGTTTCCTGTACGTTTGGCATTTGCAATGACTATAAATAAATCCCAAGGACAGACTCTTCGTGTATGCGGCCTAAATTTAGCATGTTCTTGCTTTTCTCATGGTCAGCTCTACGTTGTATGTTCACGTGTTGGTAGACCGGCCGATTTTTTGTTTACGCTCCTGAAGGAAAAACAAAAAACATTGTATATCCTAAAGCATTACAATAAATACTTTACTTTAAATTTTTGAATTTGATTTCTTTCTGATTTCAAAAAATCCGTAAAATTTCAAATGCATATCAATCTAAAGGGGTAGTGAAGCGCACCGGGTTCAGCTAGTGGTATATATATATGGATCGTCACATGCACGATTTTCCGTGGTCCAAAATAATACAATGATGGGAGCAACTCCAGTTTTGGAGAAATGTGCGAAATGATAATAATAATTATTGTAACAGACATACTAACATTTCTTATTTTCCTCCAAATTGTCTGAAAAGCATCAAAACATGTACACTTACCATAACATTTTATGGACGAGACATGTACTTTTCTGTAAATTTTTATGACCTCGATATAATTTTTTAATATGACATATTTTTAACATATAGCCAATGGCTACTGTCAAATTTAATATGTTTTATTCGTTTACACCCAAATGTTTAATGTTAATGTACAAATTTCTTGGCAAAACGACACATATTTTGACACAAATTGCAACAACAGTCAAGCATTTGTCATATACGGGTATAACATATTTTCAACAACATAAAATCAAATTGTGCTCTTGTTATAGCAATGTCCTTCTTCTTTGTTATTGGTATCCTTGAAGCGAAAAAAAATAATAGAAAAATCCTTCAGATTGTTTGTGGCAAATAAAATTGTAATCTCATAACTATAGGGAAGGTTGCTTCTTCCTCCCTCTCCTGATGACCTATTTAGATGATGAATGATGGAGCAAAAGAAAATTACTCCATTGAAAACTAATGTCCTTTTTAAAATGTTTATATTTCTCCCATATTTATTTTGATGAAAAAAAAAAATGATAAACTTAGCCACATTCTTAAAGCTTAATATTAAATTTTGCCAAGAACTGATTAAGTCCTTTTTAATCCTTTTAAATTCAAGCATTTGTTATTTTTATGAAATACTCATATAAAATAAGGGACAACTTATACACACTGCCACAGCATGCTTTATAGATAAACAATTACTTAAGCTACGCAAAGTTTACTTTTTAAAATCAATGCAAAAAAACGAAATCCCCTCCCCAGTCCCCTTAAAAAATGTCTAACAAAAAAGGTGTGTCCTTGTGAAAATTCCCCAAAACAAAAACAAAACTACACATTTATTTAAAGCGCCAAACTCCGCCCTCTTTTTACATAAAAACAATATGGCCTTTGCTGTGTGACGTCATCATTTTTTTGTGTGTGGAGCATCAAGGATGCCACAGTTCGTTCGTTTGGGGATAGCTTCTTATATACAGCAGCATGACAAAGTAAATGTACGCTATGCGCAGTTCATTGCAAATTGGGGGATTATATTTCATTTAAAGGGGGGTTGTTGGGGATGCGTTTGGGGGCTCCTGCTGATACGAAGCCATTTTGAAATAATGGCTTCGTAGGAGACTTAAACATAGCATATACCACACAGCTCCTCAGAACGTCGAACAGTAAAGCAGCTCTTTCCTTTTTGTGTCCGTCCCGAATTTCTTTGTAAAACGGCTGGAGTTCAGATTGTGAAAAAAAATTTTAAAAATATTTTCACATACAATTTTGTGATAAATTCCAAAAAAAAGAACAGAGAACAAATTTTAAATTTTTTCTTCATAAAAAGTGCTTTAAATCTTTAACAGATTCCTTTGATTTAAAATCCAAACAAGAGAAAAAAGTGAGAAAGAAATGTTTTGAAATGTATAACCTATAAATGTTAACCAACAACTAACTAACATTAGATGGCTTTTTTAGTTGGAAATAAAAAAAAAACTCAAAGGAAAAAAATGTTTAGTTTAAAATGTAGTGCTTATTGACACAATGTATTGATGAATAATACTTATAAATTTATTTTTAAAGAAAAATATTTTTTATTACTAATATGTTTTACATTTTTGTTTGCAATAACTAATCGAATCATTTGCTCTTTACGTTGAATCACTCATTTGTTACGTTCGATTTTTTTACATATATTTTTGTCTTATTAATAACTCAAATCGTTCATTCAGCTCAAAACTTTGCATTTCTTTCTATCGACATCGTTATTGTAAGAAATCAGTCAAAGTGATTTTCTTAAGGCAATACATCGAAGATCTCCGCAAAATAATTGGTAAGATTATCATTTCTCTATACTGGCTTTAAAGAAACCAAACCAAAAAAAAAAAAAATAAAAAATAAAAAAAAGACTACAACAACAACAAAAACACGAACAATAAAACTTACAACAACAAATAAAATGGCAAAGGATACAAACAACAACTACTACTAGTACATTAAAAGTCTCACTACATAAAAATCCCTGTTCCCCCATTCCCTAATTCAAATGTCATTTACATAAAGCATTCTCCTACATTCTCCTACACACTCACTCACACATTTGCGCACTTGCATTTTATCCTGTCTGCTACTGTTATCACAGCCTCCTCCCTCCCCCACCAATGTATAACATTCACATTTAACCTTCACAAGTCCTTGTAAATAAACGACCTTATTTTTTTGGTCCTCCTCTTCATTCCAATAAAGTCCGAGAGAAAGACAAGGCAAACATTTTGTCATTTCCATAATTATCATATCCTTCTTATTTTCTCTTTCTATCCATGGTTTATATACAGTGTTATTGTTATATAATCAAGGATTTTTAGTGCATGTCCTTTGTACAAAAGTTAAATTTAAAACAAAAATGTTGTTAATTGAATTAAAAATTATTTTTGCATTTTCATTTCGTTTCAGAGGAGAAAATGTCGCTCAATCCAAACGGGTACAAACTTTCCGAAAAAACGGGCAAATTAACAGCTTTTGGTAAGTACACCTATTTTATGAAAAGTTGTATATACCCATCATTACTTCATGCATTACCGAGTAATGAGTGCTCATTACACTCCGCATTATCAAGCAGTACATATATAATGGTTTACACATATTTACTTACTTCCCTACGTACTACTTACTTACTGAATAATGAGTACGATGGCACAGAGCTAGTGTGTCTGACTACAAATCCTAGGGTTGTGTGTTCAAAGCTCACTGTCGGCATGGGATTTTTTAAATAATATTACGAAGATATGTTGATGTAAATATACCCAGCAAAATTTTCGATGCCAAAGATGTCATTCAATCATGGGTGAAAGTGATCCGGCATGTCATCTTTTTAGCATCTTCATCGATGAATTTTATATGAGCGTGGACCCCAAAAGATGCTATTCATTTTTGGATCCAAAGCATGTCATTTACACTAATGCCTTGACATGTCATTTTCACCAATGATTTGGCATGTCATTTCCACCAATGCTTTGGCATGTCATTTTCACCAACTCTTTGCAATGACATTATCATTACGACGAGAGTTTTAAAAACGTTGTTTGTGATTTCGAGTCTCCGACAACATGAAGCCTATTGTAAATAATTAATATTATATATTTAGAAAAATGTTATAAATAAAAACACAATATTCATCTCTATTGGATCGATAGAATGGGTTCAAATGCTGGTGAAAAGATCGGATCTTTCACGACTTCCTTTGCATGGGTTCAAATGCTGAGGAAAAGATCGGATCTTTCACGACTTCCTTTGCATTTGTTCAAATGCTAATGAAAAGATCGGATCTTTCATGACTTCATTTGAACCAATGCAAAAGATGCCATGAAATCACGTCATCGCATGGAACCCCTTCCCTCAAATTTTGCTGGGTATGTATGTGTTTAAACAACCCTTACTGTTCGTACGAGTGGCCTAATATATAGTGTGTTTGGCTACAAATCAGAAGTTCGTGTGTTCAAAACCAGTAAAGACCGAAAGACAAGAAAATGAAGAAAAAAAAAACAAAAAAGTGGAGTGTTGAATTGGAATATGTTTTCACCTCAATTGTTCTAAAACAGAATATTTTTTAGCTGTTTTTCCGATTACCGGTACGTGGTTAATTAAATATGTACTTACACAACATATGTATTTAAGCAAATACTTCCTTCCTATGACATCCCCATGTAATAATAATGACATTTACGGTCAATTTGTAAGTAGTTGCAACTGTCAAAATTTACTGAATAAAGTCATTACTTGGTAATCACTTTTTTTGCTGGGTAGCCACGAGCCCATTACAATTCAAATGTGAAATAACTTCTCCAGCCAATGACATTTTCAAGATATCGTTGATAAGTATTGGAATCTATAGCCAATTTCCAAGCTCTACTACACGAACAGCTTTGAAATGACAAAGAGAGCAGCCCAATTCTGAAATGGAATAACGTTGTTACGAACATAGTACACCTTACAGGTACCTTCTTATATGACTGAATAATTCATGGGAATTTGTAGACACTGAAAGATTTAGGAGGCTGTCCAGCCAGATCCATGGACATACAAAAAGCTTGCACTGCAGCTAGTTGACAATTTTGTGATTAGGTCTAGAATATTTTTGAGAAATTGCAGAATCTTGCCTTACAGTGAGTCAAATAGAATTAGTCGGCTTTGATAATAGCTGAATACCCTCAGCCTATGACCTTACAAAAACCAAGAAGAACAAGTAAAAAAGTGTCAGTCGGCTTTGCCGACAGATATATACCCTCAGCCAATGTGAAGTGAAACTTTCACCTACGGACAGATCGAATGTATTTAAGGTCTCTTCAGAATTTTGTGGCCCTTTTTGGACATTTGAACTTGCCGACAAAAATGTGGATTAGGAATAAACTGCACTAAGACACAAATGTTAAACCTGTGTGGGGAGGTACCCTTAGGGACGACCAATCTAAATTTTGACAAAATAATTGGAGATCCAAAGTTTGGACCAAAATGGTTGCCCCATTCAAGTGATATCGTACTAGCATTTTTGTGACATTTTTTAAATATTGGGGAGAAGTACCGAAAGTTTTAGACCGGTATTGCCCCATGAAACTAAGTTTGGATATAATATGACGAAGACCAATTGTTGAACCAAATCTGTTGAACAGTTCGAGGGTTATCGTGCTCTCCGACCGCCACATATGTTGACAGAGGGGTTTTTTAAACCTTTCGAGCTGTTTTTCCAATAAATATGGACTTGCCCTAGAAAAAACTTTTACAGTCGTAATGGAGGTAGCGACTGCAAATCGCTTCAACAAAAATCAAAAATCTAGGCCACAGCCAATCTATCTATCATAACTACTGAAAAAGTAGGCATTGCAATTCATGAAGGTAAACCCCCTTTGATTGTACATGCGTATGTATTGAGAAATTGATTTGTAGACAAGACACTAGGGTGACTTGATAAAGAAAAAGACTTCAATAAAATACTTCATATTTACAAAATTGTAAAAATGTGTGTATAAATCAGTGTCGACCACAATATTTCCATCAATACTAAAGCATATGCCTATGCATGGGTGAAAAAAAACAACAACCACATGATATTCATCGTTTGTTTATATACACTTACACTGTACGTGAGGGAGAGAAGCAAATGCAAAAACAACTCAGTGGGCGCCCTCACTATACAAAAAAGCAAAGAAGCTCGCCCCTGGTATAAATAGAAGTTATCAAAATCAGCCTTTGTCTTCTAGCCATTAATTAACATTCAAAATACCCCTGACGAGCTTTGGCAACCACCAAGCGAAACGGTCCGTAGGGTAATTGGTCGAATGTGTGTTGTGGTATAACGCTAGAATTCATTTTTCAAAACAAAACTCCTTAGGCCATGTTAGCTCGATTAATCCATAAAAAAATCAAAGTGATTCGAGAGCAGGTCTTAAAGTGAATTTATCCGAAATTTTGTGTGAGAGGTACCAGAAGGAGTAGACAAATATAGTCCATATTCGAACCTGACCTATATCTGGTACACGCAGAGAAAAAATATTTTTCGCTTTTGTTGGAACAAAAATGTTTGTTTTGGTTCCAAAAATGTATTTGTTTTGTTCAAACATTGTAAACCAAATCCAAAAATACCATCTTTTGTTACAAACATAGAAAACAAAAACAACTTTCGAATATCCGCAATATTGTAAAAATCGTTAACAATGCCGATTGTAGGAACTATCATAATCTACTTTTGTTTACTAAAAGTATTGTCAACCCAGAAAAACCAGCCCAAAAATGTTTGATTTGAGTGTATATACTTCTCATATACACTTTTCACATAATTTGGATATAAATGTCGCGTATAATATTGCAATCATTGATGAACACAAAATATATGGTTTGCTGCATTGGCTGACAACAAAGACAAACAAAAAGCCACAAGCACCCACCACAACATAATAATTAAACACCATAACAAACTCCGGTATAACACCAAACCTCAAAGCACAATGAAGATAGAAGAATGAACAAAACAGAAACAAATAAAAACAAGAGTCTCATTGTTGGTATACATACACACAAAAACAAAGATAAAGGCATCATGTCATACAAACAAAACTCACCATAACTGTTTTTTTTCAACACGGCATCGAATAGCGAGAGAAGAGAAAAAATTGTCGAAGAAAAGAGAGAACTATTGTCCAGTTGACAAAAACTATTTTTGGATTTAACAAAACCCAATTGTTGGAACCACAATACTACATTTGGAATTTAACAATATCTTTACAATACATATTTTGCTCTTCGAATATTGTTGGATCAATCATATTTTTTCTCTGCGTGTAGATATATTAGAATGTGCAAAGTATGGATTACTCCTTTCAAGAGTTATCGTGCGCAAAATTTTTCGAGCATTTTCGAAGTTTCGAGCTACCTGAAGGAATGGACCGATATAGACCATCTTCGAATTTAAACTATGTTTTGATGAAATATTACGAAGGCCAAATTTTGGACCGAATCGACAGATCCGTTCGAGAGTTATCTTACGCTCCAACCACCACACAAGGTGTCATAGGGGTTTTTGCACCGTTCCGGCCATTTTCTCAGGAAGTATGGACTTGCCCCTGATGAAACTTGTACCGTGGTATGGGGGGAAGTGAATACAAGTCGTTGCAACCAAAATCAATGCGATTCGAGAGCAGGTCCTATACTGAACTTATCCGAAATTTTATGTGGGAGGTGCCCGAAGGAGTAGACCTATTGAGTTCATATTAGAACCTCATCTAAGTCTGGTACATATTTCACGATGTGCAAAGTATGGACCTAATCGATTACTCCCTTAAAGAGTTATCGTGCCCACAAATTTTCCGAACATTGTGGAACTTTTGTGGGGGAGGTACCGGAAGGAGTGGACCGATATAGCTCATATTCGAACTTAAACTAAGTTTGGACGAAATATTACGAAAGACAAAATTTGATTCGAATCGGTTCATCCGTTCGAGAGCTATCGTGCGCACCAGCCAGACAAACAGACAGACGGACGGACATTGCTAAATCGACTCCAAATTGTCTGAAACACATTTCGTCCAAACATACTTGGGGTCTAACACCATTATTTCGATGAGGCACATTTTGCCCGTATGAAAGTGTATATACCCTTTCTGGCCTAAAGGCTGAGGGTATAAAAAGTAGGAACGGCGTTAAGTTCCAACTGTTAGTTTCCTTTCGTTTATGAAAGTACTAAGCTCTTCCTTTTATTCCTTGCAGGAGCAGAATGTCCTAACTGATAATACTCCCTTTAAAAGAGCTCATATGGGGCGTCATTGTTGTCCTTCCAAAACATGGACCAATATCAAGAATTTTCGGAATTGGGCTTTTGAATCCTCTGACAACACATAATATTGAATTACAGCAATATCGGTTCGAATATTTGATAAAAACCCTTGATACCTATGTATGGATAGTTTTTTTTTGCGTGTAAGTTGTCCGTCTTGTAGGAATACAAACTTTCAATTAACAACCAATTCGGTAGCCATTTCGGTTGGATTTTGAGGTCCCTACATTCAAAATACCAAAATATGGGGAGGTACCATTCTATGGGGCTATGCGAAGACGTGCAATACCAAACAATTTTAGGAGGAAAGATGTATACCCCCAACGGAGACTAAATACCAAATTTCAGCCATTTCACTAGAATATTGACAAACTTCAAAATACCGAAAATCGGGAGGTACCGTTCTATGGGGGCTATATGAAGACGTTGACCTACAAATTTCAGATGGAAAGTTGTTTACCTCTAACGAAGACTAAATACCAAATTTCAGCCATTTCGGTGAGGCTAAGCCTACAAAATGACATATGCAATTATATCCTCCATGTTATTGTGGAGGGTATAAAAAATATATCGTTGTACATTCGGAAGAAATATTACGATTTTCAAAGTTTCGAGCCAATTCTGATATTAAATTTGTTGTTGTAGCAATGCAAATATGTTTTGTCGTATATCTTTCAGTAACCATTATCTTCTGAGTCCAGATTAAAAAATTCTGCGACCTGGTCTGGTTGCGTCCATAAAGAATCTGGAGACAGGTGGGTGTGTTTATTATGGCAGTTAAACAAACAATTCGGACTAAATACTACTTGAGTCTGCTTAATTATAATATATAAATTGTTCCACAAACATCCCAGACGGGACAGGGGAGACTTCTCTCATATCAATGAGTGCACCCCGATTCATATTTGCTCAACGATATAGGACCTACTGTTTAAAGCCGAGTCCGAACGGCGTGTCTTACGACACCACTTTATAGAGAAGTTTTACATGGCTGAAATACTCAGGAAATGTCGCCTACATACTGAGGGGTATTTTGCCACCGTTGAAAATGTTGATGTTGCCTGGCCGGGGAATCGTACCCACGACCTTCTCCGTGCAAGGCGGGTGTGCACACCATTGCACCACGGTGGCACCCGAGTCTGCCTAATTAATTGGGTTAAAACCACTCGTCTTTGCCTTGGCAGCTGGCGTTCTCCTGCTGTGAGGGCTCTGATCTAGCCCTGATTTGATCAGCTAGCCTCATTGATCTAGATCCCTGATGGCCAAACCATTGCTGCTTACGCAATTAGCAGCAGAACACAAAACGACCACCATTAGTTTTACAAACAAGCTGCGTAAGCGCATATAACACAAATGCCTATGCACACGTGCACAGGATTTAATGATGCTTTTTCTCTGCTGGCCAACAATGATCTAGATGTTTTCTTTTGTACCTTTTGTCTAGATTCTAGATCGTGGCGTGCCTAGGTGGGAGAACCTGTTCCCTGGATTGTGACAGGGATGCTCACAGCGATAACACAGCAGGTATGACATCGACAGCATCTTGTTGTGCTTTTTCACTGGTGTCATGAGGTGACACCATATAGCAGTCCCTATGGTAACATTCGGGCAAGTTCGAATATTCATCCACTGTGTAGCGCTAACATTTGCTTACGACATGTTTTCTTTGTCAGCACTCAAGTGTTGCCGGCCAGCGACTTGAGGACGTCGTTCATACTTCTGATCTTATAGCAAATAGCTGTGGATTTCGCGGACGACTTAAACATGGTATCGAACATTACACTCAATATCTCTGGGGTAGTTAGTGTTCAGCACGAGGACGCCATCGACCAATATGTTCAGAGGGAGCCTCGTTTCAGCCGTATATACAGGTATATAATTGAGCAAATATGAATCGGGGTGCACTCGTTGATATGAGAGAAGTCCCCCCTGTCCCGCCTGGGATGTTTGTGGAACAATTATATATACAGGTTAAACAGTTTCGGATATATCATATATATGTTTTAAACACGAATGAAGCGAAGTTTTCTCTATGTCCTTGAACAGTTTGACATGGTTGATGATATCGAAAGCCTGCGATAGATCATGAATGTTTGGTCCTCCAATGATATGTGCAGATGTTGGGCAACTGGGAAACTGTTTCATATCTCAGCCTGTCCGATTCGGCTCTGCTGGAATACTTGCCTGACTTCAGTAGCTGGAGAACCCTGCCAACTTTCCAGGTTTCTGGTACAATATGGGGGATTGATGATACTTGTCAAAGACTTAACTACGGGTTCAACCAATTGCTTAAGCATTACCAGTGAGATTTCGTTTGGGTCCATCGATTTTCGGATGACATCTGTAACATCGTTCATCGTAAGTTGTGGCGGTAGCTCCTGCTTATACGGTGCTCAACAGTCCTTCTAGCCAGTTTCTGCTAGGTAGCAGGCGACACAAGCTGTTATGATGTCCTGGAATATTCTCACAGGTAGCCAAGCATCTGAGGGAATGGACAGCTCTCTGAAGCGGTGATTGGTAAATTCTCTTAACTCTTGCCAATCAGTTTTTCCATGATATAGAAAAGTACGGTTGTCAGAGGTTATGAAAGCAAGGGATATGTTAACGGAAACGGGTTGTCAGGACACGTAATTTATCAGAACGTGACCTCAATATCCCTTCGAAATGGCTGAAATTTGGTATTTAGTCTTTCTTGGGGTATAAAACTTTTCGCCTGAAATTTGTCGGTATTGGCCCATGTCTTCATATAGATGAATGATTACTATTTTTTCTTAATTTTTAAAAAATGAAATTTTTTCAATGAAAAAGTAATCAAAACGATGCCAGAAGAATTTTCCGAATTTCGTGTAAGAGGTACCAGAAGTAGTGGACAGATATAGTCCATATTCCAACTTAATACATGCGTTGGATGAAATAACACGATGTGCAAGGTCTGCACCAATCAGAAATTCCCTGCGAGTATTATCAGAAAAATTTTGATCTTTTATGGGCGAGCTACCCCAAGAAGTGAACATATATTACCCATCTTCGAAATTAAAATAAAAAAAAAAATAAAATATTTCTATACCCAAAATTTGGTTCGAATCGGTTGATCCGTTCGAGAGTTATCGTGCGCACCAGCCAGCCAGACGAACGGACATGGCTAAATCGACACCAAAGTGTCAGAAACGAATTTCGTCGAAACATAATTGGGGTCTAAAACCGTTATTTCGATGAGGCATATTTTTGGTCGAATCAAAGTGTATATACCCTCTCCAGACTAAAGGCTGAGGGTATAAAAAGTTCAAGAAAATCGAAAAGTCAATCATTGTTAAAAAAATTATTTTAAATATTAAATTGCGAAAATTGCATCCAAACCCACTGTGCAAATTGTTTTCCTATTTTTTATTAAATAGCTGACAAAACAACGAAAAAATATTTTAAAATTGGACCAATATTATAGTTGCATATAATTTTAACAGAATTCGACTTTTTCAAGTCGCGATATCTCTGCAACTGGTAGTCAAAAAAAAAATCTATAAATATACTAAAAGGTTTTGCTGAACAAAACTGAACAATCAAAAACCACTTTTTAAAAAGGTTTCCGATTTCACTCAGAAATCCCCATATGTATGTGCTTCCGTACACAAACGTTTCTAATGCGGGGCATACACTATACTGCCAAACTGCACTGCCAAATGAACCCTTGTGTACGTGTGTGATTGAATAGTGTGTGGCATTCCTTCAATCCATATTCCAAAAATGATGAATTTTCCTCCAAAACTCGATTTTGGGTTGAAGTTTTCCAATTTTTTTAATTTCCTCACAAATAATATTTGTTGTTTTCAAAAATTATTTGTTGGTTACTTGGAAAATAAACAAAATTCATCGGATTGAAAGGGGTTCATTTACAAAATCAAAACTATTTTGATTTCAATCCTGCCAAAACTACTCCCAAATACATTGACAAAAACTTCAAAATTTACTAATACTATTACAAATGCTGTCGTGCATGCCCATAGTGTATGCCCCGCATAAAACTTTTTAAATTCTAATGCGAAATATTTTGAATTTTCGAAAATTCTCTGTATCCATTATAAACATATTTTGTATGTAAACAAAATTCCTAACCGATATCTTTTTTTAACTACAAAGGTCTCATATGTTACCCATTCCGCAATACCAATAACAAGGATAGTTTTTTGAAGACAATGACCCCCGATTTCTATAAAAAAATTATCTTTACATAATACATCCTTCAAATACAACTATTGTGTGTCCAAAATAGTATCCCCCTCAAAAAATATATCAAACATCACACAGAAAAAAATATGTTTACTCAGATGATTACAGTTCTTAAGGACATCGCTGTGTTAAATGAGCAAATAAATGCACATAAATACTTACCATTCTACCATTTACTAACAATTGTCCATACATACATACATTGTATAATACATATGTTACACATGTCAAAAGCACAAATCTTAAATGTCCTTAAAACTAGCCGAAAACAAAATGTTTGCAAAAAAGTGAAAGCGGCAAAGAAAACAAAAACATTTCTTGCAAATAAATATCCTTACAATAAAGAACAAAATACAATAGTGAGTGGCCACGAATGCTTAGAGGATAAACATTTTTGCCGTCGACAAAAGCAAAAGCAGCCAACAAAATGGTAACATTGTAACTCATAACTCAAGTGTCCTTAATGTCCAGGACACTCGTTGGCTCATTGTGATAAATCACTTTTGCGAACAACATTTGATGGGTGAAACGGTTTGGCTGTGTTTGGCACGCCAGTCAGAGATTTCGTGTGTGTATTTTTTATTAAGCGAGAAGGACGAAAAGTCAAACGTGTGGACCACCAACCACCACCACCAAGTCAAGCCAGCCAGCCACCTTCCGCACATCCGTTGCAGGCATAGCAAATGTTCAAGACTTAAATTGAAATAAAACAAACATAAACCGTTTAGTCACAGGATATTACCTACACTCGGTTTCTCTTTTGGTGTGGTGTGGTGTGGTGTGGCACTCGCTTTTACTAGTCCCCCAACTTGTGTAGTGTGGCATTTTGTTTAAAGCTTCTGCCACTAGTTGGGGGATGCAATGTTTTGTTTCATTTTTCCTTTCTCTGAGTTTGCATTTAGCAGCATAGCCTTCGCCAAAGAATTCCAGTCATCATCATTCGACAACAATTTATTTTCTCTGGAATTTTTAAGGAATTTTTTGATTAGACAACAATTTGTTACGTTTTCTTCGCCCAGTATTTTATGTTCACTGTTTCGAATTTGGAATTTGAATGAGTCTGACTATAAAGGATAAAGAATGTTGGTTTTCGAAATGTGTAAAATTTAAATTAAATTTTCAGTGATGTGTTTAAATTCGACACATTCGATGCGGCATTTGAAAACATGTCCCACCTCTGTCCTTGACAGTGCAATTTAAGTGAGGTTATATAGGACGCTTCCCAAATATATATAATTCGGTTTAAACCAATTCCGTCCAGACGGTTTTTGTCTGCCGATACTATTTGTACCAAATAAAACGATGTTTCCAATAATTTGAGCTATCATGACCTAAGAAGTTTGTATTTAAAAAGTGAATTCCACCGAAGTCCCACATAGTATATATGAAGTACTTTTGAAGCGTTTTTTCTATCAAAGTCCACCTAGTGTCTTGCCTAGAATCATTTCTCAATACCCACACATATACAATAGAAGGTTTTTTTCTTCATGATTTATATTGTAATGTATTCCTGTTCGGAAGCTTGACAGATTGGCAGTGGCTTAGAACGCCAAGACGTTCGCAACATTGTCTGTTTGTTGACGAGGACCCAGATTAAAAACCCCAGCCGCGTCAGCCTGGTTCATGCTGTGAATTTTAAGTTATTGTTGTCTTATTATGACGATGGCCACTATTTATGAATGTTTTTAATTACTTGCCACCCCAGGTTACCACCGTGGTGCAATGGTATGCACACCCGCCTTGCACGCTTAAGGTCGTGGGTTTGATTCCCCGGCCAAGCAACATCTAACAATTTTTAAGGGTGACGACATTTCCTGAGCATTTCAGCCATGTAAAACTTCTCTACAAGTGGTGTCTTAAGACACGCCGTTCGGACTCGGCGATAAACTGTAGGTCCCATATCATTGAATTAATATGAATCGGGGTGCACTCATTGACATGAGAGAAGTCTCCCTTGTCCCATCTGGGATGTTTGTGGAACAATATATTTTTAATTACTTGAGCTTTCATGACCTAATGAGTTTGTATTGAAAAAGTGAATTCTAGCGAAGTCCCACACACCCATATTGGTTGGGTCGTTTCGCTGGAGTTAGGTTTCGTTTAGTTTACGATTCTACAATGTTTTATTACACTGTGCAACATTTTTAAGGTGATCTTGTGCAAACAATTCGAACTGAGTATTTTTTGAAAGTACAGACCCAAACGACAAGAAACCCTAGTTGGGTTTTGTTGTGTCAGATCCAGCTCGGATTTTATGGCCCCATCTAAACATGGTTAAATATACGTAGATTTACTCTATTCAGGTTACTCTTTACTTCTCTGAATGTTTTAATTATGGGTCTGAATTACAACCCAACTCGCCCACCTGCTACTCTCCCGTATTTATACTCGCTCTCTGATGCATAGATTGTGCTTGCATCTTCAATGAAGAATGTGCCACAATGATCACGCGACATGCTAGTCGATTCGCAAAGGCACATACAAACAGACGCATGAATGTAAATAAATGGACAGATGTAATAAATAAACAAGTGAGCAAAGACTATAGTCGGGACGGGGCCGACCATGTGTTACCCTACACCACTAAACCTGTGCATAAGCTTTTCACTGGTAAACATTTCTTTTAGAGAATATAATCCTACTACCACCAAACATAATATGCCTCTTTCTCTGTGGAACCCCCAAATCAACCAAAATTTGGTGACCGATCAAAATTACGGCCTTTAGCGTGATTGCAAAAAATGGAAGAATTGGATGCATTACCGACTATTGTGGTATCTCCCCTGTTTGACCACCTTCGCCAACCTACTTTACACCATTGTAAAGGTAATATTTTCTTCTTCCATTGACAGGCTTTGCCGTTGGAATACGCCTACTAGAAGCCGATATATTCACAAAGAATAAAACTTTGAATTTGTCTCCACATGAGCTTTTCCCCATTCCGACTCCTAAATATTATCCGACTGTCACCAAAATCAATAGACTTCTGAATCTGTGGGCCCCATTAACCCCCAAAATTTCTTGACTATCCGATCAAACTTTCAACATGTAGCGTGATTACAAAAAATGGAAAAATTGGATATATTACTGACTTTTGCGATATCTCGGTTTTTTGCCCACTTACGCCAATACACTTTGCATCAATATAAAGGAGATCTTTTCTTCTTCCATTGGCGGGCTTTCCTTTTGGAATACTCCTACCAGAAGCGGAGATATTAGCATAAGAAGAAAACGTTGCCTTTTCTCCACATAAGTTTTTTGCTTATTCCGACTCCTGAATATTATCCGACTATCACCAAAATCAATAGTCTTCTTCCTCTGTGGGACTCGCATTAACTCCCAAAAAATTCGTGGCGATCTGATCAAAATTGCGACCTGTTGCGTGATTACAAACAAATCGGAAAATGGGATGCATTGCCGACTATTGTGATATCTCTGATGTTTAAGACCTACGACAACCTACTTTACATCGTTGTGATGATATTTCCTACTTTCCTCGCCACGGTTTGCTTTTGATATACCTCTTAAAGAAACAGAGATATTGGCTTTGAAAGAAAACGTTGACCTTTCTCCAAACAAGTTTTTGCCCATTCCGACCCCTGAATATTATCAGACCATCATCAACATCAATAGGCTTCTTCCTCTGTGGGACCCCCATTAACCCCCAAAATGTCGTGATGATCCGATCAAAAATGCGAACTGTAGCGCGATTTCGAAAAAAAATGAAAAATGGGATGTATTACCGACTATTGCGATATCTCCGTTATTTGGCCACCTACGCCAACCTACTTTGAATCATTGTACTTTGAATCATAGTCAGGCTTTGCTTTTGGAAGCTCCCCATCCAAAGCTGGGATATTCGTCATTATAATTAAAATCGCAAAAATGAAAAGTTGGGTTGTATTAGCGACTGTTACGATATCTTCGTTGTTTGACCACCTACGACAACCTAATATGCATCGTTGTAAAGGTGATATTTTCTACTTTCATTGGCAGGTTTTGCAGACGGACACACATAGCCAGATCGACTCAGCTCGTCGAGACACTCATTTTGGTATATATAAGTATGGGTCTGCGACCATTATTTCGATGCGTTACAAACTTTTTGGCCAAAACCAACTTATGTATAATACCCTCCCCACATAGTGGTGTAGGGTATACATATGTTGTTACAAAATGTTGCAAACATATATTTGTTTGGACACAAACAAATTATGTTTGGATCCAAACATATATTTGTTTGCAATCAGTCCCAAACAAATATTTGTTTGGATCCAAACATATTTCTAACATATATTTTTCTGCGTGTACATTTTATGACCTAACTACCTGTAATTTGTCACGTGAAGTTTCCAGTGTTCAACTTTTCATCCAAAAAACTGTGAACATTGGTCCATGCTTTGGTATATCCCCAATATAACAGCACCTCCCGATTTTGAGGATTTCCACTACATTTTTTAATCGAACTACCTGTTATTTGACAGTTGAGATTGCTAGTGATCAATATACATTTCCACCAAAAACTGTGAACATAGATCCGTGTTTTGGTATATCCCCTATATAACGGTACCTCCCGAATTTAGGTTTTTTGAGGTTTTTAGCTAGATTTCTCAACCGAACTACCTGTAATTTGACGGTTGAAGTTTCTAGTGGTCAAAAACGTCTCCTCCAAAAACTATCATCATTGGTCAATGTTTTGGTATATCCTCCCTATATCGGTACCACCCGATTTTAGGTAGATTGAAGATTTTAGCTACAATTTTTAATCGAATTACCAGTTGAGGTTCCTAGTGATTCCAAAACATCTCCACTAAAACCTGTGAACATAGGCCCATATTTTGGTACAGCCCCCATAAAACAGTTCCCCCCCGGTTTTCTGTGTTTTGAGAATTTTAGCTAAAGTTTTTAGGCAAACTACCTGTACATTGACAGTTGAGGTTCCCAGTGGTCACAAAACTACTCGAACCAGAACTGTCAACATATAACCACGTTTTGGTATAGGACCCATATTACGGTACCTCCCGATTTTCGGTGTACATGTTTTACCTTTTTAGGTATCAGTGGTCACAAAATATATCCGCCTAAATGTGGACAGGAAAGAAAATAATTATTCCGTTTTAGTTCAGAATATTTTATTGTGGACGGTATACAAACGTCGGCACGGCAGAACTTAACGCTATTTATACCCTACACCACTATGTGGGGAGGGTATTATAAGTTGGTTTTGGCCAAAAAGTTTGTAACGCATCGAAATAACAAAATGAATGTCTCGACGAGCTGAGTCGATCTGGCTATGTGTGTCTGTCCGTCAGTCCGTCCGTCAGTCCGTCCGTCCGTCCGTTTGTCCATCTAAACCTTGTAATCACGCTACAGGTCGCAATTTTGATCGGATCGTCACGAAATTTTGGATGTTGTTGGGGGTCCCGGAGGGGAAGAATCCTATTGATTTTGGTGATGGTCGGGTAATATTTAGGGGTCGGAATGGGCAAAAAACTTATGTGGATAAAAAGACAACGTTTTTTTTCCAAAGCGAATATCTCAGCTTCTATACGGGGTATACCAAAAGCAAAACCTGACAATAAAAGTAGAAAATATCGCTTTTCTAATGATGTAAAGTAGGTTCTCGTAGGTAATCAAACAACGAAGATATCACAATAGTCGCAAATAAAACCCAAATTTTCATTTTTGCAATTTTAATTATAATGAAGAATATCATAGCTTTGGTTTGGGACTTTCCCAAAGCAAAGTCTGACTGTGAAAGTAGAAGATCGCATCTTTACAATGATGTAAACTAGGAAATCACGCTGCAGGTCTCAATTTTGATCGGATAGTCACGAAATTTTGGGTGTTATTGGGGGTCCCACAGAGGAAAAAACCTTTTGATTTCAGGGGTCGGAATGTGATAAAAAAAATATTTGGAAAAAAGGGCAACGTTTTATTTCAAAGTTAATATCTCCCTTCTGTAGGAGGTATATCGAAAGCAAAACCTGGTAAGGAAAGTAGAAAATATCACCTTTACAACGATGTGAAGTAGGTTGTCATAGGTGGTCAAACAACAGAGATATCGCAATAGTCGGTAATGCATCCCTTTTTCCAATTTTTTGCAATCACACTAGGAAATTTTGATCGGATCCTCACGAAATTTTGGGGGTTGATGGAGGTCTAACACAGAAAGAAGCCTATTGATGGTTGGCATACATCCCACTTTTCCATTTTTTATTTGGGTTGTACTGTCGATGAACTTAAATGCGTTTCAAAAAAATTTACCTGTGTTAATGAAGACATTCAGAGCAAAGGCGCTAAGCTATCCCAATTTTAATATTTTGAATTTTATTAGTCAAAAGCTTATGAACAGTGGTAGTGGTGCAGGGTATCACATAGTCGGCCCCGACCCGACTGTAGCCTTGGCTCACTTGTTTATACCCTCAGCATTTATGCTAACGAGGGTATATACACTTTCGTACGGGCAAAACTTGCCTCATCGAAATAATGGTTTTAGACCCCATGTATGTTTGGACGAAATCCGTTTTAGACAATTTGGAGTTGATGTAGCCGTGTCCATCCGTCTGTCTGGCTGGCAGGCTGGAGCAGACGATAACTCTCGAACGGATCAACCGATTCGATTCAAAATTTGGCTTTCGTAATATTTTGTCCAAACGTTGTTTAAGTTCGAAGATGGATTATATCGGATACATATGTATATGGGGATATAATATGGACTAAATCGGTTCACGCCTTCGAATAACTCCCACACAAAACTTCGGAAAAGTTCAGCATAGGACCTACTCCCGAATAGCTTTGATTTTTGTTGTAAGAACATGTACATACGACGGTACAAGTTTAACAACGGCAAGTCCATACTTCCTGAGAAAATAGCCTGAAGTATCAAAAAAGCCCTATGACACCGTAGTTGGAGCGCAAGATGGATCTGCCGATTCGGTCTAAAAATTGGGCTTCGTAATATTTTGTTCAAACTTTATTTAGTTCAAAGGTAAGCCATATCGGTCCACTCCTTCATGTACCCCCACAAAAGTTCCAAAATGTTCGGTAAAATTGTGCGCACTAAAACTCTTGAAGAGAGTGACCGATTTGGTCCATACCTTCCACATCCTAATATATCTACCAGCTATATATGAGGTTCGAATAAGGATTATATTTGTCCGCTCCTTCGGGTACCTCCCACACGAAATTTCGATTAAGTTCACGTTAAGACCTGCTCTCGAATCACTTTGATTTCTCTTGAAGCAACTTCCATTCGCTGCCTCAATTACGACTGTAAAAGCTTCTTCAGTAGCAAGTCTATATTTCTTGAAAAACAGCCCGAAAGGTGTAAAAATCCCTATGGCACCAAAGGTAGACGCTGGAGAGGACTCTCGAACTGATCAACCGATTTGGTCCAAAATTTGGCCTTCGTCATATTTTGTTCAAACTTAGTTTCAGTTCTGGTATTTCCCCCAATATATAAAAAATGTCACTAAAATGGTATGCACGATATCTCCTGAAAGGGGCAACCAATTTGGTCCAAACTTTAGATCTCCCAATATTTTGTCCAAATTTAGTTGAACTTCTAAAATTACCGATATCAATCTTCTCCTTAGGGTACTTCCCCCACAAAAGCTCAACATTTGTGTCTAATTGCAATTTAGGAGGTCTGTTCGAAGATCCTCTGGAAATATATACTGATGCAGTTCGTTGTGGTCCTGTTTACAGCAATATTATGTTTTCCGTGGACAAGTCCATGTTTCCTGGCATACTGGTCCAAAAGTTGTACTGGCCTGATAGATATGGCTCTCAAAATAAGTTTCACTTCCATAATGGACTACGTGGATCCAATCCATTAAGTACCTCCTCCTCCTCTGGCAAGTTCAAATGTCCAAAAAGGGCCACAAAATTCTAAAAAGACCCTAAATGCATTCGATCTATCTGTAAAAGTTTCAATTCACATAGGCTGAGGGTATATCTCTGATGGCCGACTGATACTTTTTTACTTGTTCATACCGATATCTCTCTCAGGCGCTGCGCGTTGTTGTCTCAATATCGGTCGAATGCTAGCTAATACTTCAAATGTATAAAAATCCAAAGTAACAACAGCGTTTTGAAATTTGTTTATAAAAATGGTTACAAATCCTCCCATGAAAATTCTTCGCTTCCACATCAGGTTTCCAAATCACATCATTTACTACCATTTTACTTAAAAAATCCATTATTCTGACAATTTAATCCTTGAGTAAAATAAGTAGCGTTACGCGGGCGAACGAACACTCTCAAATGCTACAAAACAACATCAATTAGTAATTATTTAAGTCCTTACAAGGCAAATCTTTACAAAATAAATAAAATGTAACAACATTTCTTTGGGGGAGTAGAACAAAATTACACCAAGGGATGGCTGCTCATGCAGACATTCTCATTTGGTAGCAGGCGAAAGAAAGAGTGTCTTAAATTTGACACAAAGCCGACATAACACACAGGCAGTGGCATTTTATGGCACATTCCATACAAGGGTAACATCTGTTTCATTCTTTGGCCAAAACGAAAATCAAGGGAAACAAACTTTACTCACTGCGAAAATAAGGAGGGGGAGCAGCGATGCTATTTATGGCCAACCACAGGCAATTTCCCCCTGAAGTGTAATTTAATATTGGGTGAAAATATATTTTGACCTTTTTATCAATCAAAGCTGTTGTGGCAAGGATATTACCACAACGAAGGCATGCATATACGACCATTATTCATAGTTAACAGAGAAGAGATAAAAAAGTTCGCCGCTATTTCCTGACAACGGAAAAAGCAACATCATTGTGTAAACCAACATCATTTTTTTTTTTGAGTATCAGCTAAAAAGATAAGAACCTGCTGCCATTGTCATATTCTTTTTCTCGTTTGACTAGTCAAAATCAATATATCTTATCAACTAATCTTGATTCATATTCGTATTATGTTTCGTTCTATTTTTTTGCAGAGCTTTTGCCCACCACCCAAACAGCACTTCCTGAAACCCGAGAATTCTTGCTGAAAGTCATTGATGTTTTGTTGGATTTCGTCAAGGCCACAAATGATCGCAATGAAAAAGTCTTGGATTTCCATCATCCCGAAGATATGAAACGTCTTTTGGACTTGGAAGTACCAGATCGGGCTGTTAATCTGCAACAATTGATTGAAGACTGTGCCACCACTTTGAAGTATCAAGTAAAGACGGGTAAGTTTTTTTTAATTTTGAATTTCTCTATTTTATCGCAAAAAAATATCTGGGAAAATATTTTTCTGCTCGACTGCCACTCGGTGTTGAGATTTAAAAATTTAAATTGAATTCATTAAAAACAATTATCTTGAAGTAGAACATCAGTTATCTTCGGAAGGATGGGGATAGCAGCAGTAGCAGCAGCATTGCAAATTTGAAACTACCACAAATCCACCCCTCCTTTTCCTCTCTAACTTATGTTTCCCTTTTACAAACCGGGTATTTCCGTTTGGCTTTTGCCGGCAGACGACACACTTCTTGTATAAACATGCTTATTATCGACACTCCAAGAGAACAATTGTGGTCACGTGTTTGATGCGATTATGCCAGACAATCTAACAAGCGCCGGGGCGGAGTACAAGGCGTGTTTGGAAGTTTCATTTTCAATAAGAAACCAAATGAGTTTGAAGCGGGGTAGAATAAAGTACAGTAGTTATGGAGTAGTATTCCTTCAGGAGTCGACCTAACTATCCCATGAATATAACGGCGCCGAAGTTAATAATATAATAACAATTAAGAAAGTATCAGCCATCGTGCCAACAGAGATATACCCTCAGCCTCAGACCTAAGGCAAAGAAGCACAATACTTCCGACGTATATTGGTTTTTTTAAGCCAATCTCTCAGGAAGTATGGACTTGCCCTGAAAAAACTTGCACTGTCTTAATTGGTGCAGCGAATACAAGTTGTTTCAAAAAAGGTAAAAGCGATTCGAAAGCAGGCCTTAAATGCATTTTTCCGAAATTTTGTGTGGGAGGTACCTAAAGGATTTGACAGATATAATCCATATTTAAGCCTGATCTATGTCTCGTAGAAATATTGCGATATGCAAAATATGGACCAAATCCGTTACTGCCTTCAGGAGTCATCGTGGGCACAAATTTTCCGAATATTTTCGAACTTTTGTGGGAGAGGTACCTCAAGGAATGGACCGATATGGCTCACCTTCGGACTTAAAGTAAGTTCAGAAAAATATTACGATGTCCAAATTTTAGACCGAATCGGCAAATCCGTTCTCCAACCACTACACATTGTGCCAACATTCTGGCTATTTTCTCAGGAAGTATGGACTTGCCCCTGCCAAAATTTGTAGCTTCGTAATGGGGGCAGCGAATATAAGTTGATGCGATAAAAATCAAAACTATCCGTGAGCAGGTCCTAAACTGAACTTTCCCGAAATTTTGTGTAGGTGGTACCCGAAGAAGTGAATCGATAGAATCCATATTGGAACCTCATCTATTACTGGTAGAAATTTCACGACGTGCAAAGTATGAACCAAATCGGTTACTCCCTTCAAAAGTTATCGTGCGCACAAATTTTTGCGTACATTTTCGAACTTTTGTGGGGATGTACCTGAAGGAGTGGACCCATATGGCCCATCTTCGAACATAAACTAAGTTTGGACAAAATATTACGAAAGCCAAATTTTGGACCAAATCGTCTCATCCGTTCGAGAGTTATCGTGCGCACCAGTCATCGTTACAGGGCCAGAAATAAGAACTTTTTGGAAAAAAATTCAAAATATCCGGAACGAGCTATTAGACTGCATTTTTTCCCTGCGATAGTTATCTTGCGGATTTGACCATTTAATTGGTGCCGGTAAGGTTTCCTGGAGATTTAAGGGCATTATATCAGGAAGTATGGGCTTGTCCCCGAAAAAAATTTTACCGTCCTAATAGGGGCAACCTGCTGACAAAATGTCAAAACGATCCAAGAGGAGCTCTTAAACTTAAACAAATTTTGTGTGGGAGGTAACCGAAGGATCTATGCCTGTAAGTAATATTACCATATGCAAAGTTATGACCAATTCGGTTACTTCCTTCCAGAGTTATTGTGCGCATGCCTAATGCCAAATTTTGGACCCGATCGGTTGCTTCGTTTGAGAGTTATCGTGGGCACCTGCCACAAGACAGACAGACGGACGGGCATGACTACATCGACTCCAAATTGTCTGAAACAGATTTCGTCCAGCCGTACTTGGGGTCTAAGTCCATTGTTTCGATGAGTCACATTTTTGCTCGTATCAAAGTGTATATACCCTCTTTAGCCTACAGGGTGAGAATATTAAAATCTTCTCCTTTAATTTATCAAAAGGGTTGACTACAGACCGATCTATCGCATTATTTGTCAACAAGGTTTGTTTATCTGCAGCCCAAGTGCTGCCTGCTAGGGACTGGAGGACATTGTTTCTACATCTCGTTTTTTCCCAGTTAGCTACGGCACGATCGGACTTTGTGAACATATTGTCTAATATGACCCCAAAGAATCTTAGGGTAGTTAGTGGTTGGAATTCTGTTACCATCGATCAGGACAATCAACTCTGTACTCATCTCCGCAGTGCATGTGGTGAACAGAGTGGCCGTAGATTTAGTGCTGGATATATGCACATTTCTGAGGCGGAAAGACGTGGTTAAATCGATCAAATAGGAGTTCAGTCATTCACAAATGACATTAGGGAAGATACCCAAAGCCAAGGTCGCATAATCATCCGTAAACATAACGGTCTCAATGTCGTCTGTAGACGGTGGAATACAGAAAAGATGGAGATTAAACACTTCCGGAGATATTAACCCACTTTGGGAACTCCCTGTTTCACTCATCGGTATGGCTGGCGACCACACACATTGATTACACTGCTCAACAAAATTAAAAAAATTTGAATGTTTCAGACGAAGTTGCAGTTGTTTCTAGATGAAATCGGTGAGTTATTTTCAAATCCGGTCCCGGCTTTTCTCCATCAGCTCTTGTTTTTGAGATATAGCTCAAAATCAGTTTTTACGAGTTTAACCTAGACTTTCGTTATTTTCGGATACAAACAAATATTTTTTGTAGGTTTTTCGACATTAATATATTAAGGAGATGTTGTACGCTCGATACAAATCGTTTTTGAAATAGTTATGGTGAGTATATATCAAAAAAATATAGAAAATATACGACGGACCATGTAAAAATTGCTTATTTTGAGTACTTTAAGCGGTAACTACGTCATCGGGGGAAGTCATAGGATCTTCATATGGCAATGCGGATATGCTTAGGGTGTCTAATATATAGTCCAGTATTCAAATATATAATATAAACTTCATAGCGCCCATGATTCGGCCATAACCTAAAATCATCATGAAGACTGCCATTGAAAAGTAAATGGCTTATGTGGTAATGATATTACTGGTAAATTATTTCCCTTTTAGCAGTCTTCATGGCGATTTTTAGGTTATGGCCGAATCATGGGGACTATGAACTTTGAATTATACATTTGAATACTCGATTATATAGTAGACACCCTAAGCATATCCGGAGTACCATATGAAGATCCTTTGACTTCCCCCGATGACGTAATTACAGCTTAAAGTACTCAAAATATGCAAATTTTACAAGGTCCGTCGTATATTTTCTATATTTTTTTTTTGATATATACTCACCATAACTATTTCAAAAACGATTTTATCGAGCGTACAATATCTTCTTAATATATTAATGCCGAAAACCCCAAACAAAATATTTGTTTGTATCCGAAGATAACGAAAGTCTGGGTTAAACTCGTAAAAACCGATTTTGAGCTATATCTCCAAAAACAAGAGCTGATGGAGAAAAACCGGGACCGGATTTGAAAATAACTCGCCGATTTCATCTAGAAACAACTGCAACTTCGGTTGAAACTAAAGTCCTGTTGACCAGTGTTATCTAACGTTTCAAACTCGATATTCTCAAGCAGATTGGAGTGCTTGGCAGTATCGAAGGTTTTTGATAAGTAGATCGCCACCAACAGCGTGCTATCGCAGGGCTTGCTCCGGTTGAGTCCTCGAATAAAATGTGTGAAGTTGGGATGCAGTGCTGCTGATTACCGGTAACTGAATATATATTTCTAAAGCTAAAGATATCGATCTGTACCATTCACCTTTGATGGCATGCTTCGCGGCTTCAGTAGCGGGACCACTATGTCCATATTGCAGACTTCAAGCACGATGTGTTTGGGTATCGGCTCATTCATTGGTTTCAGTATTACCAGGAGATTCTGTCAGCGCCTAACGTCTTGGATGATTTACAGATCTTAATGGCATTTGAACATCATCCATCTATTGTAAATTGTAGTGGTTCCTCCTCATCAGGAATAAATCAAATGCGACGTTTTACTCTTTCACTCCCGTGGTGCTCAACTCAATTGTCGATTAATATTGCTTGCGCAAAACTTCGGACCAGATAGCGCAACGTCGCCAAACGTGATCGTGGCCTACAATCGACTTATTCCGGTAATTCTTTTTCCTGCAACTCTTTATATTCACTTATTCCTCTTGTGCTTCCTTAAGACTAGGATCACTGGAGTTGGCTTCACGGAGCTCATCACGCTCATTTACTAGTTCCGTTGCCTCTACTGGGTAATAGGGTCTCACTTCGGGTTTTCGAACAGCAGATATATAGAGTGCGGCTACAGCTGAGATGAACATCCAGAACATCTTATCTGCTACCCGAACATCAAAAAGGTTAGCCAGTTCTCTGAAGCGGTGATTGGTGAACTCTGTGAAACTAGGCCAATTAGCTTTCCGATTATTGATGGAAGTGCAGCATTCAGAGGTAATGTAGGCGGTCTGTCGATGAAGAAAACTAATGGAAGTTGGTCTGATTCCAGAGACGACGCGTTGCCAGGCAACATGGCTTTGTGTGGCTACCTGAGGCATTCTCCGTTAATTCTTATAGGAACGTCCTCATTAAGCGTCGAGCAACATGTAAATAAATAAATCTGCTTAATCAGCACTACACCCCTCTGCTCATAAGCCCCAACTCACGATCGGCATTAAAGTCCCTTAGGCCAAAACTTGATTTAGTTTTACATTTTAGGTTCTCAGTGGAGAAGCTCCACCAAAATCGTCAACATAGGTGCATGTTTTGCTATAGCCCCCATATAACGGTACTTCCGGATTTTCGGTATTTTGAAAATTTTTGCTACAATTTGTATAGTTCTTAGGAGTTAATTGGATACTTGATCATCCCTTCAGTCAGAAACTTCTCCACAGAAAATTATCAACATAGGTCCATGTTAAGGTATAGCTCCCATATAACGGTACCTTCCGATTTTCTGAATTTTGAGGATATTAGCTACAAATTTTAACCGACTAGCTGTAGTTTGATATTTGAGGTTCTTCACCAAAAATTTTCAACATAAGTCCATGTTTAGGTATAGCCCCCATATAGCGATACCTCCCGATATTCGGTATTTTGAGGATTATACCTACAGTTTTCAACTGAACTAGCTGTAGTTTGACATTTGAGGTTCTTAGGGGTCACAACACTTCTTCACCAAAAATTTTCAGAAAGGTCCATGTTTAGGTATAGCCCCCATATAACGCTACCTTCGAATTTTCGGTATTTTGAGGGTTTTGCCTTCATTTTTTGACTGAACTACTTATAATTGGATATTTGATAATCCCTTCAGTCAAAAACTTTTCCACAGAAAATTATCAACATAGGTCCATGTTTAGTTATAGCCCCCATATAAAGGGACCTCGGGATTTTCGGTATTTTGAGGATTTGATCTACAGTTTTCAACGAACTAGCTGAAATTTACTATTTAAAATTTTTACGGGTCGCAACACTCCTTCGCCAAAAATTGTAACAAAGGCCCATGCTTTGGTATAGCCCCCTCATAACGGTACCTCCCAATTTTCAGTATTTTGAAGGGTTTGAATACATTTTTGTAACTGAACTAATTCTTATTGGATATTTGATAATCCCTACTGTCAGAAACTTCTCCATGGAAAATTATCTACAGAGGTCCATGTTTTGGTATTGCCCCCATATAACGGTACCTCTCGATTTCCAGCATTTTGAGGATTTTATCTACAGTTTTCAACCGAACTAGCTGTAATTTGCCATTTAAAGTTCTTAAGAGTCGTAACACTTCTTCACCAAAAATTGTAAACAAAGGTCCAAGTCTAGGTACAGCCCCCATATAACGGCAACTTCCGATTTTAGGAATTTTGATAGCTTTGCCCACATTTTTTTGTGAATGAACTCCTTCTAATTGGATATTTGATAACCCTTCAGTCAGAAACTTTTCCACAGAAAATGATCAACGTAGGTCCATGAATAGGTATAGCTCCCCTATAATAGTACCTCCGGATTTTCAAAATTTTGAGGATTTTATCTACAGTTTATAACCGAATTAGCTGTAGCTTGACTTTTGAGGTTTTTAGGGGTCACAACACTTCTTCAGCAAAAATTTTCAACATAGGCCCATGTTTAGGTACAGAGCTCATATAATGGTACCTCCCAATTTTCGATTCGTGGGTTGTGCGTACATTTTTTTACTGAACTACTTACAATTGGATATTTGATAATCCCTTCTGTCAGAAACTTCTCCATGGAAAATTATCTACAGAGGTCCATGTTTGGGTATAACCTGCATATAGCGGTACCTCCCGATTTTCAGTATTTTGAGGATTTTAGCTACAATTTTTAACCAAACTAGCTGTAATTTGCCATTTAAAGTTCTTAGGGGTCGTAACACTGCCTCACCAAAAATTGGCAACATGGACCCATGTTTAGGTATAGCACCCATTAAACGGTACCTCCCAATTTTCGGTATTTTGAGGGTTTTGCCTACATTTTTGTGGCTGAACTACTTCTAATTTGATATTTTATAATCCCTTCAGTCAAAAACTTCTCCACGGAAAATTATCAACATAGGTCCATGTTTAGGTATAGCCCCCATATAACGGTACCTCTGGATTTTCGGTATTTTGAGGATTTTTTCTACAGTTTATAACCGAACTAGCTGTAGTTTGATATTTGAGGTTCTTAGAGGTCACAACACTTCTTCATCAAAAATTGTCAGAAAGGTCCATGGTTAGGTATAGCCCTCATATAACGGTACTTCCCGATTTTCGGTTTTTTGGGGGATTTGGATATTTGATAATCCCTTCAGTCAAAAACTTCTCACGGAAAATATAACAAAAAAAAACATTGTTCCACAACATTCCATACGGGACAAGGGAGACTTCTCTCATATCAATGAGTGCACCCCGATTCATATTTTAGCTCAATGACATGGGACCTACTGTTTATCGCCGAGTCCGAACGGCGTGTCATAAGACACCACTTGTGGGGAAGTTTTTCAAGGCTGAAATACTCAGGAAATGTCGCCAACATTACTGAGGGGTATTTTGCCACCGTTGAAAAATGTTTGATGTTGCCTGGCCGGGGAATCGAACCACCGACCTTCTGCGTGCAAGGCGGGCGTGCATACCATTGCACCACGGTGGCACCCCTCACGGAAAAATATACCACCCAATTTTCGGAATTTTAAAGATTTTGGCAAAAAATTTCTAGCGAACTAGCTATAGTTTGACACTTTTTCATCAAACATTGTCAACATAGGGTCATCTTTAGGTATACCCCCATATAACAGTACCTCACGATTTTCGGCATTTTGAGGGTTTTATGTTCATTGTTTTTTTTTTTTTTTTTTGACTGAACTACCGATAACTTGACATTTGAGATTCCCCGCAGTCACGAAACTTATCCACCAAAATTTGTCAACATAGGTGCACATTTAGGTTTAGCCCGCATATAACGGCCAGCGCGATTTTACGTGACTAGGTATTTAGGGTCGCCAGTACTCAAAAAAAAATCTCCACATAAAATCCATCTTGCTGGACTTTGTGCTTTAAGTCCAACTAAGAAAAGCTTTTCCATTCCTCTCTATTTGTTGCTTTATTTCTCCAATTTGGAATACCGCGTTTTCAACCTCGTCTTCCACTTGTTCACTCCATCGAAGCTTTGGTCTTCCAGTGCGACCATGCGGCCTTTATTTTTACGTCTTTTTAGCGGGTTCATTATCGCGTTTGCATCTCGTATAACCTTTTCCAGCAGGATTGTAATTATATAAAACGAAAGACTGTATCCTTCACTGAAGTGTTGGGAGAGGTACTTTCCTATTTTAACTGAGGACCGAGTATCAGTTAGAGTCATCTTACAAAGCCGAACGAGCTTTGCGGGAATACCAAGTTCAGATATGGCTTCAAATACTTTTACACGTAAGGGACTGTCGAAGGCTGCTCTATAATCGATAAACATATGGTAAGATCGGCATCTCTTGGGTATTTTCTATTCATTCAAGAACTAACTTCGAAAATCAAATCACTGTAAAATTGTATAACCACTGTGTCATAAAAATCAGATTTAAAATCAATTTTTGGATTTTGGCCACGAATTATGATTGATGTAAGTTTGGGTTTTAGCTTTTTTATGGCTGTTTTCATTGACTTTATAACAAAAAGTGTAAACAATCAAATCCTCTCAATAGAATACACAACAAACTACCCCTTTCATCTTAGACATTGTTGTTTTATCCCCTCAGTAGCGTATGCCTGTGTGTCCTTTAGAAAAAGAATAAATGAATTACGACAACGTCGTCTGTGGTTGATAGGTGTAAATAATCTTTTGCTTGCCATCAATATTCAATGGACCATAAAATGGTCTTAGCTGCTGCTGCTACTGACTGCTTGCAGGCCAGCTACTGTTTGGCAACTAAACATTATCCTTTTTTCACACAAAGGTAAGGCAAAGATATGTACGATGGTGACGTGTGGCGTGTTGTTGACAACCCTAATTCGTGTCTATTACCTCTAAACACGTCTCTCGGTGTGTGTGTGCCAATCTATTTCTGCTCATCCTTATCCTCAACAGTTATGTGTCATTCGTTCTTCCTCTCCTCCTTTTTTTTTGACATATGCTTTGTGGCATTGAATATTCTGCGTTCATTCGCTGGTCTTTAGGAAAAAATTAATTTTATTCAAATTTATGCGGAAAAAAAATCTTGTTAAACAATAAGTGACTGATGCGGTGTGTGCGGTTATTTTATTGGATGCCGCAGTGTTGCATGTGGTTGCTAATTTTTATAGAATTGTGTTTACTTTTTAACTGTGATGCCTGTTCAAACAAGATAACACTTATTTAAAAGAGTGTTATATGGATAGCTCCTGCTGCGTTTGTTGTTAGCTTTGGGAAATTTGCTTTTCTAATCCGAAAATGTGGTTAGAGGATTTTAATTAAATCAAATTTGGTTTTGAAATTTTTGATTTATAAATTTGCTTTGTGAGTTGAGAGTTCGTTCGGATGGCGTGTGAACATTTTAAACAAAGAGAGAGAGACTATAGTTGGATGATGTGGGGATGTTAGATATCAAGAAAGGGTATTGATAGGCTTGAACATGACTAAGTTTTCGACTTGTTTTAGTCGCTTTTTTGGAACACACTAAACACAGTGTGGTTACACGTTCACCCATAGAAAACTTGAGCAAAGAGTCGGTTACGTGCTACACTAGCGCTACGGTAAGCAGTTAAATTTGGCCTCCGCCTAGACAACATCAAATGTTCAACTGTCGGATTTCTCTGGCATAGTAATTTGGGTCTATAATTCCTAAGTATTTCATACTGTGATTGACACACCGTTTGAACTAGACGATAAGAGGGGACCAAGTACATCTGATTCGAGATCTATAAAGCCCCCCACAATAATTTGTATACCCTCCACCATAGTATGGAGGGTATATTAAGTTTGTTTTTCGTCTGCAACGCATTGAAATAATAATTTGCTCTTGATCAGGATAAACTTCTGTGTCGATCAAGCCATGTTCGTCTGTTGTAATCACTCTAGCGTCCGCAATAATTGTGCTAGAACGTTATATTTTTGCATCCGAGCCACTTTTTTCCATAAACAGATGAACTATGAAGATGGGCTATTCGGTCTACGTTTTGGTATAGCCCCCATATAACGGTAACTCCCGATATTCGATATGTTGAGGATTTTAGCTTCAGTTTTGAACCGAACTACCTGAAATTTAACATTTGAGGTTCCCAGTGGTCGCAAACCATCTCCACCAAAAATTGTCGACATAGGCCCATGTTTTGATATAGCCCTCATATAAAGGCACCTCCCGATTTTCGGTATTTTGTGGATTTTAGATTCATTTTTGAACCGACCTGCTTGTAATTTGAGTTTTGAGGTTCCCAGTGGTCACAAAATATCTCCACCAAAAATTGTCGACATAGGTCCATGTGTTGGTATAGCATATAACGGTACCTCCAGATTTTCAGTATTTTGAAGATTTTAGCTTCATTTTTAAACCGAAGAATATATAATTTAACATTTGATTTAAAGATGATGGAGGTGTGTTGTTGAGATGACTAAAGATGAAGGATATGATAGAGTGTTTATGTAGCTTGATGAGATGGGGATGATAGGATAGAGATGGTGAGTGTAGGAGATGTAGAGATTGACGAGATTGACGCCAAGGAATTATCTCTGGCGTTTGTGTCACTGCTTCCCCAATGGAAGTGGTGGGCATTGGAATCACATCCAAGGACGACCCAGCCTATGATCCCTAGTTCATTCACTAGATCCTGAATGACCTTGCCTGGTGCTTCGGGGTCTTCGTAAGGCAGGTAAATCGAAGACAAAACTAATGGTTTGCTCCGTGGTTATATCACCTCTACTTGTCCCCATTTGAGGCAGCGAAAACAGAATAGTTCTTGCCGCTAAGCCCACTCACCTTAATTTTATATAAATAAGGTTCCTGGACTATGGCGATATCGATGTCTTGAGACGAGAGGTTTTTAAGTAGTTCAGCAGCAGTAGCTTTGCAATGATGGAGGTTAATCTGCACAAAGCTAAGCTTTTGCCGCTTCCTACCTACTGGTGCTTTAGTGGGATTCGGAAAAATACTCGTCCTTATCCAAAATTCAGCACCCCTCCTCGACTCCTTAGAAAGTCCTCTCAGACTTGTCCGTGGCGAATTTTATGACCAGTCCGTCGTTCTTCTTAAAGGAACCGAGAATCCTCCAATTTCCCATCTGAAGACCGCTTCTCAACCAACTTCACTATTCATCCTAGCTCCACTGAAGGAGGAGGGACCCATGCTGAGGTTATCATCCCAAATGGTATCTCAGACAAAGGTACAACCGCCAGATTGATACCTTCCCAAAGAGAGCCAATGTCATTAACTGTTTTAACAAGGAAATCTGCCGATTCCTTGTTTGCACAGCTAATTACCTTGACTCCCTTGTAAAGAGCAGACTGGTCCAGCCGCACATTTGTCTCTTTAACCACGTCCGAAATGAGGATGTCCCGAAGACGACCCTCAACTACCAACCAATGACAGCCACTTATACGCCCATTGGGATCAGCCCTGTCTATGATTGCCAGCCGGATCTCACCCGGGACAATCCGTCAAGCAGCGATGTCATCCTGCTTCGGGTTTGACGAGCAAGGAGTCTGCAGAGCTGTAGGTTTCGCGTTGTCCTTACTCATCTTCGCGGACGAGTAGGGAATCTCCAGACCACTAGGTCCTGATTTTTCCTTACTCGCCTTCACAGACGTGCTTGGATTCTGCAAAACACCAGTTTCCGCGTTGTCCCTACTCGCCTTTGTGGGCGAGCAGGAAGTCTGCAGAGCACTAGATTTTACCTTATCCTCACTCGCCTTTACAGGTGACCATGGAGTCTGCAGAGCACTATGTTCCGCGGTTTCCTTACTTACCTTTTCAGACGTACAAGGCTTCAGAGAAGAAGCACTTGATGAAGAGCCTTTAACCTTTTCATTAGTGATCCTCTCACTAGCCTTCCTCGTCACCGAAGCAAACGATGCCGCCATACAGACCGGCTGTGACAACGTAGACATCTTCGCAGAAGGAGGTTGTTCTTCAGACGACCTCATCCTCTTCATAACCATTGTTTGTGATTTTGGATCGGTCGAGTGATTTTGGATCGGATAACGGACCTCGGTATCCTTTGAGGAAGTCAATGCCGTCACTGACCCATCACTGTTCCGTCCGCTCGTGTTCCCACTTGTGTGGGTATCTTCTTTTTCATCAACCGACTCACCTCTATCACCCTTTGTTGGGGTTTAGAAGTTGGGCCAGCTGCAGAATCAGTCGATACCTTCCCAGAGGATTTGGATCCCTTCTTCTTCTCAGCCTTCTTTGAGGGCTGCGACGTTGCCGCATTGGAAGAAGCGGTGTCCTTATCAGAGCTGAAGTCTCCTCCCTTCGTCACCTCTTCGGAGGTTTCGATGGGGCTTACTCCCGCTGTTGACGTAGGGATTTCACTGACACGCACTTCCCTCTTTGCTACGTGAGGATATTCTCTTTCAAATCACCTCACGAACTTGAGGTTAGACCGTAACATTTGAAATTCCCTTACGCTGATGGTCCTTATTGGCATACCGTTTGCAATAATTAGTTGCCCTTCGGTATGATTTTTTGTCTCTTGCTTCCTTGGCTTTGGCAGAGTTGGACGTCTGTGGATTCAGCGAATCGTCCATCTTATCGATAGGTTCTTCGCTCGCGCCACTCTCCTCCTCTACTGCTTTTTGCCTTAGAAGCAGAGGTTTGTCGGGATTATCCGACACCAAAGCAACACCGGATGGGGGGTTATTAACTAGACTAGAGGTAGGAACATGTATCACTGTCGTGTCCATATCTTCCTCATCCTCAGTCAGCGATAATTTTTCCCAAATTTCATCCGGGATGCTTTCCTGCTTGAGTGTCAAGGGGATGCTTTCCTCAATTAAGGCTCTGTCTATTCAAACTGTCATTAATATGGTCCAGTTCCGGAATTTCGTCCCCGCTCATATTTTCAGTCCGCTTTGTAGCCGAGTTAGAGCTGCTGGCCGTAACATTAGGGGAATCGTTGTCAATGTCCATATTCGTAATTGTCAGGGATAGTGAGGAGGTTGCACTTGTGAGTGTAAAGACTGAGGGTGCCAAGGCATCCACACCTACATCAGTCGAAGGTTCATCTTGAGGTTTTTGGGTTTTTTGGTTTTTTTGTTTAAATTTTGAATGTCCATGGGATATTGAGTTGTGGAGGAGCTGAGGTCTACCGCGGCATAGCCTTCTTACCACGGCAAGGGCATTATAATTACTCGTTGAGTCACCCAGGTATCAACGAGGCTCCGTTCAAATACAGTTGGTACCCTAACTGCAAACCTTGAGAACACCGATGGACACGTGGTCGCTTAACACCTCGGTGTTAGGGGATCTCAGCAATTTTTTATTTGGTAGGAGATCGCTACCAAATATGTGTCACACATTCCAAAAAATACACTATGGGTTTTCAGTGCACTGCATTGGTTTGTGACAGTGGAGATGTCAACATAGGTCCATGTTTTGGTATAGTCCCCATATAACGGTACCTCCCGATTTTCGGTATTTCGAGTATCTTAGCTACATTTTTGGATATAAAAAGTTCGGTTTTGCTTTCATTGATGTGAAACTTATTTTGAAGGTCTTTGTCAAGATGAGTGATTATCATCGCTTTTCTATTTCACACAGACACACATACAAGCAAATAAAGGAAGTTGGAAGGAAACTTGCAATGGCATATTCACCAAACATGCATAAACAAGTGTCCTCTAAAGTATGTCGAATGTCTGACAGATTAAATGTTCATTCGTCAGACAACAACAGATGTATTTGGCAGGAGCAAAAGCGAAACGAACAATGAGGGTTTTGCTAGAAATACATAAAAGCTTTAATAATTGTTTATGCAATGCAGGAAGATCCTTTCATTTTTCCAACAGACCGCTTGCTCCACATTTCTAATATTAAAATAGGAAGTCAAGCAGAAAATAACCTCCCCAGAAAAAGATGCCAACGAAAAAAAGCCCACAAAGGCTTCACGGAAGTTGAAACATTGTTTGGCCATGTGGTGTTTCCGCTTAGCACAGACAGGCTAACAAAAAGGAGGTAAAACAAGAAATCGAAAACACATCATTGTAGAGAAATGAACAAAAAATAATTTTGACCTTTGATTACATCTCTAAATATCAATCGAAAATCATTAAAACACATCCCATGAGGTCCTTCTTTTTCTCCATAACAATTGCTCATTTATTGAGAGCTAATTGGAAATTACTTTACACAAATCATGCTGCCATTAACTGAATACTTCAAGTTTACCTTCAACATAATCATCATCACCATCATCTCCCTGGGGAGTTCTTTCGTTCCTTTCAACACCAAAAATAATGAAGAAGTCAATATGACCTTCAGATTTCGTTATGACGAAAAAAAAAACGTGAACAATGCGAACGAACCCTTGCTGTTATTATAATCTCAACAATGAAAATCCTTGCTGTCAGTTTAGCCGGGAAGTGCCATAAGTTGTGTTATTACTACAAGCAACAAATACATAGCTTTAAGCCATAAGCGTCCTTAGTTATTGTTCTTCATAAAGGGAATATGTATTTGAAAAAAGAAAATACGAAATCACATCTGCCACCAATAGCAGCACTTGACTCAGCTTGTTTTCATTCAGAAATTATGAATTGCAGCTCTTTTCTCTAACGAGGGTTGGATTTCAAGGTTCAGTAAAGAGTTTTCATGTAGAAATAAGGGAAGTCAATAAGGGGCAATATGAAGGTTATATTATGTTGTTATATGTCCCACCTACAATATGTTATAAAAAAGAAGACTTGAAGAAGAAAATCTGTCGGTGTAGATAGATGTCAACCACTTTCACGCGATGTTTAGAAAGATGTAGAAGGCTGAAAGCACTAACCCTCTCCTATAAAAACATCTCTCTAATGTTAAGAACTTCCGCAAAAATGTTATTATATACTAGCCGAACCGGTCCGCGTTGCTGGCCCTTGAAGCAGTTTGATGTTACCTTAAGTCAGCGATTGTATTTTTATTGCATCGCTAATTAGTCGGGCTCTGCAAGTGATTATAAATGCGCCATCTATTCTGCGTGCACCGCCAAGCGGTCCGTATTTAAACGCCTTTTTAGCGGGTCCATCATCGTTCATTCTTATGATATGGCCTAGCCAACGCAATCGCTGCATCTCGATACGTTTAACAATATTGATGTCGTTGTACAGCAGGTACAGCTCGTGGTTCATGCGACGTCGATATTCACCGTCAACGCAGATTGGTCCGTAGATCTTTCGAAAAAATTTTCTCTCAAACACACCAAGCACTGCCATGTCTGCTTGCGCAAGTACACAGGCTTCGGAGCCATACATCACCACGGGTAGTATCAGTGTTTAGTAGAGCGTTATTTTTGTTTGACGAGATGTGGCTTTGTTTTTAAACTGCTTACTTAAACCAAAGTAGCATCTGTTGGCCAATACAATTCTTCTTTTTATTTAACAAGTGATGTCGTTTGTTGTGTTTACGGAGGTAGACAAAGTCTTTTACTACCTCAATATTATTGGAACCAACTTCCACAGTCGGTCCGAGCTCAATGGACGCATTGCGCGTCGACACCATCAACTTGGTCTTCTCACCGTTTACCGCCAGACTCACTTTAGCAGATTCTCCTTCGACCTTCATAAAGGTATCAGTTACTTCTTTTACTGATCGGCCCATGATGTCTATATCATCAGCAGAAGCAACTAACATGTGACTATTGGTGTAGATTGTGCCACTTCTTTTGACTTTTGCCTCTCGTATAGCCTTTTCCAGCAGAATGTTGAAGAGATCACACGAAAGGCTGTCTCCTTGTCTGAAACCTCTTTTGGTACCAAACCCTTCGGAGAGGTTCTTTCCTATTTTAACTGAGGACCTCGTGTCATTTAATGTCATTTTACAAAGCCGTATGAGCTTTGAGGGGATACCAAATTCAGACATGGCTTGGAATACGTTTGAACGTAGGGGGCTGTCAAAGGCTGCCTTATAATTGACAAAAAGGTGGTAGGTGTCAATCTGCATCTCTTGGGTCTTCTCCAGGATTTGCTGCAGGGTAAATATCTGATCAATGGTGGACTTGCCAGGTCTAAAGCCACATTGGTATGGTCCAATTATCTCGTTGACCATAGGCTTTAGTTGTTCGCACAATATCCCTGACACGATCTTGTAGGCAATAGGGAGTAGACTTATGCCCCTATAGTTAGAGCATGCAGTCTTATCTCCCTTCTTGTGGACGGGGCACAGGATACTCAGGTTCCAATCGTGGGGTACGTGTTCTTCCTGCCAGATGGTGCTAACTAGCTGATGAATACACCTTATCAGCGTGTCGCCTCCGGGTTAAAACAGCTTGGCTGGTAAGCCACCGGCTCCTGCTGCCTTATTATTCTTCAGCCGATTTATTGCTGTCTTTACCTCATCTTGGCTGTGCGGTTTACATTCGATACCATCTTGTGGGATTGGGACTGTGGTATCTTCATCGTCTTCGCTGCTATTGGATACCAGCAGATTGGAGAAATGTTCCTTCCACGTCCTGAGCACGTTATCTGTATCTGTTACCAGATTACCTCGCTGGTCTCTACAAGAGGATGTGCCTGTACCAAAGCCATCTGTTTGATGTTTCACTCTTTGGTAGAATTTTCGGACTTCATTCTGGCTCCTGTACATCTCGATTTTTTCACACTCCCGATTTTCCATTACTCTCTTTTTCTTGCGGAAAAGACGTTTCTCTTCTCTCCTTTTCTCTCTCTCATGCGCAACGCGTTGATACTGATTGTAAAGTATAGATTTTGCGGCTGTTTGCATGGAGTGGGCAATATTTTGCCATTGTGTTGTTATGTTATCGGGACAAAGAGTGCTCTCATTAAGCAATTGGGCTTGTTGAGTGGAATATGCTGTGGCTATCTGTTGTGTTTGCAGCCTATCGATGTCCAACTTCCGCGTTGTGTCTGTTCGTGCTTTATTTGCAACGTTTAGACGGGTACGTACCTCTGCTGCAACAAGGTCCGAATCAATGTTTGCACCTCGGAACGATCGTACATCCAACACACTCGATGAATGTCTTCCATCTATCACAACATGATCAATTTGATTACTTGTTCTTTGATCTGGAGACAGCCAGGTGCCCTTATGAATATCGAGATGATCAAATCTGGTACTGCTAACTAGCATGGATACCAGATGTTTTAGTCTCCGACTAACTACAAATCCGCAAAGCATGAGCTTGCTTTGTGTCATGGCAGCTATAATACTGTGCGTCACCTTTAGGTGTTGTTGTGACGCCTTTCCCAATCCATCGTATTTCCTATATGGCAGTAATATCAGCCTTGTACTTTTCAAGTACGTCTGCCAATGCGAAGACTGCACCTTCTCTATAAAGAGTGCGAACATTCCAGGTGCAGATTCGCAGATCATGGTCCTTAAAACGTTTGCGGGGTTCGTCAACTTTAGAGGGGTTTGTTTTTCTTTTCTTTCGTTTTTTCATAGTAGGTTGTTTTTTCTAGGGGAGGGTTACTAACCCGACGCCCAAAACAAAGTTTTTAAAGCGCGGCACATGTTAGCTCACTACTTTTAACGGGTGTTGAAGGCAGTTCCCGAGGTGACACCACGGGGAGGTCAGTGTCCACTGATATGAAAGAGGGACCAAGATAAATCCTGGGCTTTGCCATGTTAAAACCGGTCAGGACCGTTCCTTGGTATCTTCCATCCCCTACGTCATCCAGTGGTCAAAACACACCTCCACCAACAATTTCCAACAAAATTTTGTATAGCCCCATATAACGGTACCTCCCGATTTTCTGTATTTTTGACCGAATTAAATGTAAGTTAATATTTGATGTTCTCAATGACTACAAAACATCCAGGTTTAGGTATAGCCCCTATATGACGATACCTCCTGATATTTCGTATTTAGAGGATTTTAGCTACATTTTTTGACCAAACTATCTATAATTTGAGATTTGAGGTTCCCAGTGGTGACAAGACGTTCCCACCACAAATGGTCACGAAAGGTCCCTGTTTTGTTATAGCCCCCATAAAACGGCTCCTCCCAATTTTTGGCATTTTGGGGATTTAAGTTTCAATTTTTAAACGAACTAGCGGTTATTTTGCCCTTTGTGGTTCCTAGCGGTCATAACACCTCTCCACTGAAAATTGCCAATACAGGTCTATGTTTTTGGTATAAGCCCCCATATAAAGGTACTTCTCGATATTAGGTGTTTTGGGGATTCTATCCACATTTTTTGACCGAACTACTTATAGTTTGACATTTGGGCATAAATCCCACACCAGCGGGTTCTTTGTACAGGATTGACCCGGAACTACACAACATCATTGTTCCGGCCAGCGGCTGCCACCCCAGTGTACATATGTTTGTATTTGTTTCGTTTTTCTGTGTTGGGAGCAGCATATCCCGGAATGCCTGCTCCGAATCCTTTTGGTCCGTGTCGGGACGGAGGAAAACCCAGGACCAATATATTTGTCCTTGGTTTGTCACATCCGCATCTTCACCCACATCCAGCCTTCGGTGAGATGCAATAGACGACAGGAGTGGGTGCATCTAAGGGGTTGCTCTGGACTTGTCCACATGAGGGACTACGACAGGGACTATGTTGCTGCATGCTGTGTGAAAACAGTCCCCAGTGAGTCGTCATCGGATTACGAAACTTCATCGTCGTCTGATTATGAAACTCCCCCGCAGTCCCCCGACAACATCCACACACGCAGCCTTTAACACCAGCCGTTGTTGTCCCAATCCCCGAAAATGCATCATTTTTGCAATTTAATTGCAATGGACTGCGAGGTAAGATCGAGGAAATAGTAGATTTCATGAGTCGGAGGAATATCAAGGTCGCTGTGGTGCAAGAAACCAAGCTCACAAACAACTGTAGCTTACAACGTTGCGATGGTTACAACGTGCTAAGGAAGGATCGCACCAGAAGTGGAGGTGGGGGATTAGCTTTCCTATTGCACCAGTCTGTCCAATACAGACCCCTCTCGCTTGAGCCTGTCTCTAATGACCCGTACATGGAATGTATGGGGGTAGCAGTCAGGTGTGGAACTGCCGAGATAGAGTTGCTGAACGTATACATCCCGCCGTGAAATAGCTGTATCTCACATTACGTGCCTAACATTAGCCAACTTTTGGCGACGGGATTAGCAAATGAACGTGATGAGCTTCGCCGAACCAACCCCAATGACCCCAGAGTCAGGGAGCTGACACTGGAAGTTAACAGGCTGGTCGGCGAGCATAAGCGGAACAAGTGGTTAAATCATCTAAAGACTTGCAACATTGGAGCCGGTATAGGTGAATTGTGGGCAACGGTTAAGTCACTCTCGAACCCTGGAAGAAGGGAAGATAGGACCTCAGTCACGTTTGGCGACGTTACGTTGACTGACCCGAAGAGGTGCGCAAGTTATTTCAATCGACAGTTTGTCGAGCACCCCCAGAGTGACAGGGCGAATATTAAAAGCCTTTGATACAGTCAGGCACTCCACGCTGTTTGAGGACATTGAGCAGACAACCCTCCGGCCAAGCTTGAAACGTTGGATAGTCAATTATATGTGTGGACGCCAGTCGTACGTGGAATTCAGGAACAAGAAGTCCAAACCCCGTCGAGTGAAACAGGGAGTTCCCCAATGTGGGGTGATATCTCAGGAACAGTTTAACGTCTACCTCTCCTGTATTCCGCCCTCTACAGACGGCATCGAGATCGTAACGTATGCGGATGATTGCACGATCCTGGCGTCGGGTACCTATGCTGATGACATCTGTGAGAGACTGAACAACTATTTAACCGATCTTACCATCTTTTTCCATTCGAGGAATATGCAAATTTTCGCCACAAAATCAACAGCCACTCTGTTCACCACATTGACAGCGCAGTTTGGAAGAGAATGAATGTCGTGGTCGACGGTAGCAGAATTCCGATCACAAACTGCCCCAAAATCATAGGGGTCACATTCGACTCTACTTTCAAGTCGTGCGCGCAGGCCACAGCTATCTGCGACAAACTGAAAAGTAGGAACAAGGTCCTCAAGTCCCTAGCCGGAAGCACTTGGGGTGCAGATAAAGAAACCTTGTTGACCACATATAACGCGATAGGTCGGTCTGTGGAATGCTATGCGGTGCCAGTCTGGTCCCCGAGATTATGTGATACGAATTGGAACAAGATTCAAACTTGCCAGAATGCCGCCCTGAGAACAGCAACAGGGTGCCTCCTCAAATCTTCAGTGGACCATCTACATGAGGAGACAAAGATTCTTCCAGTAAAGCAACACAATGAGATGCTTTCGTTGCAGCACATGCTTGGATGTTACCGTGTGAGCCATCCCAATCACCACCTTGTGGGTAGGCCCGACACCTCAGGCAGATCAGGAAGGATATCCATGCTCTAGATGGAGAGGTCCAACAATACAGGAGAGAACCCCTAGATCAACAAGCATATCAAGCAGGTTTGAATAGCAGCCACGACAAACCAGAGTAGTTTTGGCTCAACTACGCTCGGGATATTGCAGTCCCCTAAATTCATATTGGGCGGAAATCGATCGTGCCGTGCAAGACATCTGCCCAGTATGCGGCATGGGCCCGCACGACACAAAACACCTTTTCAACTGCCCAGCCAAACCTACTCATCTAACCCCAGTGGATCTGTGGTTACATCCCATCGAAGCAGCCACTTTCCTGGAACTGGAGATAGACCAAGAGCCGGATTGAACAGAAGAACGAACAGACAAACATAATAACAAACACTGTTACAACAACATAGATCCATGTTTTTGTATAGCCCTATATAACGGCACCTTCTGATTTTATGTATTTTGACAATTTCAACTATATATTTTCACCGAACTATCTGTAATTTGAAGTTTGAGTTTGCCTATGGTCACAGAACTTCTCCACCAACAATTATCAACATTGGTCCATGTTTTGATATAGACCCATACAAAGTTACTACCCGAGTTTAGGTGTTTTGAGGAGTATAGCTAAATTTGTTAACCGAACTTTCTGTGATTCGACATTTAAGGTTATCACAAAACTTCTCCACACTTTGTTATAGCCCCATATAAAGGTGCCGCCCGTTTGAAGACATTTTTAGAATAATTTTTTAACTTAGTAAGGTATCCGTGATCACAAAATATTTCCACCTAAAATTGTGGATAGGAAAAAAAATTATATTCCATATTTAGCATCAGAATATTTTAGGGTGGAGGGTATAAAAAGTTCGGCCAGGCCGAACTGAACTTTTTTACTTGTTTTTTTTTATATTTTATATCTTATATTTAATATTTTATAGTTTATATTTTATTTTTTGTATTTCATATTTTTCTGGTAGTGAGGAAGGTGTTAAGTCTTCATTACTTTGTAATGGGTTATTCACCTTACGTTTGCCCCAAATCGTTGTTAAGCCTCTAACAGCTGCATCAATGTATCTTCCTTCCTATGGTAAATGTTATAATATAACCTTGGACTTCCATACTACCCTCGTTTATTTCAATTTCGCAGCGAATGTATTTTCCAAAACATTTGTTTAAGGTAAAAGAAATTTATTTTCATTTGTCTTCTTTATAAGGACATAAAGGATTTTACTTTGACTTACGACCAGGGACTAAACATTTCAATTTAGGCACGAGACAGACATGTGACGACGATGATGGTAGTAGTGGCAACGGCAGCAGCATGACACAGATGGGTAACAAAAATCTACGCTACGCAATGCCACATCATAATCATCATCACAGCCATTGGCAGGCAGGCAGTCCTTGCTTGGTTCAAACAACCCTCAGACACAAGACCTTCTTGCCGTCGTAGTAGCTGGCACCAAGGAACACATTGTTTTGCCATTCATTCGCATCAAAGGATCAGTGTGCAACGATACAGAAAATAACAACGGATTTTGATTAAAACTCAACTCCCCCACACGAGGACGAAATAACAAAAACAGCAAAACTTTGACATTCTTTTGCTATTGTTGAAGTTTTTGTGTTCAACTACTCCTCCTCCATTTTCCACTTCTTCTTCTCAAGAGAACTGATGATGGGCTATATGACTGTCAATGTTTGGTATCATTAAAACACTGCTGCTGAAGTATGCTTGAGTGTATCGATATAAAATGGAGAAGGATGAGAGTCTGTCATTGTCATGAGAAGAGGGTTTTCGTGTGTGTGTATGTACGTTTACGTTACGGATATAGGAATTTGAGACGACGAAAATTGTGTTGCCAATTTTTGCCATACTCTCGTACTTATTTATAGGCCGGATTATGGAGGCTTAAGGCATTCCAAATGGCATTTTTATAGACATTCCTTGATAATGTTGTTGATTTTAATGGCTCGCAGATAGAGCGACATAGTGTATGGGTCGTGTCAATAATTCGTTACAAGATTGATAGGCTGGAGAGTAACAAGAAAACGAAGAAGAAGAAGAAAATAATTATGTAGGGATTTAAAAGATTTTATGATAGAGTTTCATGATAATGTTTTTCTTGGTCCATAAAAACTAAAGCCCCTAATTAATAAAAATGTTTTTTTGTTTTTTTCAATTTCCAGGTCATCCCCATTTCTTTAATCAGCTGTCATGCGGTTTGGACATTATTTCCATGGCCGGCGAATGGTTGACTGCCACTGCCAACACAAACATGTTCACCTATGAAATTGCTCCAGTTTTCATTCTCATGGAAACTGTTGTTCTCACGAAAATGCGTGAAATCATTGGCTGGCATGGTGGCGATTCGATTTTGGCCCCCGGTGGTTCCATCTCGAATTTGTATGCCTTCCTGGCTGCCCGCCACAAAATGTTCCCCAATTACAAGGAACATGGTGCTGCCGGCCTGCCCGGCCAATTGGTTATGTTCACCTCCGATCAGTGCCATTATTCGGTGAAGTCTTGTGCCGCCGTTTGTGGTTTGGGTACGGACAATTGTGTTATGGTACCATCAGATGAACGTGGTCGCATGATTACGTCGGAACTGGAACGTTTAATTATGGAACGTAAAGCCAAGGGTCATATACCATTCTTTGTAAATGCCACAGCCGGTACCACAGTATTGGGTGCATTCGATAATCTCAATGAAATTGCTGATATTTGCCAGAAATACAATTGTTGGATGCATGTTGATGTAAGTAACAGTGAGAGAGACTTCTATATAGGAATAGTAAAGAAATTAACTATACTGTTGTTGTGCTTTTTATTTATTCTCTTTTGTAGGCTGCATGGGGTGGTGGCCTTCTGTTGTCACGAAGACATCGTCATCCTAGATTTACTGGTGTTGAAAGGTAAGTTTTTTTTTATTTTCAAAGAAGGAATATTGCTAAAGCAAACATAATCTGGGAGCAAATGTTGGTGCACCAACATATTGTTGCTCCAGGAATATTCCCTATCTAGGTGTATACGTTAGTGTTATGACTTTTCGGCGTTTTTCTCAAAAATGATTTACTGTAGTACCGATGAATGAACTTTTGTTAAATAATCACTAAAATAACGTTTATTTCATTAAAATATAAACAAGTTCATCCACAAATCGATTTAAACAACAGAGATATACCCTCAGCCTGTGTGAATTGAAATACTTTTTCCCAAAAAAACTTATGTATTTAGGGGGGGTTTTCAAACTTTTGGGCGTATGAGCCGACAAAAGTACGGATAGGATTAAAGCTCAAACATTTGAGGGTTTATCGCTAGATATTTATCACACTAGCCTACGAAAAACATAATATTGCTGTAAACAGGGCCACTACACAAAAATGTTGAACATTTGTGTGGGTGGTACCAAAAGGATTGGACAGATAGGGCCCAAATTTGAATATAAACTAAGTTTCGATAATATTTAGAGATCCAAAGTTTGGATCTGTTGCTACGTCTATGAGAAATCGCGAGTACCATTTTAGCGAATATTTTCCAACTTTTGTGGGGGAGGTACCGGAAGGTGTGGACCTATAAGCACCACCTTCGAATTCCATCTAATATTCGAAGAAATATTACAATATCCAATGTGTGGACGAACGCAGTATTCGGTTCGAACTCTCCAGCCACTACATATCGACGCCTCCAAACAATAGTATGCTAAGTCGACTTAGAATGTTTTCAAGTTCTTTACATTTTTATATTTAACGTCCTTTAACTTAAATTCTGTCAAATTTTGGTAATAATCGGACAATCCGAACAGAAGTTATATACAAATATTTACTTAGCATAGTACTGAAGGTCAAAGAAATTTCCAAACTTTTAGAGCTTGTCCTGCAAAACTCACTGTTCAGATTTAGCAAACTATTATTTGGAGGTGTCGAACGTCCTTTAACTGAAATTCTGTCAAATTTCGGTAATGATCGGTCAATCCGAACAGAAGTTATAAACAAATATTGACTTAGCATAGTACTGAAGTTCAAAAAAATTTCCACACTTTGAGAGCTTCTCCTGCAAAACTCACTTTTTAGACTTTTTATATATTTCGGGCTGTTTTCTCAAGAAGTATGGACTTGCCCCTAAAAAAACTTTTACTGTCGTAACTGAGGCAGCGAATACAAGTTGCTTCAACAAAAACGAAATTGATCGAGAGCAGGTCTTAAAGTGATTTTATCCAAAATTTTGTGTGGGATGTACCCGAAGGAATGGACAAATATAGTCCATTTTCGAACATGATCTATATCTGGTAGAATGTGTAAAGTATGGACCACATCGGTCACTCCCATCAAGAGTTATCGTGCGCACAATTTTTCCGAAGATTTTCGTACTTTTGTGGAGGAGGTACTGAAGGAGTGGACCGATATTGCTTATCTTCGAACATAAACTAAGTTTGTACAAAATATTACGAATAGCACATTTTGGACCGAATCGGCAGATCCGTTCGAGAGTTATCGTGCGCTCCAGCCAGCCAGACAGACAGACGGACGGACATGGCTAAATCGACAAATTGTCTGAAACACATTTCGTCCAAACATATGGGATCTAAAACCATTATATAGATGAGGCACATTTTGCCCGTATGAAAGTATATATCACCAATATTTTTGAAAATTTAACATAGCTGAAGCCAAGGTTTACCCTTTTAGAATACGCGACTTGTGGTTCTATATTATACAAATTAAATATTTTTGGATAAAATGAAATGTTTTTGGACGTGGCAAAAAATATTGGCCTTAAAAGATAATTTGTGTGGAAGCTGTTTCTATATTTATGTTAAACAAGTGAGCCAAGGCTATAGTCGGGTCGGGGCCGACTATGTGATACCCTACACCACTACCCCTGTTCATAAGCTTTTGACTAATAAAATTCAAGATATTAAAATTGGGATAGCTTAGCGCCTTTGCTCTGAATGTCTTCATTAACACAGGTCAAATTTTTTGAAACGCATTTAAGTGCATCGACAGTACAACCCAAATAAAAAATGGAAAGGTGGGATGTATGCCAATCATAAATAGGCTTCTTTCTCTGTAAGATCCCCATCAACCCCCAAAATTTCGTGAGGATCCGATCAAAATTTCGTAGTGTGATTGCACAAAAAAGGAAAAGGGATGCATTACCGACTATTGCGATATCTCTGTTGTTTGACCACCTATGACAACCTACTTCACATCGTTGTAAAGGTGATATTTTCTACTTTCCTTGCCAGGTTTTGCTTTCGATATACCTACTACAGAAGAGAGATATTAACTTTGAAATAAAACGTTGGTCTTTTTTCCAAATATTTTTTTTTCACTTTCCGACCCCTGAATAATATTCGACCATTATCAAAAATCAAAAGGTTATTTCCTCTGTGGGACCCCCAATAACACCCAAAATTTCGTGACGATCCAATTAAAATTGCGACCTGTAGCGTGATTTCCAAAAAAGTGGAAAAATGGGATGTATTACCGACTATTGCGATATCTCCGTTATTTGGATACCTACGCCAACCTGCTTTACATCATAGTAATTATGGGATTTTTTACTTTCATTGTCAGACTTTGCTTTTGGAAGGTCCTGAACCAAAGTTGCGATATTAGTCATTATAATTAAAATCGCAAAAATGAAAAGTTGTGTTGTATTAGCGGCTATAGCGATATCTTCGTTGTTTGACCACCTACGACAATCTACGTAACATCGTTGCAAAGGTGATTTTTCTACTTTCATTAGCAGGTTTTGCTTTTGATATACCCCTTTTAGAAGCGGAGATATTCGCTTTGAAATAAAACGTTGACTTTTTCTCCAAATACGTTTTTTGCCGATTCCGACCCCTGAATATTACCCGACCATCACCAAAATCAATAGGCTTCTTTCTCTGTAGGATCCCCATTAGCCACCAAAATTTCGTGACGATCCGATCAAAATTGCGACCTGTAGCGTGATTACAAAAAAAAAAAAATTGTAAAGCTGAGATATTCGCTTTAGAAAAAAACGTTGTCTTTTTATCCACATAAGTTTTTTGCCCATTCCGACCCCTGAATATTATCCGACCATCACCAAAATCAATAGGCTTCTTCCACTCCGGGACCCCCATCAACACCCAAAATTTCGTGACGATCCGATCAAAATTGCGACCTGTAGCGTGATTACAAGGTTTAGATGGACAGACGGACAGACGGACGGACGGACGGACTGACGGACGGACACACATAGCCAGATCGACTCAGCTCGTCGAGACATTCATTTTGATATATATAAGTATGGGTCTACGACCATTATTTCGATGCGTTACAAACTTTTTGGCCAAAACCAACTTATAATACCCTCCCCACATAGTGGTGTAGGGTATAAAAATGGGTAAAAATGGGTTGAAGCCACCATGTCTTTTTTTGTTTTCTCTCGATTTTTGAGTAAACCACACTTCTCTCGATTTGCCTGTCAAAGTAAAAGTAGAAGCAAACTAAATAAGGATCATCTCACTAATGTATTACTTTTCAAAATTTGAACTGCTTCTACCATTAAATGATGCTGACATTTTGAAGCCAGATTTACAGTGTTTTTTTGAAATTTTCTTCGAATTTCGTTCCGCAAACAGGGTTTTCAAAAAATCATAAATAGGATTGTAGTACTTGCGATTCTGAGTTATTTGATACGACTAATGTGAATGTAGTCTGCACAACTTCATAGAAATCTACATCCAAATGCGGAAATTTTGTGCGAACATTTTTGTAAAAAACATATTTTTCGGGCCTTATTTTTATAATTGTCATTCGATTTCCTCGTACTTGATTGCACATTCTAGTTTTTTACGTTCCGGATCTAATAAATAATTTCCCGTGAAAATCCATCCACTAAAACGCGAGTTACAAGAAAGTCCAAAGTAGAAAAATCACCTAAAATTGTTTTTCAAAATATCGCGCATTTTATCGCGTTTTCTGCGGTTCATTTCCACTGCAATGAAACAACTAATACAGCATCTTCATCTTAGCTGAAACAGAGATTTGAAAACTTCACTGATAAGGAAGCTACATTCATTTTATCCCAAAAAATAGTGTGTGATGCTACATCCACGGTTCTTAATTGATCGCCTTGAAATAGATATATATCGATGTAGATTTTCATGGTGGACATTGAAATCGGATGCGGACAAAAATTGTATGCACTTTGCGCAAATTAGCGATTTTTTATAGGTATTTTAATGCTAAGATGCAGCTGATGCTACATCTTATCCCCAAATTAAATTTCGAAAAATATATACAAATTAACAGACATGGTCTTGCTGTACATGAAAATCACATGCGGACAAAATGATTTTGATAATTACGCGATTTACACGTATTTTAAAATGCATACAAATAAAATGGGTTATTTGATCTCTATTTCCATTTCAGAAGCTTGGAGATATATCCTCATCAACTAGCTTCCCTAATGGGAAAGCTTTAATATGAATGTCAATAAAGCAAAATCCGTCTATTTTGTTGGGAGATTTAAGCAAAATGAAAGAAGTATTCCTATAAATTTTTACAAAATTTTCCACTACATAATGCATGTGAAAAAATATTTTTTCAAACAAAAAATAATTTTTTTGACCAAAATATGTGCTTATTTTGGCTGTAACGTCCAAACTATAACACCGATCTGTATGATTGTAGTCTCATTTAATTCGCCGTGAAGTTTGGATCCACAACAATTTCTTATGTAATTATATGACCACTTAATGGGCCTTAATTTTGAAAAAAGTAGACTTATATTCAATAATTTATCAATTTTATGTACATTCCGCGAATTCTGTGTAACATTTTGCAGGTATTATGCAATCTACACGCTGAAGTTACTTCGAGAGAACTATTTTGAATCAATTGTGCTCATTAAAATAATTAGAGTTTTTATAATATTTTCTTTCTTAAAAAGCGCCATAACTTTTGTCCGCAACAACCAAAAATTGGCTCGCGACCAGATTCGTACTGGGAATCTGTTTCTTAACCTACATATCAAAAATCGTTGATGTAGCGCGATAAAAATTTATCCTTTTTTTCTGAAATGGAATATGAAATAATTGGCAATATTCCTGATATACCCTCGTTAGCATAAATGCTTAAGGGGTATAAAAATATATATTTTGAAAAAATGTATGGGATGAAAAAAAAATTTTCTCAAAAATTATTTTTTGTTGCACGAATGAGTAAACGTATGTCTACTAATAGCCAAAATAACGTTTATCTTATTTAAAAACTGAAAAAGTCATGCACAAATCACTATTTATTTTTATACCCTCAGCATTTATGCTAACGAGGGTATATAAACTTTCATACGGGCAAAATGTGCTTAATTAAAATAATGGTTTTAGACTCCAAGCATGTTTGGATGAAATGTGTTTCAGACAATTTGGAGTCGATTTAGCAATGTCCGTCCGTTTGTCTGTCTGTCTATTTGGCTGGTGCGCACGATAACTCTCGAACGGATGTAAAGGTTTGGTCCAAAATTTGACTGTACGATAACCAACTGAAATGATTAATGGGCTCGATATCCTATCGAAAAGATATGACTCTCAAAATAAGATCCACTTCCGTAATTCACTATGTTGGTCCATGCCCTCCTCCGCAAAACTTTTGAACTTTAATCCTAATCCACATTTTATTCGGCAAGTTCAAATGTCCAAAAAGTGACACAAAATTCTGAAAAGACCCTAAATACATTCGATCTGTCCGTAGATGAAAGTTCCAATTCACATATACCCTCATATTAACCGGTTTCAAATGTCAATTTCATAGCGCAAACGTGAAATAAGTCCTCATGAAGTGTGTTAACCCGGCAAAAAACTCTAATGTAACCGTACTATAAGGTTTATAACGTCCGATCCCTTGCTTGCTTTCAAAATTTTAATGTCTAAAAAAAACCTGCAGACAACAACTAAAATGACTGATGAGCGCGATAACTTACGAATTTATTATCCGATTTGGCTTTTGAACATCGTAAAAAATCTTTTAAGTGTATATCAAGTTCCAGGAAGGTCCATATGAGACAACACCTTTGGGTAACTCCCTTGCAAAAGTTAAAACTTTTTGCTTACATACGTGCAGTTAGGAACTATTCAAGAATGGTTCTGAAATGTTTACCAACGTCACTTCTTGTAGTCCTATATACAGCTCTACGGCTGACCTTCAATTACCTCCTCCGAAAAAGTTCAACAAAAGCTTAACATTAACATTCGCCCATGATATAGCCCCCATACAACCGTACCTCCCGATTTTCGATATTTACAAGGTGTTTGTGACATTATCACGCCGAAACGGCTGAAATTTTTTACTTAGACTTCGTTTGACATATAAAACATTCCTACAGAGAATTTTCGGAAAATTGTTAATATAGGGCAATGTTTTTGGCAGGGACACCTCGGCGAAACTAGAGGAAACAAATTATTCCATGCTTCAATAAACTCATGGTTGAGGGTATAAAAAGTTCGGCCCGTCCGAACTTAATGCTTTTTAGCTGTTTTTCATAATCATAGTCTGAGGGTTTTTAAAATTCGATAATGTTCTTGACCACGACCACTTTAACGCCCACCTTTTTAAATATGTTACATCTACAAAAGACTGAACCGATTTTTCTGAAATTTTCAGGGAATGTACAGGGATAGACCTCGGTAAAAATAGGCAAAATATTTTTTTGAATTTCGGGGGGAGCGGGGTACCTCCCATTGCCATCTTTTTTAAAAACGCAATTTTAGCAAAAATAACGAACATATCGGTTTGAAAATTATTTTGCCAGAGAATGGTGGTTGTTTCTCCCATCTTAAGTATTTATTGTGTCCTTAAGACCCGACCACGCCCACCTTTTTATTATGTTATATCTACAAAACTACTGAAGGGATTTTCATGAAATTTGCAGACAATGTTTAATGTTGCTCCATGGTGAAAATAAAAAATAAAAAATTGTGGTTGTAGACGTGCAATGTTTTAAATGTTTTATATATCTAAAACTACTGAACCGTTTTTCATGTAATGTGCAGAAAATGTTCAGGGTTTGCTGTGGTAATGTATATTTTTTTAATTTCGGAGGAGGTGGGGTACATTCCAAAATCATTTTTAACGTTGTATATGCAAAGCTTATGACCATATCGATTTGAGCATTAATATTGCGAAACCAAGGGGGTAGTGATCCGAACCTAGGTACATATTTGGAGCCAAAATACCCAACAACGCCGATTTTTTTCTACAAATGTTTTATCTTGAAGACTGATGACTTTCTTTTCAATGCATTATATGAACTTCAAAACCATTGAACCTATTATTTTAAAATCGCTATATTTGCTAAATTAATTTGCGAGACAAGGGTGATTGCCCTCCGGATCAAATGTTCTTAGTTGGGGCCCGAAACCCCGACCACGGCCACTTATGTTATATCTCGAAAACTAACGAACCGGGTTAAAAACAAATGATATATTTATAAATTGCCCTAAACTGTCAGATTCAATGGTACAAAGCGTACATCTGTGCGTAAGCAATGAAAAAGTAAAAACATATGCGGCATCAGAATTCGACTTTGTATACGACACCATGTGTAATGGCTAGAGGGCACCATAACTTTTGAACGCATCAATCGATTCTGTCCTAAATTTGACATTCATAATATTTTGTCCAAACATAGTTTATGTTCGAAGATGAGCAAAATCGGTCCACACCTCCCCCACAAAAGTTCAAAACTCTCGAAGGCATTAACCGAGTTTATCCATAATTAACAGCTGCTCTCGAATCGCTTTGACTTTTTGTCGCAAGAACTTGTAGTCCCTGTCCCCATTAAGAGAACACAATTTTTTTCAGGGCCCGAAAGGTGTATACATCCCCTATGGCACCATGTGTAGTGGCTGAAACGCACTACAACTCTTGAACGCGTCAAGTAATTCAGTCCAAAATTTTCCCTTCGTAATGTTTTTTTTTCCAAACTTAGCTTAAGTTCGAAGATGAACCATATCGCTCCACTCTTTCAGAAACCTCCCCCACAAAAGTTAAAAACTTTTCGCTAAAATGGTGTGCACAATGACACTCGAAGACAGTAAGCGATTTGGTCCATACTTTGCACATCGTGACATTTCTACCTGATTTAGATCAGGTTCGACTTTGGTTTATAACTGTCCACTACTTCATGTACCTCACACAGAAAATTTTGGAAAAGTGCAGTTTACGATCAGCTCCCGAATCACTTTGTTTTTATTGCAACAACTTGTATTCGCTGCCCCCATTACAAGGGTGCACGTTTTTTTATCGTGCAATTCAATACTTCTTACTATCATACTTCCCTATCTCTTAAACAAATCAAAGATTCGGTCCTAAATTTGACCTTCATAATATCTTGTCCAAACTTAGATTAAATTCGAAGATGGGCAATATCGGTCCACTTCTTCGGGTACCTCCCCTACAAAAGTTCAAAACATTTCGCTTAAATGGTGCGCACAATGATCTTAAAGGCAGCAACCGATTTGGTCAAAGATTCTTAAAGGGCAAGTCCACACATGCTGGGAAAATGGAAGCTTTAAAAAATCTCTACGGTCACCATATGCAGTGCATATCGTAATATTTCTGGAAATCTTAGACAAAGTTCGAAGATTGTACTTATCGTCCACTCTTCCGGTACCTCCTCCCCCACTAAAGTTCAAAAATATTCCTTAAAATGGTACGCGCGATATCTCATAAACTGAGCAACCGATTATGCCCAAACTTAGGATGTCGTAATATTTTGTCCAAACCTAGTTGGAGATCGAAAATGCGACATATTGGTCTATTCTTTAGGGTAAAACCCGCACAAAAGTAATGTAACTCTATAAATCAATTTTTGATTTGATTTTTTTGAGAGAGGCATACAAACTTGCCGTTAAAATAAACAGAACGATGGGCCGGCCAGCAACGCGATCCAGAGTCCGCGAGTTATAAATAAAGTATTAAGTTCCTTTTAAATTTAAAATATTGTAATGCAGAAGAAATTCCGATCCCCAACAGCACATACCCATGTATCAACAAACAACAAGAGTATCACTTAAATATCAAGCCTGGGAATTTAGCAATTTGTCATTTGCTGTTTACATTTCGATTTGTATAGCTAGCACAGACTGTCTAGTGAGCTATGAATATTTCCATTCAACCACCCACCAAGCCTGGCGAGGCAAATACATTGCGAGTTCATTGTTCATCAGGTGTTTGAATAGCTGCTGGCAGATTAAAGGGATTAAGAGTTGTCAAAGTTATGTTGTTACAAACAAAGTGCATTTACGGCAGTTAAAAGACAAATAAATGAAGAAAATGGATTTCAAATGAACAGGGGAATGACACACATAGAGGGATGGGTGGGTAAATCAGCAGTGAACCCGCACAATATTTTCATGTGAAACGAGGGATGAGGGTATGAAATGCCAACTTACCTTAAAGGTTATGCATTTTTCAAAAACCTAGACAATTTATTTGAAAGCTTTTAAAACGTTTTTCATTTCTTTAAATTTGTCCTTTAAGGATAACAAAACAAAAACAGTCAAGGCAACACAAGGATTTGCATGTAAATTTCTTGCTGGCGATAATGTGGAGATTTAAATGCAATAACAGCAAATGTTGGCATTTTTAATAAGATGCACTCTGATTTAGAACATTTGCTTCTTCCTACTTTTCATCCTTATCCATCTTTCCAAAACCCAATGTATTGATACTTTTTGTGGCCAAAACTTCCATTTTGGTTTTTGTTTTTAATCCTTAAATGGTCGAGGGCATTTCATTAACATAACTATCCATCATGAGACTGGAGGTTGATGTTAAAATGCTTTCAGTTTCCAATTTGTTGGGGGTACAATGGGAGTGAGCTATTCAAAGTAACCACTAATCCTAGAAGGATTTTTATTTCTTCCCTGAGTGTGGAGAGTGGAGCTGTTTAATTCAAATGCCATCATCGGCAGTTGGCTGTCTAAAGTGCTGAAGTGTTTTGTGGTTGCGTAAGAAGTGGAGGTACTTCATTGTGGCATCTTTTTTTGTGTTTTGTTAAAGCTCTTTTAGTGATGGATATGGGAATCAATAATTGAAAGCCTTGACAAGTGAATTTTCCCAAATGAAAAGCCTCGTTGATGGGTGCAGAGAAGACTTTGATTAATGAGGCAATTTTATAGTGTGCCCGAGGTTGAATTTGATACAAGGCAGCTTTTAATTTAAGTGATTCGTTGTAATTTTAGGCAATTCTTTGCCTAATCAAATTTAAACAGTTTCTAATGGCCTTTGTTTTCATTTTCTTTTGGAAATTTTGTGGTGAAGAAAATGTTGTGCAAGATGATGGAAGAAATCCATGTCTCATTGTTTTATATTGTTTTCCATTGTTGTTTTTCAAGTGTGCCGTTGAGAGGTAATTACTTGCAGACATTACATGATTTATGACTGTGCAAATTGTTGGTGACATTGAACGACCCTGCGGGTATTGTTTTATGTAAAGAAGGTTTTTAATTTTCGAAACATTCTAGAAAAATATCAAAGAGTCACAACATATATGACCATGCAGAATAATTTTAGGTGACAACCCAATTTTTTCGCAGATGTCATTGGTAGAATTGTATAAGAACAAAAAGAAATGGTGTTGACTGTAAGCACCCAGCAAACCAATCTTAACGAATGTTTTATGAAGTGGTTGACATAATTTCGGAGAGAAATCGAATCGATTTCGGTTCGATTTTTGAACGAAATCTGAAGAAAATCCTTAGGAAATTCGGAAGGGAAATTTATTTACGACATTTGCTCCGAAATCGGAGAGAAATCGGTACGAAATCTGAACTATTTCCCCTCCGAAAAATCGTTTAGAAATCGGAACGAAATCTAAAAGATCTTGCTTCCGAAATTGTTCAGACGTGTTGGACATCCGACATTTGGTTTGCTGGGCATACACATTAGGGTGGAGCGATTTGAAAACCTTATTGGGCCCTTCGAGTTTCTGATTCCTGGGACTGTACTGAGCAAAAAAGTCCACTAGACCATATGTCTGCGCTGAAAATAGATTCTCTCGATTTTGAAGTTTTTTAACCATGTTTTTGGATACTTTGGCATATAACAGTCACACCATTGAGATTTCCGATCCAACGCTTAGACAAGAATTATAGCCAAGACAAGAATTAAGAACTCTCTAGTACATCGCAAAAGCATTGGAACGCTCCTTCAGGCAGTTTTGTAGGATGTGTCGGACATCCGACATTTGGTTTGCTGGGCATACACAATAGGGTGGAGCGATTTGAAAACCTTATTGGGCCCTTCGAGTTTCTGATTTCTGGGATTGTACTGAGCAAAAAAGTCCACTAGACCATATGTCTGCGGTGAAAATAGATTCTCTCGATTTTGAAGTTTTATTACCCATGTTTTTAGGTATTTTGCATATAACAGTCCAACCATTGAGATTTCCGATCCAACGCTTAGACAAGAATTGTAGCCAAGACAATAATTAAGAGCTCTTTAGTACATTGCAAAAGCATTGGAACGCTCCTTACGGCAGTTTTGGCCATGTGGATAAAAAAACTTCAAGTCAAAATAAGGAGACTTAATTTTCGCCGATTTGATGCCGTTGTTGTTGTTGTTGTAACAGTGTTTATTATTGTATGTTTGTGTGTTCGTTCTTCTGCTCAATATCTATCTCCAGTTCCAGGAAAGTGGCTGCTTCGATGGGATGTAACTACAGATCCACTGGAGTTAGGCGACTGCAATATCCCGAGCGTAATTGAGGCAAAACTACTCTGGTTTGTCGTGGCAGCTGGCGCTTCTCAGATGCTATAGATGGGGGATGTGCTCCGAGGACTTTATTCAATACTGTGTCCATGTGAATTCTATTTTAAACCTGCTTGATATGGCTGTTGATCTAGGGATTCTCTCCTGTATCGTTGGACCTCCCTATAGAGCGTACATATACTTCCTGATGTGCCTCAATGTGTCGGGCCTACCCACCAGATAGTGATTGAGGTGGCTCTCACGATAACACCCGAGCAAGTACTGCAACAAAAGTATCTCATTGTGTTGCTATACTGGAAGACTCTTTGCCTCCTCATGTAGATGCTCCATTCCGGGCGGCATTCTGACAACTTTGAATCTTTTTCCATTGTGTATCACATAAATTCGGGGACCAAAATAGAGCCGCATAGCTTACCAAACACCGACCTATCGCGTTATATGTGGCCAACAAGGTTTCTTTATCTGCACCCCAAGTGCTGCCGGCTAGGGACTTGAGGACCTGGTTCCTACTTTTCTGTTTGTGGCAGATAGCTGTGGTATGCGCGCACGACTTGAACGTGAATGTGACCCCTAGAATTTTTGGACAATTCTGCTACCATCGACCACAACATTCAACTCTCTTCCAAACTACGGCGTCCATGTGGTGAACAGAGTGGCTGTAGATTTTGTGGCGGAAATCTGCATATTCCTCGCATGGAAAAAGGTGGTACGAATGGCGTCCATACATATAATTGACTATCCAACGTTTCAAGCTGGGCGGGAAGGTTGTATGCTCTATGTCCTCAAACAGCGTGGAGTGCCAGACTGTATCAAAGGCTTTTGATAAGCCAAGCGTCACCATCACTGTTATATCACACGTCGGTCTCTGGTTGAGTCCTTGACAAATATATGTGGAGATGACGTGCAGCGCTGTTGGCGTGCTGTGCCGCTTACGGAATCCATGCTGATGATCGGCAACTGGATAGCTATTTCTGATACTGTGGTAGACGAAGGCCTCAAGGGTCTTTCCTACGAGCGACAAAAGCGAAATAAGCCTGTACGATTCACTTTTGCTTGCATTCTTACCTGGCTTCATTTTCCAGTATTCGGGAACTATGAGGGTGGCTAGCGACAAGTTGAGAACTTTAGTGAGATACTCCACTCCCGACTTCAGCATTACCATGGAGATTCCATCAGGGCCCAACGTTTTGGATGATTGAACATCAACATCCTGAACATCATCCATTGTAAACTGTGGTGATTTATCCTCGGCAGGAAGAGATCTGATACGACGCAATACTCTTCTCTTCGCCCTGTCACTCTCGAGGTGCTCGACAAACTGTCGATTGAAATATCTTGAGCACCCCTTCCGGTCAGTCAACGTAACGTCGCCGAACATGACTGATGTCCTATCTTCCCTCCTTCCAGAGTTCGAGGTTGACCTAACCGTTGCCCACAATCCACTTATACCGTCTCCAATGTTGCAACTCTTCAGATGATTTAACCAACTTTTCCCGCTTATACTCGCAGACCAGCCTCTTACCTTCCAGTGTCAGTTCCCTGACTATGGAGTCATTGGGGTTGGCTCGACGAAGCTCATCACGCGCATTTGCTTATCCCGTCGCCTGTTTGATCTTATTTCGGGAATTCGACGAGCGAGCGGCTACAGTAGAAATGTTGTCTCGGAACGTCCTTTTTGCTGGCCGTTGATTTAACCACTTATGCTCCGCTTATGCTCGCCGACCAGCCTGTTAACATGCAGTGTCAGCTCCCTGACTCTGAAGTCATTGGGTTTGGCTCGACGAAGCTTTCAACGCTCATTTGCTAATCCCGTCGACACTATTGGGAAGTGTGGTCTTACTTAGGGAATGCGACCAGCGATCGGCTACGGTAGAAATGTTGTCTCGGAACGTCCTTTTTGCTGGCCGTTGATTTAACCACTTATGCTCCGCTTATGCTCGCCGACCAGCCTGTTAACTTTCAGTGTCAGCTCCCTGACTCTGAAGTCATTGGGTTTGGCTCGACGAAGCTTTCAACGCTCATTTGCTAATCCCGTCGCCTCTATTGAGAAGTTTGGTCTTACTTCGGGAATTCGACCAGCGATCGGCTACAGTAGAGAGGTTGTCTCGGAACGTCCTTTTTGCTAGCCGAACATCAGAAGGGTTGAGCAGGTCTTTGAAGCGGTGTTTATTGAACTCTCTGAAACTGGCCAATTAGGTTGCCAATATGTGGTATTGGATAAAAACCACCCAGCTGGAATGAATACAAGACAACAGTATGCCGAATGAAGAATAAACAAGTAAAAAAAGTATCCGTTGGCTTTAGCGACTGAGATGTACCCTTAGCCTGTGAGAGTAGAAACTTTCGGTAGCATGGACTTGTCGACAACAAAAATAGTATCGCTGTAAACATGACCACAAGGAGTAACATCATCGGTCATACATTTCTAAAGGATCTTCGAACAGACCCTAAACTACACTTAAATAAAAATGTTGAACTTTTGTGGTAGAGGTAAGGAATGGACCTATATAGTCCATATTAGAACTTTATCTAAGATTCGCAGAAATATTTTGATGTGCAAAGTATGGATCAGTTCGGTAACGGGCTTACCCTACGGAGTGGATATGGCTCATCTTCGAAATTAAATTTTGGACCGAATCGGCTGATCCGTTTGAGGGTTATCGTGCCTTCCAGCCACTGCAAATGGTGACATATGGGGATTTTACAGTCTTCGGACCATTTTCTCATGAAGTATGGACTTGCTCCTGAAAGAAACTTCTACTGCCGCACTTTTCCGAAAGGTTGTGTTGGAGGTATCCGAAGGAGTTGACACGTATAGTCCATATTCGAACTTGATCTATGTCTCGTAGAAATTTTACGATGTACAAAGTATGGACCCAATCGCTTACTGCCTTCGAGAGTTATCGTGCGCAGCATTTTAGGGAAAAGTTTTGAACTTTTGTAGGGAGGTAACTTAAGGAGTGGACCGATATGGCGAATCTTCGAATTTAAATTAAATTTGGAAAAAAATTACAAAGACAAAATTTTGTACGAATCGTCTGATACGTTCGAGAGTTTTCATGCGCTCCAACCAGGCGGACAGACGGACGAACAGGCATTGCTAAATCGACTCCAAATTGTCTGAAACGGATTTCGTCCAAACATACTTGGGATCTATAACCATTATTTCGATGAGACACAGCATGCCCGTATGAAACTGAACCCAGCAAAAATTCGGATCCGTTAGTCATTATGTAAGCCATTGCAAAGTAATGTAACATGTTAAAACTACTTACTTCACTACTTACTAAATAATGCGTGTGTGTCCTACTACAAATCCTAAGGTTGTGTGTTCAATCCTAAGGTTGTTAACAAAATAAAGAACAGATGGTGGTCCTTATGTAAGCGTTCAAACAACCCATAATGTCCGTACGCGTGGCACTGTGTGTAGTGTGTGTCGGCTACAAATCAAGAGTTCGCATGATCAAATCCAGCAGAGAGCAAAATAATAACAACTAAAAAGTATCAGATATATACCCTCAGCCTGGCCCTTTTTGGAAGTATAGATTTGCCGACAAAAAATATGTATTTGGTTTGAAGCTCACAAGTGCTGGGGAGGATATATTTGAAGGAATGGACCGACGTAGTCCATTTTGAAAGTGGATCTTATTTTGGAAGTCATTCTTTTCGATAGATATTGAGCCACCAGTCAAAACCTAAAAATGTGAACTTTGACTGCGATTTATTTAAAAATCCCTTCAGCGATTTTTTTCTTGTTTTTGTATTTTTATCATCTATGAACAATTACTGTTTCAGAATCCTCAAAAACTTCCCACTTGTAAGCGGTTTTTAAATAAAATTAGTTAAGGCGCACCGTATGTGACATTATTTTATAAGCTGGCGATAAAGTCTATATCTCCAAAAAGGTAAAACCTACGAAAATATTATAAAGATCAATCTTGTAGAGAATTTTCACTGCTACAACATTTTCTTTAGTTCCATTTTGATAGGGCTTGCGGTTTCCCAGCAAAAAACTGAAAACTTAAAATCGTAAAACCAAAAAAACCCTACAAATGTGAACTTTGACCGCAATTTATTTCAAAAGCGCTCCGGCGATTTTTTTCTTGTTTTTTTTTTCATTTTTCTCATCTATGAACATTGTAGTTTCAGAATCTGCAAAAACTTCCCAGATGTAAGCTCCTTTCACCATGTATATTGGCACCACGTGTAGTGGCTGGAGCGCACGGTAACACTCGAAGGGATCAGCCGATTCGGTCCAAAATTAGCCCTTCAATATATTTTTTCCAAACTCAGTAAAAGTTCAATGATGAAACATATAGGTCTACGTTCTACAAAGGCCAAATTTTCAACTGAATCGGGTGATTGATTCCTTCGAGAGTTATCGTGAGCTCCAAGCAGCCAGACAAACGAAATTGACTCCAAATTGTCTAAAACGGGTTACGTCCAAACATACTTGGGGTCTAAAACCATTATTACGATGAGGCTCGTTTTGCCCGTTAAAAGTGTATATTAGGGCGGCCCTAATTTCTCCAATGCTCGCCCTAATTTTTTTCCTTGAACTAAAAACCTTACACCGCAAAAAAAAATCGGCGATAAAAACAATTATCAAAGTAAAAATGCAACTGATAAAATATTTCACATATTGACTAAAATATTTATCGATTTTTATATTGAACTATTAAAATGGAATATGCGGAATATTTTGATAAATATTTTTGTCAATATGTGCAATATTTTATCAGTTGTATTTTTACTTTGTGATCAAATAATTTTATCGAATTTTGTCAATATGACAATTTTTTTATCGCCGGAAAATCGATAAATTGTTGATTGAATCTTTCAAATTTTATCAAATGCCTAAAATTTTTTTCTGTGTATATATGAAATTTTATGGGGATCGGTTAACATTTACCCCAGAATTTTTACGAAAATTCCCTAAAGGCCGCAATTATGGTCCAATCGATGAAAAAACTTTACCAGTTCATTGTGGTACAAAACGAATTCTACAAAAATTCGTGAAAATCGTATCGGATTTTGATTTGATGTACACAGCCAGAGAATTTTGTAGCACATTTTATTACCTAAAATCTGGCCTATAATCGTGTAATATTTTTTGCATGGATATCAGGGTTAAAGTCGTAGATATCCGAAGAATATTTCCTCAACCAATTTCTTTTCAAGGCAAACAACAAGTTATTCCCGCACATCCCTCCATGCTTGAACATCACCAAATAAAAAATCATTTTAGTGTGTGATTTTGCAATCAGTGATATCTCACTTTGATGATATTAAAAACATCAACTATAAGGCAAAGCATATGCCGGCTGTTGCGATATCTTTCCTGGCACGACGACGAGGATGAGGACGAGCAGTGATAAATTTATTTGACTATTAAAAACAGCCACATAAACTCCCCCTTAATTGTTGAACTGAGGACACATTGAGTCAACCATAAGTAGCTCCCAAAGGGATGTTTAGCAGATATGGTTGTGCTTTTTTTCGAAACATTGAAGGAAAACAAAAGTGGAGGACAAGCAACCACCCTCTGTGGAAAAAACAAGGGCAAAAAGGGGAGGGAAAACTCGTCTAAATTCAATTACAACATGCCGAGATGCGGGTTCAAATCTGTTGGCAGAGAACAATAACAAATAGAACGGGTGGCATACAGGACACAAAAGTAGAAGGAATAGCAAAGGACAAGGACAAGTAAGGATAAATGAAGTGTGCGGGATCCCAAGAGCGTGCTGTGAATGTTGTGTGGATTAGTGTTAATTGTTTATAATTTGTAACAGAATGGCATTTAATAAGCAAATACATGAGTACTGCTGCTGCTGCGATGTACTTCAAGCTACTTCGTGTCTCTGTTACAAAACAAATATCCCTTTTTTCTGCTCCTCATAAATATATATTTGTTATTTGACTCTTGTGAATTGATTCCCATTTTGATTTGATTTATTTTTTGTGTATAATTTTATTGTGTAATTTAATTTCCATCTAATTTGACTCATTTGTGGTTTGCTTGTTCTTGTTCTCTTCTTCATTGCAGAGCTGATTCGGTTACCTGGAATCCACACAAATTGATGGGAGCTTTATTGCAATGTTCCACAATACATTTCAAGGAGGATGTAAGTATTCAAATTAAAGATATTACCAATATAATTTTTGTTTACAAATTATTTTATTCTCTGAAGAGGGTTTTAAAAATGAGAATTTTTCGCTAAACAATTTAAGTTATTTGTTTTCATAGAAGAAATTTGAAAAATTGTAAATATTTTTGCCATTTATTTTAGACACCGTAATTGTGTTTCATTCTTTGCATTTTAACCCACCATTCATTCCTTCCATCCACCTCAAAAGATGGAAAAAACTTTCCCTTACATTGTAACATCCCTGGCATAGCTTAGCACAGTACACAATATGCTCCGTCATTGGTCACAGTTGCCACTGATGGTATTTGGCGTAACAAAATTACTTTTTAAGGAATTTAATTAAAATTTCCAACTTGACTTATTGCTTTTTCACCAACACACACCCACCGATATCCCTCTGCATATTTTGAAAAAGTAGAAGACCGAACAAGTGTGTAACATTTGTTCCACCAATAAAAGCCGAATGGTGGTTGTTGATGGTTCTGGAAAATTTCAAATATTTTATCGAACAAAAGATTGTGACCATTATTCAATTTTTGGTTTTTATTAAATTTATTTAGATCGCAGCTGTAAGAATTATTTAAATGGTAACTTTATATATCGAATGAGGTAGAAAAAATGGCCAATGTTTCCAGCCATAACGGCCAGATAGCTCTAACAAATCCTACGAGGACAAACCAAGTGTATGATGAGCACGATAACTATCAAGAGAAGTGATAGATATTAGTCCATCATTTGCATATCGTAATATTTCTCTCAAATTTAAATTAAAATTCTGAAATTCGGAATGAGGGTCAGTAATGGAGAGTTAGGAAGAAGTTCCAAAGGGTTTTTGAGAACTGGAAACTGCAAGTGTAACAAAAGTACTAAAAGTTACTAAATTTAATACCAATTGTATATGTTTAGATAAACTCTTGGAATATGGTATATGGAAATGGTTTGGGAAACTCGTACTAATGTGTGCGGAAAGTAGTAAATGGTACTAAATTTAGTACAACTAGGATTTGTGTGAACGGATAGATCTGGAAACCTGAAATTTGGAATTGGGGTTACTGTTGGTAGGAGTGAGATATGAAGGTACGAGGGAAGTTCGGAAACTTCTTAGCCTAGAACAAAAAGTGCGGTATAAACGGAAAAAAGTTAAGTGTTTTGGAAACTTTCATCTCTGCGAAAGAAGAATGTGTTAGGTGAAAGTGCTCCTTCATATGCAACAGTAAAAAATTGGGTTGCTGAATTTAAACGTGGTCGTACAAGCATTGAAGATGAACCACGTAGTGGACGTCAAAAAACAGCAACAACAACAGAAATTGTAGCCAAAGTGCATGATATGGTATTAAATGATCGACGAATAAAAGTGCTTGAAATTGCTAATATCATGGGCATCTCAAATGATCGAGTCCATTTAATTTTGCATGAAGAACTACAGATGAAAAAGCTTTCTGCAAGATGGGTGCCGCATTTGTTAACAGTCGATCAAAAATGCATAAGAATGAACATTTCTCAAGCTTGTTTGTATCGTTTTAAGTGTCGTTTCATAACTGTTGATGAGACATGGATCCACCACTATACTCCAGAGACAAAAGAACAATCCAAACAATGGATGAAGCTGGAGGAAGTGCCCCAAAGAAGGCAAAAACAATTCAATCGGCTGGTAAGGTTATGGCAACGGTTTTTTGGGACTTCAAAGGTATTTTATTGATTGACTATCTGCAAAAGGGTAAAACAATAAATTCCGAGTACTATTGCAACCTTTTGGATCAATTAAATGTACAAATTCGAGAAAAACGTCCTGGCTTACAACACAAAAAAATAATTTTTCATCAAGACAATGCACCAGCGCACAACAGTGTTTTAACAATGGCTAAAATCAACGAATTAAAGTACGAATTGTTTGACCACCCACCTTATTCTCTTGATTTAGCTCCTTGCTGGCAAGCGTTTTACCTCACAGTTGTAAACCACTATTTTGAAGACCTTGAGGAAAACTATTTTAATCAAGGGATAGAATTGCTAGAAAAGCGTTGGTCTAAGTGTATTGAAGTTTCAGGAGATTATATTGAAAAATACAAATATTTTTGAAAAACTATGTAACTATTCCCCTTCATTGATAGGCTAAGAAGTTTCCGAACCGCCCTCGTAGTTTTGAAAACTCGTATTTGTGTGTACGAAAAGTACTAAATGTTTTTGGAAATTCGAACTAAAAGTACTAAATGGTACTAAATTAGGTACAGTTTGGATTTGGGATAGAGTTGGAATCCTTAAATTTGGAATTAAGATGACTCTTGAATTTTAGGGTGACGTAGGGGATGAGATGAGTCCAGGATTTATCTTGGTTCCTCTCGCATCTCAAGTGGACACTGACCTCCCCGTGGTGTCACCTGGGGAGCTGCCTTTAACACCCGTTAAAGGTAGTGAGTTAACATGTGCCGCGCGTTCACCCATAAGAACGTTAAAAACTTGGGTTTGGGCGCCGAGTTAGTAACCCTCCCCTAGAAAAAGCAGCCTACTATGAAAAAACAAAAGAAAAGAAAAACAAATCCCTCTAAAGTTGACGACCCCCGCAAACGTTTTAAGGATCATTATCTGCGAATCTGCACCTGGAATGTTCGCACTCTTTATAGAGAAGGTGCAGTCTTCGCATTGGCAGACGTACTTGAAAAATACAAGGCCGATATTACTGCCATACAGGAAATACGATGGAATGGGAAAGGCGTCACAACAACACCTAAAGGTGACGCACTGTATTATAGCTGCCATGACATAAAGCATGAGTTTGGTTGCGGATTTGTAGTTGGTCAGAGGTTAAAACACCTGATCTCCAGCTTCACACCCGTGAATGAAAGACTTGCTACAATTCGAATAAAAGCAAAATTCTTCAACATCAGCTTTATTTGCGCTCATGCTCCCACTGAAGACAAGGACGAACAGACCAAAGATATATTTTACGAGCGCTTAGAAGAAACTTATGACCGTTGTCCTGCCCATGACATTAAAATTATTCTAGGCGATTTTAATGCCCAAATTGGAAAGGAGAATATCTTTGGCCCAACAGTCGGAAAATTCAGTCTTCACAATGAAACATCTGACAATGGCATGAGGCTGATAGAGTTCGCAGCTGCAAAAAAACATGGTAGTTAGCAGCAACAGATTTAAGCATCTCGATATTCACAAGGACACCTGGCTGTCGCCAGATCAAAGAACAAGAAATCAAATTGATCACGTTGTGATAGATGGAAGACACTCATCCAGCGTGTTGGATGTGCGCTCGTTCCGAGGAGCAAACATAGACTCGGACCTTTACCTAGTTGCAGCAAAGGTATGCACCCGGTTAAACGTAGCAAACAAAGTACGAACAGACACAACACGAAAGTTATACATCGGTAAGCTGCAATCACAAGAGACAGCCACAGCATATTCCACTCAACTGACCCAATTGCTTAATGAAAGCGCTTCTCGTGCCGATAACATATCAGCACAATGGCAAAATATTGTCCACTCCATGCAAACAGCCGCAAAATCAGTACATGGATACCAGAGACCTCCACCAAAGAATCCATGGTATGACCAGGAGTGCCGTGCTGCTACCGAAGAAAAAAATGCGGCATATAGGGCTACTTTACAATCAATAGCAACGCGTAGCGCACGACAGAGGTATCGGGAGAAAAGGAGAAAGGAGAAACGTCTTTTCCGCAGGAAAAAGAGAGAGAGATGGAAAAAAGGGAGTGTGAACAAATAGAGATGTACAGGAGACAGAACGATGTCCGAAAATTCTACAAAAGAGTGAAAAATCAATCTGAAGACTTTGGTACAGGCATATCCTCCTGTAGAGACCAGCAAGGTAATTTGGTAACTGATACAGATAGTGTGCTCAGGATATGGAAAGAACATTTTTCCAAACTGTTGGTATCCGATAGCAGTGAAGATGGCGAAGATACCACAGATCCAATCCCATAAGATGGTATTGAAGGTAAGGATAGCAATAAACCAGCTGAAGAATAATAAGGCAGCAGGAGCCGATGGCTTACTGTTCGAAACCGGAGACGACACGCTGATAAGGTGTATTCATCAGCTAGTTAGTACCATCTGGCAGGAAGAACGAATACCCGACGATTGGAACCTGTGCCCCGTCCATAAGAAAGGAGATAGGATTGTATGCTCTAATTATAGGGGCATAAGTCTACTCCCGATTGCCTACAAGATAGTGTCAGGGATATTGTGCGAACGACTAAAGCCTATGGTCAACGAGATATGAATGAATTTGGTATCCCCGCAAAGCTCATTCGGCTTTGTAAAATGACTTTAACTGACACGAGATCCTCAGTTAAAATAGGAACGAACCTCTCCGAAGAATTTTGTACGTTTTCCTGCTGGAAAAGGTTATTCGAGAGGCAAACGTCAAAAGAAGTGGCACAATCTACAGCAATAGCCACATGTTACTTGCTTATGCTGATCATATAGACATCATGGTACGATCAGTAAAAGAAGTAACAAATACCATTATGAAGGTCGAAGGAGAACCTGCTAAAGTGGGTCTGGCGGTAAACGGCGGTCCGCTACTTCGTATGCGGAAAGGATATAAAACACAAATAAACAATATTTAATATGGAAATTCTGAACACTGAATCTTAATTCCAAATTTCAAGTTCCAGCTCTATCCGTTTACCCAAATTCAAATTTTACCAAATTTAGTATTTTTTCCAAAACTACCTCAATCCTACACTTCAACAGTCACCTAAATTGCAAATTTCAGGGTTCCAGCTCTATCCGTCCACCCAAATCTAAGTTGTTTCAAATTTAGTACCATTTAGTACCGTACCGTCCGTACCAACAAATACGAATTTCCAAAACTACCTCAATCCTACAATTCGACTACTTACTTACTTAGCTGGCCCATTACATAACATTTGTTCTATATGCCGAAATAAGAAAAGACCTCCATTTCCCTCTGTCTATTGCTTCTCTTTCTGGATTACCGCGCCTTGTCATCTCTTCATCCACTTGTTTGCGCCATCAATTCTTTGCCCTGCCAATTCTGCGTGCACGACCTAGCGGCTCACATGTATACGCCTTTTTAGCGGGTTCATCATCGCTCATTCTTATGATATGGCCTAGCCAACGCAATCGTTGCATCTCGATACGTTTAACTATATTGATGTCGTTGTATAGCAGATACAGCTCGTTGTTCATGCGACGTCGATATTCACCGTCAACGCAGATTGGTCCTTAGATCTTTTGAAGATTTTTTATCTCAAACACGCCAAGCACTGCCTTATCTGCTTGCGCAAGTACCCAGGCTTCGGATCCATACATCAGCACGGGTAGTATCAGTGTTTTGTAAAGCGTTATTTTTGTTTAACGAGATGAGGCTTTGTTTTTAAAGTATTTACTTAAGCCAAAGTAGTATCTGTTGGCCAATACAATTCTTCTTTTTATTTCACAACTGATGTCGTTAGTTGTGTTTACGGTGGTGCCGAGGAAATTATAGGAACCAACTTACACAGTTGGTCCAAGCTTATACTTTATACTTTTTGGTTTGTACTTTATACTTAGGCCATGTTAACTCGATTAATTCAATTAATAAATATTTTATAGTTTATATATTAATTGTTCAAAAGTTGTTTTATTTTCACCTATGAAGAGCTATTTGTTATTATGCTCTTCTTTGACATTGCTTCGAACATCTTTGACCAATAGGACCTATGCAGAGTCCTATAAGGTAAAGGTGATCAAAACCAAGCTAACCAATAGAGGTAAAAACGTTGTGTTCGCACCACCGCATCGCTTATAAGCCATCGCCTTCTGCTCACCTCTTGCGAGGGCCACTCGAAATCCTTCTGGCCTAGGCAACTTGCAGTGTCGCCAGGCGTCATTTGACATTTTTTTGACCAAGTGTTGGGTTGTTTAAAGTGGCTTGAAAAAATCACTTTGCAAAAACAAATGGAATTTACTTGTGAACATTTTCGTCCGATAATTTTTCATAACTTTCGACGTGGATAATCGCGGCAAGAGTGCATCGATCAAATTAAATCTTTGTGCTTCGATAAAGGACTATCCTAGGTTAGATTTGGAGATGTGCAGTCACTAATTTGTGACTGCGTCACTCGGAGAGCTTCCTCTCCATTGTGATCATCCAAGGAAAATAAAAGGAGAGTACTGTAAAGACAAAAGATGATAGAAAAAAGAGAAGGGATGCAAAATAAAAAGGAAGTAATGAAAAAGCATATAAAATAATTGAGTAAATTTGAAAAAAGAAGAGTAGTTTTAAGGAAGAAAAAGTTTGGGTGTTGATGGTTGGAAGAAATTTGAACAATCGCGCCAGAGATACTGTTCATACAGGGCACTACGAGTTGCCTGACACTTAATGCTGAGGCTTGGAGGCCTTAGATTTAGCATTGCGTTCAGAGTAGCTTTGGGTCTGCTCCTGGTTGCTCCAGTTATAAGAATCGAGGCTGCTCTTTGCACCTTGTCTATTTTGCTGGATGCCGATTTTTGGAGCAGGGAGTGCCACCAGACAAGAGATCCATAGGATAAGATGGGCCTCACCACGGTGTTATACAACCCGTGTATAATCGATGGGTTTAGACCCTAACTTTTTCCAATGCAATTCTTGCATTAATAAAGTGCAATTAACCCTCTCTTCGCCCTCTCCTAAGAATTCCTATTCCATCATAATTGACAGTTCAGGATTGCACCCAGGTATTTTGCTTCGGACGAGAGCTGAAGCTGCACTCTATTCAGTGTTGGTGGAACAAAGACGCCGAGCATACGCTTCCTAGTGAACATTACCAGTTCTGTCTTGGTTGGATTTACTCCAAGGCCGTTAGCTTTGGCCCAACGCGATAGCGTCGATAAGGCTCCTTGCATAAGCTCCAAAATGGTGGACGGGAACTTACCGGATATCAATAGGGAGTAGCCACAGCAACGACGAGAGCACTCGACCCCGGGGGTGCCCCTAGCTACTGTTTTCCTAATTTTTATAATTCTGCATTTTAGCATATTATTTATCCAACATGTTAGGGTTTCAGGTGTGTTAACTTTTTTAAGTGAGAGGTCAATGGATTCAAGTTGTAGATTGTGGAAAGCTCCTTCTATGTACACAAAGTCAGCCAACGTAAAGTTTGAGTTTTCCATGTTTCTCTCAATATAACATACCACCTCATGCAAAGCAGGTTCCACTGATTTGCCTTTGATATAGGCATGCTGCGAGTTGCTACATGACTGCGTTTCTACATGACTATTAATCTCCAGATCGACCAATTTTTGGAGAATCTTAAGCAGAAACGATGGTTTTCCCGGTTTGAGAATGTAATTAACTTCTACCTCTTTCCACAGACCTGGTACACACGAGAGAGTCAAGAACACCCTATAGATCTCCTTCAGGGTCTGATATAAACGTGACGATGCGAATTGAAGCATCGCCGGTGTTATACCGTATGGTCCAGGAGATTTATATGGTTTGAAAGTGTTGACAGCCCACTTAATCTTATTTCTGCTAATAGGATCCGAATCCACAGCCGCTTGGATTTGAAAGTCGTCACACTCACTGTTGACGGCATCCGCATCCTTACAGCCTGGGAAGCGGATTCCTGCCAAGAGGTTAAGAGTCTCTGCACCAGAGTCCGTTCACGCACCATCTTGTTTCTTGATGTTCCCGATGGATTTAGAGTCCTTGAAAAGTAATCTTCGAAACCTAGCTGCGTCGTTGACTCCTTCTATTGACTCACAGAAATGTAGCCAAGACTTTTTCTTTGCTAGCCTTATTTCCCTCTTGTATTTATTTAAACTCATTTTATAGGTATCCCAATCAATGCCGAGTTTAGTCTCATGCGCCCTGTTATACAGTCGCCTGGTGGTTTTCCTAAGTTCGCCAAGTTCCATCTTCCACCACACCGGCTGAAATTTCTTACCAGGGAAGGTTAGTGGACAGGATTCCTTATGGCAGCGGAGAAGAACGTTTGTAATGTTATTTACGGTCCCATTAAGTTCTTCAGCTGTTTCTATGTTAGTACAAAGAGTCAGCTGAGAACTAGTTCGGGTCTTCAAAGGCATGTATACAGATGATAGTATTGTGGCCATCCACGTACCATGCTCCATCCTGACCGTGCACATGTCACCGTTGGTGTAATTAGATAGAAAGATTAGATTTAAGTCCTTCGAAAGACGTTTATAAGATGGATACAGGTGACGAATCATGGAAATATGCGTACGAACCCGAAGAATAACAGTAATCGCCAGAAGATCCTGCAGAAGCGTTCAAAAACCATGTTTTGGAGGTGTCACAATCAATCCAATGTAAATAACACAAAACATGGTCGTATGTCAAACTGTCCTGAACACGTTTAGGCCAAAAACTGTCAAACTTTCCAAAAAAATCTCAAATGACACCTGGCGAGACTGCGTGTTGCCTCGGCCAGAAGGTTTTCCAGTGACCTTTGTATTCTTCTTGTTATCGTAAAATAGGACCTTTTTTATACCCTCAGCATTTATGTTAACGAGGATATATACACTTTCATACGGGCAAAATGTGCCTCATCGAAATAATGGTTTTAGACCCTCAGCATTTATGTTAACGAGGGTATATACACTTTCATACGGGCAAAATGTGCCTCATCGAAATAATGGTTTTAGACCCCAAGTATGTTTGGACGAAATGTGTTTCAGACAATTTGGAGTTGATTTAGCCATGTCCGTCCGTCTGTCTGTCTGTCCGTCTGGCTGGCTGGTACGCACGACAACTCTCGAACGGAGCAACCGATTCGGTCCAAAATTTGGCTTTCGTAATATGTTGCCCAAACTTAGTTTAAGTTCGAAGATGGGTTATATCGGTCCACTCCTTCCGGTACCTCCCCCACTAAAGTTCGAAAATGTTCGGAAAATTTGTGCACACGATAACTCTTGTAGGGATTAACCGATTTGGCCCACACTTTGTACATCGTTATAGTTCTACCAGACTTAGATGAAGTTTAAATATGGACTAAATCGGTCCACTCCTTCGCGTATCTCCCACACAAAATTTCGGATAAGTTCAGTTTAGGACCTGCTCTCGAATCGCTTTGATTTTTGTTGTAGCAACTTGTATTCACTGTCCCCCATATGACGGTACAAGTTTCATAAGGGGCTAGTCCATACTTCCTGAGAAAATAGCCTGAAAGATGCAAAAAACCCCTATGACACCGCGTGTGGTGGTTGGAGCGCAAGATAAATCTCGAACGGATCTGCCAATTCGGTCCAAAATTTGGCCTTCGTAATATTTTGTCAAAACATAGTTTAAGTTCGAAGATAATCCATGTCTCACAAAAATTCAAAAATCTTCGGAACAATATGCGCACGATAACTCCTGAAGGGAGTGACTGATGTAATCCATTCTCTGCACATCCTAATATATCTGCCAGATATAGATCAGATTCGAATATGGACTATATTAGTGCACTCCTTTGGGTACCACCCACACAAAATTTCGGATAAGTTCACTTTAAGAACTGCTTTCGAATCACTTTTTTGTTGAAGCGATTTGCATTCGCTACCTCCATTACGACGGTAAAAGTTTTTTCAGGAGCAGGTCCATATTTATTGGGAAAACATCCCGAAGGGTGTAAAAAGCCCTATGTCACCATATGTGGCTCTCGAACTGTTCTACCGATTTGGTGCAACATTTGGTCTTCGTCATATTTTACCCAAACTTATTTTCATGGGGCAATACCGGTCCCCAACTTCCGGTACTTCTCCCCAATATTTAAAAAAATGTCATTAAAATGTTAGGACGTATCAGTTGAATGGTGCAACCAATTTGGCCCAAACTTTGGATCTCCTAATATTTTGTCAAAATTAAGTTTAACTTCTAAAATGACCCACATCGGTCCTCCCTAAGGGTACCTCCCCCACAAAAGTTCAACATTTGGGTTAATTCCTAATCCACATTTATGTCGACAAGTTCAAATGTTGAAAAAGGGCCACAAAATTCTGAAGAGACGCTAAATACATTCTATCTGTCCGTAGATGAAAGTTTCAATTTACATTGGCTGAGGGTATACCTCTGTCGGCAAAGCCGACTGACACTTTTTTCCTAGTTCGTTTATAGTTTCCACAATCTTTGAAAACTTATATTTCTGTCAGCTGCTTTATTTTATTATTGTTTATTCGCCGACGACCATTATGCCCTATTTCCTCTTCTTTCCAGGGTCTCTTGATCAGCTGTAATCAAATGTCTGCCGAATATCTTTTCATGACAGACAAACAATATGACATTAGCTACGATACGGGTGACAAAGTCATTCAATGTGGTCGTCACAATGATATCTTCAAATTGTGGTTGCAATGGCGTTCCAAGGGTACTGAAGGTTTCGAACGGCAGCAGGATCGTTTAATGGATTTGGCACAATATCAGGTGCGACGAATTAAGGAACAATCAGATCGTTTCCATTTAATAATGGAACCTGAATGCGTTAATGTCTCATTCTGGTATGTACCAAAGCGATTAAGAGGTGTACCCCATGATGATAACAAGGAAAAGGAACTGGGAAAGGTAAGTTGATGAAATGAAATTTTTCTAATTTCCACTGGAACGATTTTCGATTTTATTTACTAATCTCATATTGTGTTTGTATTTTCCCTTTAGATCTGTCCCATTATCAAGGGACGCATGATGCAAAAGGGCAGCCTTATGGTTGGCTATCAACCTGACGATCGACGACCCAATTTCTTCCGTTCGATTATTTCTTCAGCTGCTGTTACTGAGGCTGATGTTGATTATATGCTGGAAGAAATCCATCGATTGGGAGATGATTTGTAAATTTGTTTTTATTTAGTAGCGATTATAAGTTAATTTGTTTGCCGAGAAATATTATGAAACAAAGTGTTTCAAAATCAATAGCCGGAAGAAAATATAAATATAATTTTTAGTATAATTTGGAATTTAGACAACTATTTAAAACAAAAAAAAAACACAAGTATAAATATAAGACAAACATCAAGAACAACCAAGATATATCCTTAAGGTAAAAGCATATCACATTAAACAAAAAGGAAATAAAAATCATAAAATATCAATAACAACAATTTTCATCATATTATATTTTTAGTTTTTCAAAATTAGTTTTAGCTCTAAATATAGATGATGAAAATTGGATGAACAAAATAAATTTGTTTAAGGTAAACATGTATATGTTCACAATTTAGGTTTTACCTCAGTTGGGAGTAAATTTAGTGTTAAGGTTATGATTTTACTTTGATTTTAAATATTTTTTCGAAATTTTCTTTAATATAATTTAAAGTTATTTGCGGTTTGAATCCAAAAAAGTTTATACCTTTTTTAATCAAATTATGTTCGTTCCTCGTGTTCAGTTCTAATTGAGGTATAACCATTAAACAGTGAATATTTTCGATTATTCTTAAACAAATTTACTTTGTCTATAAGTTTAAACTACAAATACATACTATTTACATACATACTCGTACATATGAAACATATTCACATATGCTATTATAAAAGTAAAGATAAAAAGTTAATGCCAAATAAGAATGTATTCTAACTGTTAATTGTTAATTTATGTTGTTTAATTTATAAATGTTAGATATAAATTTAACTAAATTGCAACTTTTAACCGACCTAAGTGTCAATTATGAGCACAGCACGATAATGAAAAAAATGCACACACACACCCACAAAATACCCAAATTGCACATAAAAACCTGCACCTAGCCAGCACCATTAATACTAACCTTTAATTTTAAGATGGCACCTTAATTAACATACAATGCACCATATATGTATTAAGTTTTATTTATTTTTTTATTTATTCGTTAATTTATTTCTCAATATGATTTGGAAAACTGTGATTTCTCAATAATTCCTCATAATATCTCAAATACAACATATTCAAAATAAAAACTATCACAGTACAGCGGTAGCATAATTTTGGTCTTACTGCTGTTCCTTTGGCAGCAAATACAAAAGTCAATCCGTCTGGCAGGGGGGTTCTTTGGCGCCGGGTTTATACAACATCCATGTTCCGACCAGCGACTGCCACCTCATTGCACATATGTTTGACTTTGTGTCTGATCGGTTCCAGGACGTATAAAAACCACGCCACACTCAAACCTCGGTGAGAACCAATAGACGTGGGAAGTGGATGCATCTCAGGGGTTTCGTTGTCGTCATCAGAATACGAGACTTCACCACATTTCCCCAACAGAAGGGCAAAGGGGAGTGTGCTAAGCCCCAACCCCAAGGAGGTAACAACAATTTACCATGGGGGGATATTGGAGACGTCATCCGGAACGCGAAATCATCTTAAGCGTTTGGCTCACACGGAATATCAATGCTAATGCTTTAGGAAATGGATGAACCCACAGTTGCGTATTTAAATAGTGTGTTCAACCTATCGTTCACTAACCAGAAGCCTGGAAAGTTGGCAGGGTGGTACCGCTACTGAAGCCCGGCAAGGATGCTAGCAGAGGTGAATCGTAACAAGAAGTCCAAAACTCGTAGAGTGAAACAGGGACTTTCCCAAGGCGGGGTGATACCTCCGGAACTGGTTAACATCTGCCTTTCTCAAATTTCACGTCCTCCAGACGGCATATAGATCGTGATGTATGCGGATGGTGGTACGATCTTGTTGTCGGGTCCTATCGTGGATGACATATGTGATAGGTTAAATGTCTACATAGCTGACCTAGTGCAGTTCTTCCATCTGAGGAATATAAAAATATCCGTCGATAAATCTACTGCAACACTGTTCACCACATGGACGGCTAAAATGAGGCTCCCACTGAACCTATTGGTCGATGGTGCACTGATTCCGACCACTAACTATCCCAAAATACTGGGTGTAACGTTCGATAGCATGTTTAAAGCTTTGTTCCCATACTTTTTAATAGTAAAACTCGTAAAAGAGAGAAAGAGAGACAAATTGTTCTCACAGAAAAGTTTTTTTCAAAACGTTCGGGAGCGCAAAAATGAAAAAAACGTCAAAAAAGCTGGAACAAATGTCAAAGTCGGTGTACCAGCCAATCAGACGCCGGCATCCATGTTACTATTTTTTACACGCTCAAATTTGTCGAGTAAAATGTTTTTAAAGAGAGCGTCATTCAACGCCATTCTTGTTTAAAGATAAGTGAACATTTTACAACTTTTTTGTGTACGAGAACGTTTTTTCGGGTAAAATGTGTAAAAGTCGTAAAAATTTTAAAAACTTTTTAGTTCTGGAACAAAGCTTAAGTCATCTGCGCATGCCACAGCTATTTGCGATAAGATCAGAGACAAGAACAAGAAACCTTGTTGACCACCTACAATGCAATAGGCCGGTCTGTGGTAAACTATGCGGCGCCAGAGTGGTCTGTAAAGGTTAGCGCTACACAGTTTAAGAAGATTCAAACCTGCCAGAATGTTGCCCTGAGGACTGCAACAGGGTGCCTCCTCATGACACCAGTATACCATCTTCATAAGGAGACGAAGTTTTTACAGGTGCGTCAACACAATAAGATATTGTCGATGCATACTTGCTTGGGTGTTATCGCAATGAGCCTCCCTGTCACGATGTAATGGACAGGCTTCCCCCAACCAGGCAGGTCAAGAGAGATCTTCATGATCTAGAGAGGGAGGTCCAAAGGTATAAACGAAAACCACTAGAACCTACTAGGCAGGCTTGGATAGCATTCACACTGATGCAGTCGCGCCTGTAGTACATAGATACAGTCTGAATGCCGTACTTGGTTGGGGACCACCATCCATCAATCCATCCATCACGAGTGGTTTTAGCCCAGTTAAGATCCGGACGATTCAGTCACCTCAATTAGTTTCAGTACCGAATCGATGCCAAAATACCCAGCACATGCCAAGCATGGGGTTTGGCAGTTGAGTTCGGATACAGAGGATCCAGAACCTGATAACTGAAATAATTCACGATCGAACATATTTGCGTCGCAGCAACAATAACAGAAACCGCACATACAGCACTTAACACTGGTCGTTGCGGTTCCAACCCCTGAAAACCTAAACTTCAGTGAAATGTAATAGATGTGGGGTGTGGATTCATCTTCGAGGTTGCTCAGGACTCATCCATGTGAGGCACTACGATAGGGCCTATGCAGCTGCATGCTACGTGAACAACGAGTCGTCGTCATCAGAATACGAGACTGCAAAACATGTCCAACTAAAGAGTTGCAATATTGCAGCCGGAATAAGTGGATTGTGGACAACGGTAAAGTCACTTTCGACTGAAGATAGAACCTCACTCACATTTGGCAATGTTACGCTGACTGACCCGCAAGTTATTTTAATCGACAAGCATGACGGCAGGCAAGGATGCCACATAAGGCACAGACCGATTTTCCTTTTTTCGCCCGTAGCAGGCTTTACTTCTAAAAATTTTGCCGTCTCTCCGCAGTATTCCCCAATCAAACTGGTAGCGCTAACAAAACATCATCAACAAAAATAAGCTGCAATCCTCCTTTTGGGTGGCTCTGCTTGTTGTACAAATTGTATAACCCGCCCAGGGAGTGATCCTTGAGGTACTCCAACTATTCCGACATTACATTTCCAACTCGTACACGAAAGTGTCTATCATTGAAGAAACCTGCAACTATGCGCCAACTTTGTTGGTCAAATATGAATGACTGCATCTTGTATAAAATACCATGTTGCCAAACAGTGTAAAATGCATGGCCAAAGTCTATGCCACCAGCTAATTCCCCATGTTATTTTTCTAGTCATCTGTCACATATGTAGCAAAGGATGACCAATGCATCAGTGATGGAATGTCCTGCACCGAATTCGAACTAACAGGCGCTCAGTATTCTTCCTCTATCGAAGACTCGTCGATTGATGTGGTTTAGAAGATGTCGCACAGTGTTGCCTCAGTGGACAAAAATCGAAAAATGTGTTCTTGACTTTTTTATAATTTTATGGTTTTATTTTATTGAAAACACTTCAAATAGGACAAACCTCAAAGATGTTGTCGATATTTGGTGTTACTATAAAGTTATAGCTCGTTAAACATAGAACATTTTTCGTATGTGACATTTACTAAAATGTATTTAAAAAAGAAACCCATGTTCATGGAATTTTTTTAAAGAAGTTATTGACATATTCCACAACTTTTGAATAGAGAATTAAAGAGTGGTCGATAGTCTTGCAATTTATAAAAAAAAAGTTTACATATAATGTGTATACATAAAGTACCGTTATGTTGATTGAAACAGTAACGTGTTATACAAAACTCACGAATTTCGCTTCTTTCATGGAGTGTATCTAAAAATTGCAGCAAATTGCAGTTTCGACCATTTGGTACATGAAACAGACATCCCTTTCGAATTAAAAAATGCAAAGTTTACATCCTATAAAATCCGATTCTCGGAGCCAGAACCATATCATCATAAACAATTTGTACGAAAGGAGCAAGAATCCTTGTTTTGCCTCAGTGAATAAATTCACTTTATTTGACTTCTTCGTTTTATATATCCAAATATGAACCGATTTTTAACAAAATCGGTAAAACAGATCAGAGGCCCAAGCAAATATCGCATATTAAATTTGAAGGCGGTTCAATTAAAATTGGCTGAGTTATAGCAAAATCGGGGAAATATATATATGTGGGGGCTATATCGAAATCTGATCCGATTTTTAACAAAATCGGTAAAACTGATCAGAGGCCCAAGCAAATATCGCATATTAAATTTGAAGGCGGTTCAATTAAAATTGGCTGAGTTATAGCAAAATCGGGGAAATATATATATATATATATATGTGGGGGCTACATCGAAATCTGATCCGATTTTTAACAAAATCGGTAAAACTGATCAGAGGCCCAAGCAAATATCGCATATTAAATTTGAAGGCGGTTCAATTAAAATTGGCTGAGTTATAGCAAAATCGGGGAAATATATATATGTGGGGGCTATATCGAAATCTGATCCGATTTTTAACAAAATCGGTAAAACTGATCAGAGGCCCAAGCAAATATCGCATATTAAATTTGAAGGCGGTTCAATTAAAATTGGCTGAGTTATAGCAAAATCGGGGAAATATATATATATATATATATATGTGGGGGCTACATCGAAATCTGATCCGATTTTTAACAAAATCGGTAAAACTGATCAGAGGCCCAAGCAAATATCGCATATTAAATTTGAAGGCGGTTCAATTAAAATTGGCTGAGTTATAGCAAAATCGGGGAAATATATATATGTGGGGGCTATATCGAAATCTGATCCGATTTTTAACAAAATCGGTAAAACTGATCAGAGGCCCAAGCAAATATCGCATATTAAATTTGAAGGCGGTTCAATTAAAATTGACTGAGTTATAGCAGAATCGGAGAAATATATATATGGGGGATATATCCAAATCTGAACCGATATGGACCAAAATGGGAATTTTTCATTCCTATGACCGCATAAGTACTTGTATAAAAATTCATCGACCTAGGTCAACTCCTTCTATTTTTGTCCACGTTTACAAGGAAGCGGCAACACTGTGTGTCGTCGAAACAATTTCCCAATGGGCGACATAGTGGAAATTGACCTATAACATCGACATAGGCGACCATCAGGCCTATTCTGTAACTTTTTAACAACTTTACTGATTGTTTATTTTACAACAATTTCGTTTGTTTGTTTTGTAGTTGTTACAATAACAAAAGAAATTTTAACAACTTTTAAATCGATGTAAGTTACAGAATTCCTATACAGACTTCGGTATTGGAAACACATGTGCTTAATTGCAAGCCGATGGAAAGTAGTTAACGTTAAGTTAATGGTTGAAGATAATGGTGAGAAAGGCTATGGTAGTTTTCCCCATTTTCTTCAGGATCCTGTCAATACGACACGATTTTCACCACAAGATTTCTATCGCTGATTCGACCCTGTGTGGATCAACGAATTCTCCATTATTCCATATAGCCGTGTTGGTTATTTTTGTTGCATCGGTTTTCATTTCATTGCTGAAGTCTACTAGGGACGTGTTGTTCTCAATTCATTCCGCCAATGCATAAACGAGGTTGAGAAAAGTAGTGTCTAAAAATTCCTTCGATTGATGGTTATCCTAAATGTGGTCTGCTAGGATATTTGCTTTTTGATTGTTGTTAAACAAATAAGAAGGACGCAGTGTCTTATCTTAATAGAAAGATATTAAGACAAGACACTGCGTCCTTCTTATTTGAATTCTTGTACGCGGATTGAAAGATAAATATCTGGTCTGTTATCTTAAGTAGTCTCCAGCTTGATTTATACGCTTTTTTATGCGCTCAAAACAATTGTTAAATCCCTTTTACCACTCCGATTTGTACACATCAAAGACATGATTTTTGAATGCTTTTACAGCATCTTCAGACAAAAAAATCGTTGACCACGTATTTTTTCTTGATGTGCTGAAATCAAATGAAGTCATTGGATCCCCAGTCAAGGCTGTACGACGGATGACCTATCAATTCCATGTTTTGTCCGGTCAAACAGGCACTGGTTTGAATCGATGTGTGAGAGGCCACATTGTCATTATGCAGAATGATTTGTCTTCTCTTGTTCGTTTTTCGAATTTCTCAGGTGACTCCAGGCAAACAAATTATAGTGTTTCCCACTCAGAATTAACCGTCCTATATTTCTCAAGCCGTATAGTCGCCACAGGCGACAAGAAGCAGGCAACCTTTTGTTTCGAAGTGCTTCTTACGTGAACAGCTTCCGTTTGATTTGGCTCGCTTTTGAAGACCCAAACGGCCGATTCCTGCTGTTGTTTAAGGTTCCTAAGCATAGATCCTAGATTCGTCGTCTGTGACGATCTTATAAACGTCATTTGAAGCACCGCGATCGATTTTATGAACAATTTCTTTGAGCCTTTTTTTGAGCGATTGTCCAATTTTGCTGGATCTAACGAGAAAAGTCCATTTTTCGGCCAGGCGTTTATGCAAAATCAAATGTTAGTTGGTGAAAGGAATGCCCAATGATACCTCTATCTCACGGTATTTAACATGGCGATCTCGCATTATCCGTTCATGGTCGGCATATTTTTTTTCTGGCACAACGACCGATTTTGGGCGAACCTCACAACCTTCGTTTTTTGGCGGTGTTGCTAGGCCAGATAGTTTTCGCGCAGCCGTCGTAGTACACTGTTCTATTAAAAGTAAAAATAATCTTAAGAACTAATTATTACAATATGACTTTACCTAACTTAGACTAGTGTGCAAAAGAGATAGGTAGTGTACGTACATGTGAACTGACGCATCTGCCATACAATCATATGGAGAGGTCATAAACACACTTTGTTATCTCACATGTGGCAAGCAAACTCGCTACACATTGTTATCAGTCTGAAGCATAGATTACATTCCGTAATTTAATTCAAACATACCACATGCAGCAAGGGAATGTCTTATTTCATTATATTCAAACGACAAGAAGATGGTCTGACGGTCTGTATTTTATACTTACTGCTTTACTAAAATATCTCTCTTCTCTACATACGCAACCCTCACCAAGACATCCACTATCTTTATTAGAAAATCAGCCTGTTCGCTACGTGAACAACTGTTGTTAGTGGTCGCAGGAGAAATTGAAATTGAATAGGATTTTTTCTAGCTACGACCTACAACGATCCTGCTCCTCCTTGATTATGATATTTAGATTCCTCATGTCTGCTTTGAGGATAGGGTATCGTTCAAGATATACACTTCGACGAAATATTTTGTGTATTCTTTTCTCGCTTATCGATAAAGCTCGTGATGTTCGGGAAACTTCTTCGACTCGATCACGTATACGAGAATTAGGCCCCAGAATTTTGAAATTTTTTTAATAGTTTTTGCTTCATTAATTATAAATTAATTTTTATTTTAATTAGTAAAAAAAGTTTTATGTGTATGTATATAATAACCTAAAAAGAATATATACGAGAAAAAGAAATTGCCAAAACAAATAAATTACATAATTATGTACCTTTGCAAAGAGACCTGTGCTTGTTATATAAATTCTAATGTGAAGTCCTCCTACCAAACACAACAAAAAAAGCCTAACGCTTATTTTATAAAAAAAACACAATGTTAATGTCTTTTTGTTAAATATGTATTTTATGTTGATATTTTATGGTATAATTTATAAAAAGAAAATATTGAAATTTGAAAATTCAACACACACTTACAAGTGTCAATTAAACGAATAGATAAAATGTATTTATTAATGGCATATAAACAGAATGAAGAAATAAAATAGACAATTATTTAGATCAATACAACAATAGAGCAAATATTACACTAACAATAGAAGCAACGCTGCCAAAAGATATAAAAATGCATACTTAGATATGTATGTTTTAGCTGAAACGGAATATAAGGCAAGCACATAAAAGCGTTTTAGCAGCAATTGTACTAAAATTTTTTAAATGACAATTGAAAAAATATTCCTTAACAAATTAAATATTAATTAAAAAAATATATTTATGTTTTTTGTTATAACTACTGTATTCATTGTTGTTGTAGTAAATAAATTATTTTTCTTTCCATTATTTTGATATAATAATAATTTAATTAATAATATTTTAAAAAGCACCAATATTTTTTTAATTTAATATTTTTACCGCACAAGTTTATTACTACCTAAAAAATATATGTGTTCTCATTTTCCATATGGCAAAAGTTCCTATTTTATTAAAATTTCAATTCGATTATGTTTTTTAAATGCAACCAATCAATTCAGTCTCAATAATTATTAATAGCACATTTCCTACTTTTTAATTTATTTATTTATTATTATTATTATTATTATTATTATTATTATTATTATTATTATTATTATTATTATTATTATTATTATTATTATTATTATTATTATTATTATTATTATTATTATTATTATTATTATTATTATTATTATTATTATTATTATTATTGTTATTATTATTATTTTATTTTTATTACTATTATTATTATTTTTATTATTATTATTTTATTTTTATTACTATTATTTTTATTATTATTATTATTATTATTATTATTATTTTATTTTTATTATTATTATTATTATTATTATTATTATTATTATTATTATTATTATTATTATTATTATTATTATTATTATTATTATTATTATTATTATTATTATTATTATTATTATTATTATTACAATTATTATAATATTATTATAATATTATTATTTTTATTATTATTATAATTATTATAATAATTATTATTATTATTTTTATTATTTCATTAATTTTCTTAATTTATTTAATACTTCAACATGCAATGAATGTAGTCGATATAGCAAATTCTATTCCTATATTTAAAGTTTTTATTATCAAAGTTTGTTATCACAAATTTTAATTTGAAACACGATTTTCCACCCAAAATCATCCCTGAACTGCTGAAAATTAAAATTTATTGTATGTTAAAAATAAATAAAACTATTAAAAACTCAAATAAAAAACTTGTAATATTTACATGTTGTTCCTTCTTGTTTTAAGAATTTGACTTTTCTTTAAATGTTGTTTATATACATATATATTTTATGTATAATATTTAATTACATGTGTGCATGTAAGATTAAGTGTAAGTATAAAGCGAATTGTTAAAAAGAAAATCTTAAAAAAACCCTAAATTTGAAGAAAACTTTTTATTTTTAAATATTCATTGATCAAAAATTCACGACAAATCGCTATATAGTACATACATGCATATCGTAAAACTATACATACGATTTTTGAATATTTTCACAAATTCAAACAGAAAATTGCTGATATTTTTGGATGATTTTAAATATGTAAAAATATGTAAAAATATGGTAAAATATATCAAAATTTTTTTAAGAATATCAGATTTTTTTCTATTTGAATTTTTTATAAAAATATGCAAAATCTGATGTATTTTTTATCACAAGCCACATACATCTATAATCTTGTTAAATCTGTGTTGTTATTTGAACCAAAAAATAAATTAAAAAAAATAATAAAAAATGAATTGTAATGAATTAAAAACTATTATTAAAATTATTATTATAGTTTAATTGATCTCTGTATGTACAAGTGTTCTTCTATTTAAAAAAAAAAAAAACTGAAACTAAAAGAGAAAACTATACTCATGCATACACATAATAATTATATATAACATAATTATAGACACTTGATGACTAAACAAATCAGACTACAGAAAAAAAAACATAAAAATACAAAAAATAAACGATTATTGCATTTGCAAGTTTAAGTTATTGAAAGAAATCCCACAAAAATTAAAAAAAATATAACTGATGTTATGTATCAACTAAAATAATTGCATATACATACACACATATATAATCTAATAACAAAAATCAACAACTGTAACCTATAAAATGCAAACAAAAAAACATAAAAATAAAATATATCACTAAATATAAAAGTCATTGATTTTATTATTGGGGCACGTATATAAAACGAGCGGCCAAAGTCGCTTCCAGTGCAGATATCACTACGACATTTTCAGTAAAGGTTAGTGTAGCAACACAAATAATGGAAAACACCATAGAAAGGTACCCCTGATTTCTAATACTTTGAAGGTCTTGGTCACATCATTCAAGGCAAATGGTTAAAATATGGCAGTTGGTCTTTCCTAGTATTAGAAAATCTTCTTGCAAATAATTGCAATATAGGTCCACATTTTGTTGGGACCCCTAAAAATGTATACATTATTCCCCCAGGAAGGCAAGCTCGACAAATTTGTTATGGTCCCCACGCAGCCCATTTTTCGGTATTCTGAAAGTTCGAACCAAGGCATACATATTTACAGAAGGTAGAAGTGACAATCTGCTGAATTTTTTACTTCTTTGTTTGTAAATTGGGGTTTCAAAATTCGAAATTTGCTACCATAAAATAATTATTTTCATCCTAAAAGTGTAATAAAAATGATCTACGACAGTTCTTTATATTTACATTTTGATTCAAATTAGTTATACTTTAGAAGATTTCCAAAATTAATTTTGTTTTTCCTGAGAAAATTTTAAGAATGACCCTATTAGTCAATTTTTTGTTTGACATTTGATTTTCAATTACAACAATGTTTATACCCTATACCACAATGTGGAAAAGGGTATAATAAGTTTGTTTTCCCAAAAATTCATGTAACGCCGCGAAATATTCGTCGTAGACCCCTCATGTGGTATACCAAACTTCATATCTCGACGAGATAAAGCGATTTAGCGATGTGTGTCCGTCCGTCCGTCCGTCTGTCCGTCCATTAAAAATTGTAATCAAGCTAGAGGCCGCAATTATGGACCGATTGTCACGAAATTTAGTATGGAGGTCGGGTTTGGACCAGAATAGAACTGATTAGTTTTTGGCGATGATCGTGAAATGTTAAAGGGATGAAATGGACCAAAAACAAAATTTTTGCTCGATTTTGTAGCCGCTCTGTAGGTCGCAATAATAGTCCGATCGGCGCGAAATTTTAAACGTAGTTTTGGTTTGAGATGAAGAAGTAGCGTGCAAGTCAACGGTATGATCGGATAATATTTAGCGGGTTAAATTGATCAAAACTTTTGTGTGAAAATTGGTAAAATTTCTAATGCACATCTTATAACAGCTAGCCCGGAAAGCTAGTGCACAGGGATAGTGGTATAGGGTATCACATGGTCGGCCCCGTCCGACTATAGTCTGTTCTTACTTGTTTTTTTTTGTAAATTTGTTAGTTGTTGTAACTCATGTACATACCTTCTATAAATATACCTTGGATCTAGCCGTATTATATAATCAAAATGGCTGAATTTTCGAAATTATACATTAAGTACCACGTTTGGGCATAGTCATATCATTGTACAGCACGATTACTCGACTTCACCTTTTTCACATGTAATTCGAAACATGTTAGTAGTAATTCGTAACATTTCATTTGTAATTCGAATTATTCCATTTGTTACTTGAAATATACCATTTGTAATTCGAATTATTCCATTTGACATAAAAAATACATTTTTTTGTATTGATTTTATATCTGGCTTTTACAAATAGAATTCGAATTACAAATGGAATAATTCCAATAACAAATGGAATAATTCGAATTACAAGTGAAATTTTTAGAATTATAAATGGAATAATTCGAATCACAAATGGAATTTTCGAATTACAAATGAAATGCTACGAATTACAAATAGAATTCTCGAATTACAGTTAAAATAATTCGAATTACACCTTTAAAGGTCTATATGTTTGAAAATTTCATTTGGAGTATAAAACTTTCCACCTGAAATTGGACGGTATAGGTTTTTCCGCATTTTGAAGATTGTGGCCTCAATATCCCACCGAAATGGCCTGAAATTTGTCGGGCGAACGTAGACCTAGTCTACATATAGCCCCCATAGAACAGTACCTCCCGATTTTCCATATTTTGAAGGTGGAGGCCACAATACCCCACCGAAATGGCTGAAATTTGTTATTTAGTCATCGTTGGGGGTATACAACTTCATATAGTCCTATATAACGCTACCTCCCGATTTTCCGCATTTTGAAGATTGTGGCCTCAATATCCCACCGAAATGGCCTGAAATTTGTCGGGCGGACATAGACCTAGTCTTCATATAGCCCCCATAGAACGGTACCTCCCGATTTTCGGTATTTTGAAGGTGGAGGCCACAATACCCCACCGAAATGGCTGAAATTTGATAGTCAGGGCTTGTTTGGAGTGTAAAACTTTCCACCTAAAATTTGTCGGTATAGGTCTACGTCTCCATATAGCGAAATTATATAGTTGCTACAACAAAACGTGGACCCATGTCCATAATTTTTGGTGGAGACGTTTCTTGATCACTGGGGACCCTAATGGGCCGATTCCGTACAGCGAGGCGAGTCGTGTCGCGTCGCCAAATGCAATTTTTCGATTCCGTATGGCAATATCGCCTGACGTCGTCAAATTTTGTCGCCGAAATGTTCATTTTCCGGCGACAACAAATTAGCTGTCGCCGTACATTTTTACTAACGAATAAAAATAAAATAAAAATAACTTGTTATCGACGATTATTTTCTATCGCTGTACGTAGTACATTTTTTAAATTTTGTCACAGAGACGATAGACGACGCGACATGACTCGCCTCGCTGTACGGAATCGGCCCATAAATGTCAAATTATAGCTCATTCACGGTACCGTTATATGGGGGCTATAGGAGAAGTTTATTGCCTTCTAGGAACCCTAAATGTCAAATTATACCTTATTCGCCCAAAAAATGTAGCTAAAAACGTCAAAATATCTCAAAGCGGGCGGTACCATGCATCTTCGAACTTGACATGGCCCCACACAAAAAACGTATACTTCCAAAATTTCAGCTAGAGTGATTACCACAGACGGACGAAAAGGCGGACTTGCATAAAAAACCATCAAGAGTTATCGCGCTATTTTCTCAGGAAGTATGGACTTTTTCGAAATTTTGTGTGGGAGGTACCCGAAGGAGTGGACCGATTGAGTCCATATTTGAACCTCATCTAAGTCTGGTAGAAATTTCACGATGTGCAAAGAATGGACCTAATCGGTTACTCCCTTCAGGAGTTTCGTGCTCACAAACTTTCCGAACAATTTTCGAACTTTTGTGGGGGATGTACCGGAAGGAGTGGACCGATATAACCCACCTTTGAACTTGAACTAAGTTTGGATAAAATATTACGAAAACCAAATTTTGGCCCGAATCGGCTAATCCGTTCGAGTGTTATCGTGCGCTCCAGCCAGACAGACAGACAGACGGTCGGACATGGTTAAATCAACTTCAAATTGACTGAAACGGATTTCATCCAAAATATACTTTGGGTATAAAACATTATTTCGATGTGGCACATTTTGCCAGTGTGAAAAGAGGAAATTTCCTAAAATTAGCCAAAACAATCGCCAACTATTGTGTAAACCGCCAAAAAATCCCATGGTCATTGAAAATTCGCCACAAAAACGCCATATCTGATAACCCTGTCCACAAGGTATACCTTCGATGAAAATTTCAAAGCAATTCTCGAACAACCTTTTACTACAATTAACCCAAAAATTTTAACTTTTGTGAGGGCGGTAACCTAAGATGTTTTTTCGATATAGACCTTCTGCAACTTGATATACTATCCCCACAGTTATGGGAACAATCGAGATAGAATACAGGGATAAGGCACAGAAAACTACAGACAGAATACTACATGGTTCTATTCAGTTCCAGAATATTTACAAATTGTTTTAAAACACCATCAATTTGTACCAATACTGTATGACAGTTTTCTAACAGTTAAATAAAAGTGTAATATTTCGTCATAATCACAAATTGTTTCATACTTTATATAAAAAGAGGATTTTATATTGGTTTGTGTCTAGATTAACAACGTGTACTAAACCACCAATATGGAAATAAGTACCAACATTTCGTATTCTGTTACGTAAACTTGGCGTTTATGATACGTTACACTAACTGGTTTATCAATTTGGGTTTTTGTATATGCTTCATGAAAAGAAATTAACCGTAGACAAGCACCACTTTAGTTTATGCATAGGACCATATTTACACATGCAACCAAACACATGATTTGGGAAAATACGTCATTTATTTGACAGATATTGAATGTAATTGACGAGGTAAATTACGTTTAATGCGGTTTTATCCACTAAAAACATACTAAAATAGACGCTATTTCAGAACCTTAACGAATATAAACATTTTGATGTTTCTACAATTTTTTTTTTCGTTGTCAATTGGAAAAGTTTGTAAGTTGTTAGTTTTTGTGAACGGGGGCACACACGCACATCCATTGGTCGTACCTTCCAAATTCGTTCGAGTTACTGAGTGTCGTACAAAGCCTAAAGACGAAAAATTTTGACCATTTCGGTAAATTCGTCATTTTTGGAAGTTTGGGAAACTATAACAGATATTGTATTCATTTTCAAGTTAGGTAGAATTGTTGCCTTTAATAACAGTTTTACTAAATTACCGCTGCACACGGTGCTCTTGAAACAATTTTAAATGAAAGGTGCTTACACCTCGGAAGTTTTTGCTGATTATGAAACTACAATGTTCATAGATGAGAACAATCAAAAAACAAAAAAAATCGCCGGAGCGCTTTTTAAATAAATCGCGATTTAAGTTGACATTTTTAGGGGATGTTTAGGTTTTCGCGATTTTGCTTAGAAACCGCATTTCCTATCAAAATGTGATTAAAACAAATATTGTAGCTATGAATATTCTCTACAAGATCGACCTTTATGGTATTTTCGTAGTTTTTACCATTTTTGAGATATAGAAGTTCAACTTGGGACAATGCACTGACTGTATCGCCCCCTTATAAAACAATGTCATGTAGGGTGCGACTTAACTAACTTTTGATGAAAACATCTTACACAGGGAAAGTTTTTGTGAATTCTGCATCAGCAGTGTTCATAGATGAGAAAAATCCAAAAACAAGAAAAAATCGCTGTAGGGATTTTTAAATAAATCGCGGTCAAAATTCACATTTTTAGGTGATTTTTTGGTTTTTACGATTTTGCTTGAAAACCGCAAGTCCTATCAAAATTGTGATAAAGAAAATGTTGTAGCTGTCAAAATTCTCTAGAGGATTGACTTTATCATTTGTTCCCAGCTTGTACCATTTTTGAGATAAGGAAGCTCAGTTTACATTTTTAGTTTTTTTTTTTGTTAGGGTTTCGCGAATTTGCTTGAATACGGTAAGTCGTATCGACATGTGACCTGAGAAAATCTTAAAGCTGTGAAAATTCTCTACAAGACTGGCTTAAGTAACTTTTCCTTAGTTGTAACATTTTTTTAGATATATAAGTTTATGTTGGGAATTTGCAGTCATGGCATTGTTTTATAAGGGGGCGATACAGAATTGAATTGAATTTGAATTGTCCCAATTTAAACTTCTATATCTCAAAAACGGTAAAACCGACGAGAATATCATAAAGGTCAATCTTGTAGAGAATTTTCATATCTACAACATTTGTTTTAGTCCCATTTTGATAGGAAATGTGGTTTCTAAGCAAAATCACGAAAACCTAAACAACCCCTAAAAATGTCAACATAAATCGCGATTTATTTAAAAAGCGCTCCGGCGATTTTTTTTTTTTTGTTTTTTGATTGTTCTCAGCTATAAACATTGTAGTTTCAGAATCCGCAAAAATTTCCGAGGTGTAAGCACCTTCCATTTAAAATTGTTTCAAGAGCACCGTGTGCAGTTACACATGCCAGTAAATTGGTGCCAATTGAGTACATGTATTATACTCGAAAATAAAAATACATTAAATCTTTGCATTCTTAAAAGAAACAAAAATGTACATGGATTAAAAAATAGTCTCGGCAACTCTTTTTTTTCATTTTCGACATATCACTGGCAGCCAGTTTAAAATTTTACTGGCATGAAAAATCTAGTGCCAGTGGAGTCGACAATTCAAAAATGTGAATTTTTCGAACTGTCATGTGTAAACTCTGGGTACGGTAGCGTTTGCAAGAAGTGAGCTATGTTATTGTCCTCAGGTACTACATTTTATAGTTATATATAACCGGATTTAACAAACCCACTGGGTTTCAAATGTCAATTCCATTGCTTATATTTCAAATAAATCCTCATTGAGAAGGTTAACCTTGCAAAAAGCTATAATATAAACATGGCCTTAATGAAATTCCAAATTTAGTGGACTAGAACCCTTAGGTAACAGCATGGAACAAAGTTGGAGTCGATTTAGCCATGTCCGTCTGTCTGTCTAGCGTGGTAACTCTCGAATGGATAGACCGATTCGTTCCAAAATTTGGCAATCGTAACATTTTGCCCAAAGTTAAATCAAGTTCTGGGCCTTATCGGACCTTCAAAAAAAATTAAATGTGGTTTGTGCGAAACCTTTTTTGTAATAAAATGAAATGAATGTTATTTTAGGCATTAATATGTAAAAGTTCATTCATTCTCACTACAGGAAATCATTTTTTAAGAAAAATGTCAAAAAGTCATAACCCTAGTGTATAAATCATGGTCGAGACTGCTTAGGAAAACAATAACACCATTGTTGATGGTAAATATTTGCGTTTTCATTGTTAGACCAGAAAGATGTTGGGGAACCCTCGTACTTTTATTTATTGAATACTAAAGGCGGTTCAACCAGAGAACCCTCTAAAACAAGAACCCTATCAATAATATTGATTGTTGTTGTAGCAGTAGCATGAAACCTACGTAGAATAATAGGTTTGATGCTGGGTTGGCAGCCGCTGGCCCAAACACTATGGTTCCGGGTCAATCCGGTACGAATGAACCCGCTGCTGTAGGATTGCTGATAGGAGTTAAGATGCTGTTTACTGCGCCAGAAAATATCCCAGCGTGTTCCCAACTTTGTCTTCGGATTTATCGTCATCGTCGGAATACGAAACACCCCGCAGTATCCCCAACAATAACGAACGTAGAATCTAACACCACATGTTGCTGTTCAGCGCCCCGAAAATGCTTCATTCCTGCAATTCAATTGCAACAGTCTCTTTTTCCGAAACTCCATGGTTGCTGCGATCTAGGAAACAAAGTTCATCTTCAACTTCTAGCTTCCAACATTGCGATGGTTCGATCCGGTAGAGACCTATCACGCTTGATCTTGACCCTAGTAAGTCAGTGTTTCGGTAAAATGTTGGAGTGCCGAGGTAGAGTTGCTTAAAGTGTTTACCGCCGTCGATGAATAACTATTGTCAGCCTTATATGCCTCATATTTGTTCTATTATGGAGGCAATAACCGTCTGGTGCTAAAGGATTTCAATGATCATCATGTCAATTTTTGCATTGCACAGTGGAGAAAAATACCGATTTAGCGCGCCAAAAATGAAAAAAAAACATATGCCAATTTAAAATTTATTAGTAAAGTATTGATCTAAAGTGCCCCCCTAATCTAACGGCATTTTAAATTAATTTGTTTAGCATTAGCCAGAGTGGAATAACGGTTCATTTTTATTCGTTTGAACAATGTGTTGGCAAACTTGGACCTAGGACTGCAATATTTTTGTTAGAAATTAGTTGTAGAAATTTGGAGTCGATTTAGCAATGTCTGTCTGGCTGGAGCCCATGATAACTCTCGAACGGATTAACAGATTTGGTCCAAAATTTGGTTTTCGTAATATTTTGTCCAAACTTAGTTTAAGTTCGAAGATGGACCCTATCGATCCACTCTCTCAGGTACCTCCCTCACAAAAGTTCAAAATTTTTCGCAAACATTATGCGCACGATAACTTTCGAAGGAACTTACCGATTTGATGCATACTTTGCACATCGTAATATTTCTACCACATAGATCAAGTTCAAATATATCCACTCCTTCGGTTACCAACCACACAAATGTCCGGAAAGCTGTAAAACCCGATATGGTACTAAAACCCGATATGGTACGGACAAACCGATTTTGTCCAAAATTTGGCAGTCGTAATATTTTGCGCAAAATGAATACAATTCTAAGATGGGCCATATTGGTTTACTCCTTCGGGTACCTCCCCCACGAAAGTTCAAAATCTTTCGCATGATAACTCTCGAAGGCAGTAACGATTTGGTCCTTACTTTGCGCATCGTAATAGTTCTATGAGACATAGATCAGGTTAGAATATGAACTACCTTCGTATACCTCCCACACCGAATTTCGGAAAAGTGCAGTTTCGGACCTCTTCTCGAATCGTTTTTATTTTTCTAAGTTGCACTCAAGGCCCCTATTGCAATGGTACAAGCTTTTTTAGTGGCAAATCCATATTTCTTGAGAAAATGGCCCGAAAACTGTACAAAAAATATTACGGCCAGCATGTGTAGTGGCTGGTGCGCACGACAACTCCAGAACCGTTTACTGCGTTGGTCCACACTTTGCATATCGTAATAATTCTTCGAATATTATATGAAATTCGAAGATGGTGCTTATAGGTCCCCCATGATGTCCATGTTTCCTGATATAATGGTCCTATCAAGGGGAATGATTCTCAAAATAAGACACACTTCCAAACTGGACTATGTCGGTCCATTCCTTTAGGCACCTCCCCGCAAAACTTTTGAGATTTTAGCCTAATCCATATCTTTGACGGCAAGTTCATAAGCCCAAAATTCTGAAGACCCCTTAAGTACATACGTTTTTGGGAATAACTAACAAATATCTTGTGTCTCTCCTCCTCGGTTATACGAGCACATATTTCTGTTTCAGCGATAATGGTCTCATCTGGAAAAAGGAACTAGCGTGAAAGATTTCCCTAACAAAAAACTCTCTACAGAAATTTGTATACACTCAGCCTTTAGGATAGAACGGGTATATTCACTTTCATACGGGCAAAATGTGCCTCATCGAAATAATAATTTTAGACCCCAAGTATGTTTGGACGAAATGAGTTTCAGACAATTTGAAGTCGATTTAGCAATGCCCGTCTGTCTGCCTGTCTGGCGGGCTGGTGCGCACGATAATTCTCAAACGGATGAGCCGCGTTGGTCCTAAATTTGGATATCGTAATATTTTGTCCAAGCTTAGTTTAAGCTCGAAGATGGGCCATATCGGTCCACTCCTTCAGGTACCTCCCCCACAAAAGTTCGAAAATGTTCGGAAAATTTGTACGCGCGATAACTTTTGAAAGGAGTAACCGATTTGGTCCATACCTTGCATAAGGTTTCAATGTGGACTCAATCGGTCCACTCCTTCGGGTACCTCCCACACAAAATTTCGGAAAAGTTCAGTTTAAGACCTGCTCTCGAATCGCTTTGATTTTTGTTGTAGCAACTTATATTCACTGCCTCCCATACGACGGTACAAGTTTCATCAGGGGCATGTCCATACTTCCAGAGAAAAAAGCCTGAAAGGTGCAAAAAAAAACATAAACAAAATTTTGGATAAATTCACTTTAAGACCTGCTCTCGAATCACTTTGACTTTTGTTGAAGCAAATTGCATTCGCTTCCTCAATTACGACAGTAAAAGTTTTTTCAGGGGCAAGTCCACACTTCTTGAGAAAACTACCCGAAAGTTGTAAAAAATCCCTATGGCACCATATGTAGTGGCCGGAGAGCTCGAACCGAATACTGCGTTCGTCCACCCTTTGGATATTGTAATATTTCTTCGAATATTAAATGAAATTCGAAGGTGGAAGGAGCAGAGTACGTAAAAATACTTTAAATAACATTTCCAGTCGTTTCGTTTCGTATTTTCCATAGGAACAATACAAAACGAAACATAACGCTCGTTGGCCGATCTCGCTGTTTAGTTTTGTTTTGTTTATATTCGTGAGTGCGAACAAAACGAAAAGCGAAAAGTACTCAACTCCACAAGAGCAGATAGAAAACGGAATAGTACTAAACACATGTGAATAAATCAAAAACGTTTGGTGGTTGATAAAATTCACTGTGGTATGCTGATTGGTGGTTGATAAAATTCACTGTGGTATGCTGATGCTATCTTATAGGGTTGTTAAGCAATCACATGTGTGTGTGTGTCTGAGTGTGTCATTGACAATACGCACGGCAAACGATTCACAAAAATACTTCTTGTTTCGGTGGTGAATGAAACAACTCGGCAAAGCATAACCGAAGTTACATTTCCGCAATCGTACGGTTTCCATCTTTTTACATTGAAAAGTTTGTGTTTTTGTTTTGGTTGTGAGAATGAAACGATTCAGAGAAGCTGAAAAGTTTGTGGCTTTGTGTGATTGGTACGGGAATCGTTTTGTTTGTTTCCGTTCATTGGGAAGGAGTGGACATTCCGATACCTCCCCCAAAAAAGTTCGAAAATATTCATTAAAATGGTAATCTAATGGGCCGATTCCGTACAGCGAGGCGAGTCATGTCGCGTCGTCTATCGTCTCTGTAACAAAATTTAAAAAATGCACTACGTACAGCGATTTTTTGAACCAGCATTTCAAATTGCTGTCTTGTAGTAATTTTCACCATCATAAGTACTGATACATCAAAACGTATATAATATTAAGTAAATTCACTTAAAATAAATGAAAATGTTACTTACGATTCAATTTTTCGTTTTTTTTTTTTTTTTGTCGCCGGAAAATGAACATTACGGCGACAAAATTTGACGGCGTCAGGCGAATATTGCCGTACGGAATCTAAAAATTGCATTTGGCAACGCGACACGGCTCGCCTCGCTGTACGGAATCGGCCCATAAATATTGTCGAAACTCATTTAAAAAACCCTATCTATCCATATCCCCGCAAATTTTGTGCTGTGTGGATTGAAATACTTTTTTCCATAAAAAAACCCCCTAAATACGTAAGTTTTTTTTGGAAAAAAAGTATTTCAATCCACACAGGCTGAGGGTATATCTCTGTCGGCAATGTCGACTGATACTTTTTTACTTGTTATATTAAAACATCAATATATTTGTTTGTAAGTTGGTTTTGTGTTCCGGTTTATTGGACGTTTGAAGAGTATATAAAATAAAACAAATTCTCAATACTATATTCTATATACAATATACACAAACATTGTGTTTTGTTATTCTTTTAAATTAAATATTCTTTTCTTCTTCTATAATGTTTTGTTTATATTATTTTATTGTTGTTTTTCGAATTGTGCATGATAACATTTTTAACAAAAAAAAAAAAATAAATAAATTGTTTAAAACGGCAGATTTGAATGATCCATAAACAAAATTATTAAGGATTTTGTACGTGTACATGAACTATACGTAAACATAATTTAACAATATGTGTATAGAAAGAAAACATTGTTTTGTTTAACCAAAAATAGTGAAATCAAAATGAAAATTCAAAACATTTGAGTATAATTTTATTTGTTTGTTTATTTATTGCAATTAGCCCCCGTCTAGGTAAGTTTTTTTTAGTTTTATTATTTATTAATAATATTGTATGCCTTATGTGTTTACATATATTTTTTTGTATTTAATTTAATATGTAATGCTAATTGTATTGTTGTTCGATTTACATTTAAAAAATTGTGTAAATTGTTGTTTTATATTAGATTTTGTTTAAACTTTTAATTGGCAAGCCGTTATTTGAAACGTAATTTTATTTCGTTTTTTGTTTTCTTTGTTAATCTCTGCCTGTGTGATATTTCACACACATATTTTGTTGTTGGTTGGTTGTAAATTTGTTATTGTTGCTAGTTTAGGCTATTTGTTATTAAGATTAAGATTTTCTTCTTGTTTTACTTTTCTGTTTTGTGTAAAAAAAGTTAAATAAAAATATAAACAATTGTTCTTAAAATATATTATGTATGTAAGTACATCATCATCATTAGTTAAAGCAATTGTTGGGTTTCTGTCTTTTTTCTTGTTCTTCATCTCATTGTTTTTCTTTTTTCTAATTGTTTTTTAACATTCAAATTTCTATTTGAACTTATTTAGTAATTCTAACTAAGTTTTCCTTGTTTTATTTTTTTTTTAATTTTTTTTAACGATGAATTAAAAAATAGTTTCCTAATTATTATTTTAATGCAATTATTAATAAATTAATAACAAATATTTGTTTGTTTTAGGGAATATTTTGTTTTCATAATGAAATTTGTGTTAATTTGAATTACATTCGTAAAAAAACAGAATCAAATCAAAAAGGTAAGGAAATTAAGAATAAAAAATATTCGAAAATTAAGTTGTTTCTAAGATTGTTTGGCAAATCCTTTTGCATTAACAGGAGGCTCGTGTTCATCATCATTCGGCTGCCAATTCATCGATGCGACAACGAACTGCATGCTCAACAACTTCTAAGCTGGGATAGTCAAGCTCTTTCACCAGACACAGTGTTGCGGAAAGTAGATTGGAACTCTGCAAATAAAAGATACAAATATTTCAAATTAGTTAAAAAAAAATAAATAAAAATTCTATGCAAATAGCGTAAATAAAGAGCGGACTAGAGGAACAATTGATGTTGATATAAGAGCATATGCTGTGATCGTATGTTCCGGCTATGTCTCTATCTCAAAGTCTAGGAATCTGTATGTTTTGAAAGGATGTAACCACAGATCTACTGAACTTCATTGAGTAGGTTTGACAGAGCTGTGTATCGGTCGGGCCTGTGCATCCTACTGGACAGATGTTTTACACGGTATCATCTATCCTTGCCATATATGAACTCAGACGGCTGCACCAACCCGAGCGCAATTGAGCCAAACTACTCTGGTTTTTTGTGGCAGCTGACGCTAATCAGCTGCCAAAGATGGAGGATGTTCTCCGAGCACCGCATTCATACGATAGTTGTTTATGGCATCAGCGGCTGCATCCATGTGCATTCTATTTAAACCTGCTTGATGGACCTCTCTTTCTAGATCATGAAGATCCCAACTCACATGCCTGGGAGGAGGGGGGTGTCCTGTCCACCATGTGGTGATTAGGATGGCTCTCGCGGTAACACAAGACCGGCCTATCGCGTTATATGTGGTCAACAAGGTTTCTTCGTCTGAACCCCAAATACTGCCGGCCAGGTACTTTTGAGGACCTTTTTCCTACATCTAAGCTTGTCGCAGATAGCTGTGGCATGAGCGGATGACATGAAAATACTGTCGAATTTGACCCTTAGAATTTTTGAATAGTTCTGCTACCATCGACCGTGACATTCAACTGTGGCGGATATTTGCATATTCTTCGCATGGAAAACGTGGTAAGATCGATAAATAGGAGTTCAGCCTTTCACAAATGACATCAGGGTAGTTACCTGACGCCAATATCGTACAATCATCCACATACGTTACAATCTCTATGCCGTCTGGAGGCGGAATACAGGAGAGGTAGAGGTTAAGCCGTTTCGGAGATATCACCCCATCTTGGGCAACTCCCTTTTTTCACTCAACGGGGCTTGGACTTATAATTCCTGAATTCTACGTACGACTCGCGTCCACACAAATAATTGATTATCCGACGTTTCAAACTTGCCCGGAGGGTTGTCTGCTCAATGTCCTCAAACAGCGTGGAGTGCCAGACTGTATCAAAGGCTTTTGATATATATGGAGACGGCGTGCAGCGCTGTTGTCGTACTGTGCTGCTTACGGAATCCATGCTGATGATCAGCAACTGCATCTGTGTGAATGAAATCCAAACCTGCTCGATAGGCTTGCTGATCTAGGGCTTCTTTCTTGTAACATGAGACCACTCACTCTCTCTCTCTCAAAGTCGTGAAAATCCCTCCTGACATGTCTGGACGTATTGACGACTCACGATAATTCCAGACCAAGTACTGTAACGAAAGCTTGCCATTGTGTTGCCGTACTGGAAGAATCTTCGTCTCCTCGTGCAGATGATCCACTCATGCCAAGAGGAGTCATCCTGTAGAAGTTCTCAAGGTTTGAATATTGTTCCATCGCCTTGTACTTATATTAGCGGATCACACTGGCGACGAATAGCTTATCATAGACTGACCTATCGCGTTTTATGTGCAACAAGGTTTATCTGTCTGCATTCCAAATATTGCCGGCTAGGAACTTGAGGACCTTGTTCCCACATCTCAACTTGTCGCAGAGAGCTATGGCATGTGCGAACGTCATGAGCATGCTGTCGAATGTGACCCCTAGAATATTTGCATATTCTTCACGCGGAAAAGGGTGGTAAGATCAATCAAATATGAGTCCAGCCTTTCACAAATCGCATTAGGGAAGGTACCCGACGACAAGATCGTAAAAATTCGCATACGTAATGACCTTAATGCCGTTTTGAGAGGTACAATATAAGAAAGACAGAAAAACACCATGTTTTACTCCAAGAGCTTTCCACGTACGACTTTCATCCACACAATATAATTGATTATGAAAAGTTTCAAACTTGGTTGGAGGGTAGATTAATGAATGTCCTCAAATAACGTGGAGTACTTGACAGTATCAACGGCTTTTAATACGTTGGTGGGCAGAAACACGTCGAGCTCCACCAACACTGTCATATCGCACGGCTTGTTCTGCTTGAGTCCTCGACTAATAAGTGTGGAGATGCAGTGCAGTGCTGTTGTCGTGCTGTGCTGCTTACGGAACCCATGTTGATGATTGGCAACTGGATATATATATCTGACGCTGGGAGGGAGTAAAGCCTCAAGAGTCTTTGCTACGGACTCTACCATTAACTTTTGCTGGGTCCCTTGTCTGACTTCAGTAGCGGGACCCATTTTCTGAATTTCGGGCACAATGTAGTTGGCTAGTGACTGGTTAGAAAGTTTGGTGAGATACTCAGCTCCCAACCCATCCAACTTTTTTAGCATTACCATGAAGTTTCCATCAAGTTCCAGCGCTTTGGATGATTTAGCATTCCTGATGGTATTCACAGCATCATCCATTCTGAATTCTGATGGTTCCTCCTCGGCAGGAAGAAATATAATGCGACGTAATACTCTGCTCTTCGCTCTGACACTCCCGCTTGTTCTATTTGTGCTCAACGAGCGAAATTGTTCATTTCCAGTGTCCGATCCCGGACTCTGTGTTCACTGGATCATCACGCCCATTTGCTTACCCCGCCGCCTCTGCTGGGAATTTTGGTACTCACTTTGGGTATTTGAACAGCAGGTATATAGCGAATGGCTGCAGCAGCGATATCGTCCCAGTAAATCATTTATACTACCCGAATAGCAGAAGGGTTGGGCAGTCCTCTGAGGCGCTGATTGGTGAATTATCTCAAACTATGCCATTTAGCTTTGCCATGATTGATCAAAATGCGACGATCAGAAGTGATGAAATCGGACGGTCTGCAGGAGACAATTATACTGTTGTCAGGTGGCATAATTTGGCAAGTATCTCTAAAGACACACGTTGATGAGCATTAAAGGCCCCCAAAATCGGCCGGTTATGGCCTTCCAAAAGCGGGCTAATGTTGGACCTGTAATCTGGAGCACAGCTATTATTCTGTGGGATATATACATTAAGCAACCCTACGTCGGCAGTTCTACCTTTAGAGGCCGGTGCGAGATGGGTCTGTAATGAATAGACTTGTGCAACAGGAAAGCTAGTCTCCCCACAGCAATATAGATCATGTCGTAGTTCCTCACCCTCAGATGCACCCACTCCCGACATTTATTACATCTTCGGGATATATTGACCGGAGCGCTGATGTATTGAGGTTCCGAGCCACTTTGGTATTGAACAACCCGTCGCCATGGGATTTTCAACCAAGCTTTCTTTATCTGCACCCTAAATGCTATCGTCTAAGGACTTGGGACCTTGTTCCTACATATCAGCTTGTGTTTTGATGCGGCGATGAGAATGTTGGAAATACACTATAATATGTTCTTGGTGAAGCTCAGCAGACAACAACACAAATCCTTACCCAGAAATTCTGAAAGTTGTTGAACCCAGGGAAGTCTTGTAAGCTATAAGACAATATTGGCGTCGTTGTGAGCAACGTACCGCAGCGATCGACTAATAAAGTCCTCAATTTCGCTGACTTTGATGCAAAGGTCTTAGCTATTGAAAAATAGGATTGACGTTTTACGATGTTAGACACCCTGAACAATACCATAAGGTCTTAGATACTGTGTTAATTTTTTCAATAAGACGTAACGATGTTGAAGACACACTATTATCATGCGCAACCAGATGAGGCTAGAAAACAACCAATATATCAATTTCATCTCACTAATATTGGTATATGGCGAATGCGGGCAGATTCATGGTCCATGGTTTCTATCTAACCCTGAACGAAAGAAAAGAGCTGTCATAGCAGAAATTTCGTGAATACTGCACTCTTTGTGAAGCACGCAGGAACAATAACACATGTAACATTCGAACATTTCTCCTAATCAAGTCGGTACATAGAACCGGCAGGCGAAGGATTTACGGAGTTATGTAGTCCAACCCTATAAATATCGAAATTTTTATACCCTCAGCATTTATGCTAACGAGGGTATGTATATAAACTTTCATACGGGCAAAATGTGCCTCATCGAAATAATGGTTTAGACCCCAAGAATGTTTGGGCGAAATGTGTTTCAGACAATTTGGAGTCGATTTAGCCATGTTCGTCTGTCTGGCTGGTGCGCACGATAACTCTCGAACGGATGAACCGATTTAGCCCAGAAATTGGATTTCGTAATATTTTGTCCAAACTTAGTTTAAGTTCGAAGATGAGCTATATTGGTCCACTCCTTCCGGTACCTCCCCCACAAAAGTTCCAAAATGTTCGGAAAATTTGTGGGCACGATAACTCTTGAAGGGTGTAACCGAGTTGATCCATACTTTGCACATCGTGAAATTTCTTCCAGACTAAGATGAGGTTCCAATATGCACTTAATCGGCTCACTCCTTCGGGTACCTCCCACACAAAATTTCGGATAAGTTCAGTTTAGGACCTGCTCTCGAATCGCTTTGATTTTTGTTGCAACAACTTGTATTCACTTCCCCCCATACGACGGTACAAGTTTCATCAGGGGCAAGTCCATACTTCTTGAGAAAATGGCCGGAAAGGTGCAAAAAGCCCCTATGACACCTTGTGTAGTGGTTGGAGCGCAAGATAACCCTCGAACGGATCTGTCGATTCGGTCCAAAATTTGGCCTTCATAATATTTTATCAAAACATAGTTTAAATTCAAAGATGGGCTATATCGGTCCACTCCTTCAGGTACCTCCCGCACAAAACTTAAAAATATTCGGAAAAAATTTTGCGCACGATAACTCTTGAAGGGAGTGATCGATGCAATCTATACTTTGCACATCCTAATATATCTACCAGATATAGATCACGTTCGAATATGGACTATATTTGTCTACTGCTTCTGGTACCTCTCACACAAAATTTCGGATAAGTTCACTTTAAGACCTGCTCTCGAATCACTTTGATTTTTGTTGAAGCGATTTACATTCGCTACCTCCATTACGACGGTAAAAGTTTTTTCAGGGGCAAGTCCATATTTCTTGGGAAAACAGCCCGAAAGGTATAAAAAACGTCTATGTCACCATATGTGGCGGTCGGAGAGTTGTTCAACCGATTTGGTCCAACATTTGGTCTTCGTCATATTATATCCAAACTTAGTTTCATGGGCAATACCGATCCACAACTTTCGCAACTTCTCCCCAAAATTTAAAAAATGTCACTAAAATGCTAGGACGATATCACTTGAATGGGGCAACCAATTTGGTCCAAACTTTGGATCTCCTAATATTTTTATCAACATTTAGTTTAACTTCTAAAATGGCCCATATCGGTCCTGCCTAAAGGTACCTGCCCTACAAAAGTTCAACATTTGTGTCTTAGTGCAGTTAATTCCTAATCCACATTTTTGTCGGCAAGTTCAAATGTCCAAAAAGGGCCACAAAATTCTGAAGAGACCTTAAATACATTCGATCTGTCCGGAGGTGAAAGTTTCGCTTTACATTGGCTGAGGGTATATATCTGTCGGCAAAGCCGACTGACACTTTTTTACTTGTTATATTTTATTCTAATATATACTAAACTTACTCTATTAATGGGTCTCCGATGATAACCCGAGTAATGATTTAGAACTGCTGTTGATACTGTACTGGCTGAATCGGCAAAACGGCCATCGGGTCGTCTAAAACAAAAATTGAAATAAAAATTTATGATTTCAATTAAACAAAAGAAATATATCCCACATACCTTGGTCTGGGTCTTTCATCTTCCCAATCGCCATTTTCACGACCACCATTTCTGTAGGCATAACGATCAACGGGCTCTGGACGTTCTGTGCCAGCACTACGCCGCTGACCCATGTGATGTAAGGCCGCTGTACTGCCGTAAGGATTTTGTGTGGCATGATGGGGCTGATGATGTTGTTCGTCCCATTCGGTTAAATCGGATTGGCTATGGCGATAATGGGCTGGATATGAGGGACGATCTGATTGGTAGTATTCCTAAAAAAACAAATCAAAATAGAAACAATTTTATTATAATAAAAAATTAAATGTTATTATTTAGTGGCATATTAGTGAATAAATTAATTAATAAAATTAATAATTAATTGATTTACTTACCTTCATGGAATGTGTTGAAGCACTGGGTGGTATGGGTGCCCTTTCACGAAACCCTCCACCATGTGGACTTTCTTGATCTGTATCAGGTGATCTCTGTTAGTGTGTCGTTTTTTTATGTTATGAGGTTGTTCATGTTCCGAGATTTAGTGTTGAATTAATAAAAATTTTGTTAAAAGGTGGTTAGGTGAGTGAGAGTGAAAACACATTTAAATTTTGAAAAAAATATGTTTTGTTAATTAAATATATGTTTTTGTATTTTGTAATGTTAAAAGAAGTATTTAATAATAGTGCATATAAAGTGTAATATTATAAATGTTAAGCAACTAAGAAATTAATAAAAATTTTGTCTGCTTCAATTTTTTCTTAATTTAACTTTCCCAACCCATTTTTCGACTTAATTCTTCACATGACCTACATTCTCAAAATAACCTCTCGAATTACATATTGCAAAATATATCCTCATAAACAAATTAGTATTTTTTTTTAATTTCCCTTAGGTCAAACACAGTAATCACAGGCTATTTATTTTATTGGCCTTTAGTCAGATGCTTATCAAAGGAAAAATATGAGCAATTGGAAAAATGTCAACCACCAACCGCATAACTGGAAATACCCACATTTTGCTAGAAGTTATTCTTCTTCTAGCTTTTATTTATAAATGTGGTCATGAACTGATTCATTTGTTTATGGCAAAATTGTGATGTGGGATGGTTGTTGTTATTATTATTGTTATTATTAAATATGATATTGCCAAATGGACATATCCGCATATATAATTTACAAACTCCCAATTATTGCGTGACTTGGGCCATTATGGCTATGGTGACAAAATATAAAACACCTACGAACGTCAAGAAACAAAGTTAAAAAAAATAATAAGCAGCAGATGGTGGTTGAAAACCTTCTCCGTCACTATTTTGTAGTAAATTTTTAATAGATGCAGGCAAAAAAATAGCTGGGAACCAGAATAGTTTCTAAATTGAAATAAATTTCTATGTGTGAAATTTGTGGTTGTAGCTGTTGTGATCAATTAAGAAGATGATGTAGTTCTTTAAACTTGTTTGAACTTTACATTTAAATAATGTTTTAAAATAGACGCAGTGGTCAAACTATGAAGAAATTCATCTGTCAAAAGTTCGTTAAATTATAGGGAAGAGCAAAGCATGAATACGGAAAAATTGGTATCTGAAATGATGTTTATACCCTCAGCCTTTAGGCTAAAGGTCTCATCGAAATAATGGTATGTTTGGACGAAATCCGTTTCAGACAATTTTTAGTTGATTTAGCCATGTCCGTTTGTCTGTCTGTTTGGCTGGTGCGCACAATGGTTCTCGAACGGATCAACCGATTTGGTTAAAATTGTGGGTATCGTAATATTTTGTCCAAGCTTAGTTTAAGACTGAAAATAGACCATATCGGTTCACTCTTTCCGGAACCTATTGAGGGTTTTAGCTAAAATTGTTGACCGAACCTTGTAATTTAATATTTGAGGTTCCTAATGGTCATAAAATATCTCCACCACATAAAGGTACCTCTCGATTTTCGGTATTTTGTAGGATTTTCGCTACACTTTTTGACCGAACTAACTGTAATTTGACGTTTAAGGTTCCCAGAGCACAGTGGATCCACTTGTATGGAGAAAGTGGCCAAAAATATTTAGAGTGTAAAAATCAAGCCAATGCGCCAGTTACAGCTTTGTGCTGCTGCAAAGAGTGTTTTAAGAAACTACGAGCGTAGCATTCTCCCCCCTTTCCTCTCTGGAGGGGGTATACGGTAAGAATTGTTTTGTGCTGTTAATACAAAATGACATAAACAATGGTCCCGATTATCTTTTGATGCAAAAGTAAGCTTGGGGAAACAAAACCGTCTCCAAAACAACATAAAATCCAACCAATTTAGTGGATTAAAAAAAAATCAAAATTTTTGTCTGAAAACTGGTAAAAAGTTTAATATAGATCTGATAGCGTTCTTCCTGGAAGGCACGTACCGCCAACGTAAGACAATTTCGGAAGAAGATTTCTTCATCTTGCCACTGATGCCAATTATTTTAATGTACGTGGTCAGATAACACAGTTATACGCTAATATATCCATAGAGACCCTATTCTAGGGCAGCTTTAGTGAGCGACCCACCATTTATAGTCTGGCACTAGATGGCAGCTGATTTTAATACTGAATAATCTTAAACCCATGAACTACTTTGGAAAATTATTCCCGAGGTGGGCACTGGTGGGCATCATGACTAAAACCTTAGGTCAAATTTAAGTATATGATCGAATTGGCATTACAAAATACACTAAGAAAATATGCAGCTAACTAGAATTTCACAACACGCTATAACACTATTTTTTAATGAAAATTAAGCTATTACCTCCTCCTTCAAAATCCACTATAATATTTTGCTATACGTATTAGTTTCGCGATATTTTGAATATATTTACTTGCACTTAAAATTTAGGTTGTATTCACAACAAACAAATATTACTCAAATGTTCTGACTTTTGAAGCTTCCTTGAGAAGTTCGCGTTCGAATGAAACAAAAACTAATATATATTTAAAAAGGTCCATGTCATAGCTGTCAGAGGTGCCAGATGTTGTACCAAAATTTCGACATTAATTTTTTTATTTTTGGCCAATGGGTGGATCCACTGTGCAGAGGTCACAAAACATCTCTACCAAAATTTGTCAACATAGGTCCATGTTTTGGTATAGCCCCCATATAACAGTACCTCCGATTTTCTGTATTTTGAGGTAGCTAAACTTTTTGTTTTTGTTGCTGTTGTAACAGTGTTTTATCATTATGTTTGTATGTTCGTTCTCCTGTTCAATCTGGCTCTGGGTCTATCTCCAGTTCCAGGAAAATGGCTACTTCGATGGGATGTAACCACAGATCCACTGGAGTTAGATGAGTAGATTTGGCGGGGCAGTTGAATAGGTGCTTAGTATCGTTCGGGCCCATGCCGCATACTGGGCAGATGTCTTGCACGGTGCGATCAATTCCCGCCCAATAGGAATTTAGGCGACTGCAATATCCCGAGCGTAATTGAGCCAAAACTACTCTGGTTTGCCGTGGCAGCTGACGCTCTTCAGCTGCGATAGATGGGAGATGACTGCATTCACACAATAATTGCTTATGGCCTTGGCAACTGTGTCCATGTGAATGCTGTTTAAACCTGCCTGATATGCCTGTTGATCTAGAGGTTCTCTCCTATATTGTTGGACCTCCGTGTCTAGAGCATGAATATCCTTTCTGATATGCCTGGGTGTATCGGTGGCCAGCAGATGGAGATTGGAATGGCTCTCACGGTAACACCCGAGCAAGTACTGCAACGATAGCATCTCATTATGTTCTGGAAGAATATTTGCCTCCTCATGAAGATGGTCCACTGTAGATTTGAGGAGGCACCCTGTTGCTGTTCTCAGGGCGGCGTTCTGACAAATTTGAATCTTATCCCACTGTGTGTCACATAAATTCGGGGACGAAACTGGCGCCGCATAGCTTACCACAGACCGACCTATCGCTTTATACGTGGTCAACAAGGTTTCTTTATCTGCACCCCAAGTGCTGCCGGCTAGGGACTTGAGGACCTTGTTCCTACATTTCAGTTTATCGCAGATAGCTGTGGCATTCGAGGACGACGTGAAAGTGGTGTCGAATGTGACCCCTAGAATTTTGGGGCAGTTTGTGGTCGGAATTCTGCTACCATCGACCCTGATATTCAATTCTCTTCTATACTGCGCCGTCCATGTGGTGAACAGAGTGGCCGTCGATTTAGTGGCGGATATCTGCATATTCCTCGCGTGGAAAAAAGTGGTAAGATCGGTTAAAAAGGAGTTCAGTCTCTGTGTGGAGATGGCGTGCGGCGCTGTTGTCGTGTTGTGCTGCTTACGGAATTCATGCTGATGATCGGCAACTTGATAGCTATTTCTGATGCTGGGGAGGACTAAGGCCTCAAGGGTCTTCGCTACAGGTGACAAAAGCGAAATCAGCCTGTACGATTCACATTTGCTGGCATCCGTGCCTGGCTTCAGTAGCGGGACCACCCTGCCCATTTTCGAGACTTCGGGAACAATTAGGGTGGCTAGCGACAGGTTGAGAACTTTAGTGAGATACTCCACTCCCGGCTCATCCAGCTGTTTCAACATTACCATGAAAATTCCGACAGGGACCAACGCATTGGATGATTTAGCGTTCCTGATGGCATTCGCAATATCATCCATTGTAAACTGTGGTGGTTCATCCTCGACAGGAAGAGATCTACCTTTTTGACAGAAGTACCTGAAATTTGACGTCTGAGGCTCCTATTTGTCACAAAACATAAAAAAAAACACAAAAAAACATTTTTTTTTATTTTTGGACCAAACTACCTGCAATCTAACATTTGAAGTTCCCAGCAGTAGCAAAATATCTCCAATAAAAATTGTCAATATAGGTCCATGTTTCGGTATACCCCACATATAACGGTAACTTCTTATTTTCGGTATTTTAAGGATTTAAATTACCTTTTTTGACAAAAGTACCTGTAATTTGACGTTTGAGGATTCCAGTTTAGATTTCCACAGCTCACAAAACATCTCCACCAAAAATTGTCAAAATAGGTCCATGTTTCGGTATAGTCTCCATATAACAATACCTCCCGGTTTTTGTAATTTTGAGAGTTTTAGCTACATTTTTTCACCGAACTACCTGCAATTTAACATTTGAGGTTCCCAGAGGTCATAAAACATCTCCACCAAAAATTGTCAACATAGTCCATGTTTTGAAATAGCCCCCATATAACTGTACCTCCAGATTTTCATTGGTTTTGGGGATTTTAGCTAGAATTTTTAACCGACCTAGCTGTAATTTGCCATTTGAGGTTCTCAGTGGTCACAAAACATATCCACCAATAATTGTCAACATAGGTCCATGTTTTGGTATTGCGCCCATATAACTGTACTACTTTTTGACCGAACTACCTGTTTTTTTGACATTTGGCGTTCAAAGTGGTCACAAAATTTCTCTTCCAAAAATCGACAAGTGTCAGAAGTTTAGCTACATGTTTTGACAGAACTATCTGTAATTTGACATTTTAGGTTCCCAGTGGTTACAAAATTTCTCCAAATTTTTCAACATAGGTCCATACCTTGAAATAGCCTCCATATAAAGATGGCGCCCGATTGAAGAAGTTCTTGACAGGAAGGAAAATTAACTAATATGTATTTCATGGTGGAGGGTATAAAAGTTCGACCCGGCTGAACTTGACGCTTTTTTTGTCACACCCGAAACCACACACCGCATTTTCATCAATCATGGGAAAGCTAAGCAGCCGAGTTTCCGAGAATTCACTTATCACCGCTTCAGAGATCTGCCTAACCCTTCTGATGTCCGGGTAGCAGAAAGGACATTCCGATACATCATGACTACTGCAACCGCTAGCCATATATCTGTTGGACGAATACCCAAAATGAGACCAAATTTCCCAGCAGTCGTCGTACCAATCCCAGTTGGTCGGTAAGCTTAAGCGAAACAAGTGGTTCAATCATCTGACGAGTTGCAACAGATACTCAATTTGTAAATTATTGTGCTCATCAGTTGTTTTAGTAGGTTCAGCCAAGGTTTTTTGGAGCTGTTGGGACATTATCTCAGGAGCATAGCATATTTTGACATATTTGCATAAAATGAGCATATGCAAAACCATATGCAAAAATATATGCAAGGATTTGTGGTCTAAATATCCCACCGAAATGGCTGTAATTTGGTATTAAGTCTTCGTTAGGGTTATGCAGCTTTACCCCTGAAATTTGTCGGTATAGTTCCACGTCTTCATATAGCCCCCATAGAAAGGTACCTCCCGATTTTCGGTATTTTAAAGGTTGTGGCATTACTATCCCATCGAAACGACTGAAATTTGGCATTTAGTCTTCGTTTCCAAATGAAATTTGTCGGTACAGGTCCACGTCTTCATATAGCCCCCATAGAATGGTACCTCCGGATTTTTGGTATTTTGAAGGTTGTGGCCTCAATATCGCTCCGAAATGGCTGAAATTTCGTATTAAGGCTTCTTTGGGGATACACAACTTTCCACCTAAAATTTCTCAGTATAGGTCCACGTCTTCATATAGCCCCCATAGAATGGTACCTCCGGATTTCTGGTATTTTGAAGGTTGTGACCTTAATATCCCTCCGAAATGGCTAAAATTTGATATTAAGGCTTCCTTGGGGGTATAAATCTTTCCATCTGAAATTTCTCGGTATAGGTCAACGTCTTCATATAGCCCCCATAGAACGGTACATTTCTCGGTATAGGTCCAAGTCTTCATATAGCCCCCATAGAACGGTACCTCCGGATTTTTTTGTGGCCCCAAATATCCCTCTGAAATGGCTGAAATTTGGTATTAAGTCTTCCTTGCGGATATAAAACTATCCGCCTGAAATGTCTCGGTATAGGTCCACGTCTTCATATAGCCCCCATAGAATGGTACCTCCGGATTTCTGGTATTTTGAAGTTTGTGACCTCAATAACGCTCCGAAATGGCTAAAATTTGGTATTAAGTCTTCCTTGAGGATATAAAACTATCCGCCTGAAATGTCTCGGTATAGGTCCACGTCTTCATATAGCCCCCATAGAACGGTACCTCCGGATTTTTGGTATTTTGAAGGCTGTGGCCTGAATACCGCTCCGAAATGGCTGAAATTTGGTATTAGGTCTTCCTTGGGGGTATAAAACATTCCACCTGACATTTCTCGGTATAGGTCTTAGACCTCGAATACAGCGTTCGTCCACACTTTGGATATTATAATATTTTTTCGAATATTAGATGAAATTCGAAGGTGGTGCTTATAGGTCCACTCCTTCCAATACCTCCCCCATAAAAGTTTGAAAATATTCGCTAAAATGGTACGCGCGATTTCTCATAGATGTAGCAAACGATTTGGTCCAAAATTTGGATCTCTAAATATTTTCGAAACTTAGTTTATGTTGGTCCCTATCTGTCCATTTTTGTGTGGTTAAGGGTCTGCTTGAGGATCCTTTGGACATTTTTACCGAAGGTTTTCCTAGTTGCCCTATTTACAGCGATATTATGTTTTTCGTAGGCTAGTGTGATAAGAAAGCTCTATCTATCGATATCCCCGCAAATTTGTGAGCTTTAATCCTATCCATACTTTTTCCGGTTCATACGCCCAACATCTTCAAAACCCCCTAAATACATAAGTTCATTTGTTTGGGAAAAAGTATTTCAATCCACACAGACTGAGGGTATATCTCTGTCGGCTTTTTAACTTGTTTCTATTTTATTGACTTGTCTGAAGAGAATTTTAAACAGAAAAATTATACACACAAACATTTTTGTACCTATTATTGAAATATTTGTTGCATAAGAAAATATGTAAAATGCATAAATTTTGTATATGTCCATATTATTTTTTGCATATGCAAAATTTATTCATTTTGCATAACTTTGCATATGTCATATGTTTCAATTGCAATTTATTCAGAAGCCAAAAATAGGTCCAGTCCCAAAATTTAACATGAATCGGACCAAAAATAGGGGCTGCATAAAATTCCGCTGTCTACTTATGGATTATAAAACTATTTCATTTAATTAAATACCATTACTATATATCAAAAATGTAAAAGATTCCACAATATTATATCCGCAGGTCGCACAAGTCTATCGCAATTTTACAACTAAAAAAAGTCATCGTTAACATTGTAAATGTACCGTTATCCTGTTCTGACTAACTATTTCTAACTCTAGTTCAATACTGTACTAACGTTTTAAATCCATTTTTTGATTTTCTGCACGCTAGAGCGGTGTTTTTCCCACTGTGTGCCGGGATTTGTGATATTTAACCCCGGACACCGGCAACACATACATAATTTTCTTCGAATTGTATTGTGAGTTATGTCCTCTGTGTGTTCGCTGACTAAAGTGACAAAATTCTTTTTTGGGAAGGAAACTCGTGGTAAATACGTTTTCGTAACACATAATATAGACAAATTAAGGGCATTAAAAACCACATACATATAATCCATTGGACCTTCAAAACATTGTGACCCTTGTCAATATTAAAAATTTCCTCTACAATACAATATAGAATATTTGATATGTGATTTTAAAAAGCTTACATCATATTGGTGATACGATAAACGATTTTCTTTTGGTGTTGAATTATATTTTGGCGATGGTGAGTGTAATACTTGTTCCTGTGTTCCAAAAAAAAAACCAAGTGGCAAAGAGGGAGGAGAAAAGAGAAACAATGAAATATATAAATGCAAAAATTGAAAATTATTTGCACAGTGTGAAACAAGGGTGAAATATTACTGCGAAATTAAAAGTCAAGCAATTCAAGGGAACAAAATAAAACGATTTGCAGCTAAGAACCAAAAAACAAAACCAGACGTATTCAAATCACGTAATCCATTACTATAAATGGAAATGACAACATTTCCATAATAACCAAAAAAGAAGAACAACAGCAAAAATATCAAAACAAAACAATAATCGTTATAATTTCTCTCTCAAAAAACGAAGATTATGTACAAATACCATCGAAAAGAAATAATACTATCGAAATAAATAAACAACAAAATTGCCAAAAATAAATTATTATAATTTATTCTAAGCAAAGAAATAAATGAAACATGGAATTCTCCAATAACAAAAACGCAACAACAGAAACTCAATAGAAACTACCAACAACAAAACTCAAAACAAATGTCTTGTAATAATTTCAAGATATTGAGAAGGACAAAAAAGTATACCTGAGAAGGCGTTGAGGCTTTCGATGATGAACCACCATTTGCATTGTTAGTTTCGCTTACACTTTCTTCAGTTGTGGCAGGACTCGTTTGTTGAGGAGGCTTGTTTTTTTTTTTCATTTTGTAAACAGCATTTTAGTTGTTGTTGTTGTCATCGTGTCATACACATTTTTGTGTGATTAATTATTCAATGACATCCAAAAACGATTTGTTTATTGGCAGCAAACATGAGAGAGGTGAAAGAAGATGAGTGAAAGGTTACGGAAAAAATCATTATTCCAAATTTCTTGAACCAAAAGACAAAACAAAAGCAAACTTCTGACATACACAAATTTATATCACACTCGAATGAAAGGTCAGTAAAATACAGAAGATTTGAAATATTTCCCATACCATTCAAATAAAACATTCTGCATACACACTTTGTAATACACACAAATTCTTGAAAATTTGGCAGAGAATTAGAATTTATATTTTATCACAACATCCATAAAATTTTCATGACGACACATACATCCTCATGAAAAATATATGGTGGTTATGGATGCAGCTCGAGGAAGGAATAGGATTGGCACAGCTGATCAGACAGTGGTTCCTGCCAACCTATTATTGGCTTCGAACACCTTCTTTCCATCTTACCTCTCGACTTAATAAACTCGAACAACTTACATTTTTATACCCTACACCACACAGTGGTAAGGGGTATTATGTCTTTGTGCATTTGTATGTAACATGGTGTAAGAAAGAAGGTGATACAATAATAGCAACCTATGTCTTCATTTGCTATCAAAACATATTTTTAATCAAAAATAAATAACAAATATTTCGCTTCTATAAAAAATATCTGTGTACAACATCTTTGTTTAAGCTTCGCGAATAATATTTTAACGTTTTCTTCTAACTTTTGTGGATATTTCGCGCAAAAAAAAATTGACAGCAAATGAAGACTACAACCTAACGTCAACTATTGGATCACCTTGTTAAATTCGCCTTGGTATGTAACATACAAAAGGAAACGAAATAGACCCACAGTTCCTTTTGGGGATATACATATAATCACTTTCTGAGTCGATTTATGCGTGTCCGTCCGTCTGTCTGTCCGTCTGTCCATGTATTTTTGTTCGCAACATACAGGTCGCATTTTTTGTCCGATTCAGCTGAAAATTGGGGACTACAACTTTTTTAGCCATAGATTGCTTTTGGTGAAAATCGGTTCCGATTTGGATATAGCTCCCATATATATTTTCGCCCGATGTCACGTATTTGCTGCACCAAACACGCTATATACGTCCAATTTTGATGAAATTTTGAATCTGTAACTGAATTTTGTCTACAAATAAGTGTGCAAAATTATATTGAAATCGGTCCGGATTTGGATATAGCTCCCATATATATTTTCGGCCGATTTCACGTATTTCCTGTACCACTCACGCTATATATGCCCGATTTTGATGAAATTTGGAATGTGTGACCGAATTCAGTCTAGAAATAAATGTGAAAAAATAATATAGAAATCGGTTCAGATTTGGATATAGCTCCCATATATATTTTCGCCCGTTTTCACGTATTTGCTGCACCAAACACGCTATATACGTCCAATTTTGATGAAATTTTGAATCTGTGACTGAATTTTGTCTACAAATAAGTGTGCAAAATTATATCGAAATCGGTTCAGATTTGGATATAGCACCCATATATATTATCGGCCCATTTCGTGTATTTTCTGCTCCAAACACCATATATACATAAGTCCGATTTCAATGATATTTGGAATGTGTGACTGAATTCGGTCTGGAAATAAATGTGCCAAATTATATCAAAATCGGTTAAGATCTGGATATAGCTCCGATTTATATTTTACATATTCACAGTGGTGTAGGGTATCACATAGTCGGCACCGCCTGACTTTGATCCTTTCCTTACTGATTAAACCATGGAAAAGGTGATTGACAAAAGTTCATAGAGTTTGCCACCGACTTTTCAGACCGTATAGTTGATAAAACTTTCGGGACATCATCACTGCTGCAGCCGCCCACTATATACCTGCTAGTCGAAGACCGGAATAACGGAAATAAAACCAAATTTCCCAGCAATGGCGGCGGAACTAGCAAATAAGCGTGATGAGCTTCGAGGTACTAACCCTAAAGACCGCAGATTTAGTGGGCTTACTCTCAAAGTCAATGGAATAGTAGGTGAGTACAAGTGGAAAAGTAGCTTGGCAACCATTGCACAGTGGATCCACTTGTATGGAGAAAGTGGCCAAAAATATTTCCCGTTTAAATATCAAGCTAATGCGCTGGTTACAGCTTTGTGCTGCTGCGAAGAGTGTTTTAAGAAACCACAAGCGTAACATTTTCCCCCTTTCCCCTCTGGAGGGGGTATACGGTAAGAATTGTTTTATGCTGTTAATACAAAATGACATGAACAAAGGTCCCGATTATCTTATGATGCAAAAATAGGCTTGGGGAAACAAAACCATCTCTAACACAACATAAAATCCAACCAATTTAGCGGATTAAAAAATCATCATTTTTGTCTGAAAATTGGTAAAATTTTTAATATAGATCTTATAGCGTTCTTCCTGGAAGGAACGTACCACCAACGTAAGACAAATTTGGAAGAAGATTTCTTCATCTTGCCACTGATACCAATTATGTTAATATACGTGGTCAGATAAAAGAGTTAGAAATAGAAACCCTATTCTAGGGCAGCTTTAGTCAGCGGCCCACCATTTATAGTCTGGCACTAGATGGCAGCTGATTTTAATACTTAATAATCTTAAACCCATGAACTACTTTGGAAAATTATTCCCGAGGTGGGCACTGGTGGGCATCATGACTTAAACCTTAGGTCAAATTTAAGTATATGATCGAATTGACATTACAAAATACACTAAGAAAATATGCAGCTAACTAGAATTCCACAACACACTAAAACACTATTTTTTAATTAAAATTAAGCTATTACCTCCTCCTTCAAAATCCGCTATAATATTTTGCTATACGTATTAGTTTCGCGATAATTTGAATATATTTACTCTCACTTAAAGTATAGGTTCTACTCACAACAAAAATTATTACTCAAATGTTCCGATTTGGAAGCTATTCTTAAGAAGATCGCGGTCGAATGAAACAAAAATTAATACATTTTTAAAAAGATCCATGCCATTGCTGTCTGAGTTGCCAGATGTTGTACCAACATTTTGACATTCATTTTTTTATTTTTGGCCAATGGGTGGATCCACTGTGCATTGGTATAAGATTGAGTAAACTTTAGGCCAATGTTACATCACTCTCGAATCCAAGAAATTTTTTTTAACGGCAGTTCAAAAAGCACCCTTGTGGCGACAAGTCGAACAGGAGTGTGATTCTCCGTATGAGAGTCTTCCAGGTATAAGAAGCAGTGGCTAGGAAGTACTAGTGCGAAAAGTGACATTAAACTGAATTGAAGGGCAAATGTATTGAGGTACTAGAAGGAAGAGTCGACATAGTCCATATGAAATTTGGTCTATATTTGGGAGCCACACTTTCCTATAGTTTACATGCGCACCAGCCCTTTTTATAGCCTCCACCATAATATGGAGGGTATAATTGTCATTCCTTTTGTAACACATCGAAATATTCGTCGGAGACTTCATAAGTCTATATAACCATTTCCGTCTGTACGTCTGTTAAAATCAATATACAGCTCCCAAATTTTAAATTTGATATAGAAGATTCTATCGCTCCAAGGAGGTTTGGTATTGGAAATGGGCTATGTCGGTCCACGCCTTCATATAGCCCCCGATTTTCGGTATTTTGAAGGTTGTGGCCTCAATATAACACCGAAAAGGCTGAAATTTGGTATTTAGTCTTCGTTGGGGGTAAAAAAACTTTCCAATCGAAATTTGTCGGTATAGCTCAACGTCCTCATATAACCCCCATAGAACGGTACCTCTCGATTTTCAGTATTTTGAAGATTGTGGCCTCAATATCCCACCGAAATGACTGAAATATTATATTTAGTCTTTGTTGGGGATATAAAACTTTCCTCCTGAGATTTGTCAGCCACCGAAATGGCAGAAATTTGGTATTTAGTAATCCAGAAAAAATTATAAGTATATGTCCACTTCGTCATATAACCCCCACAGAAGCGTACCTCCCGATTTTCAATAGTTTGAAGATTGTGCCCTCAATATCTCACCGAAACGTCTGAAATTTATTATTTGGTCCTCGCTAGGGATATAAAACTTTCCTACAGAGAATTGTCGGTATCGATCCACGATTTAATATAGCCCACATGTAGCGGTACCCATCGATTTGTTCTCACAATTTCCGACCGAAATGTGGATACAGAAGTTGTACCTGGAAAATTGTTAATACGTGCCAATTTTTTGGTAGGTACACACTTTTATAAACTAATTAGCCATTTTGCTTTAATACAATTCGTAGTGGAGCATATAAAAATTTGGCCGGATCCAACTTAACTCATCGCGTTTTTATACCCTCAGCCTTTTGGACTAAAGTGGGTATATACACTTGGATACGACCATCATCGAAATAATGTTTTTAGACCTCACGTATGTTTGAAACAAATTCGTTTCAGACAATTTGGAGTTGATTTAGCTATGTCCGTCCGTCTGTCTGTCCGGCTGGTGCGCACGATAACTCTCGAACGGATCTACCGATTCGAACCACATTTTGAACTAATAATAATATTTTGTCAAACTTAATTTAAGTTCGAATATGGGCCATATCGATCCACTCCTTCGGGTACCTCCCCCAAAAGTTCAAAAATTTTCCAAACTTGGCACAGCATTTTATAACTTCCACATATACAGTATCGGCCAAAACTAAAGCACCCCCTCAGTACATTTTTATACCCTACACCACTATGTGGAGAGGGTATTATAAGTTGGTTTTGGGCAAAAAGTTTGTAACGCATCGAAATAATGGTCGTAGACCCATACTTATATATACCAAAATGAATGTCTCGACGAGCTGAGTCGATCTGGCTATGTGTGTCCGTCCGTCAGTCCGTCCGTCCGTCCGTCTGTCCGTCTGTCCGTCTGTCCATCTAAACCTTGTAATCACGCTACAGGTCGCAATTTTGATCGGATCGTCACGAAATTTTGGATGTTGATGGGGGTCCCGGAGGGGAAGAAGCCTATTGATTTTGGTGATGGTCGGATAATATTTAGGGGTCGGAAAGGGCAAAAAACTTAGGTGGATAAAAAGACAACGTTTTTTTCCAAAGCGAATATCTCAGCTTCTGTATGGGGTATACCAAAAGCAAAACCTGACAATGAATGTAGAAAATATCACCTTTCTAATGATGTAAAGTAGGTGCACGTAGGTGATCAAACAACGAAGATATCACAATAGTAGCAAGTAAAACCCCAATTTTCATTTTTGAGATTTTCATTATATTGACGAATATTACAGCTTTGGTTGAAAATTTTCCAAAAATAAAGCCTGACTATGAAAGTAGAAGACCCCATCTTTACAATGATGCAAACTAGGCCTGCGTAGGTAACCAAATAACGGAGATATCGCAATAGTCGGTAATACATCCCATTTTTCTATTTTTTGGAAATCACGCTACAGGCCGCAATTTTGATCGGATCGTCACGAAATTTTGAGAGTTAATGGGGATCTCAAAGAGGAAGAAGCCTATTGATTTTGGTGATGGTCGGATAATATTTTGGGGTCGGAATGGGCAAACACTTATTTGGAGAAAAGTCAACATTTTATTTCAAAGCTAATATCTCTGTTTCTTTAAGAGGTATATCAAAAGCAAAACATGGCAAGGAAAGTAGAAAATATCACCTTTACAACGATGTAAAGTAGGTTGTCGTAGGTGGTCAAATAGCAGAGATATGGCAATAGTCGATAATGCATTTCATTTCCGATTTTTTGTAATCACGCCACAGGTCGCAATTTTAATCGGATCGTCACGAAATTTTAGGGGTTAATGGGGGTCCCACATAGGTAGAAGCCTACTGATTTTAATGATGGTCGGATAATATTCAGTTGTCGGAATGGGCAAAAACTTATTTGGAGAAAAGGTCTACGTTTTATTTCAAAGCCAACATCTCTGTTTCTTTAAGAGGTATATCAAAAGCAAAACCTGACAAGGAAAGTAGAAAATATATCCTTTACAACGATGTAAAGTAGGTTGTTGTAGCTGCTCAAACAACAAAGATATCGCAATAGTCGGTAATGCATCTCATTTTCCGATTTGTTTGTAATCACGCTACAGGTCGCAATTTTGATCGGATTGTCACGAATTTTTTGGGAGTTGATGCGGGTCCCACAGAGGAAGAAGCCTATTTAGTTTGGTGATTGTCGGATAATATTCAGGAGTCGGAATAAGCGAAAAGCTTATGTGGAGACAAGTCAACGTTTTTTTCTTATGCGAATATCTCCGCTCCTGGTTGGAGTATTCCAAAAGGAATATCCGTCAATGGAAGAAGAAAAGATCTCGTTTATATTGATGCAAAGTATGTTGGCGTAAGTGAGCAAACCGAGATATTGCAAAATTCAGTAATATACCCAATTTTTCCATTTTTTGTAATCACGCTACAAGTTCGAATTTTGACCGGATAGTGACGAAATTTTGGGGGTAGATGGGGGCCCCACAGAGGAAGAAGCCTATTGATTTTGGTGATAGTCGGATAATATTTAGGGGTCGAAATGGGGAAAAACTCATTTGGAGACAAATTCACAGTTTTATTCTTTGTGAATATATCGGCTTCTAGTAGGGGTATTCCAACGGCAAAGCCTAACAATGGAAGAAGAAAATACTACCTTTACATTGGTGTAAAGCAGGTTGGCGAATGTGGTCAAACAAGGGAGATACCACAATAGTGGGTAATGCATCCAATTCTTCCAATTTTTGCAATCAAGCTACAGGTCGTAATTTTGATCGGATGGTCACGAAATTTTTGTTGCTTATGGGGGTCCCAGAGAGAAAGAGGCATATTATTTTAGGTGGTAGTCGGATTATATTCCCTAAAAGAAATGTTTACCAGTGGAAAGCTTATGCACAGGGGTAGTGGTGTAGGGTATCACATGGTCGGCCCCGTCCCGACTATAGCCTTTGCTCACTTGTTTTGAAATGATAATTTTTTTATGAAAACTAAATTATAAATTTATTTTTTATTTTTCTTTTTATTTATTTATATCTTTATAATTGAAAAATACAAAAATAAGTAGATCAGAATTTAATAAACAAAAGTTAAAATTCAAAAAACATTTTAGGTCGCAAATATAAGCGGACAAAACTAAAGCACCCCCCCATTTGAGGTACAGCAAAAACTATTGAAATCAATATTTCGTTGCTTATCCTCTATTCTGGATGACACAATCACATCTTTTAGGCATAAAGGATACTAAAATATTAATTATCGCAGGCGAAATAATCAGTTTTCGGAAAATTTAGCTTAAATCCTCAAAATACTGAAAATCGGAAGTTACCGTTATATGGGGGCTACACCCAAACGTGAACCCAGGTCCACGATTTTTGGTGAATATGTTTTGTGACACCTAGGGACCCTAAGTCCCAAATTACAGCTAATTTAGTAGGAAAATGTGGCTTAAATATCCAAAATACCGAAGATCGGAAGGTACCGCTATAAGGAGGCTATACCAATACATTAGCCGATATTGTTCATATTCATCCAAAAATGATGCTACAGCATTCTCTGGTCAAATACTAAATCCCTTAGATTTAAAAATTAGCAAAAGAACGAATTGCAAAAGAACGGTAGACCCCGGCTTATTCAGTCGACGACCAGCAAAAAAACTTCCGTCTCCATGTTTTACAGCGTCTTTGCAATATTTAGGATTTAACGGTTGCCCATTTGGTCCAAGCCTTTTACCATCTGAATACTTTAAATTAAACATAGATTCATCGGAAAACAGTTCAAATGGGTCTTGGCGAATCCAGTCTGGCTCCTTCATTTTTAGTCGATACGAAAGGTTTTTTTTTCTGGTCGTCGACTGAATAAGCCGGCGTCTATCGTTCTTCTCCAATTCGTTCTTTTGCTAATTTTTAAACGTTAGCGTATTGTATTTGACTAGTGGATGCTGTAGCATCATTTTTGGATGAATATGAACAATATCGGCTAATGTTTTGGTATAGCCCCCTTATAGCGGTACCTTCCGATCTTCGGTATTTTGGATATTTAAGCCACATTTTCCTACTAAATTAGCTGTAATTTGGTACTTAGGGTTCTTAGTGGTCACAAAACATATCCACCAAAAATCGTGGACCTGGGTCCACGTTTGGGTATAGCCTCCATATAACGGTACCTTCCGATTTTCAGTATTTTGAGGATTTAAGCTAAATTTTCGGAAAATCAATTATTTCGCCTGCAGTAATTAATAATTTAGTATCTTCTATACCAAAAAGATGTGATTGTGGCATTCAGAATAGAGAATACGCAACGAAATATTGATTTCAATAGTTTTTGTTGTACCTCAAATTGGGGGGTGCTTTAGTTTTGTCCGCTTATATTTGCGACCTAAAATATTTTTTGAATTTTAACTTTTGTTTATTAAATTCTGAATTCCTTATTTTTGTATTTTCCAATTATAAAGATATAAATAAATAAAAAGAAAAATAAAAAATAAATTTATAATTTAGTTTTCATAAAAAAATTATCATTTCAAAAAAATTTACTGAGGGGGTGCTTTAGTTTTGGCCGATACTGTAGATCGGGTTCGAATATTTACTATATTGGTCCACTCCTTCGTGTACCTCGCACACAAAATTCGGAAAAAGTGAATTTTAAGACCTTCTCTCGGATCGTTTTAAATTGTTTCGGGAAGTTGTCCTTGCGGCCCCCTTTACGACGGTACAATTTTTTGACATACGATCATGTGTTGTGTTGTTTACAGCAACTTGAAAAACTCACTTTGCAAAAAATATCGAATTTACTGAACATTTTCGTCCGATCATATTTCACAACTTTCGACGTGGATAATCACGGCAAGAGTGCATCGATCAAATTATAGGTCTGCTCGATAACCCAAAAGTTTGTACAAACTTTTACAAAATGCTGTTCGATAACAAAATTGCTTAGTAAACGAAAAATGAGAAGTAGTTACAAGAGCTTGTAAGTATTTTTACTTTCAAAGTTATCGAACAGACCTAATATATTTCTATGTCGAGGAAGGACCATCCTATAGCACTATGAAAAAATGGTTTAATGACACTCGCTAAAAAACGACGCCCAGCAAAAATCCTCATTACAAACATCCTTTGCCACCCATTATTTTAACAAGGGCATGTCGCGCGAAATATCTGGTTATTTTGTAACCACTGAAATAGGTAGATGGTAACCACTGAAATAAGTAGATACTGGGAAGATTCTGACTACTTATTTCAGTGGTTACAAAATAACCAGATATTTCGCGCGACATGCCCTTGTTAAAATAATGGGTGGGAAAGGAGGTTTGTAATGAGGATTTTTGCTGGGCGGTGGTGAGGGTCGCCCAAAATCGGCCATTGTGCCAGAAAAAAAATTAAGCCGTGCGTGAACGGATAATGCAAGGTCGTCATGTTGTATACTGTGAGATAGAGGCATCCTTGTGCATTTCTTCCACCAACTAACATTTTATATAGCATGAACACCTGCCCGCAAAAATGGATTTTTCTCGTTAGATCCAGCAATATTGGACAATCGCTCAAAAAAGGTACTTGTCTATTGATGCAAAGAAATTGTGAGTAAATACGATCGCGGTGCTTCAAACGACATTTATAAGATCTCACAGACGACGACTTGGATCTATGATTAGGAGCCCGAAACAGAACAGAAATCGACCCTTTGGGTCTTCGAAAGCGAGCCAAATCCAACGAAAGTTGTTCATGGAAGAAGCCCTTCGAAGCAAATGGTTACCTCTTTCCTCGGCATAACTAACCATCGAACAAGAGAAGACGAATAGTTGTGCACCATGGCAATGCGAGCTCTCAAGCGTTTGAGTAAAGTTTTGAGTTGGGCGTTGAGAAAAAAAACAACACCAAAGTCCAGCGTTGATCTGTTTGCCGGCATATATTTTAAATAAATTTGGCATTTTCGGCATCATGCCCAACAGTGTAAAAACGGCCAAAACGACACAAAACTTTACCCAAACGTTGGATGTGTTTTCAGATTCACACATCGATGCAAACCAGCGCATTTTTGGTCGGACAAAACGTGAAATTGATGGGGTAACCGCCGTACAGCCCTGACTTGGCACCCAATGACTTCATATGATTCCCACATACGAAGAAAAAATGCCTGGTTTCGTCGCCAAAAAATGTCAATCGGAGTTGAAAAAGTGCTTCAACATTTAGTTTGAGCGCATGATAAAAGTGTAGAAACAATTAAAAAAAGTATCAGTCGGCTTTGCCGACAGAGATATACCCTAATCCTATGTGAATTGAAACTTTCATCTACGGAAAGATCGCATGTATTTAGGGTCTTCTAAGAATTTTGTTTGCCTTTTTGGACATTTGAACTTGCCGACAAAAATGTCGATAAGGATTAAACTTCAAAAGTGTTGTGGAGGAGGTACTTGAAAGAATGGACCGACATAGTCCATTATGGAAGTGAATCTTATTTTGGGAGTCATATATTTTCGATAGATATCGCGCTCACTAGTCATTTCAGTGGGTCATCATATAATTTTTGGATATACATTTCCAAAGAATCTTCGAACAGACCCTAAACTACAGTTAGACACAAATGTTGAACTTTTGTGGGGGAGGTACCCTAAGGAGAGGGCCGATATGGGATATTTTAGAAGTTAAACTAAATTTGGACAAAATATTAGGAGATCCAAAGTTTGGACCAAATTGGTTGCCCCGTTCAAGAGATATTGTGCATACCATTTTAGTGACATTTTTATACCCTCAGCAGATATGCTAACAAGGGTGTATTTTGCGAATAGGTTTGAACTTTTGTGGGGGAGGTACCGGGAGGAAAGGACCGATATAACCCATCTTCGAACTTAAACTAAGTTTGGACAAAATATTACGAAATCCAAATTTTGGACCAAATTGGTTCACCCGTTCGAGAGTTAACTTGCGCACCAGCCAGCAAGACAGACGGACGGACATGGCTAAATCGACTCCAAATTGTCTGAAACACATTTCTTCCAAACATACTTGGGGTCTGAAACTATTATTTCGATGAGGCACATTTCGCCCGTATGCAAGTGTATATGGTATATTTCAAATTTCCTTTACAATTACATAGAAAAAAAATTAAAAACTTTTTTGGCGAGCACATCTGCCATTTTTGGTACATGGGTTACGAAAAAATCGTGGTTTCAAATCTGTTCGCGTTCACAAAATTGGATGCTGCACTCAAAAGTTATATGCGGTTTTACTCTCTTGTAAAGAAAAAAATTTTTAAAAATTCCTATTGTGTTGTAATATGAACATGTATATATGAATCGTTAGCAGCATTTGATATCTATCCGTAGATGCTAAAATAGCTGCTAAATTTATTTTTATTTTCGCGGAAAATCAAAAAATATTGAAGAAATCTTGGAATAAATTTTATTTATTCTAAATCAGAGTCCAAAAAATCTCTAAAAAAATAATTTAAAAATACGTACAGAATCTAGACAACGCGTAGAAAAATGTGAGACCAAAATTAAAGATCGCGTTTATAACTTGCATATTACAGCAACAACAAAGAACGGAAACTTATTGTTGGAAATTATTTCAAAAATATATTTTTGGTTAAATACGAAAAATTTGAAAAATAAATGTTGGGAGTTATTCTATTATTTCGCTAAATTTCGATACAAATCCTGAAGTATTATGCTTAAACTTCTACGAGGAAAGTAATTAGTCATCGTGAAAGTATATTTGCTTTCTGTGATAAGCAATAGAAATAAGAAGTAGAGAGTAATATTGAAATTACAATCAAAGAAAAAACATAGAAGGTCAAAACCGTATAATTCGCGAATTGGTTTTAATCGGTTGAGGTGCATGTGCTTTTCGGATACAGGGAGTCCATGTCTATCAATATGCATGGATTTTCCCATGTTTCATTCAGCGGCCAAAGTGTGCCATCAGTTGCATCTTACTATTCAAAAAACCTTCAAGTGGGCAAAAATTACGCGATGTGTATATGATTATAAGGTGCATCCGATTTCAATGGCCCCCTATTAAAAATACGTCAATATAAATTATTTTAGACAGATTCGTCAAGAACTGCGGATGTGCCACCGCATTCTATTTTGGGATAAATAGGGATATTACTCCTGAATCTTTGTAATTTGTGACACACCTTTTTGGCAAATATTATAATCGCGTATGAAGGTTTACATTTATGCAAAAATAATCAAAGAAAATCGCGGTTCAATTCGCGGAATTGTCAAAATATTATTTTGCAGATTTTCCTACTTTCAAGGTATCTATATCCGGCGTTTTAGTGGATGGATTCGACCGCGGAAGAGCTCATTAGATCCGGCACGTAAAAAAACTAAAATCACGCGGGGTTCAGGGGTACCTGTACAACAGTTGTAAATTTTAATGGCAAAAAATAGGTTTTTTCAGAAAATTTACGCACCAAATTTTCGCTTTTGGACTCCTATTACTAGGAAGCTGTACGGAGCACACTCATGAGATATACATCGAACGACGTGGAATCGCGAGTTCTACAATCCTATAAACTAGTTTGGATTATTATCTAGTTGCACCCTCTAATTATAAGAAAAATTCGAAAAACACTGAAATCAAAACTTCAAAATGTCAGCATCGATTTTAGGGGGATGCAGTGTATATATCCAAAAGTCATACACTAGAACCATGTTGCCCAAGGGGTATTGTTTAGTTCTTTGTTTGGCCAGAAATCAAAAAAGAACACAAAAAAACATGTTTACTTCAACACATTTTTCCCATTTTTAAATATTACCACCAACGCAGCTTCCACGAAAATTATTTGTTATGGTCCATATTATGAGATCGTGGCTAAAACACTTCAATTAATATAAATATATTCATATTTTATAAAATATATATACAGTTCGCGACTTATTAAATTGTGAACCTCAACTTCAACGATTGAAAAACTTTTTTGAATATTACCATATACTCTCGTTAGCATATCTGCTGAGGGTATAATCATGCTGGAGACTACTTAAGAAGAAACAATAAAGCTATTTTTGAAGGAAAATATTTGCGTTTTCAGAAAGTTATGGTGCAACCCTTGTACATCGCAAATTTGATTGTCAAATTTGTATTTTTAATTTTTGTAGTTGTATTTCTGATGCACTTAGGAATAGTATTAATGGTGTTAAATATTTTTTCTCTGTAAACCCCTTCCAATCCATTTAATTAGTTGTAGAAATTTTCAAGGTGTTAGAACAAAAACTTTCATAGTAAGTAAAAACAAAGCAACAACAAAAATAAAAGAAAATGGGGGAATTTCAACTTACTTTTCCACCTACCTCTTTTTGTGGACTTGAACTTCTACGATATTGTGGTTGAGGTGGTTGTTGTGATTGCCGCTGCTGTTGTTGTTGCTGTTGTTCCTGTTGTTGTTGTCGGTACTGGGCTTGTTGCTGCTGCTGTTGTTGTTGCTGTTCAAAATATTGTTGCTGTTTTTGTTGTTCCTGTAATTGTTGTTGTTCATAGGCATCATCGTATGGATCATCTTCCACAGCAGCGGTGCCACCTCCTCCACCGCCACCACCACCACTACCGGCACGTAGCGCTTCATCCACTTCCTCTTGTGTGACTTCAACATTATCCAATTTCTTGAGATTTGGCAAAGCACGCAATACAATTGCACGATAACTATAAAGAAACAACAACAAGAAGAAGAAAAGTGGTAAAACGCAATTTTTAGTTTTGAAATTTGGTATGTAGTTTGATTTGGAATGGCTTCAATCATTTAAGACCTTGTAATACTTACGCAGCTCCTACCCGTTCACAGCATGGATTCTCTTCCAACCACAAATATTTGAGATTTGGTAAATTCTGCAAATAGGCAATTTCATTGATATCCTGAATACAATTTTTACGTAAATATAATTCCTGTAATTTCAGGCAGTCTTCGAATGGCTGTAAGGTGCTGATTTTGTTGACACTGAAAGAGAGGGGGAAACAAGGAGAAGAGTGGTGAGATATGTGTAAGTGTAAAACAAAGAATTACTCAATCGAATTTGTAATAAACAACAAGAATGGTGGGAAAATAAATAAACTTTAATAAAATAAATTCCAATCAAGCTGAACAAAGAAAAGGCAAATGAAGCCATAGCCAACCAACCAACCAGCCATTCAGCCAGCCAGTCACCCAGACAACAAGTGAATGGAACTGCCTTGCTGGGCCTCGGCCTAGCCATTCATTTCCCCACATCAATTGTTTCTTCGTCTGTCTTTCTGTCGTTGAATTGGGGTCAACAATCTGTTGCATTGCCTCGTCTAAAAGAAAACTCAAAAGTCTTTAAAACATATCACATGGTGATTGTTTGTCTCGTTCGATAAAAAAACACTGTCGGAAAACCTATAAATCTTCATAACCATGCAGTGGCTTATTGTTTGTATTCATGTCTTTGGTTGTTGTAATGATCATATGTGACAAATGCTTACATACTTTAATGAAGCAGACTATCTTCAATGGAGATCATGACCCGCAATTTCATTGACTTTATTTAAGTTTAGCCTTTGTAAATATTTTGCTATTAAAACGTTTATTATATCACGCAAAGTGAAGACAAGTATGTAACAAGTGAAAAAGTATCAGTCAGCAGCTTTGCCGACAGAGATATACCCTCAGCCTGTCCGAGTTTCATCTATGGATGATATAGAATCGAATATCGGCTACGTAAGCAAAATTATGTTCCCCAATAATTATGTATTAGAGGGGTTTCAGATATTTTGGCCCTTTTGGGCGTATGAACTAAAGTTCGCAAGTTATGAGGAGGAGGTACCTAAAGGAATGGATCGGCATACTCCATTTTAGAAGTGGATCTTATTTTAGGAGTCATTTCAGTTGGTCACCGTATAACTTGAAGGTTTTCGACCAGTATGTCTGGAAGCATGGATTTGCCCACGAAAAACATAATATCGCTGTAAACAGGACCACAAGGACTAGCATCGGTATAATTTTCCAAAGGATCTTCGAACAGGATCTCTTGAACCGCACTTAAATAAAAATATTGAACTTTTGTGGGGGAGGTACCCTAAGAAGAAGACCTTCGAAGTTAAACTGCAATTGGACAAAATATTACGAAGATCAAATTTTGCAACGAATGGGTTGATCCGTTCGAAAGTTATCGTGCGCTCCAACCACTACACATTGCACCCGTCCTAATGGGACAGCAAATGTAATCTGCTACACTTACTTACTAACTCGCTGGCCCATTACAGAACATTTGTTCTATTAGCCGAACTAAGAAAAGATCCCCAATTCTCTCTATTTGTTGCTTCGCTCTCTGGAATACCGCGCCTTTTCATATCTTCTTCCACTTGTTTGCTCCATCGATTCCTTGGCCTGCCAGTTCAGCGTGTACCGCCATGTGGTCCGTATTTATACGACTTTTTAGTGGGTTCATCATCGCTCCTTCTTATGGCAAGGCCTAGCCAACGCAATCCTTGTATCTCGATACGTTTATCTATACTGACGTCGTTGTATAGCAGATACAGCTCGTGGTTCATACGACGTCGATATTCACAGATTGGTCCGTAGATCTTTCGAAGAATTTTTCTCTCAAACACACCAAGCACCGCCTTGGCCGCTTGTGCAAGTACCCATGCTTCGGTACCATACATCAGCACGGGCAGTATCAGTGTTTTGTAAAGTTTTGCTTTTGTTTGACGAGATGTGGCTATGTTTTTAAACTGCTTACTTAAGCCGAAGTAGCATCTGTTAGCCAATATACTTCTTCTTTTTATTTCGCAACTGATGTTGTTTATTGTTTTTACGGTGGTGCCGACGACGGTAGACGAACTCTTTTATTACCTCAAAATTATATGAGCCAACTTCAACAGTTGCTCCGAGCTCTATGGACGCATTGCGTGTCGACACCATCAACTTGGCCTTCTCGCCGTTTACCGCCAGACCCACGTTAGCGGATTCTCCTTCGATCTTCGCAAAGGTATCAGTTACTTCTTTTTGTGATCGTCCCATGATGTCTATATCATCAGCATGAGCAAGTAACATATGGCTATTGGTGTAGATTGTGCCTTTTTTTAACGTTTGCCTCTCGTATGACCTTCTCCAGCAGTATATCGAAGAGATCACACGAAAGGCTGTCTCCTTGTCTGAAACCTTTGGTATAAAACTGTTCGAAAAGGTTATTTTCTATTTTAACTGAAGATCAAGTGTCAGTTAGTCATTTTACAAAGTCGTATGAACTTTGCGGGAATACCAAATTCAGACATGGCTTGGAACGTAGGGGGATATCGTAGGTTGCTTTATAATCGACAAAAAGGTCGTGGGGTGTCGATCTGCATCTCTTGGGTCTTCTCTAGGATTTGCCGCTGGGTAAATATCTGGTCAATAGTAGGGTAAATATCTTGCCAGGTCCGGATTGGTACGGTCCAATTATTTCGTTGACCATAGGCTTTAGTCCTTCGCACAATATGCTTGACACTATCTTGTAGGCAATAGGAAGAAGACTTATGACCCCATAGTTGGAGCATACAGTCTTATATACTTTCTTGTGGACGGGACACAGAATGCTCAGGCTAATGTATACACCATATCAGCGTGTCGCCTCCAGTTTTGAACAGCTCGGCTTGTAGGCCCTCGGCTCCTGCTGCCTTATTATTCTTTAGCCGGTTTATTGCTGTCTTTACCTCATCTTGGCTGGGTGGTATACATTCAATACCATCATCTGGGATTGAATCTGTGGTATCTTCGTCGACTTCGGTACTATTGGATACCAACAGTTTTGAAAAGTTATCTTAACATAACCTTAGCACACTATCTGTATCAGTTACCAAATTACCCAGTTACCAAATTAATTAAATCTGCTACAACAAAAATTATAGCGATTTGTGAGCAGCTCTTGAACTGCACTTTTCTGAAATTTTGTGTGGGATGTACCCGAAGTAGTGGACCAAATTAGTTGATATCTGAACCTAATCTATGTCTCGCAGAAATATTACGATGGACCAAACCGGTCATTGCCTTCGGGAGTTATAGTTCACCCAATTTTTCCGAATATTTTTGAACTTTTGTGGAGAGGTCCCCAAGGAGTGGGCCGATATGACCCATCTTAGAAAGTATCGTGCGCTACATATGGTGCAACAGGGGGTGTTAACAACTTTTGGACCATTTTCTCAGGAAGTATGGACTTGCCCCTAAAAAAATTGTAGCTTCGTAATGGGGGCAATGAATACAAGTTGTTACAAAAAGAATCAAACAGATTCTAGAGCAGGCTTTAAACTGAACTTTTCCGAAATTATGGGTGGGAGGTACCCGAAGGAGTGAACCAATAGTGACCATAGTCAAACCTCAACAAATCGGTTACTCGCTTCAAGGGTTATCGTGCGCACAATTTTTCCGAACATTTAGAACTTTTGGGGGGGAGGTATCTGAAGGAGTGGACAGATATGACCCATCTTCGAACATAAACTATGCATGGACAAAATATTATGAAAGCTGAATTTTTGACCGAATCGGTGGATGCGTTTTAGAGTTATCGTGCGCCCCAGACAGACATACAGACTGACGGACATGGCTATATCAAATCCAAATTGTCTGAAACGGATTTCGTCCAAACATAACATTATTTCGGTGAGACACATTTTGCCCGTATGAAAGTGTATATTAGGGTTATGACTTTTTGAAATTTTTTCTCAAAAATGATTTTCTGTAGTGAGAAGAAATGAAATGTTGCCTAATAATGCCTAAAATAATATTCATTCCATTTTATTATAAAAAAAGGATTCCGCACAAACGACTTTGAAAAAAAAATGGAAAAATTCTATGAAATGAAAAAAAAATCTCACAAAAAATTTTTTTTCTGTTGCGTTTCCATTTAAATTTAAAAAAAGGTCCCGCACAAACCACTTTTAGTTTGTATGATATATGAAATAAAGTTATATATAAATAAAATGATATATATGGTATAATACGATGATAAAATTTGTGAGGAACAAACGGTTATGTAATGTGTGTCCCTATATCTTGTTTTCAGTTAAATATCAGCTTAAAGTGGCTTCAAAAAAGTTCTGAAAAATAAAAACTTTAAAAGCTTTTTGTTCGGAAGCTTTTTTATCGAATCACTTTATAATTAAGATATTATGCGATCTTAGGTAAAAATTCATCAAAACATCATACAGGGATACGAGGTTGTAAAAAAGTTATAACCCTAGTGCATATAACCTCCTTAGCATAAATGCTGTTGGTATAATTACAATCAAGGTGTTTCTTATAGTTGGAATCAGAGGCCCCAGAAGAACCAAGAAAAATTATAAAAAGAAAAGACCCAGTAAAATAAAACCTAGATTCAATTTCTATGAAATTTTCCTGAAAATATTTACTATCTCCTTAAAATATTTACTATACTATAAATAATTACAATTTTACTGAACTCCCTTTCATCAAATAAAAACCTTAAAAACATTTCCTTATCATTACCCTTGATGACACTGTGTTTTTCTTTTCTTTATACAAAAAAGATATTAAAATCTGTCTAAAGGTTTACAACAACAACAACCCCCATTCCCTCTAAAAATAGGGAAGTTAACAAATGAGGTGGTGCATACATAGGAAACACTTTAGAAATGTGTTTATTTTAGCCCAGAGCTGTTTGTTATTTCAAGAAATGAGCAACAAAAGCAACAACAACAACAAAAACTGGGAAAGAATGAAGAAAGTGCAGTAGAAGCAGCAGCAACAAATTTTAAATAGATAATTTATTTATTTTCACTTTTCTTTAATGACGTTGAACAAATTAACCGCTTGTTGGTGTTTTTGTTTCATCCAAAAATCATAATGGACTCTAAATGGCGGAGCAAAGAAGCATACATAATAAACTCTAATTGGGACTAATATAAACACAAGAAGATAGATGTTTGGAAAGTCAGGTGCCTGTCTTCTACGGCGATGGTTTTTTTTTTTTTTTTGAAATTGTTTCAGACAACTTTGAAAGTAAAAACAAACAAATTATTAAAAATAATGTTGATGATGATGTGAGATGGTATGTAGTAAGGGTTTGACATGTAGACATACATGTTTCAGAGAATGGAAAAAATGGTCCATATCGGACAACTCGCTCCCTCATAAAAAGTTAAACATTAAATTCCTTAATTTAATATTTAATATTTAATATTTAATATTTAATATTTAATATTTAATATTTAATATTTAATATTTAATATTTAATATTTAATATTTAATATTTAATATTTAATATTTAATATTTAATATTTAATATTTAATATTTAATATTTAATATTTAATATTTAATATTTAATATTTAATATTTAATATTTAATATTTAATATTTAATATTTAATATTTAATATTTAATATTTAATATTTAATATTTAATATTTAATATTTAATATTTAATATTTAATATTTAATATTTAATATTTAATATTTAATATTTAATATTTAATATTTAATATTTAATATTTAATATTTAATATTTAATATTTAATATTTAATATTTAATATTTAATATTTAATATTTAATATTTAATATTTAATATTTAATATTTAATATTTAATATTTAATATTTAATATTTAATATTTAATATTTAATATTTAATATTTAATATTTAATATTTAATATTTAATATTTAATATTTAATATTTAATATTTAATATTTAATATTTAATATTTAATATTTAATATTTAATATTTAATATTTAATATTTAATATTTAATATTTAATATTTAATATTTAATATTTAATATTTAATATTTAATATTTAATATTTAATATTTAATATTTAATATTTAATATTTAATATTTAATATTTAATATTTAATATTTAATATTTAATATTTAATATTTAATATTTAATATTTAATATTTAATATTTAATATTTAATATTTAATATTTAATATTTAATATTTAATATTTAATATTTAATATTTAATATTTAATATTTAATATTTAATATTTAATATTTAATATTTAATATTTAATATTTAATATTTAATATTTAATATTTAATATTTAATATTTAATATTTAATATTTAATATTTAATATTTAATATTTAATATTTAATATTTAATATTTAATATTTAATATTTAATATTTAATATTTAATATTTAATATTTAATATTTAATATTTAATATTTAATATTTAATATTTAATATTTAATATTTAATATTTAATATTTAATATTTAATATTTAATATTTAATATTTAATATTTAATATTTAATATTTAATATTTAATATTTAATATTTAATATTTAATATTTAATATTTAATATTTAATATTTAATATTTAATATTTAATATTTAATATTTAATATTTAATATTTAATATTTAATATTTAATATTTAATATTTAATATTTAATATTTAATATTTAATATTTAATATTTAATATTTAATATTTAATATTTAATATTTAATATTTAATATTTAATATTTAATATTTAATATTTAATATTTAATATTTAATATTTAATATTTAATATTTAATATTTAATATTTAATATTTAATATTTAATATTTAATATTTAATATTTAATATTTAATATTTAATATTTAATATTTAATATTTAATATTTAATATTTAATATTTAATATTTAATATTTAATATTTAATATTTAATATTTAATATTTAATATTTTATATTTTATATTTAACATTTTATATTTTATGTTTCATATTTTATATTTTATAATTTATTACGGCGCTTTTTCATTAAAATATTATAACATCAACATTTTAAATTGATCTAATTTTTTTGAGTTTGAGTTTTTTTAATTTGCTATCCTCCAACGATTGGTGTTTTGTGTATCACCATAATTAAATTTAGTTGAAAAACAGCGGAGAACAACCGCAATGTGATTAAAAATATCCACAAACAAAAAATCAAAGTTCAATAACATGCTTCTTCATTGTATGCCATCACATTTTTTTGTTGGTTTATTTTCTAGAGCTGTGGCATGCATGCCATGGTGTGTCATTCACGTTTTCCTTTTTGGCATTTGAATGCTCGCTAAAGAAAGAAACTCATCTTCTACGACTACTCCTCTTGACGTTCGTTTATCAATACAAAGTGGAAGTAGACACATTGCACTGTGAGGAGGCACTTCACATTTATGAAGCAAAACACAAGAAGACGAAACACTACCTTCCCAAGAAACAAGAAAATGAAACGACTAACATCGCCCCAAAGAAGCTACAACGACATTGACCATAAAAAATGGTAAAATGGTTTGTTCCAGTAAATAACAAATGAACGAACACTTGAATATTTTACAACAACATTACCACTACTACCAAAATCATTTACATTCAATTGTTTGGCATGGTTGGGTATTAGGGAGGTACATGAAAATGATGATTAACTTGTGTTTTGTTCTCACAGACATCTTTAAATAAATAATTAATGACAATTGAATTAAAAAATAGTTTAATAACACACACACATTTCATTGTTGTCTATTTGCCTATACTACGCCAATGATATCGAAAATGTAGACTTAATTACAAGAATATCTCTGGAGGTTTCTTGGATAATCATTTACATAAATTCGTCTCAAATGTGGGATGAAACAACAGTGCTCAGAAAAATTACAAATGACACCTATCAAATAATGTACCGTATGAATATTTTACATAATTTTAATCCTCTTACAAGCATCACTTGCTTTCGTAGCCACGTGTTCAAAAAATGTTTCATTCAGAACTCTAGTAATTTGGAGAAAACTGGAAATACAGCTAATCCGAAGATAAATTTTCCTGGCTGTAGAACATTTGTGTTCGCTTTTTATGCTAGCGTAAAAACAAACCACTTGTCATAGTACATTTAGGTCCATCACATTGGAACCCCAGTACGTATGATTATTATATTAATTATAAAGATTGTAATAACAATCATACGCATTGGGGTTCCAATGTTAGGAAATACAAAATATTAATAAAAAACAAAAGGTTAAAACACAAAACATTGGATAGCTCATCTATTTTAAGCGACTTAATTGTTTTTTTTTTTTCAAAAGCTTACTTAATTTACTTTTTCGTAATAATAGATACTTATATTGTCGGGTATCTTCTACACAGCTTAGAACCCGATGAAAAAATGTTTGCAATTTGCCCGATGGCTTGTTTGAAAGATAATTTTCGACTTCTTGAAGAAAAGATCATAGAAATCGGTTATGAAACTTTATAACTGATTTATGTCCCTTTTATTTTGAAAGAAAATCACCTTATAAAGTGACCTAAAAGCCACATGTATTTTCCTCTCCCATGGGCTCCCACAAAACCGAATTAGTTCATCAGAACCCCTGTATAATAATCCCTGTAATATAATTTCTTTGGTGAAAAATGATTAGAAAGCCCTGCTTTATCGACTGAAAGAAAATTCGGCGTTAATATCTCAAAAATTCGCGAAAATAAAATGACTGTTCTATCCTGATGACCAAAAATAAATGCCTATTTTTAATAGTACTATCGGAAAAATGATCAGAAAGTCATTTCGCGAAGAGCTAGAAACATAATTTTTTTCTGTGTTTGATGTAGAACATGATCGACTTTAAGTCCCTATAAGATTAAAAACGTAGATTTATTCGCTTCGGGATAAATAAGCTAACATTAACAAAAATTTAGGTATTCTATTCTACTGACATGGAGTGTATTTGTATTAAAGCTCGGAAGTGATGCGGAGGAGGTACCTAAAGGAATGGATCGACATACTCCATTTTGGAAGTGGATCTTATTTTGAGAGTCATTTCAGTTGGTCACCGTATATCTTAGAGGTTTTGGGCCTATATGTCAGGAAGCATGGACTTGCCAAGGAAAAGCATAATATCGCTGTAAACAGGACCACAAAGTATATAATAATTTTCCAAAGGATATTCGAAAATATCCTAAACTATACTTAAATAAAAATGTTGAACTTTTGTGGGGGAGATACCCTAAGCAGAACACCTATGTGGACCCTTTCGGCCCCTTTCTCAGAAAGTATGGCCTTGCCCCTGAAGAAACTTGTACCGTCGTAATGGTGGCAGGGAATACAAGTTGTTGCAATAAAAATCAAAGCGATTTGTGAACAGCTTTTAAACTGCATTTTACCGAAATTTTCTGTGCGAGGAACCCGAAGTAGTGGACCGATTATTTCATATTTGAACCTAATCTATGTCTTGCAGAAATATAACGATGTGCAAAGTGTGGGCCAAAACGGTCACTGCCTTCACCATTTTATCGGAAAGTTTTGAACATTTGTGGGGGATGTACCCGAAGAAGTGGGCCGATATGACCCATCTTCGAATTTTAAGTTTGGTCAAAATATTACGAAGGGCAAATTAAGTCCAAATCGGTTGATCCGTTCGAAAGTATCGTGCGCTTCAGCCACTACATATAGTGCCATATAGGGGGTTTTAACAACTTTTGTGCCATTTTCTCCGGAAGTATGGACTTGCCCCCTAAAAAAATTTATACAATCGTAATGGGGGCAGCTAATACAAGTTGTTGCAAAAGGAATGGAAGCGCTTCCAGAGCAGACCTTAAACTGCACTTTTCCAAAATTTTGCGTGGGAAGTACCTGAAGGAGTGGACCGATAGTGACCATATTCGAACCTCTTCAATGTCTGGTAGAAGTTTCCCGATGTGTAAATTATGGACCAAATCTTTTACTCACTTCAATTTTTTCCGAACATTTTCGGACTTTTGTGGGGGAGGTACCCGAAGGAGTGGACCGATATGTCCCATCTTCGAAGTTAAGCTAAGTTGGGACAAAATATTAAGAAAACCAAATTTTGGACAGAATCGGTTGATCCGTTCGAGCCATTCCGTGCGTTCCAGCCATTCACACAAACAGACAAACGAACGGATATGGCTAAATCAACTCCTAATAGTCTGAAATGGATTTCGTCCAAACATACTTGGGGTCTAAAACCATTATTGCGATGAGCCACCTTTTGCCGTACACTATTAGCATAAATGCTGAGGGTATAAACACATGACCGTTGTCCTGCCCATGACATTAAAATTATTCTAGACGATTTTAATGACAAAATTGAAAAGGAGAACATCTTTGGTCCAACAGAGCGGAAAATTCAATCTCCATAATGTAACATCTAACAACGGAATGAGGATGATAGACTTCGCAGCAGCAAAAAACATGGTAGGCAGCACCAGATTTAAGCTTCTCGATATTTATAAGGGCACCTGGCGGTCACCAGATCAGAAAACAAGAAACCAAATTGATTAGGCAGTGATTGATGGAAGATATTCATCGAGAGTATTGGATGATCCACGGAACAAACATTGATTCGGATCATTACGTTGTTGCAGCAAAGGTAGGTACCCGTCTAAACGTTGTAAATAAAGTACGAATAGACACAAAACGGAGTTGGACATCGGTAAGCTGCCGACATAACCCAATTGCTTAATGAAAGCACCCCCGGTCCCGCAAATTCCATTCTTGGATACCAGGGGCCAAGGAATCCATGGTATGACCAGGAGTCCCGTGCTGCTGCCGAAGAGAAGAATGCGGCATATAGGTCTACTCTACAATCAGTAGCAACTCGTAGCGCACGAGAGAGGTGCCGGGAGAGAAATGGAAAAGCGGAAGTTTTAAAAAAATCGAGATGTACAGGAGCCAGAAGTCCGAAAGTTCTACCAAAGAGTAAAACATCAAACTGATGGTTTGGGACAGGCACATTCTCCTGTAGAGACGAGCAGGGAAATATGGTAACGGATACAGATAGTGTCCTCCGGTTATTGAAAGTCCATATTTCCAAACTGTTGGTATCCAATACTAGCGAAGGCGACGAATATACCACAGATCAAATACCAGAAGTTGGTATTAAGCCAAGATGAAGTACAGACAGCTGTAGACAGGTTGAAGAAGGCTACACGCTGATAAGGTGTATGGATCAGCTAGTTAGCGCCATCTGGCAGGAAGGACTCGTAGCCGAAAATTTGAACGTGAGCAGTTCCAGTCCACAAGAAGAGTGATAATACTGTGTGCTCCAAATACAGGGGCATAAGCCTGCTCCTTATTACACCTTAGTATCTGGGATATTGTGTGAACAACTAAAGCCTATGGTTAATGAAATAATAAAACCATATCATTGTTGCTTTAGACCGGGAAAATCCACCATAGACCAGATATTTACATTGCGGAAAATCCTGGAAATTACCAAGAAAAGCAGATTGATATCTACCATCTTGTTGTCGACTTAAAGCAGCCTTCGCCAGCCCTACACGTTCACTTACTTACTTAGCTGGCCCATTGCAGAACATTTGTTCCATAGGCCGAACTAAGAAAAGATCTCCATTCCTCTCTATTTGTTGCTTCGCACTCTGGAATACCGCGCCTTTTCATCGCATCATCCACTTGTTTGCGCCATCTATTCCTTGGCCTGCCAATTCTGCGTGCACCGCCAAGCGGTCGGTATTTATACGCCTTTTTAGCGGGTTCATCATCGCTCATTCTTATGATATGGCCTAGCCAACGCAATCGTTGCATCTCGATACGTTTATCTACACTGATGTTGTTGTATAGCAGATACAGCTCGTGGTTCACACAACGTCGATATTCACCGTCAACGCAGATTGGCCCGTTGATCTTTCGAAGAATTTTTCTCTCAAACACCTCAAGCACTGCCTTGTCTGCCAGCGCAAGTACCCAGGCTTCGAAACCATACATTAGACCAGGTAATATCAGTGTTTTGTAAAGCGTTGTTTTTGTTTGACGAGATGTGGCCTTGTTTCTAAACTGCTTACTTAAGCCAAAGCAGCATCTGTTGGCCAACGCTATTCGTCTTCGTATTTCACAACGGATGTTGTTTGTTGTGTTTATGGCGGTGCCGATGTAGACGAAGTCTTTTACTACCTCAAAATTATAGGAACCAACTTCAACAGTTGGTCCTAGCTCTATAGACGCATTGCGCTTCGACACCATCAACTTTGTCTTTTCGCCGTTTACTGTCAGACCCACTTTCGCTGATTCCCCTTCGACCTTCTTAAAAGTATCAGTTACTTCCTTTACTGATCGTCCCATGATATCAATGTCATCAGCATAAGCAAGTTACATGTGGCTGTTGCTGTACATTGTGCCATTTCTTTTGACATTTGCCTCTCGTATAACCTTTTTTCAGCAGGATGTTGAACAAGTCACACGAAAGGTTGTCTCCTTTTCTGAAACCTCTTTCGGTATCGAATTGTTAGGATAGGTTCTTTCCTATTTCAAATGAGGACCTAGCATCAGTTAAAGTCATCTTACAAATGAGTTTTGCGAGGATACCAAATTCAGACATGGCTTGGAATACCTTTGGGCGTAGGGGGCTGTCGAAGGCTGTCTTCTAATCGACAAAAAGGTGGTAGGTCTGCATCTCCTGGGTCTTCTCCAGGATTTTCCGCAGGGTAAATATCTGGTCAATGGTGGACTTGTCAGGTCTAAAGCCGCATTGGTAAGGCCCAATAATTCGTTGACCATGGGCGTTGGTCGTTCGCATAATATCCCTGACACTATCTTATAGGCAATAGGGAGAAGACCTATGCCTCTATAGTTAGTTGATGCATACACCTTATCAGCATGTCGCCTCCGGGTTTGAACAGCTCGGCTGGTAAGCATCGGTTCCTGCTGCCTTTTATTCCTTAGCCGGTTTATTGCTGACTCCACCTCATTTTGGTCAGGCGGTATACATTCAATACCATATTCTAGGATTGGATCTGTAGTATCTTCGTCGTCTTCGCTACTATTGGACACCGACAGTTTGGAAAAATGTTCTGTATCAGTTAGCAAATTACCTTGCTGGTCTCTACAGGAGAATGTGCCTGCGCCAAAGCCATCAGTTTGATGTTTTACTTGGACTTCATTTTGGCTCCTGTACATCGCGATTTTTTCACACTGTCGCTTTTCCATTTCTCTCTTTTCCCTGCGAAAAAGACGTTTCTCCTCTCTCTTTTTCACCCGATACCTCCCTCGTGCGCTACGCGTTGCTACTGATTGAAGAGAAGCCCTATATGCCGCATTTTCCCCTTCAGTAGCAGCACGACACTCCTGGTCATACCATGGATTCCTCGGTGGAGGTCTCTGGTATCCAAGTATGGATTTTGCGGCTGTTTGCATGGAATGGGCAATACTTTGCTATTGTGCTGATATGTTATCGGGAGGAGGAGTGCTTTGATTAAGCAATTGGGCCAGTTGAGTGGAATATGCTGTGGCTAGCTGTTGTGATTGCAGCTTACCGATGTCTAACTTTTGTGTTGTGTCTGTTCGTACTTTATTCGCTACGTTTAACAGAGTACGTACCTTTTTTGTAACAAGGTAGTGGTCCGAGTCTATGTTTGCTCCGTGGAACGAACGTACATCCAACACGCTCGACGAATGTCTCTCATCTATCACAACGTGAACAATTTGATTTATTGTTCTTTGATCTGGAGACAGCCAGGTGCCCTTATGAATATCGAGATGCTTAAATCTGGTTCTTCTAACTACCATGTTTTTTGCGACTGCAAAGTCTATCAGCCTCATCCCGTTGTCAGATGTTTCACTGTGAAGACGGAATTTTCAGACGTTTGGGCCAAAGATATTCACCTTTCCAATTTTGGCATAAAAATCGCCTAGAATAATTTTAATGCCATGGGCAGGACAATGGTCGTATGTTTCTTCTAAACGCCCATAGAATATGTATATCTTTGGTCTGTTCGTCTTTGTTTTCGGTTGGAGCATGAGCGCAGATAAAGCTAATGTTGAAGAATTTTGCTTTTATCTGTATTGTAGCAAGTCTTTCATTCACTGGAGTGAAGCTGGAGACCGGATGGCAGCTATAATACAGTGCGTCACCTTTAGGTGTTGTGACGCTTTTCCCAAACCATCGTACTTCCTGTATGGTAGTAATGTCGGCCTTGTACTTTTCATGTACATCTGCCAATGCGTAAACTGCACCTTCTCTATAAAAAGTGCGAAAATTCCAGGTGTTTGGGGGGTCGCCAACTTTAGAGGGGTGTGTTATACCCTCATCGAAATAATGGTTTTAGACCCCAAGTATGTTTGGACGAAATGTGTTTCTGACAATTTGGAGTCGATTTAGCCATGTCCGTCCGTCTGTCTGTCTGGCTGGCTGGTGCGCACGATAACTTGAACGGATCAACCGATTCGGTCCAAAATTTGCTTTCGTAATATTTTGTCCAAACTTAGTTTAAGTTTGAAGATGGGTTATATCGGTCCACTTCTTCCGGTATCTCCTCTGGTTAATAGTTTGCACATCGAGAAATCTTTACCAGATTTAGAAGAAGTTCCAATATGGACTCAATCTGTCCACTCCTTCGGATACCTCCCACACAAAATTTCGTATAAGTTCCGTTTAGGACCTGCTCTCGAATCGCTTTGATTTTTGTTGGGACCACTTGCATTCACTGCCCTCCATACGACGGTACAAGTTTCATCAGAGGCAAGCCCATACTTCCTCAGCAAATAACCTGAAAGTGCAAAAAACCCCAATGACACGGTGTGTAGTGGTTGGAGCGAAAGATAACTCTCAAACACATCAGCCGATTCGGTTCGAAATTTGTCCAAACTTAGTTTAATTTCGAAGATGGGTTATGTCGATCCACTCCTTCAGGTACCTTCCCCACAAAAGTTCAAAAAATCTTCGGAAAAATTGTGCACACGATAGGTCTTGAAGGGAGTGACCGATTTGGTCCATATTTTACACATCCTATTATAGATATAGATCAGGTTCAAATATGGTATATATTTTTCCACTCCTTCATGTATCTCCCACACAAAATTTCGCGGATAAGTTCACTTTACGACCAGCTCCCGAATCTCTTAGATTTTTATTGAAGCAACTTGCATTCGCTGCCTCAATTACGACGGGAAAAGTTTTTTTCAGGGGCAAGTCCATACTTTTTGAGAAAACAGCCCGAAAGATGTAAAAAATCCCTATGACACCATATATAGTGGCTTGAGAGCACGATATCTATCTAACTGATCAACCGATTTGGTCAAAAATTTGCCTTCGTCATATTTTGTCCAAACTTAGTTTCAGTTCAAAGATGGGCAATACCGGCCCACAAATTCCAGTACTTCCCCCAAAAAAAAAAAATGTGAGTAAAAGGTATGCACGAAATCTCTTGAACGGGACAACCAAGTTGTTCTAAACGTTGGATCTTCTAATATGTTGTCCAAATTTTGTTTATCTCGGCCCTTAGGGTTCGACTTTTGTTTCTAAGTGCAGTTTAGGGTCTGTTCAAAGATCCTTTGGAAATGTATACCGATGCTGTTCGTTGTGGTCATATTTACAGCGATATTGTGTTTCCATGTCCATGCTTCCTGGCATACTGGTCCAAAAGTTATACGATGACCCACTGAAATGACTAGTGGTCCACTTCCAAAATAGACAAAATTTAGAAAAGACTCTAAATACATTCGATCTTTCATAGACACATATACGCTGAAGGTTAAGCCAGCGCGATTTGTATAAAAGGAAAAAAGTGATAATGGGCGCCTGGAGTTTCTGATTCTTGGGATTGTACTGAGCAAAAAAGTCCACTAGACCATATGTCTACGGTGAAAATCGAGCCCCCGGATTTTGATATGAAATTTTTTTCAAGGATATTTTGGCCAATCCGTATCTCAGAAACTTGACCTATCCTGAAAATTTCCTTTTGCGTTCTTAGTACACTCACTAAGGGCTTTCATCTAAAAAATAAAATTTCCATCCACTGACTTTGAGCCAAATTTTGTAGCACAGTGTAATTTATCGATATTTTCCGAAAAATGTGCACATTCTCGGGGCCATAACTGCCTGAAGGAGCGTTCCAATGTTTTTGCTATGTACTAGAGAGTTCTTAATTATTGTCTTGGGTACAATTTTTGTCTTTGTGTTGGATCGAAAATCTCAGTGGCTTGGCTGTTATACGCCAAAATATCCAAAAACCTTGAAAAAAAAACTTCAAGTCAAAATCCGGGGGCTCGATTTTCACCGTAGACATATGGTCTAGGGGACTTTTTTGCTCAGTACAATCCCAATAATCAGAAAATCCAGCGCCCGTGGTGGTGTTCAAATCGCCCCACCCTACTGAGGGTATATCTCTGTCGGCAAAGCCGACTAAAACTTTTTTACTTGCTTTTCTTTTCTTTAATTTTTTCATGGTAGGCTGCTTTTTCTATGGGAGGGTTACTAACCCGACGCCCAAACCCAAGTTTTTAACGTTCTTATGGGTGAACGGGCGGCACTTGTTAGCTCACTTCCTTTAATGGGTGTTAAAGGCAGCTCCCAGGTGACACCACGGTCTTTGCCATGTTAAAGTTGGTCAGGTCCGTTTCTTGGTATCTTTCATCGCCTACATAAACTAAAAACCGAAAGTGTTCTGTTTTCAATTTTACTGACATTAAGCCGAAGAAATAAAAGCAAAAATTACTGATCAAAGGTCAACAATATCTATATACAAAAACAAAAACATTTTTTTTTTTTTTTTTTTGGTTCGCCCTAGTGTACAATGTACATACTATTATTTTGTAATACTCGTATGTTCAATAATGTATGGTATTTTTCTCGTGGTATGGCAGTCATAGAAAAAGATAAACTTGAATAATTCAAATGCCTCTAGAGGAACTAAAACATCTTTAAGATTGGTTTCCTAAAAAAACAACAACAACAAAATAATGAACTATTTCTAGTAAGACACCTACGGACACATTTCCCTTGTCTTCTTTCCCATTAAAACGCTTCTCTGTTGGCGTTGATTTAGGTCTATGGATACGATGTAAAACAAAAAGTTCTATCTATTTTTACCCACTGAACTAGTAACTCGGCATATTTCCTCTTATAGAGCGACTGACTGACTGTGTGTTAGTAGTGCCATAATTTTCAAGATTAAAAATAACGTAGCAAGTCAGTCTGCAGCACATGACTTATGCGCTTGTTTATTTGAATTCACACGAAGCTGTCAACAAACTGGCACTAGATACACAGATGACATCACTGGAATAAGTGTATCTCATTTATGCCACTTTTGCCAGAGACTTAGCTTCCCATTCATAATCTTTTATTTTAATAAGATTTATTTATAAAAAACAAGCACACAAACATGCGCCATATAAATACGCCTTTGAGCCATAAACTAAACGGTATTATATTTTATATTTATTTATTAATGATAAGACAAACGGCCTCTCTCTCTCTGCAGCCCCCTCTCCCACCTCTAAGGTTTTTTGTTTAATTTATATCTTATTTCCATTTATAGCCTCTTGTATTTCAATGAATTGTAAACTGAAACTAATCCGCTAACCTGTTGCTAATTGTTTTACCTCTCAGCTCTAAGTTGGTGGATAACTGGCGGCAGTTTTGACAGAAGAGACATGGCCTTTCTGTGTGAAATGTTTTACTGAAGCCTAACAAGTTAGCAAACAAATAAAAAATAGTAATGATATCGGAGATGGGTTTCTTTAAAGTAGTTCGATACAAACAACTGGTCAAACATACACACACAGAGGCGTTGTTGACCTTCTCAAGGTAATGTCGGATTGATTAATTGCTAGGAAACGAGGAGGGCACATTTTAATTAAAGAGTTCAAGTATTGAAGGCAAGACAGCATACAAATAGGATACTAAAAAGAATCTAATAGGCCGTTTACATATAACCGGGTTAACCCAGTGGGTCTGGGTTTCAAATGTCATTTCCATTGTGTATACTTCAAATAAATCCTCATAAAGAAGGTTAACCCTACAAAAAACTATAATCTAAACGCCGTATAAGCCAAAAATAACAGACTGCAATGGATATCTCAACTCAGCAGCTAGACAACAAATAAAAAATTTTAAAAGAAATTCACCACTCAATACCAGTTTTTATTTTCTATTAACAAACAACAAAAGCGAAATGACTTTTTAATGGTTCCATATATGGTCTTGAGAATTTTTATTACTTCAACGCCCACTCAAACGCAACAATTCACATTTTTTTCAAACCTCAATTTCAAATCATTTCATTAACAACGACGTAATAATCACAACAATTTGTTTAGAAAATAAAAAGAGAAAAATACACAAAGATACTACAAAACAAATCTTACCTTAACGCCAACACTTCAACACCACGCATACGTTTTATTATGGATACATCACTGAGATCACTTCCCCTGTAACGAAATGAAAAGGAAATATACGTAGTAAATAATATGTAGTTGTAATAATTATATAAACGTTAACAAATCAAAAACCACAAACAAAAGCCGTCAATGTCATAGCTGTCTAATTTAACATTTTAATTGAACAACAAATCAAAGTTTTGTGTTGATGTTTAATTATGTTTATGTAGTTGAGTGCAGATCGGATATGGAACTGCAATACAAAATCAACGTAGTGTTTTATTGTTACCAGCTACTAAAAATATGTAAAACTCCAAGCTAATTGTCGTCATACATAGGTCCTCCTAAAAATTCTTTAAAAAAAATACACGATTATTGTCTTAATTGGTCCTACTAAAAGTTCTTTAAAAAAAGCCACGTCTGTTTTCTTAATTGGTCCTACTAAAAATTCTTTAAACAATCCACGTCTGTTGTCTTCTTTGGTCGTAATAAAAATTCTTCAAAAATACGCGCTTAATGTCCCTTTGGGTCCTCCAAAAATTCTTTAAAAATCCACGTTTATTGTCCTTTTGGGTCCTCCGAAAAATTCTTTAAAAATACACTTTTATTTTCCTCTTTGTATCCTCAGAATTTTTCTTAAAAATCCACGTTTATTGTCCTCTTTGGATCCTCCGAAAAATTATTTAAAAATCCACGTTTATTGTTCTCTTTGGGTCCTCCGAAAAATTATTTAAAAATCCACGTTTATTATCCTCCGAAAAATTATTTAAAAATCCACGTTAATTATCCTCCGAAAAATTATTTAAAAATCCACGTTTATTGTCCTCTTTGGATCCTCCGAAAAATTATTTAAAAATCCACGTTTATTGTCCTCTTTGGGTCCTCCGAAAAATTCTTTAAAAATCCACGTTTATTGTTCTCTTTGGGTCATCCGAAAAATTCTTTAAAAATACACTTTTATTTTCCCCTTTGTATCCTCAGAATTTTTCTTAAAAATCCACGTTTATTGTCCTCTTTGGGTCATCCGAAAAATTATTTAAAAATCCAAGTTTATTGTCCTCTTTGGATCCTCCGAAAAATTATTTAAAAATCCACGTTTATTGTTCACTTTGGGTCCTCCGAAAAATTATTTAAAAATCCACGTTTATTGTTCTCTTTGGGTCCTCCGAAAAATTATTTAAAAATCCACGTTTATTGTCCTCTTTGGATCCTCCGAAAAATTATTTAAAAATCCACGTTTATTGTCCTCTTTGGATCCTCCGAAAAATTATTTAAAAATCCACGTTTATTGTTCTCTTTGGGTCCTCCGAAAAATTATTTAAAAATCCACGTTTATTGTTCTCTTTGGGTCATCCGAAAAATTCTTTAAAAATACACTTTTATTTTCCCCTTTGTATCCTCAGAATTTTTCTTAAAAATCCACGTTTATTGTCCTCTTTGGGTCATCCGAAAAATTATTTAAAAATCCAAGTTTATTGTTCTCTTTGGATCCTCCGAAAAATTATTTAAAAATCCACGTTTATTGTTCTCTTTGGGTCCTCCGAAAAATTATTTAAAAATCCACGTTTATTGTTCTCTTTGGGTCCTCCGAAAATTTATTTAAAAATCCACGTTTATTGTCCTCCGAAAAATTCTTTAAAAATCTACGTTTATTGTCCTCCAAAAATTTTTTAAAAAATCCACGTTTATTGTCCTTCGAAAAATTCTTTCAAAATCCACGTTTATTGTCCTCTTTGGGTCCTTTGAACAATCCATGTTCATTGTCTTTATGGTCCTCCGAAAAAATCTTTACAAATCCACGTTAATTGTCCTCTTTGAGTTCTCCGAAGAATTCTTTAAAAATTCACGTTCATTGTCCTCTTTGGGTCCTCCGAAGAATTCTTTAAAAATCCACGTTTATTGTCCTCTTTGGGTCTTCCGAAGAATTCTTTAAAAATCCACGTTTATTGTCCTCTTTGGGTCCTCCGAAGAATTCTTTAAACATCCACGTTTATTGTCCTCTTTAGGTCCTCCGAAAAATTCTTTAAAAATCCCCGTTTATTGTCCTCTTTGGGTCCTTCGAAAATTCTTTAAAAATCCACGTTTATTGTCCTCTTTAATTCCTCCGAAATTTTTTTTAAAAATCCACGTTTATTGTCCTCTTTAATTCCTCCGAAAAATTCTTTAAAAATTCACGTTTATTGTCCTCTTTAATTCCTCCGAAATTTTTTTTTAAAAATCCACGTTTATTGTCCTCTTTAATTCCTCCGAAAAATTCTTTAAAAATCCACTTTTATTGTCCTCTTTATTTCCTCCGAAAAATTCTTTAAAAATCCACGTTTATTGTCCTCTTTAATTCCTCCGAAAAATTCTTTAAAAATCCACGTTTATTGTCCTCTTTAATTCCTCCGAAAAATTCTTTAAACATCCACGTTTATTGTCCTCTTTAATTCCTCCGAAAAATTCTTTAAAAATCCACGTTTATTGTCCTCTTTGGTCCTCCGAAAAATTCTTTAAAAATCCACGTTTATTGTCCTCTTTGGGTCCTCCGAAAAATTCTTTACAAATCCACGTTTATTGTCCTCTTTGGTCCTCCGAAAAATTCTTTAAAAATCCACGTTTATTGTCCTCTTTGGTCCTCCGAAAAATTCTTTAAAAATCCACGTTTATCGTCCTATTTTGGTCCTGCTAAAAAATTCTTTAAAAATCGACGATTATTGTGCTCTTTAATTACTCCGAAAAATTCTTTAAAAATCCACTTTTATTGTCCTCTTTGGGTCCTGCTAAAAATTCTTTAAAAATCCAGGTTTATTGTCCTCTTTAATTCCTCCGAAAAATTCTTTAAAAATCCACTTTTATTGTCTTCTTTATTTCCTCCGAAAAATTCTTTAAAAATCCACGTTTATCGACCTCTTTAATTCCTCCGAAAAATGCTTTAAAAATCCACGTTTATTGTTCTATTTAATTCCTCCGAAAAATTCTTTAAAAATCCACGTTTATTGTCCTCTTTAATTCCTCCGAAAAATTCTTTAAAAATCCACGTTTATCGTCCTCTTTGGGTCCTGCTAAAAATTCTTTAAAAATCCACGTTTATCGTCCTCTTTGGGTCCTGCTAAAAATTCTTTAAAAATCGACGGTTATTGTCCTCTTTAATTCTTCCGAAAAATTCTTTAAAAACCCATGTTTATCGTCCTCTTTGGGTCCTGCTAAAAATTCTTTAAAAGTCCACGTTTATTGTCCTCTTTGGATCCGCCTAAAAATTCTTTAAAAATCCACGTTTATTGTCCTCTTTGGGTCCTCCGAAAAATTCTTTACAAATCCACGTTTATTGTCCTCTTTGGTCCTCCGAAAAATTCTTTAAAAATCCACGTTTATTGTCCTCTTTGGGTCCTCCGAAAAATTCTTTAAAAATCCAATTTATTGTCCTCTTTGGGTCCTCCGAAAAATTCTTTAAAAATGCACGTTTATTGTCCTCCGAAAAACTCTTTAAAAATCCACGTTTATTGTCCTCTTTGGATCCGCCTAAAAATTCTTTAAAAATCCACGTTTATTGTCCTCTTTGGGTCCTCCGAAAAATTCTTTACAAATCCACGTTTATTGTCCTCTTTGGTCCTCCGAAAAATTCTTTAAAAATCCACGTTTATTGTCCTCTTTGGGTCCTCCGAAAAATTCTTTAAAAATCCAATTTATTGTCCTCTTTGGGTCCTCCGAAAAATTCTTTAAAAATGCACGTTTATTGTCCTCCGAAAAACTCTTTAAAAATCCACGTTTATTGTTATCGGAAAAATTCTTAAAAGACCCACGTTTATTGTCCTCTTTGGGTCCTTCGAAAAATTCTTTAAAAATCCACGTTTATTGCATTCTTTGGGTCTTCTGAAATCCACGTTTATTGTCCTCTTTAATTCCTCCGAAAAATTCTTTAAAAATCCACGTTTATTGTCCTCTTTAATTCCTCCGAAAAATTCTTTAAAAATCCACGTTTATTGTCCTCTTTAATTCCTCCGAAAAATTCTTTAAAAATCCACGTTTATTGTCCTCTTTAATTCCTCCGAAAAATTCTTTAAAAATCCACGTTTATTGTCCTCTTTAATTCCTCCGAAAAATTCTTTAAAAATCCACGTTTATTGTCCTCTTTAATTCCTCCGAAAAATTCTTTAAAAATCCACGTTTATTGTCCTCTTTAATTCCTCCGAAAAATTCTTTAAAAATCCACGTTTATTGTCCTCTTTAATTCCTCCGAAAAATTCTTTAAAAATCCACGTTTATTGTCCTCTTTAATTCCTCCGAAAAATTCTTTAAAAATCCACGTTTATTGTCCTCTTTAATTCCTCCGAAAAATTCTTTAAAAATCCACGTTTATTGTCCTCTTTAATTCCTCCGAAAAATTCTTTAAAAATCCACGTTTATTGTCCTCTTTAATTCCTCCGAAAAATTCTTTAAAAATCCACGTTTATTGTCCTCTTTAATTCCTCCGAAAAATTCTTTAAAAATCCACGTTTATTGTCCTCTTTACTTCCTCCGAAAAATTCTTTAAAAATCCACGTTTATTGTCCTCTTTAATTCCTCCGAAAAATTCTTTAAAAATCCACGTTTATTGTCCTCTTTAATTCCTCCGAAAAATTCTTTAAAAATCCACGTTTATTGTCCTCTTTAATTCCTCCGAAAAATTCTTTAAAAATCCACGTTTATTGTCCTCTTTAATTCCTCCGAAAAATTCTTTAAAAATCCACGTTTATTGTCCTCTTTAATTCCTCCGAAAAATTCTTTAAAAATCCACGTTTATTGTCCTCTTTAATTCCTCCGAAAAATTCTTTAAAAATCCACGTTTATTGTCCTCTTTAATTCCTCCGAAAAATTCTTTAAAAATCCACGTTTATTGTCCTCTTTAATTCCTCCGAAAAATTCTTTAAAAATCCACGTTTATTGTCCTCTTTAATTCCTCCGAAAAATTCTTTAAAAATCCACGTTTATTGTCCTCTTTAATTCCTCCGAAAAATTCTTTAAAAATCCACGTTTATTGTCCTCTTTAATTCCTCCGAAAAATTCTTTAAAAATCCACGTTTATTGTCTTTTTTAATTCCTCCGAAAAATTCTTTAAAAATCCACGTTTATTGTCCTCTTTAATTCCTCCGAAAAATTCTTTAAAAATCCACGTTTATTGTTCTCTTTAATTCCTCCGAAAAATTCTTTAAAAATCCACGTTTATTGTCTTTTTTAATTCCTCCGAAAAATTCTTTAAAAATCCACGTTTATTGTCCTTTTTAATTCCTCCGAAAAATTCTTTAAAAATCCACGTTTATTGTCCTCTTTAATTCCTCCGAAAAATTCTTTAAAAATCCACGTTTATTGTCCTCTTTAATTCCTCCGAAAAATTCTTTAAAAATCCACGTTTATTGTCCTCTTTAATTCCTCCGAAAAATTCTTTAAAAATCCACGTTTATTGTCCTCTTTAATTCCTCCGAAAAATTCTTTAAAAATCCACGTTTATCGTCCTCTTTTGGTCCTGCTAAAAAATTCTTTAAAAATCGACGATTATTGTGCTCTTTAATTCCTCCGAAAAATTCTTTAAAAATCCACGTTTATCGTCCTCTTTGGGTCCTGCTAAAAATTCTTTAAAAATCCACGTTTATCGTCCTCTTTAATTCCTCCGAAAAATTCTTTAAAAATCCACGTTTATTGTTCTCTTTAATTCCTCCGAAAAATTCTTTAAAAATCCACGTTTATCGTCCTCTTTAATTCCTCCGAAAAATTCTTTAAAAATCCACGTTTATCGTCCTCTTTGGGTCCTGCTAAAAATTCTTTAAAAATCCACGTTTATCGTCCTCTTTGGGTCCTGCTAAAAATTCTTTAAAAATCGACGTTTATTGTCCTCTTTAATTCCTCCGAAAAATTCTTTAAAAACCCATGTTTATCGTCCTCTTTGGGTCCTCCGAAAATTTCTTTAAAAATCCACGTTTATTGTCCTCTTTGGGTCCTCCGAAAAATTCTTTAAAAATCCACGTTTATTGTCCTCTTTGGGTCCTCCGAAAAATTCTTTAAAAATCCACGCTTATTGTCCTCTTTGGGTCCTCCGAAAAATTCTTTAAAAATCCACGCTTATTGTCCTCTTTGGGTCCTCCGAAAAATTCTTTAAAAATCCACGTTTATTGTCCTCTTTGGGTCCTCCGAAAAATTCTTTAAAAATCCACGTGTATTGTCCTTTTTGGGTCCTCCGAAAATTTCCTTAAAAATCCACGTTTATTGTCCTTTTTGGGTCCTCCGAAAATTTCCTTAAAAATCCACGTTTATTGTCCTTTTTGGGTCATCCGAAAATTTCCTTAAAAATCCACGTTTATTGTTCTTTTTGGGTCCTCCGAAAAATTCTTTAAAAATCCACGTTTATTGTCCTCTTTGGGTCCTCCGAAAAATTCTTTAAAAATCCACGTTTATTGTCCTCTTTGGGTCCTCCGAAAAATTCTTTAAAAATTCACGATTATTGTCCTCTTAGGGTCCTCTGAAAAATTCTTTAAAAATTCACGATTATTGTCCTCTTAGGGTCCTCTGAAAAATTATTTAAAAATCCACGTTTATTGTCCTCTTTGGGTCCTCCGAAAAATTCTTTAAAAATTCACGATTATTGTCCTCTTAGGGTCCTCTGAAAAATTCTTTAAAAATTCACGATTATTGTCCTCTTAGGGTCCTCTGAAAAATTATTTAAAAATTCACGTTTATTGTCCTCTTTGGGTCCTCCGAAAAATTCTTTAAAAATCCACGTTTATTGTCCTCTTTGGGTCCTTCGAAAAATTCTTTAAAAATCCACGTTTATTGTCCTCTTTGGGTCCTTCGAAAAATTCTTTAAAAATCCACGTATATTGTCCTCTTTGGGTCCTTCGACAAATTCTTTAAAAATCCACGTTTATTGTCCCCTTTGGGTCCTTCGAAAAATTCTTTAAAAATCCACGTTTATTGTCCTCTTTGGGTCCTTCGAAAAATTCTTTAAAAATCCACGTTTATTGTCCTCTTTGGGTCCTCCGAAAAATTCTTTAAAAATCCTCGTTTATTTTCCTCTTTGGGTCCTCCGAAAAATTCTTTAAAAATCCACGTTTATTGTCCACTTTGGGTCCTCCGAAAATTTCTTTAAAAATTCACGTTTATTGTCCTTCGAAAATCTCTTTAAAAATTCACGTTTATTGTCCTCCGAAAAATTCTTAAAAAATCCACGTTTCTTGTCCTCTTTGGGTCCTTCGAAAAATTCTTTAAAAATCCACGTTTTTTGTCCTCTTCGGGTCCTTTGAAAAATTCTTTAAAAATCCACGTTTATTGTCCTCTTTGGGTCCTCTGAAAAATTCTTTAAAAATCCACGTTTATTGTCCTCTTTGGGTCCTCCAAAAAATTCTTTGAAAATCCACGTTTATTGTCCACTTTGGGTCCTCCGAAAATTTCTTTAAAAATTCACGTTTATTGTCCTTCGAAAATCTCTTTAAAAATTCACGTTTATTGTCCTCCGAAAAATTCTTAAAAAATCCACGTTTCTTGTCCTCTTTGGGTCCTTCGAAAAATTCTTAAAAAATCCACGTTTCTTGTCCTCTTTGGGTCCTTCGAAAAATTCTTTAAAAATCCACGTTTATTGTCCTCTTTAATTCCTCCGAAAAATTCTTTAAAAATCCACGTTTATTGTCTTTTTTAATTCCTCCGAAAAATTCTTTAAAAATCCACGTTTATTGTCCTCTTTAATTCCTCCGACAAATTCTTTAAAAATCCACGTTTATTGTTCTCTTTAATTCCTCCGAAAAATTCTTTAAAAATCCACGTTTATTGTCTTTTTTAATTCCTCCGAAAAATTCTTTAAAAATCCACGTTTATTGTCCTCTTTAATTCCTCCGAAAAATTCTTTAAAAATCCACGTTTATTGTCCTCTTTAATTCCTCCGAAAAATTCTTTAAAAATCCACGTTTATTGTCCTCTTTAATTCCTCCGAAAAATTCTTTAAAAATCCACGTTTATTGTCCTCTTTAATTCCTCCGAAAAATTCTTTAAAAATCCACGTTTATTGTCCTCTTTAATTCCTCCGAAAAATTCTTTAAAAATCCACGTTTATCGTCCTCTTTTGGTCCTGCTAAAAAATTCTTTAAAAATCGACGATTATTGTGCTCTTTAATTCCTCCGAAAAATTCTTTAAAAATCCACGTTTATCGTCCTCTTTGGGTCCTGCTAAAAATTCTTTAAAAATCCACGTTTATCGTCCTCTTTAATTCCTCCGAAAAATTCTTTAAAAATCCACGTTTATTGTTCTCTTTAATTCCTCCGAAAAATTCTTTAAAAATCCACGTTTATCGTCCTCTTTAATTCCTCCGAAAAATTCTTTAAAAATCCACGTTTATCGTCCTCTTTGGGTCCTGCTAAAAATTCTTTAAAAATCCACGTTTATCGTCCTCTTTGGGTCCTGCTAAAAATTCTTTAAAAATCGACGTTTATTGTCCTCTTTAATTCCTCCGAAAAATTCTTTAAAAACCCATGTTTATCGTCCTCTTTGGGTCCTCCGAAAATTTCTTTAAAAATCCACGTTTATTGTCCTCTTTGGGTCCTCCGAAAAATTCTTTAAAAATCCACGTTTATTGTCCTCTTTGGGTCCTCCGAAAAATTCTTTAAAAATCCACGCTTATTGTCCTCTTTGGGTCCTCCGAAAAATTCTTTAAAAATCCACGCTTATTGTCCTCTTTGGGTCCTCCGAAAAATTCTTTAAAAATCCACGTTTATTGTCCTCTTTGGGTCCTCCGAAAAATTCTTTAAAAATCCACGTGTATTGTCCTTTTTGGGTCCTCCGAAAATTTCCTTAAAAATCCACGTTTATTGTCCTTTTTGGGTCCTCCGAAAATTTCCTTAAAAATCCACGTTTATTGTCCTTTTTGGGTCATCCGAAAATTTCCTTAAAAATCCACGTTTATTGTTCTTTTTGGGTCCTCCGAAAAATTCTTTAAAAATCCACGTTTATTGTCCTCTTTGGGTCCTCCGAAAAATTCTTTAAAAATCCACGTTTATTGTCCTCTTTGGGTCCTCCGAAAAATTCTTTAAAAATTCACGATTATTGTCCTCTTAGGGTCCTCTGAAAAATTCTTTAAAAATTCACGATTATTGTCCTCTTAGGGTCCTCTGAAAAATTATTTAAAAATCCACGTTTATTGTCCTCTTTGGGTCCTCCGAAAAATTCTTTAAAAATTCACGATTATTGTCCTCTTAGGGTCCTCTGAAAAATTCTTTAAAAATTCACGATTATTGTCCTCTTAGGGTCCTCTGAAAAATTATTTAAAAATTCACGTTTATTGTCCTCTTTGGGTCCTCCGAAAAATTCTTTAAAAATCCACGTTTATTGTCCTCTTTGGGTCCTTCGAAAAATTCTTTAAAAATCCACGTTTATTGTCCTCTTTGGGTCCTTCGAAAAATTCTTTAAAAATCCACGTATATTGTCCTCTTTGGGTCCTTCGACAAATTCTTTAAAAATCCACGTTTATTGTCCCCTTTGGGTCCTTCGAAAAATTCTTTAAAAATCCACGTTTATTGTCCTCTTTGGGTCCTTCGAAAAATTCTTTAAAAATCCACGTTTATTGTCCTCTTTGGGTCCTCCGAAAAATTCTTTAAAAATCCTCGTTTATTTTCCTCTTTGGGTCCTCCGAAAAATTCTTTAAAAATCCACGTTTATTGTCCACTTTGGGTCCTCCGAAAATTTCTTTAAAAATTCACGTTTATTGTCCTTCGAAAATCTCTTTAAAAATTCACGTTTATTGTCCTCCGAAAAATTCTTAAAAAATCCACGTTTCTTGTCCTCTTTGGGTCCTTCGAAAAATTCTTTAAAAATCCACGTTTTTTGTCCTCTTCGGGTCCTTTGAAAAATTCTTTAAAAATCCACGTTTATTGTCCTCTTTGGGTCCTCTGAAAAATTCTTTAAAAATCCACGTTTATTGTCCTCTTTGGGTCCTCCAAAAAATTCTTTGAAAATCCACGTTTATTGTCCACTTTGGGTCCTCCGAAAATTTCTTTAAAAATTCACGTTTATTGTCCTTCGAAAATCTCTTTAAAAATTCACGTTTATTGTCCTCCGAAAAATTCTTAAAAAATCCACGTTTCTTGTCCTCTTTGGGTCCTTCGAAAAATTCTTAAAAAATCCACGTTTCTTGTCCTCTTTGGGTCCTTCGAAAAATTCTTTAAAAATCCACGTTTATTGTATTCTTTAAAGATTGTGCCCTTTGGTTCCCCCTAAAATTCTTTAAAAATCCACATAAATTGTTTTCTTTGATTTTTAGGAGTAATTTTATGACGTCCTTGAATGATCCATTTTTTTAATTTTCCTATTTGCATCTTCAGGATCCCAAGAACACAAATCAAATCTTTCATATGATGTAATGTCAGTTCTTCGGATATTTTGCCTTAAACATTTATCATCTCATGTAATTACATTCTTTCATTGTTGTTGCTGTTGAAATTATTGTGGCTGGAAAAAAGTGTAATTTCAAATGTTAGGGGGTTGGATCCTAACTCAAAACATTTCTCATAGTTTCCTCCGACAAAGTGTTTTGTTGCAAATATGACAAGCGGGAATAATTGCAGCTACAACACAATTTGTATACATTTACAAATGTTCGCATGACGTACATACATACAAGTTTTGTACAAGATATGTATGTAACGAAATGAAAATTCATCATATTTCATGGTTGGCTGGCAAGACTCTTTGCCACTTAACCTCGCTTCTCCAAGCATGACACACTCGCTCGTTCGTTCGCTCACCAACAACCTTTGAAGAAAGACATCATGATACGCTGTTCTAAGTCAAAGCTGGAAGAAAACAACTAAACAACAAAAGGCCGAATAAAATAAAATTAATGTAACTGAATAATGTTAATATTAAAGCGGCCAAAAAACTTGTCGTGTTCGTAACTTGTCCAACTAAGTTCAAGAAAAAAAAACATAAATTAAGTAGGGTGTGTGCGTAATATCTTGTACTACACGCTCATAATGATGAAATAGAAGACATTCAACCAACATGTCTATGGACGACCTGAATCAGTAACAAAACCAAAAAAAAAAAATAATTGAAACAAAAGAAGAAGGCCTTTCTTTCAGTGAATTTTTGTTTTTGTTTTAGAAAAACAAAAAAATTCAGTGAAATCTAGAGCACTGCTTGATAGAAATTTGAATAACAGATGCCAGCAATTGCCATTGTACCACTTATGGAGAATAGGAGAATCCAAGGCATTGGGTGGGTGTAATGCAAAAATGCATTTATGAATTGGTGGAAAGTAACAAGAATTTTATCCATGGAGGAGTCAGGGAAGGAAATTAGAAGATGATTGCCTTATTTGTTTCCCGAGACTTGTATCCAAAGCTACATCTTAATAGATATATTTGCACCTTTATATTTACTTTTTATAAGACACTCAACACTGTGTTGTTCTCATGATACTTGAGAGCGTCTTAACCCATCAATGACTAATGTATTTAATTTATAAAATTCGATTTAATTATTAAACCCCCTTATTACACCTCTTCGTACTTACGAACAAAAAACACGTTCACTGTTCAAATTTACGGAAAGAGGTAGTTAGGTAGGTAGGAAGGTAGGTATCAATGAAATCGAAAACCATCTGTTTGTTGGGTGCTTGAATGGTGTTTGTTGACATAAGCGTACGTAATAGAACGTGATAATCATTCCAAATATAGACCCAAATACAAATCCAATGAATTTAATTTATAATCCAAAAACAAACATGATTTTTTTTTCAAATAAGAATGAGGTAATAATTGGTTGATCAATTAACACAAAAACCGAACAAAATGACATCAAATAAAAGATCAATATGACTCAAAATGTTGTAGAATAGAATTCAATGAGTGGAAGTGTTAATTGGCACTTTAAGACCTACTGATCCAAACAGGACAAATTGATAAATTAAAGTAATTTTTAATGATTCTTTAGGTGACAACACAGTGGACACAGTGGCGGAGTTTTAAAGATTTTTTATAAGAACCAAAGAGGACTATAGACGTGGATTTTTAAAGCATTTTTATAAGGAGTCAAATAGGAGAATAAACGTGGATTTTTAGAGAATTTTTGTAAGGACCTAAAGAGGAGAATAAAAGTTGATTTTTAAAGATTTTTATAAGGACCCAAAGAGGTAATAAACGAGGATTTTTAAAGAATTTTTGCAATGTCCCAAAGAGGAGTATAAACGTGGATTTGTAAAGAATTATTAGGACAACCCAAAGAGGACAATAAACGTGGATTTTTAAAGAATTATTAGGACAACCCAAAGAGGACAATAAACATGGATTTTTAAAGAATTTTTCCGAGGACAATAAAGGTGGATTTTTAAAGAATTTTTCGGAGGACAATAACGTGGATTTTTAAAGAATTTTTCGGAGGACTATAACGTGGATTTTTAAAGAATTTTTCGGAGGACAATAACCTGGACTTTTAAAGAATTTTTCGGAGGACAATAACCTGGATTTTTAAAGAATTTTTCGGAGGACAATAACGTGGATTTTTAAAGAATTTTTCGGAGGACTATAACGTGAATTTTTTAAGAATTTTTCGGAGGACTATAACGTGGATTTTTAAAGAATTTTTCGGAGGACAATAACCTGGACTTTTAAAGAATTTTTCGGAGGACAATAACCTGGATTTTTAAAGAATTTTTCGGAGGACAATAACGTGGATTTTTAAAGAATTTTTCGGAGGACCCGACAAGGACAAAAAACGTGGATTTTTAAAGAATTTTTCGGAGGACATTAAACGTGAATTTTTGAGGAATTTTTCGGAGTACAATAAACGTGGATTTTTAAGGAATTTTTCGGAGTACAAAAAACGTGGATTTTTAAAGAACTTTTCAAAGGGCCCAAAGAGGACAATAAACGTAGATTTTTAAAGAATTTTTCAAAGGGCCCAAAGAGGACAATAAACCTGGATTTTTAAAGATTTTTTCGAAGGACCCAAAGAGGACAATAAACGTGGATTTTTTAAGAATTTTTCGAAGGACCCAAGGAGGACAATAAACGTGGATTTTTAAAGAATTTTTCGGAGGACCCAAAGAAGTCAATAAACGTGGATTTTTAAAGATTTTTTCAGAGGACCCAACGAGGAAAATAATAGCGGAGTTTTAAGGAATTTTTTGGAGGACCCAAAGAGGAGAATAAACGTGGATTTTTAAACTATTTTTGTAAGGACCCAAAGAGGAGAATAAACGTGGATATTTAATGAATTTTTATATGGACCAGTTAAGAGAATAAACGCGGATATTAAAAAAAAAATTTTAAGGACCCAAAGAAAACTATAAACGCGTATTTTTCAAGCATTCTTATAAGAACACAAGGATGACAAAAACCGGATTTTGGAAGATTTTTAATGAATTTTAGGGGGACCAAAAGCGGACAATTAACATGGATTTGCATGGTAGAACAAGAAAAGGTAGCAGCAATACTCAGCTGACTGAACTGGGTTGTAGTGTTAGTGTCAAATTTCATATGACATTTTATACATTCATTTCTATTTCCATGTACATTAGGGACATATATTTTTTGAGAAAAAAAATATATCATTCGGAAAAACCATTTCCCAGAAAGACTTCTTCATATCAATGATATGTAACCTCCTCCAAGTTCGAACGATAAGCCGCGCTGTAAATCACCGCTTGTAGAGGCGATACAACGTTTGTTAATATGTGAGGTATTTTGTTAAAATTTAAAAAAATAAAGCCCTAATAAACATGTGCTTCTTTGATTTCTAAAACAAAACATTGAAACAGCTTCTCCTTTTTCTATGAATTTCCAGCGACCCCAAACTTATCTGCAAGAATTCTACTTTCTGCGAGAATTTATGCATTTAGTGGAATGATGTGGAACCATAAAAATTGAAAATGTAACGAATTTTCATTCATGTTTTCCAAAATATTCAACCAAATGTGAAAAATTAGAAGTTTTTTTAAATTCCAATAATTTATAGACATTTCCTTGTTTTGTTTACAAATACAACTGGCAGTAACGTTACAAACAAAAACAAATTCCTTTGTGGTTGTTGTTCGAGTTGTATTTGTTGTAGTATTAACTTTACCTTGTATTTGTTCTACCATTATGGATTTGTAAAGAACTTTAAGGAGGAACCAAAGAGGACAGTTAACTTGTTTTTTTTTTTTTTAAGAAAGCAAAATAGGGGACTTTCTATTTAAAAATGTTACGACGGATTGTATAAAGATTTGAAACAAAGTGGCCCTCGATGGGGAAGGAACGAGTGTAACCAATAGTTATCGACAATTAATTGCAGTTCTGGTTATTGTTCATAAGTCTCCCCCTCTCCATATATCCATATTTTACTAGTTTCACTTTTACTTGTTCTTTTAATTAACCACCATCTAGAAATCAATTAATTTCAATGGCTAAACTTTAATCTTTGTTCACATACAACAATCGCAAACCGTTTTCAATATTTATTTACTTTACAATCTCCTTTGTTGTTATCGGCATTAAACAATTACAACAAATACAATCCGTTTCCACCAACCAGACAATAAACAAAGTACAAATTCAACGAAGCGTTACGAACTGCATGGCCAGAAGATCATCAACGTCATTACGTCTGTCTGTCCATGTTCATGCCATGATCTGACGACGGATGCAATACAACGGGGGACAAAAACTGGGCTTGTTACACCACCTATGTATGTCACAGGGAATCTTTGTCAAATGGATGTGTTGTAGTGTGATTCTCACAATTTGGAAAGTTGAAAATGGAAAACTGAATTACAAAACTTACCAACAATTAAGTTTTTTAATAGAGCTTAAATCCGATTGTTTGGATCGTGCAATGACCATTTCTTCCGTGAGGCGTGTCATGATGATTGTGATGCGTTAATGTTGTCGTCCAACGACGTGATACTCGTTGTTGTTGTTTTTATTATTGTAGCTGACGTCGTCGTGGTCGGTTGTTAATGTTGTTACTTGCGGCTTGATGGGCTGGCTTGTGATGCAATTTCAATTTGTTTTGGGATGTGAAGTTGTTGTTGTAGTTTTTCTTTTTTTTTTGTTTGTTTTTTTTTAGGAATATTAAATGCGGCAAAGTTCAGAGTTCTCTCTTTTCAAGCGAAAAAATGCCGCTTTATTTTTGTTGTGTTGTCGTCAATGCGCTGCAATCATTGAAACGAACCGACGAACGACCAACTAACTGTCTGGCTTAACATTAGCACTGGTTTCCGAGTTGAGCTGAGCATGAAATAGAAAATATTCTGTATTTGCCTTAACCGCCACCACCACCATCATCAGAGGCAGCACTTTGTTCAGGCCTTTTTTGGAGTGTTCACTCGCAGCGAGTGGAGGTCACAAAACACCAACGCCAACAGGTTTTACTTGTTCTTTGTATAATACAATAACGACAACAACAAAAACAGTAACAATAAAAAGAAAAACAATCAAATAAACCACTCTCCATGTCTCCATGTGTATACAACAACAAATCGACACTACTTCTATTCACCACATATCGATGTAGAAGCAGCGTGTGGAAGAATTATTCGTATATACCAGACAGACAGACGTGTGTTTGCAATTACAAAAAGAGACCAACTAATAGGTAGTTATAGTAAAAAATGAACAGTGTGTCACAAAAGTTTAGGCCTCAACCTCAGATCGTCATCAGATTTGAGGGTTTCACGGTGTGCATTAACTAACTTTAAATGAAAAACGCTTACACCTGGGAAATTTTTGCGGATTGTGAAACTACAGTGCTCAAAGATGAGCAAAATAAAAAAATCGCCTGAGGAACTTTGATCTCGGTTTACTTAAAAATCCCTGCGGCGATTTGTTGTTTTTTTTATTATTTTTCCCATCTATGAACATTGTAGTTTCAGAATCTGGAAAAATTTTCCCGGTGTAAGCACTTTTCATTTAAAGTTAGTTAAGGCGCACCGTGGGTTACAATGTCCGTCATTGTTTTCCGTTGTGCTATGGGACTTGATGAAATCTCCATGTGAGGGAAGATAAATCAAATAGATCGATTTAATTTTGTTACCACTTTTAAAAACCTTGGGACATAAAAAATAGCTAACGCGTAAACTCAATTCACAAATGATCGTGCTAATCAGTTGATGCTGAATGGGGTTTCTTGGCCTTAATGGGTAATAGAGGCTCGAGGACAACTTGATTTAAAAAATAGTAAGAAAGGCGTTAAGTTCGGCCAGGCCGTATTTGTTAACCCTCCACCACAAGTTGTCTTGACGTAAACTGGAACAATTAGTTGGCTAACCTTCAAAATACCAAAATTCGGGAGGGGGCTATATCGAAAAGTGGACCTATACCGAGGAATTTCAGAACTGCTTTTACCTCCAACAAAGGCTAAATACCAAATTTCAGACATTTCGGTGGATTGCTGTGACGACAGCTTTCAAAATACCGAACATCGGGAAGCACTGTTCTATGGGGGCTACATGAAGGCGTGGACCTATACCAACAAATTTCAGGGAGAAAGTTGTATACCCCCAACGGAGACTAACTAAATAATTTCAGCCATTTCGGTGTGATAATGAGGCTAAAAACTTCAAAATCCCGAAAACGGGTGGTGCCGTTCTATGGAGGATACGAGTATATGAAGGCGTGAACCTATCCCGACAAATTGCATATGGAACGTTTAATACCCCAAATAAAGATCAAACACAAAATTTCAGCCATTTCAATGGAATATTGGCGCCACAACCTTCAAAATACCGGAAACGGGGAGGTACCGGTCTATGGGGCTATACTAGGGCGTGGACCTGTACCGACAAGTTTCTGGGCAAAAGTTTATACACCCATTTCTGAGGACTATTAAGTCCACAGCAATCGAAACACCGAAAATCTGGAGGTACGTTCTATGGGGGCTATATGAATGCGTAGACCTATACCGACAAATTTCATATAGAACGTTTAATACCCCAAATAAAGACCAAATACCAAATTTTAGTCAATTCGGTGGATCTTCCAAATACCGAAAAATCGGGAGGTACCGTTCTAAAGCGGCTATATGAAGGCGTAGGCCTGTACCGACAAATTTCTGGATGAAAGTTTGATACCACCAACGAAGACTAAGTACCAAATTTCAGCCATTTCGGTGCGATAATAAGGCCAAAACTTTCAAAATAGCGAAAATCGGTTGGTACCGTTCTATTGGGGCTATATAAAAACTTGGATCGATATTGTCCATCCTAGGAGTAATAAAAGTTTCTATACGAAATTGCAAACATCTACCTTGAAAATTCAGAGCTGTATCTTGATTTCAACATGCGGACATGGTTATATCGACTTGGAATTTTAGTCTGATCAATAACACTGTGAACACAAATTTTGGGGCAGCGAAAATTCCTTTTGGAGATGAAAGCCCTTGGTGAGTATATTAAGAACCTCTGTAAGAAATCTCCATGACTATAAAACCCTTGTAAGGGGTAATAACGACTATATAATTTAAGGTCTTCTCGCCTATAATGACCTCTTTCAGGATCTTTCTTGGCTATAAAAACCTCTGTAAATTTTCTTGTCTATAAAAGGTCCTTTTAGAAGTCTTCTCGACTTTAAAAACACCTGCATGCAGGGTTTAAAATGCTAACGCCATATTAGCAAAAGCACCAAATATTTGCAGCTTTGCCTGCTTAGCCATGTTTTCAGCAAACAATTGTTTTTGAGATCAGGTGCGAATTTTTGATGAAGCCGTTCAAAATATATATTTTTTTTATTTTTAAACAACAATAATTAGTATTCTTTAGGTTCTACCATATGATGGGAGCATTTTGACATTAAATGGCATCTTTTTTGTTACTGCGTTGGCAACTCTAATGACAAAAACACCCTCTGTGCTTAATTCGCTGCGACGAATGGTCAGCCGACTGCTAAATATGTAGTGTGGTTGTCGATTATGTATATAATTGTTCCACAAACATCCCATAAGGGACAAGGGAGACTTCTCTCATATCAATGAGTGCACCCCGATTCATATTAGCTCAATGATATGGGACCTAAAGTTTATCGCCGAGTCCGAACGGCGTGTCTAAGACACCACTTTTGTAGAGAAGTTTTACATGTCTAAAATACTCAGGAAAGGTCGCCAACATTACTGAGGGGTATTGTGCCACCGTTGAAAAGTTTTTTGATGTTCCCTGGCCGGGGAATCGAACCCACGACCTTATGTGTGCAAGGCGGGTGTGCATACCATTGCACCACGGCGGCACCCGGTTGTCGATTATGCCTAACGAAAAAAAGATTAGGCGTAAAAAACGAAATAAGCGAAAATGTACAAAAATAAATATGCGTTCGGTTGCTTATTTAGCCGTGTGTGTGAATATTGTGTAGCAGTTTAAGTGTACAGCTAATGCTAATGTATCTAAAAACATTGGCTTTTGAACCCTGCCTGTATGTGTAGAAGTACTTTTGGCTAACATAAGTTCCTTTAAGAGATCTTCTCGACAATATAAGACATTTAAAGAGGTCGTCTCAACTATGGACTATGAAAACCTCCTAAGGGAATAGAAACGCCTTTAAGAGTGACTGCGGGGAAAGGGTAGTTCAGTAAAAAATGTAGCTTAAACCTTCAATCGAAAAATATTGGTAACACCCTCAAAATACCGAAAATTGGGAGTTACCGTTACATGGAGGATATACCTAAACATGAACCTATGTCTGCACTTTTTGGTGACTGCAGGAAAGAAGTGTTGTGACCCCTACCAAACACAAACGTAAAATTACAGCAAGTTCGGCTAAAAATTGTAGCTAAACCCTCAAAATAACGAAATTCGGGAGGTACTACTATTTGGGAGCAATACCTAAACGTGGACCTGTGTTGAAAATTTTTTGTGGAGAAGTGTTGTGGCCCCTAAGAACCTTAAATGTCACATGACAGCTAGTTCGGTTAAAATTTGTTGCTAAGATCCTCAAAATATCGAAAATTTGGAGGTAACGTTATACGGCGGCCATATCTAAACATGGACTTATGCTGACAGTTTTTGGTGGAGAAATGTTGTGATCCCTACGAACCACAAACGTCATATCACAGCTAGTTCGGTTAAAAATTGTAGCTAAAACCCTCAAAATACCGAAATCGGGAGGTACCGTTATATGGGGACTATACCTTAACATGAACCTATGTTGACAATTTCTGGTGGAGAAATGTTGTGACCTCTAAGAACCTTAAATGTCAAATTACAGATAGTTCGGTTAAAAATTGTAACTAAAACCTTCAAAATACCGAAAATCGGGAGGTACCGTTATATGGGGACTATACCTAAACATGAACCTATGTTGACAATTTTTAGTGGAGAAATGTTGTGGCACTTAAGAAACTCAAATGTCAAATTACAGCTAGTTCGGTTAAAAATTTTAGTTAAAACCATCGAAATACCGAAAATTGGGAGGTATCGTTATATGTTGTCATGTTCCTCAAAATATCGAAAATTGGGAGGCCCATTTATATGGGAGCTATGACAAAACATGGGTCCGATATAGCCCATCTTCGAACTTGACCTGCCTATGGAAAAAAAGATACTCGGGTGCAAAAATATAGCGCTCTAGATCATGTTTTTTAGAGTGATTACAACAGACGTACATGGCTAGATCGATTCAGAATTTTATCCTGATCAAGAATATATGTGGGTATTTCTGAGTAAAATCAGTCATTTTTTCAAAAAGTTTTTTTATTTTCTATATTTTATGCTGTGTTGATGCCGTTCATCACCAAAACATTTCAGTATATTTTCAGATTATTTTTTACTAACGGCTCCAGAGTTATTGCGCCTTTAAAGAGTCGAATTCTGTAAAAAATATAGGCAAAGAAATACTCACAACTTCTTTAATATTGGTTCAAATAGTCCAAATAATATTGGTTAATAAAAAATAGAAAAAATTTCATAGTGGGCTTGACTAAAAATGTTCGCGACTTAATATTAAACATTAGTTTTTATAAAGGGGGCCACCGTTGTGCAATGGTTAGCACGTCCGCCTTGCACTCAGAAGGTCTGCGGTTCGAATCCCAGGCCAAGCAAACATCAAATTTTCAACGGTGGCAAAATTCCCCCTCAGTAATGCTGGCGACATTTCCTGAGTATTTAAGCCATGAAAAACTTCTCTACAAGTGGTGTCGTAAGACACGCCGTTCGGACTCGGCAATAAAAAGTAGGTCCCATATCATTGAGCCAATATGAATCGGCGTGCACTCATTGATATGAGAGAAGTCTCCCTTGTCCCGTATGGGATGTTTGTGGAACAATTATTATATTACTTTTTATAAATGACTGTACTCTTCGATTTTCTTGAAATTTGTCTGTATTAAACTACGATTAATTACAAAAATGTTTAATTCTTATTTGGTAGTGGGATTCGAATAATTACTATTTTCATATCCTCAGCCTTTAGGCTAGAAAGGATATATACACTTTGATACGAAAAATGTCTGTCTGGCGGGCTGGTGCGCACGATAACTCTCGAACGGATCAACGGATTCGAACCAAATATTGGGTATCGTAATATTTTGTCCAAACTTAGTTTAGGCTAGCAGATGGCCCATATCGGCCAACTCCTTCTGGTACCTCCCCCACAAAAGTTCAAAATTGTTCTGCAAAATGGTGTGAACGACAGCTTTCGAAGGGAGCAATCAATTTGGTCCAAACTTTGCACATCGCATTATTCCTTCCGGATATAGATCGGGTTCAAATATGAACTACATCGGTCCACTCCTTCGGGTACCTCCCACACACAATTTGGATAAAGTGAAGTTTAAGAGCTCCTATCGGATGGTTTTGAATTTTTATTTCTGTAAGTTGTCCTTGCGGCTCCCTTTACGACGGTAAAATTTGTTTGCGCAATTCCACACTTCCTGAGATATTGGCTTAAAATCTCCAAGAAACCCTAACAGCACCAACCAAAATGTCAAATGGCGTATGGAACACTTAAGCATGACACCGACGATATGGCGGATGGTATAAAAATATGCTTAATTTTTAAATATGTCAAATGTACACAAACTTTTGTGACACACTGTATAAAGCCCGAGAGACTTTAATATGATTTATTTTTTGTTAAATATTTTATTCAGTAAAAAATGTATTCTTCACTATTCTCTTTTTGTCTAACATTCTGTCAACAATTAATACTATTATTGTTAAAGATTTTTGCTCTGAAGAGAATTGTCGGACGGGCACATTTCAAAGTAACAAATATAAAAAAAACAGTAATGTGTTTTAATATCGGAAAATACAATATTTTGCAGGAAAACCAAAAATAGAGATTTTTACAGGTTTTTTGGATGTTGTTGTATTTGGTTTAGTGGTTAAAATTGAAGGCAATACCAAACGCATCTTTCAGATACATGTTGTGTGGTGTACTTGTCATTATTTGTATTCTATTGTTGTTGTTGCTGGCGTATCTCATAACAAATCATCGTCATCAGGCAGTAGCAGTGGCAGCACTACAGTTAGTCAGTCAGGCAGTCACAATCCAACTCTTAATTTAATGTCTATCTTAATTAAGGATGACTAAGCGCAATGCCGCCACTGTTGTTGTTTGTTCTTTCAGTCAGTTTTTTTTGTTGTTGTTGGTGTTACTTTGTTTTTTTGTTTATTTAATTGTGGTTTATTGTACCCCCCACATAAGAGGCCAATGTTAAGATTTAAAAGTAGTTTTTGTAAATGTTAATTTGTTATTTCTAACCGAGTTTTCATGTTTTCCTTTTCAAACGAAAGAAATTCTTGGAAACAATTTACATTTCCTTCTGGGAAAATCCTTTGTTTGTGATGTTATGATGTGTCACTTTTAAAGTTGAGTGTTAGAATTTTCTCCTCGAAATGGTTATTTTTCTCTCCTGCACTTTGTTTCTCTCTTGAATTTTCACACTTTTCTTTTACACGCCAAGATATTACGACATCGTAACGAGTTACAATTGTTGTTCAAAAACTAATGGTTGGTGGTGATGGTTGACAGTTTTTTCGGCCAATGCCAAGAATATTACCGCAACTCCAAAGCAGGCATTTGGATTAACACTTGCACAATTCCTTAGGTTTATTTAATTTACCACAAATATTTTTATGTTTCTCACTTTTTTGTTAAACAGCTGGATGATTTATGTTTTCTTTTTCTAATGTTGAGAATATGCGTGGGATTTTCCCACATCCCTCACTAGAGGTATTAAGCCAACACACACTTTTTCTACCGTTATTGCCTTTCAAATCAAATTTTACGGCCAACAAGAAATATTGTTTAATTATTTTTTTCAACATAAAATTCACAGATGATTTTTTTTAATTTTCTTGTTGTATACCTTTTTCAATAATAATTAGCTTTTCTATTTTCCTTTAGATTTTCTCATGCATTTACCCGTTTTTCCCTGTTTCTTTCTTTTTACCGCATACGATTAATACACCGAACGAGGTGTGTATTTTTTTCTTATTGGGAGAGCAAAGGGAAGAACGTACAAATGATTTTCCTTCTTATTTTTCGCTATGGTCTTCAACCAACCATACAATCAACACGTACCGACAAACAAAACGTCTCTCCTCATCTAATTCTACAAAACAAAATTTAATTCCACCGTAAAAACGTGCTATACATGCAACGCAACCACTGAGACTGACAGCTGAGTGAAACAATCTGCCGAAAGTACCCAAGAAAATTCCAACACACTATGGTGGAGCTCAGTTGAGAAATTCAATTCAATGAATGGGTGGAGAGCGTGAGAGTGGGGCCTGCTTATTTGTTGGGGAGCTGTACTCTACTCTTGCGGTAATTTTAATTTTTGTTTATATCAATTTTTCCATTCTTTTCTTTGTCAGTTCATTCTTTTTTCAGTGGGGGCGTTGTGCAGAGAGTTTGTTACGAACATGAGTCACAAGGGAAATGTCAGAGAAATGGAAAGAGGAACATTTATAAAATACAGTGGATTCCATAAAAAGATGGGTGGTGTATCCCACGTTTCAAAATAGATTAAGGGGGGAAGTCATTGATATAACCCTGACCAACATGGACGACTCCGATGTAGAGAACTGGAATGTATCAGAAAAGTGCTCCTTTTCGGATCACAAGATGATACTATTTCAAATCTCTATACTTGGGCATGGTAGAACAAATACAAGGTAAAGTTAATACTACAACAAATACAACTCGAACAACAACCACAAAGGAATTTGTTTTTGTTTGTAAACCTTATACGGCGTTTAGATTATAGTTTTTTGCAGGGTTAACCTTCTTTATGAGGATTTATTTGAAGTATACACAATGGAAATGACATTTGAAACCCAGACCCACTGGGTTAACCCGGTTATATGTAAACGGCCTATTAGTGTCAACGTAAATGTAAACAAAACAAGGAAATGTCTATAAATTATTGGAATTTAAAAAACTAATAATTTTTCACATTTGATTGAATATTTTGGAAAACATGAATGAAAACTCATTAGATTTTCAATTTGAATGTTTCCATATCATTCCACTAAATGCATAATTTCTCGCAGAAAGTAGAATACTTGCAAAAATGTTTCGGGTCGCTGGTAATTCATTGAAAAAAGAGAAGATGTTTCAATCATTTGCTTTTGAAAACAAAAAAGCACATGTTTATTAGGGCTTCATTCTTTTCAAGTTTAAGAAAATACCACACATATTAACAAATATTGTACCGCCTCTATAAGCGGTGTTTTAGTGTGCGGCATGTCGTTCGGACCTGGAGGAGGTTACATGTCAATGATATGAAGCCGTCTTTATGGGAAATAGTTTTTTTCTGATGAATAAATTTGTTCTTCAAAAATATATATCCCTAATATACATCGAACATAGAAATAAATACATAAAATGTCGAATGGAATTTGACACTAACACTACAGCCCAGTTCAGTCAGCTGGGTATTGCTGCTACCTTTTCTTATTCTACCATGATACTTGGGGTAATACAGAACCCTCATAGAAATCCCAGGAGAACGGATTGGGGTAAATTCGAAGCTCTGACGGCCTTCAGATTGTATGGAGGCGGAAGTAACACTCTTCATACTGTTGAGGAGGTCGAGAGAGCTGTGGATTTCCTAACCAAAACCCTCCTAGTGAGCTATCCTGCGAAGAAATCCCAACCGGTGTGGTGGACTTTTATCAGAAGCATGCAAGGTAAGCAGGCAAGGCAGCTTATGTACTCACCCCTTGACGGCCTCAAGATTGTATGGAAGTGGAAGTAACACTCTTCATAATGTTGAGGAGGTCGAGAGAGCTGTGGATTCCCTAACCAAAACCCTCCTAGTGAGCTATGAGGACTCTTGTCCAATCACCTATCCTGGGAAGAAATCCCGACCGGTGTGGTGGAAGCCTAACCAAAACCCTCCTAGTGAGCTATGAGGACTCTTGTCCAATCACCTATCCTGGGAAGAAATCCCAACCGGTGTGGTGGACTTTTATCAGAAGCAAGCAAGGTAAGCAGGCAAGGCAGCTTATGTACTCACCCCTTGACGGCTTTAAGATTGTATGGAAGTGGAAGTAACACTCTTCACAATGTTGAGGAGGTCGAGAGATCCCTAACCAAAACCCTCCTAGTGAGTTATGAGGACTCTTGTCCAATCACCTATCCTGGGAAGAAATCCCAACCGGTGTGGTGGACTTTTATCAGAAGCAAGCACGGTAAGCAGGCAAGGCAGCTTATGTACTCACCCCTTGACGGCTTTAAGATTGTATGGAAGTGGAAGTAACACTCTTCACAATGTTGAGGAGGTCGAGAGATCCCTAACCAAAACCCTCCTAGTGAGTTATGAGGACTCTTGTCCAATCACCTATCCTGGGAAGAAATCCCAACCGGTGTGGTGGACTTTTATCAGAAGCAAGCAAGGTAAGCAGGCAAGGCAGCTTATGTACTCACCCCTTGACGGCCTCAAGATTGTATGGAAGTTGAAGTAACACTCTTCGTATTGTTGAGGAGGTCGAGAGAGCTGTGGATTGCCTAACCAAAACCCTCCTAATGAGCTATGAGGACTGTTGTCCAATAACCTATCCTGGGAAGAAATCCCAACCGGTGTGGTGGACTTTTATCAGAAGCAAGCAAGGTAAGCAGGCAAGGCAGCTTATGTACTCACCCCTTGACGGCCTCAAGATTGTATGGAAGTGGAAGTAACACTCTTCATAATGTTGAGGAGGTCGAGAGAGCTGTGGATTCCCTAACCACAACCCTCCTCCAATCACCTATCCTGGGATGAAATCCCAACCGGTGTGGTGGACTTTTATCAGAAGCAAGCAAGGTAAGCAGGCAAGGCAGCTTATGTATTCACCCCTTGACGGCCTCAAGATTGTATGGAAGTGGAAGTAACACTCTTTATAATGTTGAGGAGGTCGAGAGAGCTGTGAATTCCCTAACCAAAACCCTCCTCCAATCACCTATCTTGGGAAGAAATCCCAACCGGTGTGGTGGACTTTTATCAGAAGCAAGTAAGGTAAGCAGGCGGCCTCAGTATTGTATGGAATTGGAAGTAAAACTCTTCATAATGTTGAGGAGGTCGAGAGATCTGTGGATTCCCTAACCAAAACCCTCCTAGTGAGCTATGAGGACTCTTGTCCAATCACCTATCCTGGGAAGAAATCCCAACCGGTGTGGTAAACTTTTATCAGAAGCAAGAAAGGTAAGCAGGCAAGGCAGCTTATGTACTCACCCCTTGACGGCCTCAAGATTGTATGGAAGTGGAAGTAACACTCCTCATAATGTTGAGGAGGTCGAGCGAGCTGTGGATTCCCTAACCAAAACACTCCTAGTGAGCTATGAGGACTCTTGTCCAATCACCTATCCTGGGAAGAATTCCCAACCGGTGTGGTGGACTTTTATCAGAAGCAAGCAACGTAAGCAGGCAAGGCAAGCAGGCATGCAGCTTATGTATTCACCCCTTGACGGTCTCAAGATTGTATGGAAGTGGAAGTAACACTCTTCATAATGTTGAGGAGGTCGAGAGAGCTGTGGATTCCCTAACAAAAAACCCTCCTCCAATCACCTATCCTGGGAAGAAATCCCAACCAGTGTGGTGGACTTTTATCAGAAGCAAGCAAGGTAAGCAGGCAAGGCAGCTTATGTATTCACCCCTTGACGGCCTCAAGATTGTATGGAAGTGGAAGTAACACTCTTTATAATGTTGAGGAGGTCGAGAGAGCTGTGAATTCCCTAACCAAAACCCTCCTCCAATCACCTATCCTGGGAAGAAATCCCAACCGGTGTGGTGGACTTTTATCAGAAGCAAGTAAGGTAAGCAGGCGGCCTCTAGATTGTATGGAATTGGAAGTAACACTCTTCATAATGTTGAGGAGGTCGAGAGATCTGTGGATTCCCTAACCAAAACCCTCCTAGTGAGCTATGAGGACTCTTGTCCAATCACCTATCCTGGGAAGAAATCCCAACCGGTGTGGTGGACTTTTATCAGAAGCAAGCAAGGTAAGCTGGCAAGGCAGCTTATGTACTCACCCCTTGACGGCCTCAAGATTGTATGGAAGCGGAAGTAACACTCTTCATAATGTTGAGGAGGTCGAGCGAGCTGTGGATTCCCTAACCAAAACACTCCTAGTGAGCTATGAGGACTCTTGTCCAATCACCTATCCTGGGAAGAAATCCCAACCGGTGTGGTGGACTTTTATCAGAAGCAAGCAAGGTAAGCAGGCAAGGCAGCTTATGTACTCACCCCTTGACGGCCCCAAGATTGTATGGAAGTGGAAGTAACACTCTTCATAATGTTGAGGAGCTCGAGAGAGCTGTGGATTTTCCAACCAAAACCCTCCTAGTGAGCTATGAGGACTCTTGTCCAATCACCTATCCTGGGAAGAAATCCCAACCGGTGTGGTGGACTGTTATCAAAAGCAAGCAAGGTAAGCAGGCAAGGCAGCTTATGTACTCACCCCTTGACGGCCTCAAGATTGTATGGAAGTGGAAGTAACACTCTTCATAATGTTGAGGAGGTCGAGAGAGCTGTGGATTCCCCAACCAAAACCCTCCTAGTGAGCTATGAGGACTCTTGTCCAATCACCTATCCTGGGAAGAAATCCCAACCGGTGTGGTGGACTTTTATCAGAAGCAAGCAAGGTAAGCAGGCAAGGCAGCTTATGTACTCACCCCTTGACGGCCCCAAGATTGTATGGAAGTGGAAGTAACACTCTTCATAATGTTGAGGAGGTCGAGAGAGCTGTGGATTCCCTAAGCAAAACCCTCCTAGTGAGCTATGAGGACTCTTGTCCAATCACCTATCCTGGGAAGAAATCCCAACCGGTGTGGTGGACTAAACAATTAGCCAAGCTGCGTAAAGCAGCTAAAAAATCCTACAATAAAGCCAGCAAGACTAGACTTAGTACGGATTGGGATGACTACAAGGCCAATTTAAATAAGTACAAGAGTGAAATCAAGAAAGCTAAACGAAATTCTTGCGTTAGTTTCAGTGAGTCAATAGAAGGAGTTTGTGAAGCTGCCAGGTTCCGTAAGATACTATCTAAGGACCCAAAACCCATAGGTAGTATCAAACGGAGCGATGGTTCCTGGACCAACTCCGATCTAGAGACTTTAGATCTGCTGTTAAGGGTTTATTTTCCCTGTTGTGTTGACTTTGACGAAGCTTCGCCAAGAGCAAATCTCAGTCGAGTCCGAACCGTCGAGGATGAACAGCTGATTGACAGAATAACTAATCATACAAGAATTCGGTGGGCGATCAACAATTTCCAGCCTTATAAATCACCGGGACCGGATGGTATAAAACCGGCAATGCTACAGAATGTGGCTGAGCCGGCGCTATCAATCCTGGTAGAAATTTTCAAGGCTTGTTTATTGTTATCGTACATACCTGGTCTGTGGAAGGAGGTTAAGGTGACTTAAGGCATGGGTACATAAGCTGCTTTGCCTGGTTGCCTTGCTTTCCTGCTTCGTTTTGACATAATAAAAATAAAAGAATAAAGAAGGCCGAGGAAATTTCGAACTGGGTTGTCCTTTTCTTTTTTAGGAAGTAAGGAAGGTAAGCAAGCAAGGCAGCTTATGTACGCAGGCCTTAACATCCCCAAAGCGGGGAAGCCAAGTCAAACTTTGCCAAAAGACTACAGACCAATTAGTCTTTCTTCCTTTCTTTTGAAAACATTAGAAAGGTTACTGGATCTTTAAATTAGAACACAATTAAACCCCAATAACATCAGCAAATCACAACATACCTACACTAAGGGCAAATCAGTGGAGGCTGCCCTACATGAGGTGGTGGGGCATGTTGAGAAGCATATGGAAAATTCAGGCTTCACGCTGGCGGCCTTCCTTGATATAGAGGGGGCTTTCAATAACGTGCAGCTTGAATCATCAACTCATCCATAGGAGAGAGTTCCGTGAGGAAATCTGTTAACAGAGGCACTCCGCAGGGAGGAGTTCTCTCACTTCTGCTATGGCTTCTGGTAATAAATGAAATACTTGTGTGCTTCGATCGGCCGAAGATCAAAGTGGTCGACTACGCTGATGATGTGGTTGTGCTGATATGTGGCAAATTCTTGCCAACCGTGTCTGAGCTCATGCAAAGAGCATTAGTACAACTCGCAAACTGGGCCCAGAAAATTGGTCTGGGAGTAAACCCGGAGAAAACCTTGCTTGTACTATTCAATAAGAAACGCAAAGTTCCCAATTTCGAGCCTCCAGTCCTGGACGGAATGGCCCTGGAACTTTCTAAGGAAGCTAAATACCTCGGCACTATTCTGGACCATCGCTTGTCATGGAAAAGAAATGTAGAGGAGCGAACGAAGAAAGGACTCAGGGCGTTGGCGTGGTTCACACTTTGGACACTCGAATGTCCTAAAACTAGTTGATAGTCGACTTAAGTTAGGGGACAATGGTTGCGTAAGCGACTATATGCCTACTTCATTCAAGTTTGACTCCTTAACTGTTATCTTCCCAAGCAGAGACGCATGGGCTGAGTGCATATCTCTTCTGGACGGTCTGGCAATTTACGCAGACGGGTCCAAGATGGAAGAAGGTACGTCTACTGCGAGAATCCATTTATAAAAAACTCATATAAGCTTGACGATAATTGCAGTGTTTTTCAGGCGGAGAAATGGCTGAAAGGCAGTCTTACAGGACCGGTGACTATATACATATGTCAAGGCTCTCAAGTCACGGACCATAAATTCAAGAGCTATTCTTGATTATAGAAGAGTTCTGCAGAACATACACGATATCGTAAAGCTATGTTGGGTTCCGGGTCATAGCAACATCATGGGAAACGAGGTAGCAGATGAACTGGCTCGAGGTGGCTCTAGGTCTATCGACTTATCAGTTGATGAAACCGTCCGGCCACCGATGTGCCATTACATCGGCAAACTTCGGGAGATCTTCAATGAGAAAGCACATCAAAGATAGCTATTGGAACCTGGTTGTACGGTATCCAAGGCAATCTGGGCGTGGTTTCCCTACTCTCACTTGATAAGTTCGAGACGAAAATCGCGGTGGGACTTATAATAGGTCACTGCAGAGTGAGGTCCCTAACTTCAAAATGGGACGACAGTGGCATTGACTACAGCAGACAATGTGAAGATGCGGAGGAGATAGAGACTTTCGAACATATGCTTTGTAGGTGTCCATGTTGCAAACAAGGAGATACCGTACACTAGGCAGATATGAGATAGACACTCTAACCTTCCTGTTTAACATAGATCCCATCGTCCTACTCAAACTTGCCAGACAGACAGGTTTGCTAAAGGTCGTCAATGGATAGTAAATCTACCGAAGGTCTTTAATGGAAAGAAGACCTACCGAAGGTCTTCTATAGATAGAAGACCTGTTAAAGGACTTCTATGAATAAAAGACCTTCTGAAGGTCTTCTATGGATAGAAAACCTACTGAAGGTCTCCTATGGATAGAAGACCTACTAAAGGTTTTCTATGGAGAGAAGACTTACTGAAGGTCTTCTATGGATTGAAGACCTAACTGAAGGTGTTCTGTGGATAGAAGGTCTTCTGTGGTTAGAAGATCTGCTCAAGGTCTTCTCCTAGTAAAAGTGTTCTATGGATAGAAGGTCTGCTATTGACACTGAAGGTGTTTTTGGAACAGGCGACTTACTGAAGGTCTTCTATGGATAGAATACCTTGTTAAAGTTGACCTACTACTGGTGCGAACGGCCTACGACACATTGTACGGCTCCACTTATAGAGAAGTTTTGTATTGCTTAAATACTCAATAAATATAAGCCAATAAGAACTACCATTGAAAATTGTGATCCTGCCTGGTCAGGGTTTTACGAGTTTATGAAAAAAAACACACCTAATATAACAACATAACCTTATAAGGTTTATATCCGGAAGATAAACTCTTCCTATTGTTTACAATCAATTTCTGATGTTGTCCTTCGTCCTTGCGCATTGTTAATGTCAGTAGAAATTTGGCGGTGATTTTTTTGTTTTGGTTTATGTTTCCAAGCGGTCTAATCTTTTCGGAAAAACAACATCTGTTTCTAAATTTGCAACAATTGCAAGTTTATTTTTGTTGTTATTGACGTCATAGAAGTTAGTATTTGTTGTGATGGCTAAAGTGGTCACTATGACGACTCTTCATCGATGGTGGCGATAAACAAGGAAATGCATTGAAGCGTCAAAACACTTTGTTTCAATACCCACATATAATCATCATGTTTTCTTTAGAAAACCCGTCGAACTGACAAAAGAAATTTCTCTGACTGTGAAAGAAACCCAAGAAAAAATAAAAATATTATATTTTTTGTTAATTTTATTGAATTGGAAAAAAATATATATTTTCTTCATGTTATCGCCGCGTAAATCCGTTTCGGCCTCAAGTGTAATTTCAGGAAATTGTAAAACTATGAATCCGTAAGTTCTAGAAGCCAGGAAAAGAGGCTTTGCGTGTTCCTTTGAGGGTTACGTCTTTGGGCATTTCAGTTAACCGTTTTATTGATGTTCAATGTTTTTCGTTTTTAAGGACCTCTACAAAAAGTTGCGAAAGTTTGTATTCGAATAGTTCCAAGGGATCGGCCAGCAATATATATCGACGAAAACTTCCCACAACCATGGATGGAAAAGTTGGTGGTTGCATGCGTCAACCGGCATTGATACCTGCAACAAATGAAGTACGTCAGCGTGTCCTGTCGGCCCGAAGATTAAGAATGAAAACCTATCAAAATCAATTGGCAAATGCCCAACAAACCATTGCGGTAAGTAGAAGTGATGTCAAAAAATTGTTGTTTCACGATTAATGGTCAATTTTTCTTTTGTTTGTTTTCAGGAACTAGCCCATGAAAATCGTATTCTTCGAACATTACATAAACGCCAAGATTCTGCCTTGTCCAAGTATGAATCAACCAATGCCGAACTTCCACAACTGTTACACTCCCATGCCGAGGAATTGAGAATGTGGCAAACTAAATATCGTAACCTGCAGGCTGTCAATAAGGATCTGGAACAGAGGCTAAAACAAAAAGAAGCTTTGATATTATCGCTGAGTGATCAAAATAAATACTATGTCCAGCTGAATAAGGATAAGTAAGTATAAGGATAAGTAAAAAAAAAATAATAAGGAAGAAATAATAGAAAAAATAATGTTAACTATTATGCAAATAATAATATTAATTATAATAATAAAATAATTATTATAATAGTAATAATTATAATTGTAATAATACTACTACGAAGAATTGTTATAATAATTATTACTATTATAATAATTAATTAATTGATAATAATAATAGTAATGATAATAGTAATAATAACCAGTAAGGAAAGGATCAAAGTCTGGCGAGGCCGACTATATGATACCCTACACCACTGTGAATATGTAAAATATATATGGAAGCTATATCCAATTCTTAACCGATTTCTATATAATTTTGCACATTTATTTCCAGACCGAATTCAGCCACACATTCCAAATTTCATTGAAATCGGACTTATATAGCGTGTTTGGTACAGAAAAAAACTGAAATCGGCCGAAAATATATATGGGAGCTATATCCAAATCTAAAACGATTCCGATATAATTTGGCACACTTATTTCTAGACCGAATTCAGTCACACATTCAAAATGTCATCAAACTCGGAGTATATAGCGTGTTTGGTGCAGCAAATAAGTGAAATCGGGCGAAAAAATATATAGGAGCTATATCGAAATCTGAACCGATTTCGATATAATTTGACGCACTTATTTCTAGGCCGAATTCAGTCACATATTAAAAATTTCATCAAAATCTGACGTATATAGCGTGTATGGTGAAGCAAATAAGTGAAATCGGGCGAAAAAATATATAGGAGCTATATCCAAATCTGACCCGATTTTCAACAAAAGGAATAGCGTTCTTCCTATGGCTAAACAAATTTTAGTCCCAAATTTTCAGCTGAATCGGACAAAAAATGCGACCTGTACGTTGCGAAAAAACACATGGACAGACGGACGGACATACGACGGACAGACGAAATTGACTCAGAAATATCACCAAAAGGAACTATGAGTCTATTTCGTTTCCTTTTGTATGTTACATACAAATGCACAAAGACATAATACCCCCTACCACAGTGTGGTGTAGGGTATAAAAGGTAAAAAGTATCAGTCGGCATTGCCGACAGAGATATACCCACCCTCAGCCTGTGAGAATTGAAACATTCATCTGTTGACAATATTGAATCTAATACCGGCTACGCAGATTATGTGGCCCTTTTTGAAAGTATGAACTTTTGCCGACAAAAAAAAATATTTGGTTTGAAACTCAAAAGTGCTGCGGAGGATGTACTTGAGGGAATGGACCGACATAGTTCATTTTGGTAGTGGATCTTATTTTGGGAGTCATTACTTTCGATAGATATTGTGCCCACCAGTCATTTCAGTTGGTCACCGTTTAAATTAGAGGTTTTGGACCACTATGTCAGGAAGCATGGACTTGCCCACGAAAAAATGAAATATAGCTTAAACAGGACCACAAGGAGTAGCATCGGTATAATTTTTCAAAGGATCTTCGAACTGAGCATAAACTTTACTTAAACAAAAATGTTGAACTTTTGTGGGGGGTGCAATAAATCAGTAGTCACACGCGGTAATGAACATCTTGCGTGTGTGTGACTACTGATTAAGGAGAAGGCCGATATGGACCATTTCTGAAGTAAAATTACATTTGGACAAAATATTGGGAGATCCAAAGTTCCGTTCACTTTTTTAAGCGGGGTACACACGATCAGTTTTGACTGTCGATTTTTCGGAAATATCGATAAATGTCAAACTGTCCATCAACCACAAAATATTTTGTGGTTGCCTGATGACAGACAAAAATGAACGGCCACACTGGCAATCAACCGATTATTTGAGCAAAACGGACAGTCAAAACTGATCGTGTGTACCCCACTTTACCTTTTTGAGGAGGAGGGGAAGGAAGGTGCGCACCGATAGTGCTCATCTTCAAACTTAAACTATGTTTGGACAAAATAAAATATTACGAAGGCCAAATTTTGGACCGAATTGGCTGATCCGTTCAAGAGTTATCACAGGAGTTTTTACAGCTTTCTGTCTATTTTCGCAGGAAGTATGGACTGGCACCAGGAAAAAAAATACCATCGTAATGCGCAGCGAATAGAAGTTGTTACAACAAAGATCAAATCGATTCGAAAGCAGGCCTTTAACTGCATTTTTCCGAAATTTTGTGTGGGGAGGTACCTGAAGGAATTGCCATATATAGTCAATATTCGAACCTGAACTATGTCTCGTAGAAATATGACGATGGCAAGTATGGAGCAAATCTGTTACTGCCTTCGTGAGTTATCTTGCGCACTATTTTTGTGAAAAGTTTTGAACTTTTGTGGGGGGAGGTGCCTAAAGGAATGGACTCATATGGCTCATCTTCGGACTTAAACTAAGTTTGGAAAAAATATTAAGATGGCCAAATATTGGACCGTATCGGCAGATCCGTTCGAGAGTTATTGTGCGCTCTAACCACTACACATGGTACCATAGGGGATTTTTAACATTTCGGGGTACTGTCTCAGGAAGTTTGAACTTGTCCCTTATAAAACTTGTACCGTCGTAATGGAGGCGGCGAATAAAAGTTGCTACGGAAATTTTCCGAAGGTGCGCACCGATACTGCTCATCTTCAAACTTAAACTAAGTTTGGACAAAATATTTCGAAGGCCAAATTTTGACCGAAGGCTGATCCGTTCGAGAGTTATCATAGGAGTTTTTACAGCTTTCGTCCTATTTTCTCAGGAAGTATGAACTTGCCGCAGAAAAAAAATTTTACCATCGTAATGGCAGCAGCGAATACAAGTTGTTACAACAAAGAACAAAGCGTTTCGAAAGCAGGCCTTAAACTGCATTTTCCCGAAATTTTGTGTGGGAAGGTATCTGAAGGAGAGTCCAACCTGATCTATTTCTCGTAGAAATATTACGATGTGCAAAGTATGGACCGAATCGGCAGATCCGTTCGAGAGTTGCGTTCCAACCACTACAGGATTTTTCGAGGTATTTTCTCAGGAAGTTTGAACTTGCCCCTGATAAAACTTGTACCATCGTAATGGAGGCGGCGAATACAAGTTGCTACAACAAAAATCAAAGCTTTTCCAAAATTTTGTGTGGGAGGTATCCGAAGGAGTGGACCGATAGAGTCCATATTAGAACATCATGTATGTCTGTTAGAAATTTCACGATGTGGAAAGTATCGACCAAATCGGTTACTCCGTTCAAAAGTTATCGTGCGCACAAATTTTCGAACTTAAACTAAGTTTGGACAAACTATTACGAAGGCTAAAGTTTGGACAAGTCGGTTCATCCGTTCGTGCGCACCATCCAGACAGACGGACCGACATTGCTGAATCGAATCCAAATTGTCTGAAACGGTTTTTTTCCAAACATACTTAAGGTCTAAAACCATTATTTCGATTAGACACATTTTGTCCGTATGAAATTTTTGACATTTTTTCTCAAAAATATTAAAATTAAGCACCCTGGCATTAGACAGCATCTTTTCAACGAAGACGCTTTTTTTCTTTCACCAACAGCAGATAATAATAATTTTTTGTTTTCTCTCTTCTAGGAACCTTGAGGATCGTCAAAAATTAACCGAAAAACTTCAATCCCTGGAGACTCGTTTACAGGAAAAGGATAATGATTTAAAAATGATGGCTCGCAAAATGCAACTGGAATCTAAACAGGCCAAACAGCAATTGCTAGCTGCCAACAACAAAACCAAGGAAGTCCTAATGAAATTGGAAAAAGCCCGCCTTGAGTTATCGGGATTTCGCAAATTAGAAGAATTGCAGGTAATACATTTCCTTCAAGTGAAGAACTTATATAGGCCGACACTGTGGTGTGATTTCAAACCAATAGGATGTAATTTAGAATTATGGGGGTTATTCCAAAAGCAAATTCCCCGTGAGTTTTCTCACTCTCTGCCTTAAATTGAAACGGCGGAAAGACAAAACTCTCGGGGAATTTTCATCCATATCACAGATGCGTTTTCCCGCACGCCAGCGTCGCTGTGTTTTGTTTATCTTTTTCGTTGTTACAACATAAACATTCGCGGATCGCTTTGTAATTTTATTTTTAATAAAATGGTTTGTTGTAATTGTTTAGATGCCGACTGTGTTTTAAAAAGTAAAAAAGTATCAGTCGGCTTTGCTGACAGATATATACCCTCAGCCTGTATAAATTGAAACAATTTTTTTCTAAAAAACGTATGTATTTAGGGATATTTAAAAATTTTGAGCGTTTGATTTAAGATCAAAAGTTTTGAGGAGGAGATATTTAAAAGAATGGATCTACATTGACCATTGTGGAAGTGGATCTCCAGCCACTACTTATGGCGCCTATGGGGTTTTTACACCCTTCGGGCTGTTTGCTCAAGAAGTATGGACTTGCCCCTGAAAAAAACTTTTACTATCGTAATTGAGACAGCGAATGCAAGTTGCTTCAACAAAAATCAAAGTGATTCGATATCAGGTCTTAAAGTGAACTTATCCGAAATTTTGTGTGGGAGGTACCGGATGGAGTGGACAAATATTGTCCATATTTAAACCTGATCTATATCTAGTAGATATATTAGGATGTGTAAAGTATGGACCAATTCGGCCAGTCCCTTTAAGAGTTACGGTACGAACAAATTTTCCGAACATTTTTGAACTTTTGTGGTGGAGGTACCTGAAGGAATGGACCGATATGAATTATCTTCGAACTTAAACTATGTTTGGACAAAATATTACTAATGCCAAATTTTGGACCGAATCGGCAGATCCGTTCGAGAGTCTTGCGCTCCAACCACTACACACGGTGTCTTAGGGTTTTTTTTGCAACTTTGAGGCTATTTTCTCGGGAAGTATGGACTTGCCCCTAAGGAAACTTATACCGTCGTATAGGGGCAATGAATACAAGTTGCTAAAACAAAAATCAAAGCGATTCGGGAGATGGCCCCAAACTGAACTTTTCCGAAATTTTGTGTGGCAGTTACCCGAAGGAGTGGACCGATTGAGTCCATACTGAAACCTTAAATAAGTCTGGTACAAACGTACGTTGGGCAAAGTATGTACCAAATCGGTTACTCCCTTCAAGAGTAATCGTGCGCACAAATTTTCCGAACATTTTCGAACTTTTGTGGGGGAGGTACCGGAAGGAGTGGACCGATATAGCCCATCTTCGATCTTAAACAAAGTTTGGGCAAAATATTACGAAAGCCAAAATTTGAACCGAATCGGTTCATCCGTTCGAGAGTCATCGTGCGCTCCAGCCAGACAGACAGACGGACAGACAGACGGACGGACGGACATTGCTCAATCGACTCCAAATTGTCTGAAACACATTTCGTCCAAACATACTTGGGGTCTAAAACCATTATTTCGATGAGGCACATTTTGCCCGTATGAAAGTGTATATACCCTTCATAGCCTAAAGGCTGAGGGTATAAAAAGGAAAAAAATCCTAACAGAAACGCTGTTTTAATTTTGCCTTAAATTCTTTTTAAGAGAAATTTTGACCATCTATGATATAGATACACGTTTTTATATAGCCCCCATATAACGCTACAGCCGGATTTTCACCACTTTATTTTACTTTTCTCAGTTACAGGACAAATTCAATATGAATGCACCGAGACGTCACAAAACCAACACCAACAATGATGAACACAAGGATTTGGAAAAGTTAATGTTTCACACGGCAGATGGTGAAACAACTATAGATGATTTTGAGGGTTCCAATAGTCAACGTTCTCAACGGTCAACGCTGAGCAACCATACCGTAACACAACGATCAAAAAACACCGTCAAAAAGATGATTCAAAATGGTATTAGCGATAGTCCAAAGCAAAATCATTCTGGCAAATCAATTGCCATATTGCGACGCATTGATCAGGGCGATGGTGATGCTGGCAAGGCACAAGCCACTGACAATTCTAATTACACAGCTCCTGTACATTTATTGCAACAGCAACATTCGATGAAGAAAAGTGATACCACTTCAACAGAATATGAAGATGATTATGAACAGGATGAGGATGAAGAAGACACAGAAGAACATAATTCATCCAATGAAGATGAAGATTCAAATAGAAAGCACGATGATGGAGGTCACCACAGTAATGATAGTGGTAATTTTATTAGCAACATTGATAAGAATCTGGAAAAGGATATGTACGAAGACAATGGTGATTATTTTAATGGACAACAAAAGCTTGAGGTAATTCAAATTTACAGCAAAATTTGAAATGTTTACTAGTGGGGAAGTTCTTACTAGGAAAATAAGTGTAGCATAATAAGGAAAAAATTAATTTAAATTTCGGAAGTATTCTCCTTTCCAATTAATAACAAAGCGATATGGTGAACATGAAAAATTCCCCACCAGTAAACATTTCAAATTGGCTTCTTTCTTAGTGAAATCCTTTTCATTCTCTTCCACTCACAGCTTCCAAATACCGGTAAGAAGATTCGCATGAAAGAAGAAATCTCCAGCATACGCAAACAAATATCCGATGACTATAAGGAACGAGAGGCATTTTTAGATACATTTTGTCGCCAGGCAACCAGTGGAGCCTTAAAAGATGACACTCCCAAAAAACGAAATAGCATAGCCGTTGAACACGCTGTTATTGGAAATCGCAAACATAAACTATTGGCCGCACTTAAAGCCATTGAAGATAACAAGAGTCAGGATTAAATTACAAAGGATTTGTTTCTTTCTATATTTTTTAATGATAAAACATTTCTTTATACAAATAAAACTAGAAACTAAAAACTTAACTTAATTGAAACTACCCCAATTCCTTATGATAAAGGAAAGCGGAAAGGGAAATAGAAGATTTCCTTCAAGGCGGCTTATGTTTTCGTTTTACCCTTCATTTTACTAAGAGCCCTTGAGACTTTCTTGCGCAGTTCCTTTTGCCTCTTCAATTTGGAAAGCTCTTCGGCCTTCTTTTGCAATTTGAATTTCTTTACACGCAGCTTAGTTTCGTGGCGATCCTTGTTACGTTTCTCCTGATAATTGGTTTCGATCATGTTCATAAGTTTGGCCACCTTTTGTTCGTGTGGTGAACGTATAACAGCCACACGTTCTGCCTTCTCGGCGGCAGTCAAAGGACCCATCTTAGGTTTATCCTTATAGGGAAGAGCTCTTTGCAGACTTTTGGGTATAACCAAGGGACGAAATACTTTGGGTTGTCTTTTGATTTCGGTATACAAACTATCCTGTTGGGCTTCATTCTTAATTTGTTTCTCTCTCTTTAGTTGACCCAAGGTCTTCATACCCTGCCAGTGAAGTTTCTGTTCGGGAGGCAGTAATAGAGTAGTAACTGGAGCATAGAAACGATGAACATCTACCCGGAACCAGGTGCGGCAGAATACAATGTCACTCAAAAGAATCTTGTCTTCGAAGGTGGCCCTATACGAACCCTCTGGTGTGTGATGGGCCTTCTTAATTTGACCCCTTATACCAGAAACAGTTTTAATTTTGGCACCTTCGAATTTGGCCACTTCCAGGCTGGTATTAAACATGCCCTTAATAAAGGCTGATTTTTGGTAAATCTTAAATGGATGACCCACAAGTTTAAGTTTCTTCATAATTTGGCAGGATTTGTCCAGTTCAGTAACACAACCGGTAGCAGCAATTCTAAAACCAATACGTTTCAATTCTTCTTGGTCATGGCGTACAGTTTGCAAAGCCAAGAAACCGGTATTCTGTGGAGTAATGGGGCCCCAGAAAGTCATGCTACACGTAACATGTTCTGGTGTATATTTCAGATAACGGTGGCGGAAGTTATCTTCAACCTTGGCATAGACGGCCACCGTTTGGAAACGTCTCCAACCCATGGAGATGATGAGGGGATCACCGGATTTAAGGATCTTTTTATACCAACGATGTTTCTTGACCTTGCAGTTGACATAGCCAATATTTTCTTCGGCCATATTAAGGCCACCAATCAGCACTGGATAGGTAGGATCAAAGTTTTCAATGAATTCTGCAGGCAAACCGTTGAAACCCAAACGCACATACATGCCAGCACGATAACCTTCGATTTGGACTCGCAAATCGTTATCCAAATTCTCAAATTCGCTTTTATTTAACAGTGACTGCTTTTGGGCTTCTGCTTTGAGGCTTTCATAGTAATCGTGGTCACCCTTAATACGGCCATCATCTTCCTCCTTTTCTCCTTTGTTGTCATATTCTGCATCAAATTTGGCTTTGAGTTTTAATTTTTTGGCCATAATTTCTGCCTTGGTAAGATTTTCCTCTTCAACGCGGGTCATTTTACGTTTTAGGCTTTCCTTACTTTCGCCCGCTTCTGTTGCTGGAGCCTCTCCTTCCTCTTCGGTTGGTTTGCCACTTTGTTTCTCGCCCGTCTCAAGATCCTCAAAGTCACCATATACCTCACTCTCCGCATCACTCATATCATCGAGACGTAACAGATTTTCAGCATCCTCTGAAGCTTTCCATTTTCCCGTAACAAAGCAATTGCGTATGAGGTCCTTATTGGAATCATCCAACCAATTACGTGTACTCTCTGCAAATACTTTCAAGATTAGTATCGTAAAATATCGTTTAAACTCTTCACACTTACCAAAATTATCCTCAAAGAAACAGGATTCGAACTTATCTCGCAAATCTTTATCTTTTTGCATTTCGGTTTGCTTTTTAGCTGCCACCTTGAAAAGACCACCAATAGCATCATCTTCTTCTGACTCTTCTGCTGACTGTTCGCCATTTTCTTTGGCTGATTTCTTGAGTTCGCTTTGCGTGTAACAACCATATACCAAACGCATTAAATTTTTAGATTCGGAATGACGCTGTAGAAAGGCATCTCTTGCCTTTTCCGCCAAGTTTTCTTTCCAACTCATGTTGTTGGCAATAATGGCTTCTTCTTCGTCTTCTTCATCATCATCATTTTCCTCATCACTTGAATTTGTGTTCTGTTTCGATTTCTTCAACTTGTCCAAATCTTGGTAATCATCATCGTCTGAAGATTCTTCTTCCGAGTCGTTGTTTTTAGACTCATTTTGGGAATCCTCATTACGCCAATCATCACCATCAAATTCATCTTCTTCCTCGTCACCTTCCTCTTCATCATCATCCACACCTGAGTCATCCTAAAAAAAACAATTTAAGTAAATTTAAAGGAATATTGCAATTTTAGACCACCATACCTCTTCACCCGATTCATCGTCATCTTCCTCATCACCTTCACTCCCCACCTCATCCTCTTGAACAAAATCTTTCGACTTTATAGCAACACCATCCGAAAACAATCGGAATTCTTGTTCATCGATTTGTTCATCCACTGTTTGTTTTTTACCAATCAGCTTTCCCACCAGATCCTCCTGTTCTGTTACCTCGGCGGTCTTTTCTTTGTGACTATGAGACCCCTGCAACTCTATATAGACAGCATCCTTGTCATACACAATACCACCAACACCAGACATTGGGGCATATAACAAACGTTCCTTCTCCAAAAGGGTACGTTTCTTTTCAGTACCCGGCAGAGGACATGGATCCGAAATAGCACTTAATTCATCAATACGAGCGTCACCCAAACCCGCAATATGCACCATATGTTCTTGCTTAAGTGGAACTCCTCGCACATAGCCATACAATACCACATCACGATCGCACTTTGGATTACGTCTTATCACATCTGTATTGGTAATATCTTCAACACGATCCACCACAACATAACTATGGGCACCACGCCATGTCAAAGGTCGGAATTTCATTACCGATATGAAACGTCCCAAATTCTTTATTTCATTTCGTAAATATTCACCATGCAGAAGACCGGACAAGTAAAATAACTTCGCTCCATCATATACCTCGGTCCAGAAACGATGTTTCAATTCTTTCTTTCTTTTCCTCAATTGTTTGGTATTCTTGATCATGTCCAAATGTGTCAGGACACCCATGATTTTAGGCATACCATGGACCTGGCAAATATTCAAGAATTCAAAAATTTCCATTTCAAAGCCATAACTAGCGTCGCACATAAGCAACACCAAATCGGCACATTTGGCCACATCTATCATGGAGTTGATGTCATTGTTACACTCCAACAAAGTGATGCGGCGTTTCTTGGACGTCACAATGGTTATGGGACCTTTAATGTCGTTCACATTTGTGCGGGTAAAACTTTTTATCAAATTATTTATCAGCGTTGTTTTGCCCACTTTAGGTGGACCCACAACTGCTATTAAAACTGGCGGTGGTTCATCTGGTGTCTGATCAACAACAGGAATATGTTGTTTCTTGGCTGTTAAATCTTCCTTGCGTCGAAAGTTTCTTTCAGCACTGATGGCAGAGTTAATGGCAAATGCCTTTGGATTTCTTTGACGTGCGCTCAAGGTAGGTTCCTTTTGATTCGACTCCTTTTTGGCTTTTAGTTTCTTCTTTTCGGCCTTAACACCAGATTGTCGCGCACGATGAGATTTCTTCTTATCAATTCCTTCATCTTCCGGCATTTTTGTGTCACTTTAAATTAAGGAAATCGGAAATTATATGTTTTATTCTGCTTCTCAAAATTTAATATAATGTTCTATTTACACGTGCCGCGAAGGGATACGTAGGCTTATTTCGAACCAAGAAAAACAAATTTTTTGACAACCGTTGCAGTATTGTATTTTCTATCTTTGTAACTGGGTATTTACACAAGACGATTTGTACAAACCTAACAAGGCGTTTACACCAGACAGTTTGTCTTCAAATACAGCTCTGATTAGCTAATACATACATTATAGTACGTGGTCTGTTCCACTACTGCAAGAATCTACTAATTTTTACTTGGTCTGTTCCTGTACTGCAAGAATCTACTAATCTTTACTATTTTTTCCGATATCATAAAGGGAAAATTGTTATCGTAGTAAAAAATAGTAGCTTATTGCCGGGTTAACCCACTTCGAGAGGATTTATTTGACGTTTGCGCTATGGAATTGAAATTTGAAATCCAAACCCACTGGGTTAATCCGGTTAAGTGTAACCGGGGTATTACTTGGGGTCAAAGCATATTTATAGCCCGTTTCCACGGTACGTCGTTCGTTCTCTATTCGTTGTTCGACCCATAACTACGAATAAATTACTTATTTCCCCACACAAAATTCAATGAACGAACGACGATTTTTCTACGTTGTTCGATTAGAAATACTCTCTGAACGACGAATAAATATGTCCCATCCCTAACAAATGAGAGAATTTATCGAAAAAATTAATTATGACATGTCTAAATTCAAAATTGAAAAATTTGTTGAAAACACAAAAATTTTTAGAAAAAAGGAAAAATATGAATGAAAATTAATGAACTAAACATTTTATATAGATGCAGAAGGAAGATTGTTGTGTTTCCTTCTTAATTCCATACACATTTCTTGTCCATTAGTTCAAAATAGCGAAAAAAATCAGAAACAAAAAGGAAACAAATGACTGAAGTCTGTATACACAAACATTGTTTTGACACGTCTCTCTCTCTTTAATTTTGAAAATGGAAACATATAAAAATATATCGAAAATACAAAATTATTCAGAATTTATGAAAAACATGAATGAAATGTGTGTAGTTAAATATAGAAGATACATTTGAAGGAAAGTCTATTGATTTTCCTTTTCATTTAACGTATATTTTATGTGCTTTCGGTTCAAATTTTCGTGAAAACATGGAAACAAAAATGAAGGAAATTTTGTTTATGTTTCTGTTAATTACGAATGGTGTCGTGGAAACGGGTTAATTCGTGTACGTCGTTCGACAGGCGAACAACGTAATTGAAACGCTCGTGTGAACATGACATTATATAAGTTAAATGCATGAATTACAACTAACAAATTTACAAAAACAACATTGTTGTTATAGAAAATTTAATGCCAAAGGATATTGAATAATAGGGTCGTTCCATGGCACAATTACCTAGCTGGATGCGTCAGCTCAGCTGATCGAGTTTGAAACGTCAACAGATTCTCGGAATTCGCCATGAAAAATCAAAACAAATACCCAAACGCATGGTACAATTACAATTACCATGCTCAAACGTCAAAAACAATCACAACAAAAACCACATGATTCAGTTGTTCTGCTTTTTGATTGGTTAAATAAATTTGCCGCGATATTCACATGCCAAGCCGAATTGTTTTGTTTTTCGCCTTGTTTACAAAAAGTTGCTTATTTGTTCGCCGAATTGTGCCATGGGTCGTTCTAAAAATTTTCTCAGGAAAAACATAAGCTCTGTTCCAGAACTAAAAAGTTTTTACAATTTTTACCACTTTTACACATTTTTCGTTCCCGTACACAAAATTTGTATGAAAATCGTTTACGACTTTTACAACTTTTACGACTTTTACCACTTTATAAAGTACGGGAACAGGCCAATATATAAATACATTTTGAAAAACCTCTAAAATAGAACAAATTTGAATCAAAATGTAAATATTAAGCATTCAGAACTGTCGTATGTCATTGTTATTACATGTTTATGTTTACAAGTATTTTATGCTATTGTTACGAATGTAACTGATAGGTTTAAGTTAATTTAGTTTAATTACCGTTAATTTAAAAATTTGAATTGTAACGTAAAGTTTTATTACGCAGTTACTTTATTTAAGCAACAACAATTATCATGTAGAATTATCTTCATTATTCTAGATGTTCTTTACCTTTCATTAATGTGCTTTTGTTTTGTTTTGCCACAATCATGTAATTATTGTTTAGTTTGTTACTTCTTTATTGCACTTGTTTGTTGTTGTAGTTACGTCATTACTGTGCTTGTCGTTCAATTGTATTCCCCCATGTATGTATGTGAGTATGGTTGTTCGCTTAGGCGGCCAGCAGACCAACTGCTTTTTCACATGTATGTTGTCACTTTGGGTATACTAATGGCCTGTTCCCGTACTTTATAAAGTGGTAAAAGTCGTAAAAGTTGTAAAAGTCGTAAACGATTTTCATATAAATTTTGTGTACGGGAACGCAAAATGTGTAAAAGTAGTAAAAATTGTAAAAACTTTTTAGTTCTGGAACAGAGCTTAATATACAGAACAGCTGATGTCATACATGTGAAAAAGCAGATGGTCTGATGGCGGCCTTAGTGCGAATGTGCGTCTGTGTGTTCGTTGCACAGATTCGAGATGTTGCCATATGTGTTCTGGAGGACTCTAGAACAGGGAGACTTTGGGATATAAATACAGGGGAACTGGCAATGACGGAGTAGTCGTGTTTTAAGCGTTGAACTGAACAGATCGGTTAAAGAATAGCTGCGTGCTAACTAGAGACTTGCTGTGTGCTTAGTAATTAAAGTCGGTTCTGAATAAGTGTAATAAAGTAAATAAAGCATTGTAGAAACGTAATCTAAAACGAACCCTGTTTTATTTGGTACAAATCGTACTGGGGAATAAAACAACGTCTACACGGAGATTAGTTAAATCTAATTCCGTAACAATTGGTGTCAGGAAGTGAGATTACGATAATCCTACAATGAAGATGAAGTTCAAGGATCTACGAAAGGAAGATTTGAAGAAGGAGCTAAGTAAGTTGGAGTTGTGTTCTACTGGCAACAAGGCCGAACTACAAAAACGCTTGTTGGAAGAGTTCGAGCGCCGTGGAATGAACATCGACGAATATGAGTTTGATATTAGAGATGAAACTTCAGACGCGGTTCCGAGTTATACGGAGGTTGCAAAAGTTATTGCAGTAACGTTGGCGAAGGAATTTAGTAAGAGAATGGAAGAGGAATCTATTGCAATAAATGAAAGCTTCAAATGTCTGACGAAGGAATTCGACGAAAAATTGGAAGAATTAGAGGCAAAAATCAGCGAAAGACTCGATAATATTACGCAAGTTATTGGAAAGCGATTCGAGGTTATGGAAACCCATTTAAAGAAATTGGATAGGCAATTTCTGGCCAACGACGAGAAGATTGTGAATCTGGAAAAGAAAATGTCTGAACTGGAAATCAAAGGAGGACCAGTGAGAGTTATTGATAACACTCTGAAATTCAAGCCTCCGGAATTCGACGGATCTACATCGTTTGATGTCTTCAAATTACAATTTGAGACGGTTGCATCGAGAAATTCGTGGAACGATAACGACAAGGCGGTTCGACTACTTATGGCATTGAAGGGCGGTGCTGCTGACGTATTACAGAATATTCCCGCCGCTTCTAGAAACAGTTATGGAGATATAATGGCTGCTCTTGAACTTAAGTACGGTGGCGGACATAAGCAAGAGACAATGGTCAAACCTCAGGCTTGCAATGTGCAGAGGATGGAAGTTGAGGACAACAATCCTCAGACCGTTGTCGAACTAATGAAAGATGCACTAATGCAGGTAGTAGGTAAAGTGAAACGAAGGGCTGGTAAAACGAGAAGGACTTGCTACAACTGTCGGAAAGCTGGACACATTGCACGAGAATGCAGATTGCAACGACCAAGGACCAGATCCGCCTCACCGCCTTCAAAAAGCGACGACCAACCGGTGGCCAAGAATCTGGAAAGAGAGACATCAGGTGAATCAAATAAAATGAATTCCGTCAATCACGAGACGCCGCTGGCAGAGGATGAAAATGATGGTCCCACAATCTCTATAGCCATAGTCCAGCAGAGGAATCACAACTTAACGGTTAAAGGCTTCGTCAATGGTGTATTGCGTACCTTGACATTGGACACCGGTGCAACAAAGTCCATTATTAGACCGGATTTGGTAAAAGGGAAGGTATTGCCGTTAAATGGAGTCAAATTGCGGACGGCCACAGGCGAGACAACAACGGTGCATGGAAAGGCCTACCAAAGGCTGAGCATGGGTAGAAAATGGGTAAATTTCGATTTTATAGTGGCCGATATTGTGGACGAAGTTATACTTGGTGTAGACTTCATGATTGCCTTCGATATAAACCTGGACATAAAGCACCGTGTGATGACCTGGTCCAATGTGGAAATACCGATAAGTGTGGGCTACAACGAGAAAAGCAAACATCGCCCAAAGGCAGAATCCGGCGAGATCGCTGTCGATGTCCGTACGCTGAAAGTGGAAGCCGTCGACAAGTGGCCAGTACGAAAGCGGAGAAATCTCGCTACGAGGAGGAAAAAGCGAAGATGTACGTCGAGGAAACGTCCATCGAAAAGCGGCCGTACAACAAGGAAGGACAAGTCCGATGAAGACCAGGTGACACTTAGGAAGGTGACCACGAAGAAAGAAGGTATAACGTCAAGATTCCTGGAGAGAAAGCAACGTCGTCCAGAAAAGCAAAAGTCCAAAGCTGACGCAGTAGAGGGTACATCTAAATTGGTTGCCACCACTACGGAAGATGAACTGCGTCTAGTCAAGAGGAACAGGCTTAAGCGGGAGGCAGTGTTACCAATGCCCATACCACAGAGAGGGAACTGTGCCTATTCGGGACGAACAGGCTTAAGCGGGAGGCAATGTTACGAATGTAACTGATAGGTTTAAGTTAATTTAGTTTAATTACCGTTAATTTAAAAATTTGAATTGTAACGTAAAGTTTTATTTAAGCAACAACAATTATCATGTAGAATTATCTTCATTATTCTAGATGTTCTTTACCTTTCATTAATGTGCTTTTGTTTTGTTTTGCCACAATCATGTAATTATTGTTTAGTTTGTTACTTCTTTATTGCACTTGTTTGTTGTTGTAGTTACGTCATTACTGTGCTTGTCGTCCAATTGTATTCCCCCATGTATGTATGTGAGTATGGTTGTTCGCTTAGTGCGAATGTGCGTCTGTGTGTTCGTTGCACAGATTCGAGATGTTGCCATATGTGTTCTGGAGGACTCTAGAACAGGGAGACTTTGGGATATAAATACAGGGGAACTGGCAATGACGGAGTAGTCGTGTTTTAAGCGTTGAACTGAACAGATCGGTTAAAGAATAGCTGCGTGCTAACTAGAGACTTGCTGTGTGCTTAGTAATTAAAGTCGGTTCTGAATAAGTGTAATAAAGTAAATAAAGCATTGTAGAAACGTAATCTAAAACGAACCCTGTTTTATTTGGTACAAATTGTACTGGGGAATAAAACAACGTCTACACGGAGATTAGTTAAATCTAATTCCGTAACACTATGTTTATATTTACGAAATCCACTCGATTTCAACTGTCAAATCCATAGGTTAATCTCATCTGGATTTCATTTGACGTTGAGATGAGATTTCATTTGACGTTTTACCAAGCATTATGGTAGTCGTTGGTCAGACTAGCAAGGTTTTTGAAACCAATTTCGTTAAAGTTTCTTTTCGAGTTTCGTTAGTGTCCACAAACGTTAACGTGAAATTTCACATTTTTCAATGTCCTCTTTATTTCACCATTCGTGTTTCTGGTGTTTAGGGATACGTAAAACCGATTTCGAAGTCGGAGTCAACTATTATTCGCAGTCGACCATTAGTCGTAGTCTATTATTATTCGTAGTTGACTATTAATCGTGGACGACTATTAGTCATAGTTGACTATTAGGTGTGCTAAAACCGCGTAAATGACGGTACTTTTTTGTACATGTGTACATAACATATTGCATCAACGAAAATGGTCGATTATATTCGATTATGATCGGTTTTCCGCGAAAAACCGATTATTGCATTTCACAGCGTAATCCTAGTGGTGTTTCTTATAAAAAAATAGGTAAAAAAACTTTTTAAGTTAAACGGTTTTATGTTAAACATACATTGCAATGTGTAAGATAAATGTACTAAAACCAAAAAATAATAAAATAGATACAGTCGTGGGAATTATAAACATATGCATAGACTAGACTAAAATAAAACCGTGGGGCACGTCAATTGTCTACAATCGTTGATTAAAATATTTGTTTTGTAATGTTACACTATAATTAGACAGTTGTTCAACCGACAACGATGGACGTGTGATAAGTAGGGCTAGAATGTGGAAACAAGCTAGCAAGCTCGATTATAAGCGAGTTTTAGGGTTTCATAGTGGTGAGCGAGTAGTACTTTGTCGATTAAAGACAAACTACGAGCAGTGAAACGCTTCCTCGCCAGGCAGCAGTGTCAATGTCCAACGATAAACTAGTTGAAGCATCTCTTTTATTTACATGGAGTGTATATTGGAATTTCCATGAGCAAGAAATAGTAAGTAATTTCCTCACCGTCTGCGGGCCAACTGCCTAACGACGAATTAAACGATTCTTCTATCGATAATTTGTAGACAATTGACGTGCCCCACGGTTTTATTTCAGTCTAGTCTATGCATATGTTTATAATTCCCACGAGTGTATCTATTTTATTATTTTTTGGTTTTTAGTACATTTATCTTAAACATTGCAATGTATGTTTAACATAAAACCGTTTAACTTAAAAAGTTTTTTTACCTATTTTTATTTTCTAGTTTTTATTTCGCATTCTGTTTAATTCGTTTAGTGCTTCATTATTGCAAGGTTTCTTGCCCGTTAGTTTATTGCAGTCCAACTCATCTATACGTAGTCCCTGCAAAGATCTTACTCTACTAAGAGCCACGTAGGCTTGACCTTCTTCAAACCGTTTCGCACCTAAGTATACGACTGCGTGATCCACAGTGCTGCCTTGCATTTTATGTATAGTAGAAGCCCATGATAGTATTAAAGGCAACATTCTTCTTTCAGCCGTCCCGTAATTGTACTTAGCTGGAAACTATATGGCTTTCGGGTGTATAAGATGTACTGTACAGTGCACTGTATTCTTCTTGTCAAGCCCTTTTATTTGATACCCATATTGGTGGGATTGATAAAAAATTGTTATCAGCCATTTGGTAGCGGCGGCCATCTTAGATTTCAATTTTGCATAGTTAATTGTATTCTACTTGTTGCGACCTTTCATTTGATACCCATTTTGAGGGGATTGATAAAACCTACGTTATCCGCCATCTTGGATTTCAATTTTTTATAGTATATTGTATTCTGCTTGTTGAGCCCTTTCATTTGATACCCATATTGATGGGATTGATAAAACCTACGTTATCCGCCATTTTGTAGCGGCCGCCATCTTGGATTTCAATTTTTTTAATTCTGCTTGTTGAGCCCTTTCATTTGATACCCATATTGATGGGATTGATAAAACCTACGTTATCCGCCATTTTGTAGCGGCCGCCATTTTGGATTTCAATTTTTTATAGTTGGTCTGTTCCTTTACTTTTAAAAATGGTAAAAGTGGTAAACTGCTATCATATAAATTGTATGCTATTAAATGTAAGGGAACACTTTACAGGTTAAAAATGGTAACTTCAGGCACGTAACGGAACAGAGCAAGTATATTGTATTCTGCTTGCTGAGCACTTTCATTTGATACCCATATTGATGGGATTGATAAAACCTACGTTATCCACCATTTTGTAGCGGCCGCCATCTTGGATTTCAATTTTTTAATTCTGCTTGTTGAGCCCTTTCATTTGATACCCATATTGATGGGATTGATAAAACCTACGTTATCCGCCATTTTGTAGCGGCCGCCATCTTGGATTTCAATTTTTATAGTATATTGTATTCTGCTTGCTGAGCACTTTCATTTAATACCCATATTGATGGGATTGATAAAACCTACGTTATCCGCCATTTTGTAGCGGCCGCCATCTTGGATTTAAATTTTTTATGGTATATTGTTGTTGAGCCCTTTCATTTGATACCCATATTGATGGGATTGATAAAACCTACGTTATCCGCCATTTTGTAGCGGCCGCCATCTTGAATTTATAATGATAATGAATAAATATAATTGTATTGTCACCAAAATCCAAAGTGTATACAAAATTTCAGATTAATCGGTTGACAGGAAGAGGGTGAAATTTGAATTACTAAATTTGACCCAAGAATAAATAATAATAAATAAAAAAACAAACGGGGTGAGCTAAATAATGTTTAGTTTACATTCGGCGTCTTTTCGTGATTTCGAAGGCGTTTCGTGATTTTGGGCGGAATCATGCAAAATTTATCAAGATTTCGCATACAAAAATGAAATCATCTCATTTCGTGATTTCAGCGAAATCAACATCGAAATCACAGTACACATGATATACAACCCTGTTTTTGCCTAAAAAAGTACCAAAAGTTGCAACACTTTTCACGTATCACAATAAACAAGGTAGATGGTCAATTGCTGCAACAAAAAAAATTTTGTATCAAAATTTGTAAACAATGTGAGAGAAATATTAAATTACTTTGTTACAATGCTATTTTTCATTGTGTCATCGTACTTTTTTAATGGTAGTGCTAGAAAAAAAAGAGAATTGTCATTTTCTTAAAAAATACGGGAACGAAAAAATGACGGAAATTGCAAAAACTGCAGCAGAAATGTCAAAATCAACGTATCAGCTATCGTATCTAGATACCAATTAACATGCTGCTAGTTTATACTAAGCCAAAATTGTATTGCCAAAAACAGGATAATACGGTATTATTCGCCGCTATTTTTGTTCAAAGAAAAGTGCAAATCTTGCTAGATTTCGGAATACGGTAACACATTTTTAGCACAAAACGGGAAAACTGCTGCAAGTATTAATATTTTGCAAGTTCTGAACACAAATTTTATCTATCAAAATTTATTATTATGTCTCAACGATAAAATCATTTTGTATTTTTTCATTTGTTAGTACTATACACAATTTATACGATATATAGATAATTGTACGATAATTTTCGAAATAAAGTTGCAAAGTTCTATATTGTCGTATATTTTTGATGACTAATTAAATATACAACAACTTGTTTTGAAAATTCATGTTCGATCAGCTGCGCATATGCATCTACCTTGATTATTGTGATATGTTCGAAATCAACAAAAAAAATAAGTGTAAACACCGGGGTGTATTTCAGGATTTCGTGAAATCCAGTGGATTTTGGAGCGCAAGTATAAACTTGGCATAAAACCATTTAAAAATCATCGACGTAGCAAATTTCGAAGTTTCAAATTTCATTAGTAGACCCTATTACATGTTGAAAAAACAATGACATTTTTGTAAGAATGTGTGAGATAATTGGCCTGTTCCCGTACTTTATAAAGTGGTAAAAGTCGTAAAAGTTGTAAAAGTCGTAAACGATTTTCATATAAATTTTGTGTACGGGAACGCAAAATGTGTAAAAGTGGTAAAAATTGTAAAAACTTTTTAGTTCTGGAACAGAGCTAATAATTGAACTGTAGAAATACAATGAATTTTTCTTACTTGCGTGGCTTCATTTCGGGTAAAAGAAAAAAGAGCGACAAAGACGAATTTGAATGAGGTTGCTTTTTGCAAAGCAAAGCAAAACAAGCAACAGACTGATTGTATATCTACCTTAATAATGGGCCATAATTGTTCATTTCAGTATATAAGTCCCAATTTACATTGGGCGAGTTTACTTGCGGCAATTGTCATATTGTAGGAGAGGGAGGTGAGGCATATGGTAACCCTTTGCCTCTCAGCAGCCTCTCTCACCTACAAACTGACAATTGCCGCAAGTAAACTCGCCTAATGTAAATTGGGACTATATGTAGACACATCTATGTACGTATGCCAGTAGTGGAATTCTGTAACTCATTTTTTGAGTTACCGATAAAAATCGTTAAAATTTAAACGAAAAACTATGAATGAAAAGTATCAATAAAGCTGAAAACATATCCAAGCATGGCGGAATAAGAAGGTGTTACATCGATAACAATAATCGGACATTTACCACACCAAACGTCAGCATTTGTTCACAATAACGCGTTAAAGTGAGAACACAATGACAAATTCACGCTTATCCAAGCCTGAATTTGTGCAATGGAATAGAGATATCCAAAATCGCACTTGAATTAGGTATTACCTGGCCTTTATTCAATTACTTAAAATTGAGCGTGAAGCAAGCAACTAAAGTCATTGTGTTTCTACCTTTATTGTGAATTGCTTGTTTACCTTTTGTATATAATTTTATTCACAATAATGAATTTTGACAACCAGTGTGGAAATCAGCAGTTTTTGCCGTTGTACCTGTATTATTGTGCCATGCATCCAACGTTTCATGGTACAAATACACAGGTAGCAGCATCGGCAATTGTTGGCAACATAAGATGTCAAAATTTGACATCAATTCAATGCAATTGACACATTATGTTACCATCAGCTGGCATGATAATGCTACCTGTATTATTGTACCATGCAACGTTTGAATCATGGTACAATAATACAGGTAGCATTATCAAGCCAGCTGATGGTAACATAATGTGTCAATTGCATTGAATTGATGTCAAATTTTGACATCTTATGTTACCAACAATTGCCGATGCGGCTACCTGTGTATTTGTACCAGAGCTCCGATTTGCTCGTTTTTACTCGCGAGTGAAAAGTACTCGCGAGTGGGAGTACTCGAAGAGTGGGAGTAAAAAGTCCGATTTGCTCGTTTTTACTCGCGTGTGAAAAGTACCAGCGAGTGGGAGTAATCGAAGAGTGCGAGTTTTAAAAGAAGTTTACTCTCCACTCTTTTGTTTTATTTGAGAGCACTCGCGAGTACTCGGGGTTTAAAAATAAGAGTGGAAGTGAAAATACACGGAATAGAGTACGAGTTCACTCGAAGAGTAAAATCGAGTAAAAATGAATTGATATATTTTTGGAAAAATTTTTGTGTAATGCTGGTGGGAAATTTATGGGGGGAAGTTTAGTGGGTGGGGGGCAAGTTGAGGGGGGGGGGCAAGTTGAGGGGGGGGCAAGTAGAGGGTGGGCAAGTAGAGGGGGAGCAAGTTGAGGGGGCAAGTTGAGGGCGGGGAAGTTGAGGGTGGGCAAGTTGAGGGGGGCAAGTTGAGGGCGGGGAAGTTGAGGGAGGGGAAGTTGAGGGGGGCAAGTTGAGGGAGGGGAAGTTGAGGGGGGGCAAGTTGAGTTCCCCTCCCACCACCTCAATTTGCACCCCTCAACTTTCCCCCCCCCTCAACTTAACCCCCCTCAACTTGCCCCCACCACCTCAATTTGCCCCCTCAACTCCCCCCCCCTCAACTTGCCCCCCCTCAACTTGCCCACCCTCAACTTCCCCGCCCTCAACTTGCCCCCCCTCAACTTGCCCCCCCTCAACTTCCCCTCCCTCAATTTGCCCCCTCAACTCCCCCCCCTCAACTTAACCGCCCTCAACTCCCCACCCCCCCCCCAACTTGCCCCCCCCCCCCCTCAACTTGCCCCCCCCTCAACTTCCACGCCATCAACTTGCCCCCCTCAACTTGCCCCCACCACCTCAATTTGCCCCCCCCACCCCACAACTTGCCCCCCCTCAACTCCCCCCCCCCTCAACTTGCACCACTCAACTTCCCCTCCCTCAACTTCCCCGCCCTCAACTTGCCCCCCATTAACTTACCACCAACACTATACAAAAATATTTCCAAAAATGTATCAATTCCTTTTTACTCGATTTTATTCTTCGAGTAAACTCGTATTCTATTTCGAGCATTTTTACTCCCACTCGTTTTTTCTTGCAAAACTCGTACTCTTCATGTACTCGTACTCGCAAACACATTTCACTCGCGAGTAGAAACGAGGAAGTCTGAAATATGCTTCGCGAGTGACGAGTAAAAATAGAGTATACTCGTTTTATTTTTTCTACTCGCGCGAGTACTCCCGCTCGAACTCGCTCGAATTTCACTCGCGAGTAGAATTCGAGCGAGTATTTCGGAGCTCTGATTTGTACCATGGTTTGAATAAAGTTTTCCCAGCAAAAAAGTTTGGAAGTAGTGCAATGCAGAGTTATGATTTCAATACATCTTTTGATGCAGTCCACACGGAACTATGAAAAATGCACTCGGCTCGATACATTTTAGAAGCAATCGCTTATAGATCCCTAGCCAAGCAAGCCAATTGTTTGATCCCTACAGTCGCAGTTTCTTCTAAACACAAGAAAGAGTGTCTAAAATTATAAGAATTTGTTTAAAAAAGTAAAGAAATACAAACTAATGCTTGGTTTACATTTACGAAATCCACTCGATTTCAACTGTCAAATCTATAGGTTAAACGTCAAATGAAATCCAGATGAGATTTCATTTGACGTTTGTGCTATGGAATTGACGGTTGAAATCGAGTGGATTTCGTAAATGTAAACTTATGCTTGGTTTACATTGGGCTTCGTTTCGTGATTTCGTAGGCGTTTCGTGATTTCGCGCGAAATCAAGCAAAATTTATCATGATTTTGCGTACAAAAATGAAATCATCTCATTTCGTGATTTCAGCGAAATCAACATCGAAATCACAGTACACATGATATACAACCTTGCTTTTGCCTAAAAAAGTACCAAAAGTTGCAACACTTTTCACGTATGATAATAAACAAGGTAGATGTGCGAATTGCTGCAACAAAAAATGTTAGTATCAAAATTTGTAAACAATGTGAAAAAATATTAAATTATTTTGTTACAATGCTATTTTTCATGTATTCCCGTACTTTTTTAATGGTAATTTTAGAAAATGGAGCGAATTGTCAAAAATTGCTTCCCCATACAAATTTCCTAAAAAATACGGGAACGGAAACGGACGGAAATTGCAAAAACTCCAGCAGAAATGTCAAAATCAGGGTATCAGTTATAATATTAGATACCAATGAACATGCTTGCTGCTAGTTTCTACTAGGCCAAAATTTTATGGCAGAAAACAGGAGAAGAGGGTGTTATTCGGCGCTATTTTTGTTTAAAGAGAAGTGCAAGTCTTGCTAGATTTCGGTGTACGGGAACGCATTTTTAACACTAAACGGGAAAACTACTGCAAGTACTAATATTTTGCAGGTTCTGAGCACAACTTTTATCTATCAAAATTTATTATTATGATGTCTCAACGATAAAATCATTATTTATTTTATTTTTTGGTACTATACACAATTAATACGATATATTGATAATTTTACGATAATTTTCGAAATAAAGTTGTAAAGTTCTATATTGTCGTATATTTTTGATGTTTAATTCAATTTACAATAACTTGTTTTGAAAATTATGTTCGATCAGCTGCGCATATGCATCTACCTTGATCATTGTGATATGTTTGAAATCAACAAAAAATAAGTGTAAACACCGGGGTGTATTTCAGGATTTCGTGAAATCCAGTGGATTTTGGAGCGCAAGTGTAAACTTGGCATTAGCATAAAGATACGAACATTGCTGTAATTCACGAGACGCAAATTATTTTTGAAGTGGAGTTAAGGCCTGCGTACATAAGCTGCCTTACCTGGTTGCCTTGCTTTTCTGCTTCATTTCTGACATAATAAAAATAAGCAGAGCAGAGGAAGTAAACTCAGTTATGATCAAATTTAATGGAGAGTTTTTATAATTTGTATTATGCCAAGTTTACACTTGCGCTCTAAAATCCACTGGATTTCACGAAATCCTGAAATATATCCCGGTGTTTACACTTATTTTTTTGTTGTTTTCAAAATATCACAATGATCAAGGTAGATGCATATGCGCAGCTGATTGAACATGAATTTTCAAAACAAGTTGTTGTAAATTGAATTAGTATCAAAAATATACGGCAATATAGAACTTTACAACTTTATTTCGAAAATTATCGTTTAATTATCTATATATCGTATTAATAATACATTTTGTTAGATAAAAGTTGTGTTCAGAACTTGCAGCAGTTTTCCCGTTTAGTGCTAAAAATGCGTTCCCGTACTTCGAAGTTTAGCAAGACTTGCACTTCTCTTTAAACAAAAACAGCGCCGAATATCACCCAATTCTCCTGTTTTTTACCGTACAATTTTGGCTTAGTAGAAACTAGCAACATGTTCATTATCATCTAAATACGATAGCTGATACGTTGATTTGCTGTATTTTTTGCAATTTCCGTAATTTTTCCGTTCCCATATTTTTTAATAAATTTGTATGGGGAAGCAATTTTTGACAATTCGCTCCTTTTTCTAACATTACCATTTAAAAAGTACGAGAACACAATGAAAAATAGCATTATAACAAAATAATTTAATTTTTTTCACTTTGTTTACAAATTTTGATACTAAAATTTTTTGTTGCAGCAATTGACCATCTACCTTGTTTATTGTGATACGTGAAAAGTGTTGCAACTTTTGGTACTTTTTCAGGCAAAAATAGGGTTGTATATCATGTGTACTGTGATTTCGATGTTGATTTTGCTGAAAACACGAAATGAGATGATTTCATTTATGTATGCGAAATCATTGCTGTGTTCCTTTACTTACCTGAGGTTACCATTTTTACCATTTCTTACCATTTTTAACCTGCAAAGCGTTCCTTAACCCCGAAAAGTGGCAAAACTGGAAGCAATTTTTAAGAGAGTGAGAGTGGCGAGAGAGCGAAAATGGCTTTCTCTTCTACCACGGGCTACCAGCAAAATTTCCGCAGTTAAAAAATGGCAGAACTGATTTTTCGACTTTTGTTTGACGATAAACGACGAAACTGGACGAAAAACAGAAGAAAAGGTCGAACGCTGACAAAACTAAATTAAAAACTGTGAAATAAAAGACGAAAATCGATTTTTTATGTTTCTTTTTGACATTGCCGCCAGATCTACCATTTTTCCGTTCCTTTACTTTTCTGGTAAAAATGTTCATGAGAGAGCAATTTTGACACTTTTCTCTTTTACCACCCTTACCATTAAAAAAGTAAAGGAACAAAGCTCATAATAATACATTTTGATAGACAAAAGTTGTGTTCAGAACTTGCAGCAGTTTTCCCGTTTAGTGCTAAAAATTCGTTCCCGTACTCCGAAGTCTAGCAAGACTTGCAATTCTCTTTAAACAAAAATAGCGCCGAATAAAACAATATTCTCCTGTTTTCTCCATACAATTTTGGCATAGTAGAAACTAGCAACATGTTCATTATCATCTAAATACGATAGCTGATACGTTGATTTGCTGCAGTTTTTCCAATTTCCGTAATTTTTCCGTTCCCATATATTTTAAGAAATTTGTATGGGGAAGCAATTTTTGACAATTCGCTCTTTTTTCTAACATTATCATTTAAAAAGTACGAGAACACAATGAAAAATAGCGTTGTAACAAAGTAATTTAATTTTTTTCACTTTGTTTACAAATTTTGATACTAAAATTTTTTGTTACAGCAATTGACCATCTACCTTGCTTATTGTGATACGTGAAAAGTGTTGCAACTTTTGGTACTTTTTCAGGCAAAACAGGGTTGTATATCATGTGTACTGTGATTTCGATGTCGATTTCGCTGAAAACACGAAATGAGATGATTTCATTTATGTATGCGAAATTATGATAATTTTTGCTTGATTGCGCCCGAAATCACGAAAAGACGCCGAATGTAAACCAAACATTAGTGTAATAAAGTTAATATTCTTGTTTGCACGAATAAGTAATGTATTTTATTTATTTTGGGATATTTGGAATGGCTTGCATTTTATAGCATCTTTAGACTGCATTTAAATTCAGTCCAAAACATTACATCAAAGGCTGTGATTTGGATCGAAAATGGAGTGCATCCTAGCTGTGTGCCGTGGAAGCAAAATGGAGTGCATCCTAGCTGCGCGCTCTTTTGTAAAATTCATAGGAAAAATGTACTCCAGCGGCAATTGTTCTAGTGATTAAACTGCATCCGCGGATGAAACGCTCAGTTCATAAAAATCGTCCATTTTTTCTATGAGTTTCATCTTTAAAGGTGTGAACAGAATGAAATACGCCGCTTTTTTCACACTCATTTTCATGTCAAAGATTAAAGGCCAAGTACTACCTTAAAAAATGCTGCCTAATTAATTTGAATTAGGTAGTACTTTGCCTATGTCGAAGTTCACACTAGAGTGGCTTCATTGAAACTTTTAGGTATTTATAGATCGAGTTTCCCACTACAGCAACTTTATGATACCACTCTACTGTGAAACTCGACCTAGGAACCCTTGTTTTCATGAAATTGTTTTAATGAAACACTCTAGTGTGACCAAGGACTTTAGTCTTTTACATGAAACTGTGCGTAATAAAGCGGCGTATTTCATTGTGTTTCTACCTTAAGGCCAGGGTACATTTGCTGCTTCACCCGGTTACCTTGCTTTCCTGCTTCATTTCTGACATAACATAAAATAAGAGAATACAGAAGGCCGAGCCAATTTCGAACAAGGTTGCCCTTTTCTTCTTTATTTTTTATTTTTGTTATGTCAGAATTGAAGCAGGAAAGCAAGGCAACCAGGCCAGTCAGCTTATGTACCCAGGCCTTTAAGGTAGGAACACAATGGATCTTCTTGTTTGCGTGGCTTCATAAAGAATGGCCAAGACGAATTTGAATTAGGTTGCTTTTTTCATTTATTCTTTTACTGGAGCAAAGCAAGCAACAGACTGATTGTGTTTCTACCTTTAAGTTGCGAACAGAATGAGAAATTCACGCTTATCCAAGCCTCAATAGATGTATAAGAATAAAGAAATGAAGAATCGCATTTTAATTAGGTAATACCTCCCCTTTATTCTTTTACATAAAATTTAGCGTGAAGTAATAGTACGGTTACACTAGAGTTTTTTGCCGGGTTAATCTACTTCATGAGGTTTTATTTGACGTTTGCGCTATGGATTTGACATTTGAAAGCCGGGGTATAAGCGGCATATAATAAGAAATTCACGCTGGATTTGTGTAAAAGAATAAAAGAAGTCAGAATCGCCTTTGAATTAGGTAGTACCTGGACTTTTTTATTTTACTAGGCGTTTACACCAGGCAGTTTGTCTTCAAATACAACTATGATTTACTAACTCATACGTACATTTGTCGACTGTCCTCTAGCTGTCCATCATTTTTTCAAAGACAGCCTGGTTAACAAATTTTTGACATTTTTTGTAAATATGTGTGAGATAATAATTGAAATGTGTTAAAAACAAAAGAACATGAACAAAAACAAAATATGTGAAAGGAAAACAAAATGAAATCGATTATTTTCATTCATAATTTTACAACTGTTTTTGTAGTTGTCTGGACGCCTACGTCACACAGGCAAGTTTTGGGATTTTGACAATCAATACATGAAGTCAACTGTCCTGTCATTTGTAAACGCAGGGTTACATAAAATGGAGTGTGAAGCAAGCAAGAAATTTCATTGTATTTTAACCTTTAAGGTAGAAATACAATAAAATACGCCGCTTTTTCACGCTCTGTTTCATGTATAAGACTAAAGGCCAAGTACTACCTAATTCAAATGAATTAGGCAGCATTTGAATTAGGTAGTACTTGGCCTTTAATCTTTTACATGAAACTGAGCGTGAAAAAAGCGGCGTATTTCATTGTGTTTCTACCTTTAAGGTGCAGAAGTTCAATCAGTTCGTTTCTTGCTTTTTTCGCTTTGCTCTAGTAAAAGAATATGTAAATCAAAACAAGCATTTTAATTCAATTTCGTCTTAGCCGTTCTTTACTCCTTTACCCGAAATGAAGCCACACAAGCAAGAAAAATCCACTGTTTTCCTACCTTAGGAGTAGCTATGGTATTTAGGTGGATTCTTTGTAATTATATTAATTGGCCCCAATCATGGCAGAACTACCAGGTAGTGGTATCACACCAGCTGATCGAATATGAAAAGTCAAATCCCTTAATAAAAAAAATATTTTTGTTGTAATTTCCCCAACAACATAAAGAAAGTTTTGACATAACATATTCAAAATTTTATGATGCCACTACCTGGGTAATTGTGTCATGGCCCCAATATTGTGATATGACTTCAATTGCAAAGCAAATAAATTAATAATGACGGTTATCATGAAAGTTAATTCCCCGTGAATTTTTTCACTTTCTCCCTTAAGTTGCAACGGCAGAAAAACAAATCTCACGGGAAAATTTCATTCATGATAACCCCCAATAAATAAACAAATTTACAAATATTTTGGCACTACATGAAAATTCCAAAAACAATTCTTCCACATTTTTTCACATTCGAAGTGATAACTGGTCTGTTCCAGTACTGCAAGAATCTACTAATTTTTACTATTTTTTTCGATAACATAAAGGAAAAAATGTTATCGTAGTAAAAAATAGTAGCTTCTTGCAGGTTCTGGAACAGAGCAAACATTTAAAAAAATACAACTCTGTCCACATACTCTGTGTAAACTCGGCCATTCTCGAAATCTATTACTAAAAAACTGCTAGAAAAATTGTGGAAGATGGCGTTTTCTTTTGCTCTCGCTCTTTTACATTTCTTTCTTTCCGGTTAGCAGTCATGGTAAGAAATGTTTTCAATTTTTTTCTTCATCGAAATTTATGAAAATGTGTGGAAAAATGTTTCAAGTCCTTGTAAAATGTATGAAAAATCCATAGAGAAATGTTTTATGTGAAAATTGTGCTAATAAAGCGTTAAAATATGTGAAAAACAAATAATTGTGCGGTGTGCTCGACTCGTTTTGACAGCTGACAATGTGTCAAGAAGAACCTCTTCAGAATGTGTGTGGTGTGCATGAACAACGTGTTTGCTGCAGATTTCGGGGACTTGAAAGCCATATATTCCACAACATTTTAAAATGTGAAGATCAAATGCTTTTGAGATTGAAGAAAATATAATAATGTGTTTTTTATTTTCATTTTTAGCCCTTCCAAAGATTTGTACAAACTGGTCGCATTGCGAAATGCTCGGCTGGTCCCTTGAAGGGACGTCTCGTCGCCATTGTCGACGTGATTGACCAAAACAGGGTAAGTTGAACGAATCAATCCTAAAGCGGCTTTGTTGTTGTTTATTTGTGATCATGATGATTATTGGCTTCTTGATAGGAAGTGCCAACTGATACATAACTGAAGCTACTTAACCATAATTACTGAGAGACTACAAATAAACAATGCAACGAAGCCAGAGTGTGTATATACGCTATTTTGGAAATGTTGTTGGTATTCATGAACTCCTTTTCCTTGTTTTAGGTTCTCGTTGATGGTCCCTTGACCGGTGTACCCCGCCAAGAATACAGATTGAACAATCTGCACTTGACCAAGTACCGCATCAAGTTCCCCTTCACTGCCCCCACACGTATTGTCCGCAAGGCATGGACAGAAAGTGACATGAAGGCCCAATGGAAAGTCAGTCCATGGTCCACTAAGGCTCAAAACATTTGCAAGGTATGTACAAAATGAAATGTGTATATAAACGTGATTTTATTTACACTCTCTACCTACGTTCAACATGATGATAATGAAAGTTCTTGATAGGAATTGCCGGCTGATACATACATGAAGCTAATTTTCATTTTTAACTGAAAACATTCATTATCATAACTTGTTGGATTTATGATTGTTGGTTTTATTTACTAATTTTTGTTTTGTTTCTTCTCTTTTTTAGGTATGTAACCATCAAAGGTGGGATTGAACTTCTTCCCAACATCAATTATTTATGAAACCAATCACTCAACATGATGATAATGAAAGTTCTTGATAGGAATTGCCGGCTGATACATACATGAAGCTAATTTTATTTTATTAACTGAAACCCGTACTTCATTATCTATCGTTGTTGACCTAGCGTGTGGTCTATTTATGGCTAACAATTTTTGTGTATTCTTTCTATTTTTAGCGTTCCCAATTGAACGATTTCGATCGTTTCAAATTGCGTTATGCCAAGCGTCAACGCAACAAGTTGTTGACCGTTGCCTTCAACGCCTTGAAGAAGCGTACCAAGGAAGATGGTACCGTACGCAAAATCAAGAAGGACAGACGTGACCGCATTCGCGAATTGAAGTCTAAGGGCATCAAGAAGGGCGCTGCCAAGAAGTAAATCTGATAATCATATTTACTTTTGACACACACACCATGTTCTGAATAGTTATTTAGTACGTTTTTTTCTTTAAAGACCATAAAGAAAGAAAATAATAAAAAACACACAATATTGAAAAAAACATCAACACTATTTTCTAAGAAAATAACAAGTTTGCTTTTGTTTTGTAATTTTCAAATGTCTTGGGGCTAATAAATGAGCCGTTTTTAAAAAATTTGTTGTGGGAAAATGTTAACGATTATTTTAGAAACGAGAATAAAGTGGATAATATACGATAATTTTTAGAAGGGCTCAAAGTGGGCAATATACCGACAAGTATTTAAAAAATTAAGAGGTTCCAAAGAGGACAATTTGTATGCGATTGGAGTACCCAAAAAGTGTAATAAACTTAGATTAATTAGTTTATTTTTAGGAGTAGGTATCTAAAGTGGACAATAAACGTGGATTTTTAGGGAATTTTTCGGAGGACAATAAACGTGGATTTTTAAAGAATTTTTCCGAGGACAATAAACGTGGATTTTTAAAGAATTTTTCGGAGGACAATAAACGTGGATTTTTAAAGAATTTTTCGGAGGACAATAAACGTGGATTTTTAAAGAATTTTTCCGAGGACAATAAACGTGGATTTTTAAAGAATTTTTAGGAGGAACCAAATAGGACAAGCAACGTGGATTTTTAAAGAATTTTTAGGAGGAACCAAAGATGACAAAAAGCGTGGATTTTTAAACAATTTTTAGGAAGAACCAAAGAGGATAAAAAGCGTGGATTTTTAAACAATTTTTAGGTGGAACCAAAGATGACAAAAAGCGTGGATTTTTAAACAATTTTTAGGAGGAACCAAAGAGGACAAAAAGCGTGGATTTTTAAACAATTTTTAGGAGGAAAAGAGGACAAAATGCGTGGATTTTTAAACAATTTTTAGGAGGAACCAAAGAGGACAAAATGCGTGAATTTTTTAAACAATTTTTAGGAGGAAACAAAGAGGACAAAAAGCGTGGATTTTTAAACAATTTTTAGGAGGAAGCATAGATGACAAAAAGCGTGGATTTTTAAACAATTTTTAGGAGGAAACAAAGAGGACAAAAAGCGTGGATTTTTAAACAATTTTTAGGAGGAAGCATAGATGACAAAAAGCGTGGATTTTTAAACAATTTTTAGGAGGAAACAAAGAGGACAAAAAGCGTGGATTTTTAAACAATTTTTAGGAGGAACCAAAGAGGACAAAAAACGTGGATTTTTAAACAATTTTTAGGAGGAACCAAAGAGGACAAATAGCGTGGATTTTTAAACAATTTTTAGGAGGAACCAAAGAGGACCAGAAGCGTGGATTTTTAAACAATTTTTAGGAGGAACCAAAGAGGACAAAAATCGTGGATTTTTAAACAATTTTTAGGAAGAACCAAAGAGGACAAGCAGCGTGGATTTTTAAACAATTTTTAGGAAGAACCAAAGAGGACAAGCAGCGTGGATTTTTAAACAATTTTTAGGAGGAACCAAAGAAGACAAAAAGCGTGGATTTTTAAACAATTTTTAGGAGGAACCAAAGAGGACAAAAGGCGTGGATTTTTAAAAAATTTTTAGGAGGAACCAAAGAGGACAAAATGCGTGGATTTTTAAACAATTTTTAGGAGGAACCAAAGAGGACAAAATGCGTGACTTTTTAAACAATTTTTAGGAGGAAACAAAGAGGACAAAAAGCGTGGATTTTTAAACAATTTTTAGGAGGAACCATAGAGGACAAAAGGCGTGGATTTTTAAACAATTTTTAGGAGGAACCAAAGAAGACAAAAAGCGTGGATTTTTAAACAATTTTTAGGAGGAACCAAAGAGGACCAGAAGCGTGGATTTTTAAACAATTTTTAGGAGGAACCAAAGAGGACAAAAAGCGTGGATTTTTAAACAATTTTTAGGAGGAACCAAAGAGGACAAAAAGCGTGGATTTTTAAACAATTTTTAGGAGGAACCAAAGAGGACAAAAAGCGTGGATTTTTAAACAATTTTTAGGAGGAACCAAAGAGGACAAAAAGCGTGGATTTTTAAACAATTTTTAGGAGGAACCAAAGAGGACAAAAAGTGTGGAGTTTTAAACAATTTTTAGGAGGAACCAAAGAGGACAAAAAGCGTGGATTTTTAAACAATTTTTAGGAGGAACCAAATAGGACAAAAATCGTGGATTTTTAAACAATTTTTAGGAGGAACCAAAGAGGACAAAAAGCGTGGATTTTTAAACAATTTTTAGGAGGAACCAAAGAGGACAAAATGCGTGGATTTTTAAACAAGTTTTAGGAGGAACCAAAGAGGACAAAAAGCGTGGATTTTTAAACAATTTTTAGGAGGAACCAAAGAGGACAAAAAGCGTGGATTTTTAAACAATTTTTAGGAGGAACCAAAGAGGACAAAAAGCGTGGATTTTTAAACAATTTTTAGGAGGAACCAAAGAGGACAAAAAGCGTGGATTTTTAAACAATTTTTAGGAGGAACCAAAGAGGACAAAAAGCGTGGATTTTTAAACAATTTTTAGGAGGAACCAAAGAGGACAATAAGCGTGGATTTTTAAACAATTTTTAGGAGGAACCAAATAGGACAAAAACGTGGATTTTTAAACAATTTTTAGGAGGAACCAAAGAGGACAAAATGCGTGAATTTTTAAACAATTTTTAGGAGGAAACAAAGAGGACAAAAAGCGTGGATTTTTAAACAATTTTTAGGAGGAACCATAGAGGACAAAAAGCGTGGATTTTTAAACAATTTTTAGGAGGAACCAAAGAGGACAAATAGCGTGGATTTTTAAACAATTTTTAGGAGGAACCAAAGAGGACAAAAAGCGTGGATTTTTAAACAATTTTTAGGAGGAAACAAAGAGGACAAAAAGCGTGGATTTTTAAACAATTTTTAGGAGAAACCAAAGAGGATAAAAAGCGTGGATTTTTAAACAATTTTTAGGAGGAACCAAAGAGGACAAAAAGCGTGGATTTTTAAACAATTTTTAGGAGGAACCAAAGAGGACAAAAAGCGTGGATTTTTAAACAATTTTTAGGAGGAACCAAAGAGGACAAAAAGCGTGGATTTTTAAACAATTTTTAGGAGGAACCAAAGAGGACAAAAAGCGTGGATTTTTAAACAATTTTTAGGAGGAACCAAAGAGGACAAAAATCGTGGATTTTTAAAGAATTTTTTTGAAGGAACCAAAGAGGACAGAAAGCGTGGATTTTTAAACAATTTTTAGGAGGAACCAAAGAGGACAGAAAGCGTGGATTTTTAAACAATTTTTAGGAGGAACCAAAGAGGACAAAAAGCGTGGATTTTTAAAGAATTTTTAGGAGGAACCAAAGAGGACAAAAAGCGTGGATTTTTAAACAATTTTTAGGAGGAACCAAAGAGGACAAAAAGCGTGGATTTTTAAACAATTTTTAGGAGGAACCAAAGAGGACAAAAAGCGTGGATTTTTAAACAATTTTTAGGAGGAACCAAAGAGGACAAAAAGCGTGGATTTTTAAACAATTTTTAGGAGGAACCAAAGAGGACAGAAAGCGTGGATTTTTAAACAATTTTTAGGAGGAACCAAAGAGGACAGAAAGCGTGGATTTTTAAACAATTTTTAGGAGGAACCAAAGAGGACAAAAAGCGTGGATTTTTAAACAATTTTAGGAGGAACCAAAGAGGACAAAAAGCGTGGATTTTTAAACAATTTTTAGGAGGAACCAAAGAGGACAAAAAGCGTGGATTTTTAAACAATTTTAGGAGGAACCAAAGAGGACAAAAAGCGTGGATTTTTAAACAATTTTAGGAGGAACCAAAGAGGACAAAAAGCGTGGATTTTTAAACAATTTTAGGAGGAACCAAAGAGGACAAAAAGCGTGGATTTTTAAACAATTTTAGGAGGAACCAAAGAGGACAAAAAGCGTGGATTTTTAAACAATTTTTAGGAGGGAAAAAGGGAACAAGCAGTGTTGATTTTTAAACAATTTTTAGGAGGGAAAAAGGGAACAAGCAGCGTTGATTTTTAAACAATTTTTAGGAGGAACCAAAGAGGACAAAATGCGTGGATATTTAAACAATTTTTAGGAGGAACCAAAGAGGACAATAAGCGTGGATTTTTAAACAATTTTTAGGAGGGAAAAAGGGAACAAGCAGCGTTGATTTTTAAACAATTTTTAGGAGGAACCAAAGAGGACAAGCAGCGTGGATTTTTAAACAATTTTTAGGAGGAACCAAAGAGGACAAAAAGCGTGGATTTTTAAACATTTTTTAGGAGGAACCAAAGAGGACAAAAAGCGTGGATTTGTAAACAATTTTTAGGAGGAACCAAAGAGGACAAAAAGCGTGGAATTTTAAACAATTTTAGGAGGAACCAAAGAGGACAAAAATCGTGGATTTTTAAACAATTTTTAGGAGGAACCAAAAAGCGTGGATTTTTAAACAATTTTTAGGAGGAACCAAAAAGCGTGGATTTTTAAACAATTTTTAGGAGGAACCAAAAAGCGTGGATTTTTAAACAATTTTTAGGAGGAACCAAAAAGCGTGGAATTTTTAAACAATTTTAAGGAGGAACCACAAAACGTGGATTTTTAAACAATTTTTAGGAGGAACCAAAAAGCGTGGATTTTTAAACAATTTTTAGGAGGAACCAAAGCGGACAAAAAGCGTGGATTTTTAAACAATTTTTAGGAGGAACCAAAGAGGACAAAAAGCGTGGAATTTTAAACAATTTTAGGAGGAACCAAAGAGGACAAAAATCGTGGATTTTTAAACAATTTTTAGGAGGAACCAAAGAGGACAAATGCGTGGATTTTTAAAGAATTTTTAGGAGGAACCAAAGAGGACAAAAAGCGTGGATTTTTAAAGAATTTTTAGGAGGGAAAAAAGGAAACAAGCAGCGTGTATTTTTAAAAAATTTTTAGGAGGGAAAAAGGAAACAAGCAGCGTGGATTTTTAAAGAATTTTTAGGAGGAACAAAATAGGACAAGCGAAGAATTTTTAGGAGTAACCAAAGAGGACATCTGTGTCTTTCGTACCAGATTTACCAGAAACCTATGCTTATACATAAGTTTCTACGCTTCTACAACAACAACAGAAACATGGATTTTAAAGAATTTTTGGGAGTAACCAAAGAGGATTTTTGAAAAATTTTTAGAGAAACTGTAAACGTGGATTTTTAAAGAATTTTTAGAGAAACTGTAAACGTGGATTTTTAAAGAATTTTTAGAGAAACTGTAAACGTGGATTTTTAAAGAATTTTTAGAGAAACTTTAAACGTGGATTTTTAAAGAATTTTTAGAGAAACTGTAAACGTGGATTTTTAAAGAATTTTTAGAGAAACTGTAAACGTGGATTTTTAAAGAATTTTTAGAGAAACTGTAAACGTGGATTTTTAAAGAATTTTTAGAGAAACTGTAAACGTGGATTTTTAAAGAATTTTTAGAGAAACTGTAAACGTGGAGTTTTAAAGAATTTTTAGATAAACTGTAAACGTGGATTTTTAAAGAATTTTTAGAGAAACTGTAAACGTGGATTTTTAAAAAATGTTTAGAGAAACTGTAAACGTGGATTTTTAAAGAATTTTTAGAGAAACTGTAAACGTGGATTTTTAAAGAATTTTTAGATAAACTGTAAACGTGGATTTTTAAAAAATGTTTAGAGAAACTGTAAACGTGGATTTTTAAAGAATTTTTAGAGAAACTGTAAACGTGGATTTTTAAAGAATTTGTAGAGAAACTGTAAACGTGGATTTTTAAAGAATTTTTAGAGAAACTGTAAACGTGGATTTTTAAAGAATTTTTAGAGAAACTGTAAACGTGGATTTTTAAAGAATTTTTAGAGAATCAGTAAACGTGGATTTTTAAAGAATTTTTAGAGAAACTGTAAACGTGGATTTTTAAAGAATTTTTAGAGAAACTGTAAACGTGGATTTTTAAAAAATGTTTAGAGAAACTGTAAACGTGGATTTTTAAAGAATTTTTACAGAAACTGTAAACGTGGATTTTTAAAGAATTTTTAGAGAAACTGTAAACGTGGATTTTTAAAAAATGTTTAGAGAAACTGTAAACGTGGATTTTTAAAGAATTTTTAGAGAAACTGTAAACGTGGATTTTTAAAAAATGTTTAGAGAAACTGTAAACGTGGATTTTTAAAGAATTTTTAGAGAAACTGTAAACGTGGATTTTTAAAAAATGTTTAGAGAAACTGTAAGCGTGGATTTTTAAAGAATTTTTAGAGAAACTGTAAACGTGGATTTTTAAAAAATGTTTAGAGAAACTGTAAACGTGGATTTTTAAAGAATTTTTAGAGAAACTGTAAACGTGGATTTTTAAAGAATTTTTAGAGAAACTGTAAACGTGGATTTTTAAAGAATTTTTAGAGAAACTGTAAACGTGGATTTTTAAAGAATTTTTAGAGAAACTGTAAACTTGGATTTTTAAGGAATTTTTAGATGGGTTATAAAGTGGATTGTACCGTGGTTTTTTAAAGATTATTTAGAGGGACTGTACCGTGGATTTTTATAGAATTTTTAGAGGGACTGTAACGTGGATTTTTAAAGGATTTTTAGAGGGTCGGTAAGGTGGATTTTTATAAAATTTATAAAGGGACTCTAACGTGGATTTTTAAAGAATTTTTAGAGGGACTGTAACGTGGATTTTTAAAGATTTTTAGAGGGTCGGTAAGGTGGATTTTTATAAAATTTTTAAAGGGACTCTAACGTGGATTTTTAAAGAATTTTTAGAGGGTCCGCAACGTGGATTTTTAAACAACTTTTAGGAGGACTCGAGGAATAATCGTGAATTTTAAATTAATTCATAGGTTAAGTAAAAAGGCAATAATCGTGGATGTATAAATCATTATTTGGAATATGAAACTGCCACAACAGTAGAAATTAAACTACACAAATTTAAAATAAATTGTATACAATTTATGCTCTGTTGCAGAATTTGCAAGATCTACAAATTTTTAATACGACAACAATTTTCCCTTTATGTTATCGAAGAAATAGTAAAAATGACAAGATTCTTGGAGTTCTGGAACAGACCATTAGAGTTTTTGCAGATACTACTAACACATTTTAAAATGCTTTATAGATTCGATCATTCTTTTGTCCAGAAAATAGCCATCATCTTTTAAAAAATCACTTTTTTCCATTTTATTTAACAGCATTTTTTATTTTTCTTAGGACTTCAATAAAACTTAAAAAAAAAAACCAATAAAAGAAAGGAACCATTAAAATAACATAACAGACCAGCTTTTTGTCATTCTTGACTATCTAGATGCATTTTGAAATCTTTGCAATTGCAATTCGATTCGATCATCATTCGTTTGTTGTTTGATTTGTTTGTTTCTTTGCATCCTTGTGGCCATACCGCAATTGCCAATTGTTGGGATGATTATAGGCCATTAAGATTGGCAAATGCAAATACAGCGTTAAATGTTCCACTTTTATTTCTTTGGAGATTTTTACCCAGTCACGTAACCATGAAATCATGTCATCATTGCTCATATTTGTTGGATTCAGACCACGTATATAGCATGCATTACGCAATGCTTCCAATGGCATATTGTGAACGCCACCTTCACGACATATAGCCAGGTCCATGTAGTGGATGAAGAAAGCATGCTCATATAAACTGTGACGCTTGAACCAACCGCGGGGTATGCCATGCATTTTGGTCAGCAATTTCTGAAAAATAGGAGGTTTGAGATGTTAGTAGATTATTCAAAAAAATAGTTCATCGTTTAATAAAGCTCAAATGGAACCATTTCATTAAAAAAAACACCACCAGCATATAAATTGTTGAGAAATGTTTTGTTGTTTAGAAGCCCAACTATTTTTACAATTTGAACCGTGAGTATGAGAGAAGTCTCCCTTGTCCCTTCGGGGATGTCGTGGGAACATATGTATGTGCATGAACTGTATTGGGAGAACTTGGCTGAGTAGCATTCCGATAGGTAACAGTCCTTTGTTGATTGGGTTATCGAATGGACTAATACGTATTGGGTCAATTATCCAGTAGAAACGACTGTCGTATTCTGAAAACGAGGAAGTATTGATGTATGTAAGGTGTGTGAACCGAGGATGTTTAAGGCGCCTGCTATACTTGGAAGGATTACTCTGAATTTCGCTGCTTGTACTGGCCGGCTACATAGATAGGACACCATGGTAAAAAGATGTTACAAACACCTTGCATGATTCAGATATGATAGGTGTTACGTAAAGGTTTTTCGAGATCACTATCCCTTGAGTACAACGTTGTTGAATCCATTTGGCTTTGACAAATGACAAATCATCTTCCTGTGCATAACTCGTCAGCTAATGCCTCTTATGCACACTAAGCATCTATATACATTTTTTAGGTATGCCCTCCTTGTCCTATGCCCATTATATTACTTTTGGTTAAACTAATATTTTATCTCATTTTAAATGATTTATTTCGAAATATATTAAATATGTACTTACGATATGTTTTCCTGGCAGCGATATTAAGTTAAAAGGTGTGTCTGCAAAAATGTCCTTAATATCTAAAATTTGTTCCACACTGGGATGAGTGCCACTGCCCAACTGGCCCAAGACCTGAGCAAATGGTTCATATTTGGGATGGCTTTTGATGCTCTTCAATTTGGCCTGTAAGCACCGGAGAACTGGGCGATTGTATGTAAGACGTTCCAGAAAATAGTATTCCTTAAATTCAGATTTTTGTTGCAATGTCCAAAAGTGGGAGGTTAAAAATGTGCGGGGATACATGACACTAAGGTAAGGTGGAGAAATAGACGGAAATTTATTTAGTTGTACATGCTCTTTAAAAATGCGCCTCTCCTTGTGACTTACACTAATGGAAACACAGCATAACCCACCATGGGTAATGATGACAATATTAATGCTGGTGCCACCTTAACCATATCCCTTGGCATTTGCATGTAAAGCTCCAATTCTTGGCGATTCAGACTTTTCAAGCCTTTCGGTGAGGCATTAACAATGCGCGCAACTTTTAGAAAGCGCTTCATGTCAGCAAAGAAATCCTTTACTCCATCAAAGAAAACACGATAAACTTTCATGGCTGAGGGAAAATTCTTTTCCAATACTTTGTCATAGTTCTTGACATAGTCAAAGAACCGGGTAAACATATATCCTCTGACATTTTCACGTACTTGCTGTGGTGACAATTTGGCTTTGGCTATGACCGCCTGCTTGGCAGCATCTTTTATGGGTGCAGCAGCCTGTTGCAATTTTGTGATATTCTCTGTTAGGGATGTAGTTGTGGGTTTCCCACTTTTTGTTGTGTCGAATGCATCTTTGATGGGTGTTACCTTATCGTTATCCTTTTTCTGATCGAATTGGGTGGTTTTGGGTGGAACAGGTGTTGTGGAGGGGGACTTTTTGGTTGCAGGATCGCTAAAAATTAATTTCGATTATTACCATATTAGATGCAATTGTGAAATCATTAAACATAAAATATATGCACATACTACGTACATACATATGAATATCGAAATGACTAGAATCGTTTATATGTATAAAATGCTATATTTGTTTTTAACAAAATATTGTTATGGTATTAATTGTTTATAATTTTTAACTTTTACGTGTTAATTTACCTTGAAGTTACGTAGTGTCGTCGTAGTAATGCGTTTGTGCTGTTACCTAAACAGCTGTGCTGGTGGAATATGGATGTTGAAGATTCCTGGCAAACACCGTTTACGACGACAACCGGAAGCCGAGTTAAACGAAGTGCCAAACTCATCCTTAAAATGTTTACACCAACGTTTACTCCAACTTGTTAAAAACGTGGGGCAAAGGAATTGGACCTTTAATTGCCACGCCACCTTTCTTGTATCGTCAAATTTTGCCCTTTCGCCGTCGTTTCGTTGTAACGTTGCACAAACAAATTCTTGCGGTGAAAAAATCCTCGAAAATATACGCAATAAACAACGAAGAAGAGTCAATTGTCAAAATAAATGTCATTTATAGATGACAACAAACATGTGTTTGTTGCAAGTAATCAGTGGTGCTAACCGAATGTTATGTTAAAATCGTCATTTTGCTTAACTTTATGGTCTGGATAGTTTCAGACCTTTCCTTGTTTACCAGGCGTTTACATCAGACAGTTTGTCTTCAAATACAACTCTGATTTACCAACACATACATTTGTCGGTTGTCTTCCAGCTGTCCATGATATTTTCACAGACAGTCGGGTTAACAAATTTTTGACATTTTTGTAAAAATAAGTGAGATAATAATTGAAATGTGTTGAAAACAAAAGAACATAAACAAAAACAAAATACATATGTGAACGGAAAACATAAAGACAATTACCTTACAGGACAGTTGAGTTCATGTATTGATTGTCAAAAACCCAAAACTTGCCTGTGTGACGTAGGTGTCCAGACAACTGCAAAAACAGTTGTAAAATTATGAAATAAAATCATCGATTACGTTTTGTTTTCACACATTTTGTTTTTGTACATATTCTTTTGTTTTCAGCACATTTTAATTATCATATCACTTCTTTTTCACAAAAATGTCAAAAATTTGTTAAGCCGACTGTCTGTGAAAAAGTGATGGACAGCTGAAAGACAACCGACAAATGAATGTATGTGATAGTGAATCAGAGTTGTATTTGAAGACAGACTGTCTGGTGCAAACGCCTAGTTATGAAGTCACTATAAGCACATAAGTAAATAACTCAAAACAATCGTTATGCTTGGTTTACATTCGGCGTCGTTTCGTGATTTCGAAAGCGTTTCGTAATTTCGCGCGGAATCAAGCAAAATTTATCATGATTTCGCATACAAAAATGAAATCATGTATTTCCTGATTTCAGCCAAATCAACATCGAAATGACAGTACTCATGATATAAAACCCTGTTTCTGCCTAAAAAAATTTGCAACACTTTTCGCGTATCATAATAAACAAGGTAGATGGTCATTTGGTGCAACAAAAAATTTTAGTATCAAAATTTGTATACAATGTAAAAAAATATTAAATTACTTTGCTACAATGCTTTTCATTGTATTCCCGTACTTTTTAATGGTAATGTTAGCAAAAAGAGCCAATTGTCAAAAATTGTTTTCCAATACAAATTTCTTAAAAAATTCGGGAACGGAAAAATGAGTGTAAACAACGGGATGTATTTCAGGATTTCGGAGCGTAATTGTAAACTTGGCATTAAAGCCACACGACATATCCAGATTGACATGAACCTTTGTTTCTCACTAATTTTATCGTCATATTATTACATATATGTATATCATTTTATATCATATATGTATCGATTAAAATATGAAATATTTGTATAAAAGTATGTTTTTTGTTATCTAAAATAACAAAAATGATCAAACGTATAACATTTTTTTACTAAAATACAAGGTGCCGACTATTGAAACATATAATGCCGACTACTAGCACAAAAGAACTATTTTATGTAATTCGCAAATTTCACAAGTTTTATAAGAAATTATTCAAAATTTTTATTTCATCGAAAAGTAAACTAAATTTCGAAGCAAATAAGCTTTATTTCATTGCATTTGGAAAAATTAACTGGGAATGGCGAAGGATTGAAGTTAGAAAAATCGTTAAAATGCCGACTATTGGTACACTTACCCTATAGCTTTATTCCATGTATCACATAAATTGAAAGTGCTTTGTGCGGGAACTTTTTCGATATTTAAATGGAATAAAAATTATTTTAGTCATTAATAGGCGAAATGCCACTTATTCGTGCAACAGGAAAACAAATTTGGAACAAATTTTTAATAGGCAAAAGTTCATTCACTCTCGCTACAGGAAATCATTTCTGAGAAAAAAGGTCAACAATTCATCACCCTAGTAAATAAACGACACATGAACATATGGCCTGTTCCCGTACTTTATAAAGTGGTAAAAGTCGTAAAATTTGTAATGCCAAGTTTACACTAGCGCTCCAAAATCCACTGGATTTCACGAAATAATGAAATACACCCCGGTGTTCACACTCATTTTTTGTTGATTTCAAACATATCACAATGATCAAGGTAGATGCATATGCGCAGCTGATCGAACATGAATTTTCACAAGTTGTTGTAAATTGAATTAATCATCAAAAATATAAAAATATAGAACTTTACAACTTTATTTGGAAAATTATCGTAAAATTATCTATATATTGTATTAATTCTAACAAATGAAAAATAAAAAAATGATTTTATCGTTGATACATCATAATAATAAATTTTGATAGATAAAAGTTGTGCTCAGAACCAATAAATGGGATTATTCGTGTTCATTATAGCTCTGTTCCAGAACTAAAAAGTTTTTACAATTTTTACCACTTTTACGCATTTTGCGTTCCCGTACACAAAATTTATATGAAAATCGTTTACGACTATTACAACTTTTACGACTTTTACCACTTTATAAAGTACGGGAACAGGCCATATGTTTCCAAATACATTATTCTTGTTCTTATGCAGTAGTTTTCCCGTTTAGTGCTAAAAATGCGTTCCCGTATTCCGCAATCTAGCAAGACTTGTACTTCTCTTTAAACAAAAATAGCGCCGAATAACACCTTCTCCTGTTTTCTGCCATACAATTTTGGCCTAGTAGAAACTAGCAGCAAGTATTTTCATTGGCATCTAATATGATAGCTGATACGTTGATTTTGACATTTATGCAGGAGTTTCTGCAATTTCCGTCATTTCTCCGTTCCCGAATTTTTTAAGAAATTTGTATGAGGAAGCAATTTTTGACAATTCGCTCTTTTTTCTAACATTGCCATTAAAAAAGTACGGGAACACAATAAAAAATAGCATTGTAACCATGGAACAATTACCCAGGTAGTGGCATCGTAAAATTTTGAATATGTTATGTCAAAACTTTCTTTATGTTGTTGGGGAAATTACAACAAAAATAATTTTTTTTATAAAGGGATTTGACTTTTCATATTCGATCAGCTGGTGTGATACCACTACCTGGTAGTTCTGCCATGATTGTAACAAAGTAATTTAATAATTTTGTCACATTGTTTACAAATTTTTATACTAACATTTTTTGTTGCAGCAATTGACCATCTACCTTATTTATTATGATACGTGAAAAGTGTTGCAACTTTTGGTACTTTTTTAGGCAAAACCAGGGTTGTATATCATATGTACTGTGATTTCGATGTTGATTTCGCTGAAATCTCGAAATGAGATGATTTCATTTTTGTATGCGAAATCATGATAAATTTAGCTTGATTCCGAGCGAAATCACGAAACGCCTTCGAAATCACGAAACGACGCCGAATGTAAACCAAACATAAAAGTCGTAAGCGATTTTCATATAAATTTTGTGTACGGGAACGCAAAATGTGTAAAAGTGGTAAAAATTGTAAAAAATTTTTAGTTCTGGAACAGAGCCATAGTTGCCAATATTGGTACAGACTGCAATAGTTGCATTTAGGAGCAAAAAGCTGTGTTATATATCAAATGCTCTGTTGCTTTACGTGCCTGAGGTTACCATTTCTTTCCATTTTTAACCTGTAAAGTGTTCCCTTACTTTTAATAGCATACAATAGCTCTGTTCCTTTACGTGCAAGAATCTTCAAGTTTTACCACTTTTTACTCGAAAAGCGTTCCTTTACTTCAGACACTATACAATTCATATGGGAGCAGTTTACAACTTTTGCTACTTTTGCCGGTTTTACGATTTTCAAAAGTAAAGGAACAGACCAAATTTATATGATAGCAGTTTACCACTTTTACCATATTCTGCCACTGTTATGCCAAGTTTACACTTGCGCTCTAAAATCCACTGGATTTCACGAAATCCTGAAATACATCCCGGTGTTTACACTTATTTTTTGTTGATTTCAAACATATCACAATGATCAAGGTAGATGCATATGCGCAGCTGATCGAACATGAATTTTCAAAACAAGTTGTTGTAAATTGAATTAGTCATCAAAAATATACGACAATATAGAACTTTACAACTTTATTTCGAAAATTATCTATATATCGTATTAATTGTGTATAGTAATAACAAATAAAGAAATAAAAAATGATTTCATCGTTGAGACATCATAATAATAAATTTTGATAGATAAAAGTTGTGTTTAGAACTTGCAGCAGTTTTCCCGTTTAGTGCTAAAAATGCGTTTCCGTACTCCGAAGTTTAGCAAGCCTTGCACTTTTCTTTAAACAAAAACAGCGCCGAATAACACCCTATTCTCCGGTTTTTTGGCATATTAGAAGCTAGCAACATGTTCATTATCATCTGAATATGATAGCTGATACGTTGATTTGCTGCAGTTTTTGCAATTTCCGTAATTTTTTCGTTCCATTATTTTTTAAGAAATTTGTATGGGGAATCAATTTTTGACAATTCGCTCTTTTTTCTAACATTACCATTAAAAAAGTACAATAACACACTGAAAAATAGCCTTGTGGCAAAGTAATTTGATATTTTTTTCACATTGTTTACAAATTGTGATACTAAAATTTTTTGTTGCATCAATTGACCATCTACCTTGTTTATTGTAATACGTGAAAAGTGTTGCAACTTTTGGTACTTTTTCAGGCAATAACAGGGTTGTATTTCATGTGTACTGCGATTTCGATGTTGATTTCGCTGAAATCACGAAATGAGATGATTTCATTTTTGTATGCGAAATCATGATAATTTTTGCTTGATTCCGCGCGAAATCACGAAACGCCTTCGAAATCACGAAAAGACGCCGAATGTAAACCAAGCATTACCATTTTTAAAAGTAAAGGAACAGACCAAAAATATTTCGATTTAAAACAAATCCAAGTTTTGAGTTGATTTAATTTTGTATGGTAAATCAGGGTGGATTTGGGTGGATTAAGCACTTAAATCGAGATAATGCTCTTAATCATCGTATAAGGGTTATAGTCTAAAAGGGCTATTATTAGAGTCCGTTTGGTGATCAGAAACCGATTAAGTCGCTTGTATGATCAGAAAAGGACTCTAAAGTGACTCCCTGTAATGATTAAAAATAGTTCAATTTAAAATACAACAACAAATGTGTAGCAATTAAATGAAAAAAATCTATAAAACCCTTGTTTTCCTTGAATTCCTAAAACATCAAAATTGATAAACACAAAAGCAACAAGTGGGTTTGTTTACAATACCAATTTTAGCATTTTATAAAAACCCCGAAAAATGAATGAAGGGTCAACGTTTCTCCACATAATCGAGTTTCGGATATGATAAAATGTTTGTTTCAATGATAAGCTGACAAATTTCTTCCATACTAATATTCTAAACACGAACCATTGAATTCGAATGTTTTTAAAATTGTTTGGCATATTATTCAAACAGCACGCACACACATACAAAGATTGTGTATATTGTTTTGACGTTTTAGGAATAGTCCAAAGAAAAATTTAAATTGACAGGAAGCTTTGGCTAACCTTTCTTATTAAACCATGATTACAAATAAATCATTGAGGCGTTTAAAATGTGACTATTTTTTTCGTTATTTATTGTCAAATTTTTATCATCTGAAGATTGAAAAATGCTTAATCAAAAAAGGGTCATTCAGGTGTTTGAAAAGTGATTAGAATTATGTATATTCTGATCATATTTTGAACAGCTAGGTGATTAAACACTGATTGTTCAGTTTTTTTTCCAAATTTAACGGTTTGGTTGTATATAATTTTCATATACACTTTCTACAAAACTTTGATATAAATATCACGTATAATGTTATGAATATTGACAAGGACAACACATGTCCAGATTTTGCCAAGTGAAATGAAGAAAGTGAATGAAGAAACGGTATACTAAAGGGATAATTAAAAGTCACAAGGAAGCAGAAAAGAAAACAAAACGAAGGAAAGAAACAAAAAACAAAGAAGAATAAAAAAGAAAATTCTTTTAATTTTTTCGTCTGATAAGAAGTCTCATAAATGACTCACAAAAGACTCATAAACGACTATAAACATAACTCAAAAAAGACTCGAAAAAGATTCACAAATTAATCAACAAATCACCAATAAATGATTAAAATACGACTCGAAAAAAGACTTTATATACCATCAGAAAATGACCAAAAATGACTCGAAACTAATGCAGAGGAAGACTCATTTGTGATTTGTTTAGAAGAGTCGCCTGAGGTTACGTTTCCCCCCGACAAAGGAGTGATTTATGATCAGAAAATGAGCTCTATTCCAGCTTTTTAATCGGATCAAAAAAGACTCGAATTTGATCAAAACTTTCAAAACGATTTTGGCTGGGGAGTGTAAATAATTGGTAAGTGTAGTTGTCCGTTAAAAATTGGATGCCGAAGACACATAATACATTAAGAAATACTCAGGATATGTAATGCTCACTATTTTATATTTCATATAAGAAATTATTTTGGGTTCCAATAGGAGTTGAGACTGTTATAGCATTCAGAACGCAAGAAACTGTTTGCAATGGCGTATAGGTGACCTCTTAAATTTCTTGAATTTTGAAATATATTGTTAGAGGACATACGAAAACACCAAGGACTAAATTTGGAGTTTTGTGAATAAAATAAACAAGTAAGAACGGCATTATGTTCGGCCTGGACAAACTTGTTATACCCTCCACTACGCGTTATTTTGAAGTAAAATGAAACAATTATATTCCTCTCGTTTATGAAGAAGGCTAAATACCAAATTTCAGCAATTCCGGTAAAACAATGTAGCTAACCTACAAAATACCGAAATTCGGGAGGTACCGTTCTATGGGGGCTACATATATCAAAACGTCGATTTATACAAACAAATTTCTGGCGGAAAGTTTTTAAACTCAAAGAAGACCAAATACGAAATTTCCGAAATTTCAATAAGATAATGTGGCTAAAACCGCCATAATACCGAAAATCAAGATGTACACTTCTATGGGGGATACAGGGAGACGTGATCGGAATTATGCTATCATCGACCATGACATTCAACTCAGTTCACACCTCTGCCGTCCATGCAGTGAACAGAGTGGCCAATATTTGAATATTCATCGCATGGAAAAATGTGGTAAGATCAATCAAATAAGAATTCAGCCTTTCATAAAGGACATCACGGAAGGTAATCAACACAAAAATCCTACAATCATCTGGAGGGGTGGAATGCAGAAGAGCTAGGGCTTAAGCAATTCCGGCGATATCACCCCACCTGGGGGAGCTCACAGTTTCACTTTAGGGGCATGTACTACTTGTTCCTGAATTCCGCGTACAATTGGCGTCCATACATATAATTAATTATTTTCAAACTTGGCGGGGTGGGTACTCTGCTCTGCTCCTTACACATCGTGGAGTGTTTGACAGTGTCAAAGGTTTTTGATAATACGAACGCCACCAACACTATCTTATGTTAGAAACACTATGGATTTTTCTTGTTTGCGTGGCTTTATTTCGCAATACAGACAACGTCAGGGTCCAATGCTTTTGATGATATAGCGTTCCTCCTCGGCAGGAAGAGATCTAATGCGACGTAGTACTCGTCTTCTCGCCCTGTCACTCCCGGGTCGACTGTCGATTGAACTAACTTGCCCAAATCGTTCGATCAGCGTAACGTCGGCAAACGTGACTGAGGTTCTATCTTCCTTCTTTCCAGGGTTCGAGAGTGACTTAACCGTTGCCCACAATTAATTTATTCCGGTTCCAATGTTTCAACTCTTCAGATGATTTAAGCACTTGCTCCGCTTATGCTCACCTACCAACCAATGTAAGCTCCCTGACTCTCATGACACTGGGGTTGGCTCATGCTTAGCTAATTCTGCCACCTCTGCTAGGAAATTTGGTCTCACTTCGGGTATTCAATCAACAGGTAAGGCCGCGGAACATACGGCCCGTTTATCGTCGCGTTACAACAACCACATGAAAACTTCAAGAACAAACTTGGCATCACATAGACTTTTTTTATATGGTTTTTGTTATTAACGCGTAATGCGACTCACAACGGACCGTATGTGCCGCAGCCTTACCTGCTGATAGTTCTTCATCGAACTTGATTCAAGTACGAGAGATGATGTATCAATGTCGGTAACTCCTTTCGATAGTTATCGTGTCCACCAGCAATTTTAGTTGGCCGCATGTTATGGCATGTTTGCACTCAGCGATAAACAGTAGGTCCCATATCATTGAGCTAATATGAATCGGGGTGCACTCATTGATATGAGAAAAGTCTCTACTTGGTATGTCTGTGGAACAATTACAAATGTATTACATATTACTAGCCAAACGGATGAGCAGTACCTTTTGGGTCATTGTCTCAGGAAATATGGAATGGACCCAAAAAATTGTACAATTGGCATAGGGGAAGCGAGGTCAACCTGTTGCAAAGAAATTCAAAACGATGCAGGACAGCATTAACAAGCATTTTTGTGAAAATTTTTTGAAAAATTCAGTAGGAGGCACAGTCCCGGGCCATATGCCGAACATGTTCCATAAGCCGAACTAATGGGTACTTCACACGATATGTTTTTTACATATGAGTTGTCACTTTGCATATACATACATTTTGTATGGGAGAATTGACACCTCATATGCAAAAAACATACCGTGTAAAGTACCCATAAGAAAGGATCATCATTCCTCTCTGTTTGCTGCTGTAGTTTCCGAGTCTGGGATATGGAGTTTTCTGATGTCGCGTTTCACTTGTTCGCTCCAACAAAGCCTTGACCTTCCAGTTCTGTGTGAACGGTCTTGCCCTCCGCACGTTTATACGCCTTGTTAGCGGGTTCACCATCACTCATTTTTATGACATGGCCTAGCCAACACAATCGTTGTCAACGCAGATTGGCCCGTATATCTTTCAAAAAATGTTTCTCTCGAACACACCAATCACTGCCTGCAGTACCCATGCTTCGGAACCAGTTTTAGTTTAGTTTTGTTTGACGAGATGTGGCTGTATTCCTTAACCAGAGCTCCGATTTACTCGCGAGTAAAAATTTGTGGGGAGGTGATAATTTTTTATGGGGGTGGGGTAAGTTTTTGTTGCCACCCCCCCAACATGCTCTAATTCGAAAAGAATTTCACTCGAGAGTGAAAATTCGAGCGAATATTCGGAGCTCCGTCTTAAACTGCTTACTTAGTCCAAAGTAGCATCTGTTGGCCAAGACTATTCTTCTTCTTATTTCACGACAGATGTTATTTGTTTTGCTTTTGACGGTGCCGAGGTCGACAAAGTCATTTACTAACTCAAAATAGTAGGTACCAACATTCACAGTCAGAGGGAGATCTGTGGACGTATTACGCGTCGATGCCATCAACTTGGTTTTATCGCCGTTTACTGCCAGACCGACTTTAACAGATTCCCTGTTGAAATTTACAAAGGTCAATGTCATCGGCATAATCATATAAGATATCACGTTTGTATATATTGTTCCACTTCTTCTAACCTGCACATTTCTTATAAGCTTTTCCAACAGGATGTTGAAGGGATCAAACGACAAGTCGTATCCTTGTCTGAAACCTCTTTTGGTAATAAACTTTTCGGAGAGGTTCTTTCCTATAATAAATGAGGACCGAGTATCAGTTAATGTCATCTTGAAATACATTTGAACGTATAGGGCTGCCGAAGGCGCCTTTATTATCGACAAAAATATGGTAGGAGTCGATCTGCATTTATTGGATCTTTTCCAGGATTTGTCTTAAGGTAAATATCTGGTCAATGGTGGATTTGTCCAGATACAATCTTATATGCAATAGGTAACAGACTTATGGCCCTGTAATTGGAGCACACAGTCCTAAACATCGGCCTTGTAGTAGAAGTAGAGACAGTGCGTAAACTGCACATTCTCTATAAAGAGTGCGAACATTCCAGGATTTGCAGATCATGTCCCTTAAAGCGTTTGCGTGGGTCGCCAACTTTAGATGCATTTGTTTTTCTGTTTTTTACACCCTCCACAATATGGAGGGTATAATTAAATTTGTCATTCCGTTTGTAACATATCGAAATATTCGTCGGAGACCCTATAAAGTATATATATTATTGGTCACCATAAAATTCTATGTCGATTTAACCATGTCCGTCTGTCCGTCCATCCGTCGGTCTGTCTGTCTGTCTGTCTGTCTCGCAATTTTAAAGATAGAGAGTCAGTACTTGGTACAGAAGTTTTTATTACTTGTAGGATGGTTGGTATTGAAAATGGGCTATATCGGTCCACGTTTTGATATAGCCCCCATAGAACGGTACCACCCGATTTTCGGTATTTTGAAGGTATTAGCTTTATTATCACACCGAAATGTCTGAAACTTGGCACTTAGTCTTCTTTAAGGTTATAAAACTTTCCCCCAGAATTTTGTCGGTATCGGTCCACGCCTTCATATAGCCCCCATAGAACGGTACCTCCCGATTTTCGGTATTTTGAAGGTTTTAGCTTCATTATCACACCGATATGGCTGAAATGTGGTACTAAATCTTCGTTGGGGGTATATAACTTTCTCCCAAAATTTTGTCGGTATCGGTACACGCCTTCATATAGCCCCCATAGAACGGTACCTCCCTATTTTCGGTATTTTGAAGGTTTTAGCTTCATTATCACACCAATATGGCTGACATTTTGTACTTAGTCTTCTTTAAGGTATAAAACTTTTCCCCAGAATTTTGTCAGTATCGGTCCAAGCCTTCATATAGCCTCCATAGAACGGTACCACCCGATTTTCGGTATTTTGAAGGTTTTAGCTTCATTATCACACCGATATGGCTGAAATTTTGCACTTAGTCTTCTTTAAGGGTATAAAACTTTTCCACAGAATTTTGTCGGTATCGGTCCACGCCTTCATATAGCCCCCATAGAACGGTACCTCCCGATTTTCGGTATTTTGAAGGTTTTAGCTTCATTATCACACCGATATGGCTGAAATTTTGCACTTAGTCTTCTTTAAGAGTATACAAATTTTCCCCAGAATTTTGTCGGTATCGGTCCACGCCTTCATATAGCCCCCATAGAACGGTACCACCCGATTTTCGGTATTTTGAAGGTATTAGTTTCATTATCACACCGAAATGGCTGAAATTTGGTACTTAGTCTTCTTTTAGGGTATAAAACTTTCCCCCAGAATTTTGTCGGTATCGGTACATGCCTTCATATAGCCCCCATAGAACGATACCACCTGATTTTCGGTATTTTGAAGGTTTTAGCTTCATTATCACACCGATATGGCTGAAATTTTGCAATTAGTCTTCTTTAAGGGTATACAACTTTCCCCCAGAATTTTTACGGTATCGGTCCACGCCTTCATATAGCCCCCATAGAACGGTACCTCCCGATTTTTGGTATTTTGAAGGTTTTAGCTTCATTATCACACCGATATGGCTGAAATGTGGTACTTACTCTTCGTTGGGGGTATATAACTTTTCCCCAAAATTTTGTCGGTATCGGTCCACGCCTTCATATAGCCCCCATAGAACGGTTCCTCCCGATTTTCGGTATTTTGAAGGTTTTAGCTTCATTATCACACCGATATGGCTGAAATTTTGCACTTATTCTTCTTTAAGGGTATAAAACTTTTCCCCAAAATGTTGTCGGTATCGGTCCACGCCTTCATATAGCCCCCATAGAACGGTACCTCCCGATTTTCGGTATTTTGAAGGGTTTAGCTTCATTATCACACCGATATGGCTGCAATTTTGCACTTAGTCTTCTTTAAGGGTATAAAACTTTTCCCCAGAATTTTGTCGGTATCGGTCCACGCCTTCATATAGCCCCATAGAACGGTACCTCCCGATTTTCGGTATTTTGAAGGTTTTAGCTTCATTATCACACCGATATGGCTGAAATTTTGCACTTAGTCTTCTTTAAGGGTATAAAACTTTTCCCCAGAATTTTGTCGGTATCGGTCCACGCCTTCATATAGCCCCCATAGAACGGTACCTCCCGATTTTCGGTATTTTGAAGGTTTTAGTTTCATTATCACACCGATATGGCTGAAATGTGGTACTAAATCTTCGTTGGGGGTATATAACTTTCTCCCAAAATTTTGTCGGTATCGGTACACGCCTTCATATAGCCCCCATAGAACGGTACCTCCCTATTTTCGGTATTTTGAAGGTTTTAGCTTCATTATCACACCAATATGGCTGACATTTTGTACTTAGTCTTCTTTTAGGTATAAAACTTTTCCCCAGAATTTTGTCAGTATCGGTCCACGCCTTCATATAGCCCCCATAGAACGGTACCTCCCGATTTTCGGTATTTTGAAGGTTTTAGCTTCATTATCACACCGATATTGCTGAAATTTGGTACTTAGTCTACGTTGGGGGTATAAAATTTTCCCCCAGAATTTTGTCGGTATCGGTCCAAGCCTTCATATAGCCCCCATAGAACGGTACCTCCCGATTTTCGGTATTTTGAAGGTTTTAGCTTCATTATCACACCGATATGGCTGAAATGTGGTACTTAATCTTCGTTGGGGGTATATAACTTTCTCCTAAAAATTTTTCAGTATCGGTTCACGCCTTCATATAGCCCCCATAGAACGGTACCTCCCGATTTTCGGTATTTTGAAGGTTTTAGCTTCATTATCACACCGATATGGCTGAAATTTTGCACTTAGTCTTCTTTAAGGGTATAAAACTTTTCCCCAGAATTTTGTCGGTATCGGTCCACGCCTTCATATAGCCCCCATAGAACGGTCCCTCCCGATTTTCGGTATTTTGAAGGTTTTAGATTCATTATCACACCGATATGGCTGAAATTTTGCACTTAGTCTTCTTTAAGGGTATAAAACTTTCCCCCAGAATTTTGTCGGTATCGGTCCACGCCTTCATATAGCCCCCATAGAACGGTACCTCCCGATTTTCGGTATTTTGAAGGTTTTAGCTTCATTATCACACCGATATGGCTGAAATGTGGTACTTAATCTTCGTTGGGGGTATATAACTTTCTTCCAAAATTTTGTCGGTATCAGTCCACGCCTTAATATAGCCCCCATAGAACGGTACCTCCCGATTTTCGGTATTTTGAAGGTTTTAGCTTCATTATCACACCGATATGGCTGAAATGTGGTACTTAATCTTCGTTGGGGGTATATAACTTTCTCCCAAAATTTTGTCGGTAACGCCTTCATATAGTTGTGGCCTCAATATTGCACCGAAATGGCTGAAGTTTGGTGTCCTCAACTTTCCTCCGGAATGGCTGAAATTTGGTATTTAGACATCGTTGGGGGTTCTCAACTTTCCTCTTTAAATTTGTCGTATAGGTCCACGTCTTCATATAGTGCCCATAGAGCGGTACTCCCGATTTTCGGTATTTTGAAGATTGTGGCCTCAATTTTCCTCCGAAATGGCTGAAATTTGGTATTTAGACTTGGTTGGGGATACTCAAAATTTGTCGGTATAGGTCCACGCCTTCATTTAGTTTCCATAGACGGGTACCTCCCGATTTTCGGTATTTTGAATATTGTGGCCTCAATTTTCCTCCGAAATGGCTGAAATTTGGTATTTAGACTTTGTTGGGGATACTCAAAATTTGTCGGTATAGGTCCACGCCTTCATATAGCCCCCATGGAAAGGTACCTCCCGATTTTCGGTATTTTGAATATTGTGGCTTCAATATTCCACCAAAATGGCTGAAATTTGGTATTGAATTTTCTTTGCCTCTAAAATTGAATTGAAACTAATTTTTTCATTTTACTTCAATACATTTCGTGGTGGAGGGTATACAAGTTACTAACCCGACGCCCAAATCCAATATTTTACTGTACTTATGGGTGAAGGTGCGGCACACGTTAGCTCACTACCTTTAACGGGGTTAGAGGTATCAAGATAAATCCTGGGCTTTGCCATGTTAAAGTCGGTCAGGACCGTTACTTGGTATATTTTATCCCCTACGACATTCAAAAGTGTTACTAGGTGAAAAGTTTGGACCAAATCGATTGTTCCGTTCAAGATTTATCGTGCACTGTTGATAGCCGAAATACTGCATTTCATCTCTTCTGTTTGAAACGAAATGACCAGCGTTCAAAAACATACCTGTCGACTAGTGTACATATTGTGTTTTTATTCTAGACCTTTCTTCCCCGCCCACCACAGCATCAACCCGTTCCCAAAAACACCCGCTGTTTTTACAGGAACTGTTATTAGAGCAACGTTTATCCCCTTTAATGGGTTAAATAAAGAGCACATTGTGCGCATGTTTCGAATTCAGCACTGACATTGGGAGCAGTAGTTCTCTGTGTTTTTTCTTTGCCAGCCAACAAAAGCAAACAACATACGTTCGGACGTTTGCTCTTTTTCTTTACCCTGTTGGGCCAAACAAACGGAACACGCCAACAGTTTAGCTCCAGACATATGCCATTAATAAACGTAGTCGCAGCTTCACTCGCGTTCGTTGTCTAGTTAATATTGTATTTTTTGTTGGTTCCAAAATGCTTTTTTCAATATTTTTCTGTAACCAAGAAATAAAGTGACAAAGAAAAAACAAAACGAAAAATTGTAAATTGCGGGAAAGATGAAATTTATGCAAATAATGGCAAACCAAACAGCATCCCAACTTCACGGCTGTTAAGTGATTGTGGGTCGTCTAAAAGTGAAGTGAAATTTTAAATGTTTGTGCGTGTGTTTGTGTAACCAAAATTTCATTATTAAAGACCATCAATGCTTTTTCTGTTGAGGTTGATGATGAAGATGATGGTGGCCATCAGCACCACTACTACCACCACCACCACCAGCAATACGCAATGCGAGTAACCAAGAAGTTTTGTCTTTGGAGTGAAAAAGAAGTAAAATGCCGTCGTTTTGAATAACCAAAAAGTGTGTATTTCCAATTGTAATAATAGTTTTTTTTGTACAACTGAATCATAATTTACCATTATTCTTTTGTTGTGTTGTCGCCCTATTATTGTTATCATCAAAGAAGAAAGAACGACCAAACAAAAATTTGCAAATATCAAAGAAGAAAATTTTTCAACAGAAAACCACCAGAAGTGTTAAGGCATAAAGCGAGAAGAAATTGGAAAACATGTCGTGAAACCTTGAAAAGTGTGCAAAAAAGAAATGCTATATATGTACATATGTGTGTATGTACCTTCCACAACATACCATCCATACAAATATACAATTCATTTATACACGGAAATACACATATGAGTGTGTAAGGGATATTCGCTAAAAGAATCATGTATGTATAATTTACCAGAAGAATTTATATGTATTATGTATGTATGTATGTACACGACGACACGGCTAAAATCACAGCAAACCCCAAGTTGGATGATGTTGGGCACGAGGACAATGATGGTGATGACGATGTCGTGGGACACACAAATGGCACAAATGGTGTTACTTAAACCCATTTTAAAAAAACGGCAAAACATCATCGAGAACAACAGCAACAACAGTAACGATGAGAGTAAAGCAGCTGCAAGTGCATCGTTCATTGCATTTTGTCGCCATAGTTGTTGCTGTTGCGCTTGCCATCCATCCAATCCATCCGTTCACATTCTAAGAGATGTATGACATTACACACCACGTATGGTGTTGGCATGGCAGGCATGCTGCCGTTCGGTGTTTGCTGTTGTTTGTTGTGCATACTTTGCGAATAACAGTAATTTTCCCCCCAAAAAAAGTAAAAGAAAGAAAATAAAAACGCTTACTCTCACTCACACCCGTACTCACAACTACTCTGTTGTTCACGCCCACACACATGCACTGCACATTCTTTTTTTTTTTGCTTATTTTAGTTTTCTTTGACAGTTTTTGTTTTGTTTCGAAGAAAATTCTTCAAGTTCATCTGGACTAATTTATACAAGTGCAATGTTACATATCAACAAATACAAAACATACACTGCACTCGCATACTACGAATGCCATGCAATTACCAAAAAATAAAAAAAAACAACAACGTACAATGAAAGGTAAAAGGATCAAAGTTATGTGCGCCTTTGCATAAACATGTTAGCATGTAGTAGGCATATCACATGATTCGATGGCAAAGGTTGGGTATAGCCTTTGTTTTATTTTGGATATTTGGATAATGACCTTGACAGAAACTTGAAAACACATTGACAACACATTTTGTGTTAGGAAGGAATTCAATTTTCAGGGTCATAGGCTGTGTTGTAATATTGGAGTTTTTATTCAATAAAGGAAGGTAAGGCAATTTAAGGGGCTTTTGTAGTGTACTTTAAATTAATTTGAGACATTTTTACAATAGCATGGTACAATAATACAGGTAGCATTATCATGCCAGCTGATGGTAACATAATGTGTCAACTGCATTGAATTGATGTCAAATTTTGACACCTTATGTTACCAACAATTGCCGATGCGGCTACCTGTGTATTTGTACCATGTACAATAGGTATATGTTTTGGAGTAGCCTCCATATGAACGACTTAAAAAGTTGGCTTATTTCGCCATAGAAAGAACAAAACTTTTACTATTTGCTTTAAATTTGTCATTTAGCTCTGGTTTTTATCCTGCGCCCAACATCACTTAAATGAAATTATGCGAAATGTTTTAATTTTCGAGAGGAAGGTACCTAAAGGGCTTTACAGGTAACATGTTATTTAGAAAACATGCGTTATATAAGTATACGGAGGGAAAAAAGGCCTCTTTAACATATGTCCCAAACATATTTTGCAGCAAAAATATATTGCAGCAAACATATATTTGTTTGCAATCAGTCCCAAACATAACATATGTTTGGGTCCTGCGAACAAATATATGTTAGGGTGCAAACAAATTATATGTTTGGGTGAAAACAAATACAAACCCAAATATACATATATGGGAGCTATATCCAAATCTTATCCGATTTCGATATAATTTGGCACATTTATTTGCAAAGTTCAGTCACACATTCTAAATTTCATTGAAATCGGACTTATATAGCGTGTTTGGTGCAGCAAATACGCGAAATAGGCCGAAAAAATGTATGGGAGCTATACCCTAATCTGAACCGATTTCTGTATTATTTGGCACAATTATTATTAGACCGAATTCAGTCAAACATTCAAAATTTCATCAAAATCGGACTTATATAGCGTTTTTGGTGCAGCAAATACGCGAAATCGGCCGGAAATATATATGGGAGCTACATCCAAACCTGAACCGATTTCGATATAATTTGGCACATTTATTGTTAGACCGAATTCAGTCACACATTAAAAAATACATCAAAATTGGACTTATATAGCGTGTTTGGTGCAGCATTTATTGAAAGGCATAGAAATACCAAACACAAAAGCAACAACAGACACATAGGTACATAAAAAATTGCAAAGAAATACATAACAGACTTTAATAAAAAAAAAACTGAATGAATTTCGGTAAAAATGTAGCTAATTTTCACAATGACCTTTAAAATACTGAAAATCGGGAGGTACCTTTCTATGGGGGCTATATGAGGGCGTGGACCTATACCGACATATTTCTGGAGGAAAGTTCTATACCACCAAAGAAGTCTAAGCACCAAATTTCAATTTATTTTGGTGGATTATTGTGGCCACAGCATTTAAAATACCGAAAATCGGGTTGTACCGTTCTATGGGGGCTATATGAATTCGTGGACCAAAATACTGAAAATCGGGAGGTACCTTTCTATGGGGGCTATATGAAGGCGTGGACTTTAATCGACAAATTTCTGGGTGAAAGTTCTATACCCCCAACGAAGACTAAGTACCTAATTTCAGCCATTTTAGTGGGTTATTGTGGCCACAACCTTCATAATACTGAAAATCGGGAGGTACCTTTCTATGGGGGCTATATGAAGGCGTGGACGTTAATCGACAAATTTCTGGGGGAAAGTTCTATACCCCCAACGAAGACTAAGTACCTAATTTCAGCCATTTTAGTGGGTTATTGTGGCCACAACCTTCAAAATACTGAAAATCGGGAGGTACCTTTCTATGGGGGCTATATGAAGGCGTGGACCTATACCGACATATTTCTGGAGGAAAGTTCTATACCACCAACGAAATCTAAGCACCAACTTTCAGTTATTTTGGTGGACTATTGTGGCCACAACATTTAAAATACCGAAAATCGGGTTGTACCGTTCTATTGGGGCTATATGCAGGCGTGGACCTTAACCGACAAATTTCTGGGGGAAAGTTGTATACCCCCAACGAAGACTAAGTACTAAATTTCAGCCATTTTGGTGGATTATTGTGGCCACAACCTTCAAAATACCGAAAATCGGGAGTTACCGTTCTATGGTAGCTGTTTTGTTCACTAACTTGACCGTATTTATTTAACGATTGTATTTAGAAAACTGAAGAAAAAATAACAACATAATAAATACCATTTTGCATTTTAGGGATGCGAGCTGTTCCGAGGTAAAAATCGCTACAGACAAGTTATATTTAAAACTACCACAAATCTCTTCTGGTTAAGACCAAAAAACATTACGAAAATGCGTAAATACGGCAGAAATTCTCAACTGTTCAAGGAAAGAGAGGAATTTAAAAATCGCACATATATGTTTTTATCAATTTCTTCAATAAAATATCCGATTCCCATGCTTTTCTATATTATTGAACACGATCTGTCATTCAAATGTATTAATATTTCACTCGCTACACAATATACTCTTTTCCGTTTGCTTTAAAAGTGACGATAATAAATAATGTTGCTTAAAAATCGCTACATTAAACAGCCAAAATCGCTACTGTAGCGATGCCTGATTCCACAGCCGAGAGAGCCCTGTTGTTACTCTCTTTGACAAAAATCCTCTCTCAGACCCATAAAAAATATGTTGGTACCCAAAAAAAAAAAAAAAAAAAAAAATAATAAAAATAAAAAAATTAAGATATGTTACAAAATGTTGCAAACATATATTTTTTTAAACACAAACAAATTTTGTTCGGATCCAAACATATATTTGTGTGAATCCAAACATATTTCTAATATATTTTTTTCTGCGTGTAGTCAATTCCATAGAATATCTGGTCAAATAAATGACGTAAATTCCAAAACGCATTTTTAACTGCAAGTGTAAATTGAATTTACAACAGGGGTGTTCATTTCTACTCGGTAGCGTAAATTGAGAGTAAGCATCAGTCGCTGTTTGGTCTGCAACGGATAAAAACATTTTCAATTTGAGCACCCCTGGTTTAAAAGATTTGTCCGATAGTGTCGATGTATGAACATGATTTAAGTTTGAGAGAAAATTACGATGTGCAACGTTGAGCCAATAGTTGTGTCTTTTTACTTTTTTAGTAAGATTTGCTCAGTAACTTGTTTTCAGAGAGTAAGAACAATTATGCCACCGTGGTTCAATGGTATGCACACCCGCCTTGCAGACTAAAGGTCGTGGGTTCGATTCCCCGGCCAAGCAAAATCAACAATTTCAACGGTGGCAAAATACCCCTCAGTAATGTTGGCGACATTTCCTGAGTATTTCAGCCATGTAAAACTTCTCTACAAGTGGTGTCATAGAACACGCCGTTCGGACTCGGTAATAAACAGTAGGTCCCTTATCATTGAGCCAATATGAATCGGGTTGCACTCATTGGTATGAGAGAAGTCTCCCTTGTCACGTATGGGATGTTTGTGGAGCAATTATATATAAGAACAATTATAGGGAAAACGAGAAACAAGTTCAAAAGACAACATTTAGCAAAATAACAGTTGAATACCAAAACAAAAACATTGGCGCCAATTATTAAAGAAGAACTCAATTGAAAGCCGTGGAAAAGATCCACAATTGTAAGTAAAATAAATAAAAAGATAAATAATAGATTAATAAAATAATAAATAAAGCGTTTTTCCACAAAAATCAAACAAATATTCACCAATTGACCAGCAACAGATAACTGAACAAGTAAAAAAGTATCAGTCGGCTTTGCCGACAGAGATATATCGTCAGCCTATGTGAATTGAAACTTCATCTACGGACAGATCGAATGTATTTAGATTCTTTTCTGAATTTAGTATATTTTGGAAGTGGACCACCAGTCATTTCAGTAGGTTATCGTATAACTTTTGGACCAGTATGCCAGAAAGCATGGACTTTTCCACGAAAACATAACGCTGTAAACAGGACCACAACGAACAACATTTCCAAAAGATCTTCGAACAGACCCTAGCTGCACTTAGACACAAATGTTGAACTTTTGTGGGGAGGTACCCTAGGCAGATTACCGATACGGGCCGAGATAAACTAAATTTAGACAAAATATAAGGAGATCCAAAGTTTGGTCCAAATTGGTTGCCACGTTCATGAGATATCGTGCATACTACTTTAGTGACATTTTTTAAATGTTGGGGGAAGTACAGAAAGTTGTGGGCCTGTATTGCCCATCTTCGAACTGAAACTAAGTTTGAACAAAATATGACGAAGGCAAATTGTGGACCAAATCGATCCATATGGTGCTATAGGGTTTTTTAGACCTTTTGGATGTTTTTACAAGAAGTATGTATTTGCCACTGGAAAAACCATTTTAGTGACATTTTTAAATGCTGGGGTGAAGTACTGGAAGTTGTGGGCCGGTATTTCCCATCTTCGAACTGAAACTAAGTTTGGACAAAATATGACGAAGGCAAATTGTGGACAAAATCGGTCCGTATGGTGCTATAGGGGGTTTTTTACACCTTTTGGGCTGTTTTCTCAAGAATTATGGATTTGCCCCTGGAAAAACTTTTACCGTCGTAATTAAGGCAGCGAATGCAAGCTGCTTTGATAAAAATCAAAGAGATTCGAGACCAGGTCTTGGTTAACCGAAATTTTGTGTGGGTGGTAAATGAAGGAGTGGACAAATATAGACCATATTTGCACCTGATCTATATCTGGTAGATATATTAGCATGTGTAAAGTATGGACCGAATCGGTTACTTCCTTCAAGAGTTATCGTGGGCACAATTTTCCCGAAGAAATAGGCAGATAGGGCTTATCTTCGAACTCAAACTAAGTTTAGACAAAATATTACGGAGGCAAAAGTTTGGGCCGCATCGGCAGCTCCGTTCGAGAGTTATCTTGCGCATTTTTTTTGCACATTTCAGGCTATTTTCTCAGGAAGTATGGCTTGCCCCTGAAGAAAATTGTATCGTCGTATGGGGGGCAGTGAATACAAATTGTTACAACAAAAATCAAAGCGATTCGAGAGCAGGTCCTAAACTGAACTTTTGCAAAATTTTGTGTGGGAGGTACCTATAAAAAATTATTATACCCTCAGCATTTATGCTATCGAGGGTATATACACTTTCATACGGACAAAATGTGCCTCATCGAAATAATGGTTTTTCGACCCCAAGTATGTTTGGACGAAATGTGTTTCAGACAATTTGGAGTCGATTTATCAGTGTCCGTCCGTCTGTCTGGTGCGCACGATAAATCTCGAACGGATGAACCGATTTGGTCCAAAATTTGGCTTTCGCAATATTTTGTCCAAACTTAGTTTAAGTTCGAAGATCGGTCCACTCCTTCCGGTACCTCCCCCACAAAAGTTCGAAAATGTTCGGAACATTTGTGCGCACGATAACTCTTGAAGGGAGTAACCGATTTGGTCCATACTTTGCACATCGTGTAATTTCTACCAAACTTAGATGAAGTTCCAATATGGACTCAATCGGTCCACTCCTTCGGGTACCTCCCACACAAAATTTCGTAAAAGTTCAGTTTAAGACCTGCTCTCGAATTGCCTTGGCTTTTTTTTATAACAACTTGAATTCACTGTCCCCCATACGAAGGTACAAGTTTCATCAGGGGCAAGTCCATACTTCCTGAGAAAATACCCTGAAAGTTGAAAAAACTCTTATGACACCATGTATAGTGGTTGGAGCGCAAGATAATTCTCAAACGGATATGCCGATTCCGTCCAAAATTTGGCCTTCTTAATATTGTGTCCAAACTTAGTTTAAGATCGAAGATAAGCCATATCGGTCCACTCTTTCAGGTACCTCCCCCACAAAATTTCAAAAATTGTCGGAAAAGTTGTGCGCACGATAGCTCTTGAAGGGAGTGGCCGATTTGGTCCATACTTTACACATCCTAATATATTCACCAGATATAGATCAGGTTCGAATATGGACTATATTTGTCCACTCCATCCGGTACCTCCCGCACAAAATTTCGGATAAATTCACTTTAAGACCTGCTCTCGAATCACTTTGATTTTTGTTGAAGCAACTTGCATTCTCTGCCTCAATTACGATGCTAAAAGCTTTTTCAGGGGCAAGTCCATACTTCTTGAGAAAACAGCCCGAAGGGTGTAAAAACCCCCTATGGTACCCCCATGTCCATTCATTTTAGTACCTCCTCCGCAAAACTTTTGAACTTTAATCCTAATCAACATTTTTGTCGGTTCGTGCGTCCACAATTTTGAAACCCCCTAATAATACATAAGTTTTTTGGGAAAAAGTGTTTCAATTTACAGAGGCTGAGGGTATATCTATGTCGGCAAAGCCGACTGATAATTTTTTACTTGTTGTTGGTGGTATTTTCCCCAACAACATAAAGAAAGTTTCGACATAACATATTCAAAATTTTACGATGCCACTCATTTTCTTAGTATATGAAACCATATGGAAACAACACAGATTTTTACCCATGTAATTTCAATAAATTAAAAAAAAAGTATCAAATGGACGGATCGGGACGGGTACAAAAGTACATATGGGCTGAAAGAGAAGACTCTCGGGAATATTTCTGAGAATGCCAAACCTTGTTCCATATTGTTCCCTAAAAGTTCTAGTCAACTAAAGTTGTAATTTTACTAAGAATAGCTATCTTCATTTACACGCTACGGTAATTTATTAGAACGGTTATTGAAGGCAACAATCCTACCTACCTAACAATAAATTAACAAAATATCAGTAATAGTTTCCCAGAATTAGCTATTTCTTTCTCCAGAGATTCGCAAAAATTACGTATTTTCCAAATTTGGAAAAAAATTACGCCACGCCTACACCTTTTAATATTTTGACCTAATTGTTTTGTATACTTAGTTTCAAGATGTTTACTATCGTATCCCATACAGAAATTAACAATTAGTCTCGACAAAAAATAGGGCATTTTGGCAAGGAAAATCGATCATAAACCATTGTGTGTCGCTTGAAATTAGTTCAGGAGTATATTCTCATTACACAATTTGTATCAGTTACCCTTTAATTTCCTTAATTTCATTTTTACTGGAGAATGGATCATAATGTGCAGTCTGACATTTTTGGACTTCATTCTGTCCCCTGTACATCTTTTATAAAGAAAACTATTTGTGTTTGCATTCCAATATGCATCAATATTTTATATACATATGTATATTTTCCCTAAATGTATAATTTATCATTATTTTTGATTTTAGTGGATGACTTGGGAAATTATCATCAAATCTATTCATCCATCGTACAGTGACGTTTTACAACCAACCCCATATACCTTCTTCTTGGTGAAAAAAAAAACAACCTCCTACGTAACTGAAACCAACAATTCATATTTTAATATACGAACGTCAAAACATACATATCATAACTGTATGTATATGTATGAACCATGTATATGAGTGTGGTTCATTTTGTGCACCAAAAAAGAAAAACAAACAAATGAAAAAATAATAACAACAAAATAAAAACAAAACACGCGGTTACAAGTAAACAAATTGACGTATTTACTACGTCTGTCTATACAACGTTTATTTGGCTATGGATGAGTGTGTTGGTATTGGTACAATATATACATGTACATGTTTGAATGAAAATGCACTCATATATCTATTCATCCACCTACCATCAAACTACACTTTGCACTTGGGAGACACATTGAGGCAAGGGTGCAACGGTACGTATAAGTATTGTGAGAAAATCTTTATCATGGAAACACATACCACCATGTGTACGGTACGTAAGTTGATAGACAGATACGCTCGTTCATCATCATCTTAATCGTAGTCATCATCAGCAGCAGGCAAACTTGAATGTCAACAAGTCCTAAAGATTTAATTGATTGGCAGAAAAATCCACTTTCCGCCCATGTAAAAAAGATAGAGAATAGATGAGTGACAATCGAATAATCTTCTTCGTTAAAAGGTTGTTTTGTTTTTAATAATTGCCACATTAAAGTGAAAATTGTCGATAGTATTATAAGATGATATTAGCATAATTTAATATTTGCCACAACATCAACATCATCTAATAGATAATCGTATTCATTTATTACCAATATCAAATGAAATCCCCAAGGCATACATATGTATGTCTGCATCTTTGTTTCATTGGAATACCATGATGATGATGATAAATTAGTTGAATGATTGCACATTAATGGAAGCAAAGCAATTTTGTTTTTCAACTAATCCCCCAAATAGCAAAAATAAATAGACAATTGCCAAGGGATTTGTCTTTGAAAAATTCCTTTGAAAAGATTATTTGACAGATGTGCAAATGACAATGATACATATGTACATATGTATGTATGTAATTGTGGAAATAATATTATTTAATATTAATGGTATAACATATCACGGTGCTCTTTAAGCAACTTTAAATGGTAGGTGCTTACACCTGGGAAGTTTTTTTCGGGTTCTGAAAGTACAATGTTCATAGATGAGAAAAATAAAAAAAAAAAAAAAATCGCCGGAGCGCTTTTTAAATAAATCGCGAGTGAAGTTGACATTTTAAGGGGTTTTTTAGGGTTTTCACGATTTTGCTTGGAAACCGCAAGTCCTATAGAAATGGGATTAAAGAGAATGTAATAGCAGTGGAAATTCTCTACAAGGCTGACCTTTATGATAATCTTGTAGATTTTACCGTTATTGAGATATAGATGTTCAAATTGGGAGAATGCAGTGACTGTATCGCTTACCTTATAAAACGATGCCATACATGGTGCGCCTTAACTAACTTTAAGTAAAAACCGCTTACACCTTGGAAGTTTTTGCGGATTTTGAAACAGCAATGTTCATAGCTGGAAAAAATCCAAAAACAAGAAAAAATCGCTGGAGGGATTTTTAAATAAATCGCGGTCAAAGTTCACATTTGTACGTTTTTTTTTTTTGGTTTTCACGACTTTTGCTTGGAAACCGCAAGTTCTATAGAAATGGGACTAAAGAAAATGTTGTAGAGATTGACCTTCATAATATGTTCGTAGGTTTTACCGTTTTTATACCCTCAGCATTTATGCCAACGAGGGTATATACACTTTCATATGGGCAAAATGTGCCTCATCGAAATAATGGTTTTAGATCCCAAGTATGTTTGAACGAAATGTGTTTCAGACAATTTGGAGTTGATTTAGCCATGTCCGCCCGTCTGTCTGGCTGGCTGGAGCGCACGATAACTCTCGAACGGATCAACCGATTCAGTCAAAAATTTGGCTTTCGTAATATTTTGTCCAAACTTAGTTTTAGTTCGAAGATGGGTTATATCGGTCCACTCCTTCCGGTACCTCCCCCACAAAAGTTCGAAAATGGTCGGAAAAATTTTGCGCGCGGTAACTCTTGAAGGGAGTGACTGATTTGGTCCACACTTTGCACAATCGGTACCTTCCACACAAAATTTCGGAAAAGTTCAGTTTAGGACCTGCTCTCGAATCGCTTTGGTTTTTATTGTAACAACTTGTATTCACTGTCCTCTATACGACGGTACAAGTTTCATCAGGGGAAAGCCTATACTTCCTGAGAAAATAGCCTGAAAAATGCAAAAAACCGCATGACGCGCACAATAACACTCGAAAGGATCTGCCGTTTGAGTCTAAACTTTGGCATTCGTAATATTCTGTCCAAACAAAGTTTAAGTTCGAAGATAAGCCATATCGGTCCACTCCTTCAGGTATCTCCCCCACAAAAGTTCAAAAATATTCGGAAAAATTGTGCGCACGATAACTCTTGAAGGGAGTGACCGATTTGGTCCATACTTTACACAACCTAATATAAATACCAGATATAGATCAGGTTCGAATATAAAAAAAACCCATATGGCACCATATGTTGTGGCTGGAGCGCAGGATAACTCTCGAACTGATCAGCCGATTTGATACAAAATTAGTCCTTCGTCATATTTTGTACAAACTTAGTTTCAGTTTGAAGATGGATAATACCGGTCCACAACTTCCGGTACTTGCCCCCAATATCTGTCACTAAAATGGTATACACGATATCTGTTGAACGGAGCAACCAAAGTGGATATCCCAATATTATGTCTAAATTTTTTTCTCCTTAGGGATATTATGTTTTCCGTGGACATGTCCATGCTTGTCTGGAATACTGGTGCAAAAGTTATACGTCGACCAACTGAAATGATTAGTGGGCGCGATATCTATCGAAAATATACACTCCCAAGATAAGATCCACTTCCATAATGGACTATATCGGTCCATTCCTTTAAGTACCTCTTCCGCAATACTTTTGAACTTTAATCATAACCCACATTTTTGTGCGTAGTATTTTTTGGAATAAAGTGTTTCAAATTAAACTGGCTGAGGGTATATCTCTGTCGGCTAAGCCGACTGATACTTATTTACTTGTTGAGATATAGAGGTGCAGATCAAGCATTCCGATTTTCTTCTCAGGTCTTCAGGGTTTTGCTTGAAAACCACAAGTCCTTTCAGACCGTAAAGGTCGATCTTGTAGAGAATTTTCACAGCTACAATATTTTTTCTGATCCCATTTCGATAGGACTTGCCTGAATCCTGAAAACCTTAGAAAACCCCAAAAATGTCAACTTGAAGCGTTTTGTTTGTTTCTTTGTTTTTTTTTTTGATTCTTTTCATCTATGAACATTCTAGCTTCAAAATTCGCAAAAACTTCCCATGCGTAAGCACCTTCCATTTAAAGTTGTTTCAAGAGCACAGTGATGTTATATACTACGAGTGCTGACCGAAATCTATCTGGCCTAGGCAACACCGCGCGTTGCCATGCGCAATTTGAATTTTTTTTGACAGCTTGGCATTTTTTAGCCTTTACGTACTCAGGACAGTTTGTCATACGACCTTGTGTTGTGCTGTTTACAGTGACTTGAAAAAATCACTTTGCAAAAAAAAAAATGGAATTTACTTGTGAATATTTTCGTCCGATAATTTTTACAACTTTCGACGTGAATAATCACGGCAAGAGTGCATTGATCAAATTAAATCTTTGTATGTTTATAAAGAGCCATCCTATGAAATACTGGTTTAATTAATTCAATCATGGCCGACTTATTACTTACTTAGCTGGCCCATTACAGAACATTTGTTCCTTAGACCGAACTAAGAAAAGATCTCCAATTCTCTCTGTTTAGTGCTTCGCTTTCTGGAATACCGCGCCTTGTCATCTCTTCATCCACTTGTTTGCGCCATCTATTCTTTGGCCTGCCAATTCTGCGCTCATTCTTAATATATGGCCTAGCCAACGCAATCGCTGCATCTCGATACGTTTAACTATATTGATGTCGTTGTATAGCAGATACAGCTCGTGGTTCATACGACGTCGATATTCAACGTCAACGCAGATTGGTCCGTAGATCTTTCGTAGAATTTTTCTCTCAAACACGCCAAGCACTGCCTATCTGCTTGCGCAAATACCCAGGCTTCGGAGCCATACATCAGCACGGGTAGTATCAGTGTTTTGTAAAGCGTTATTTTTGTTTGACGAGTTGTGGCTTTGTTTTTGAAGTGCTTACTTAAGCCAAAGTAGCATCTGTTGGCCAATACAATTCTTCTTTTTATTTCACAACTGATGTCGTTTGTTGTGTTTACGGCGGTGCCGAGTTAGACGAAGTCTTTTACTACCTCAACATTATATGAACCAACTTCAACAGTTGGTCCGATCTCAATGGACGCATTGCGCGTCGACACCATCAACATGGTCTTCTCGTCGTTTACCGCCAGAACCACTTTAGCAGATTCTCATTCGTCTTTCATAAAGGTATCGGTTACTTCTTTTACTGATCGTCCAGTGATGTCTATATGATCAGCATAAGCAAGTAACATACGGCTATTGGTGTAGATTGTGCCACTTCTTTTGACGTTTGCCTCTCGTATAACCTTTTCTAGCAGGATGTTGAAAAGATCACACGAAAGGCTGTCTCCTTGCCTGAAACCTCTTTTGGTACAAAACTCTTCGGAGAGGTTCTTTCCTATTTTAACTGAAGATTTTGTGTCAGTTAGAGTCATTTTACAAAGCCGAATGAGCTTTGCGTGCATACCAAATTCATACATGGTTTGGAATACCTTTGATCGCAGCGGGCTGTCGAAGGCTGCTTTATAATCAAAGAAAAGGTGGTAGGTGTCGATTTGCATCTCTTGGGTCTTGGGTCCAGGATTTGCGGCAGGGTAAATATCTGGTCAATGGTGGACTTGCCAGGTCTAAAGCCGCATTGGTATGGTCCAATTATTTCGTTGACCAATATCCCTGACACTATCTTGTAGGCGATAGGGAGAAGACTTGTGCCCGTATGGTTGGAGCATAAAGTCTTATCTCCTTTCTTATGGACGGGACACAGGATTCTCAGGTTCCAATCGTCAGGCACGCGTTTTTCCTGATAGATGAAGCTTACTAACTGATGCATACACCTTATCAGCGTGTCGCCTCCGGTTTTAAACAGCTCGGCTGGTAGGCCATCAGCTCCTGCTGCCTTATTATTCTTCAGCCGATTTATTGCTGTCTTTACCTCATCTTGGCCGGGTCGTACATATTCAATACCATCTTCTGGGATTGGAACTGTGATATCTTCGTCGACTTCGCTACTATTGGATACCAACATTTTGGAAAAATGCTCTTTCCATATCCTTAGCACACTATCTGTATAGTGTTATTATACACATAAAAAGCTTGACCTTAAGCGAGAGAGTTTTTCAAAAAAAATTTTTGTTTGACTGATTTTGTGCAAAAAATCTATCAAATTGAAATGTTGACTTTGAAATTTTGACTTTGACAGTTTAAATTTTTTTCTAAAAATTGATATTTTTAAATTCCGTTTCGCTTAAGGATAAGATAAATAGGCTTTTGACGATCCCACAAAAATATATGCTGATCGGTTTATTCGTTTTCGAGCTACAGTGGGTAACGCAAACTGCTTTAGTAACAAACAGTGTTTCGTAGGCGATCATTTGCAAAAAAAAAAATCCCAATATCCCAAAAAAGTCTTCTAAAAAAGCTTGATAGACTTTTGTTAGATTCATGAAAAATAGTTTTTTCGTGCTCAATAAGTGACCATAACCCCTTAATATGATTATTTGTCTCTGATTATTATACCCTCAATATACATATACGAGTATGCTAACGAGGGTAAACACACTTTCATACGGGCAAAATGTGCCTCATGGATAATGGTTTTAGACCCTATGGGCCATTATTATATGTGTTCTTTTACTATGTGATAGATTTGAAAACACAAAATAAACTAATTTGGAGGCATTAAAAATATAATTTTTATACCCTCAGCATTTATGCTAACAATGGTATATACTCTTTCATACGGGCAAAATGTGCCTCATCGTAATAATGGTTTTAGACCTCAAGTATGTTTGGACGAAATCCGATTCAGACAATTTGGAGTCGATTTAGCAATGTCCGTCCGTCTGTCTGGCTGGCAAAATTTGCCATTCGTAATATTTTGTTCAAACTTAGTTTAAGTTCGAAGATGGGTTACATCGGTCCATTTCTTCCGGTACTTCCCCCATAAAACTTCGGAACATTTGAGCGCACGATAACTCTTGAAGGGAGTAACCGATTTGGTCCACACTTTGCTCATCGTGAAATTTCTACTAGACTTAAATAAGGTTTCAATATGAACCCAATCCGTCCACTCCTTCGGGCACCTCCCACACAAAATTTCGGAAAAGTTCAATTTAGGACCTGCTCTCAAATCGCTTTGATTTTTGTAGCAACTCCTATTCATTGTCCCCTATACGACGGTACAAGTTTCATCAGGTGAAAGGTATAAAAACCCCATGACACCGTCTGTAGTAGAGTGGTTTTAAAAAGTCGATGTCGATTTATTGCCCAATCGATGAAAATAGTTTACCAGTTCTTTGTAGTGACTAAACAAGTAATCCTACAAAAATGTTGAAAATCGGGTTAGATTTTAATATTAGCTATATAAAGGGCCCATGGAAACTTTGAGGCCCCAGTGGCACGTGTTAACATATTCCGATTGAGCTCAAACTTTGGCAATCTTAATTTTTAACAAAACCAAACATTTAAGGAGGGTGCCGCATAAAAAAATCCGGCATCGATTTTTCCCTTTGAGTTAAAACCAGTCAATTGTTTGGAGCGCAAGATAGCTCTCGAACGGATCTGCCGATTCGGTCCAAAATTTGGTCTTCGTAATATTTTGTCCAAACTTAGTTTAAGATCAAAGATAAGCCATATCAGTCCACTCCTTCAGGTGCCTTCCTCACATGAGTTTATAAATTTTCGGAAAAATTGTACGCATGATATCCCTTGATGGTAGTGACCGATTTGGTCGATACTTTACACATTATTAATCTACCAAATATATAACAGGTTCGAATATGGACTATATTTGTCCACTCCTTCGGGTACCTCCCACACAAAATTTTGGATAAGTTCACTTTAAGACCTGCTCTGAAATCACTTTGATTTTTGTTGAAGCAACTTTAATTTGATGCCTCAATTACGACGGTAAAAGTTTTTTCGAGGGCAAGTCCATACTTCTTCAGAAAACATCCCTAAAGGTGTAAAATTTTTTTTCTACCACATTTTTACCAAAAATCGTTCCCATACACCAAAAAGTAGTAAAATATTCAAAAATGGCGCTGAAAAGCGCTCTCTTTAAAAACTTTTTACCCGACAAATTTGGACGAGTAAAGAATAGTAACGTGGTTGCCGGCTTCTAATTGGCTGGTATGCCGACTTTGACATTTGTTCCAGTTTTCTTTTCCTGTACATTTTGCGTAATGTTGTATGTGTATCTCATTTTGCTCTTTTACTGCTTTTACAATTAAAAAAAACACAGGAAGACGCTAAATATATATTTTTTCAAATATCCAAAAAGGGCCAACATATTCGGATCACCCTCTAAATACATAATTTTTGGGAAAAAGTTTTTTTTATTGTGTGGCCGGTGTTCGATCTGTCTATAGATGAAAGTTTTAATTCACACAGGCTAAGGGTACATCTTTGTCGGCAAAGCCGACTGATACTTTTGTACTTGTTTTAATTTCTTTAACTGCTGAACCACAAAATTATTTTACAAAACTAATTAAAAGTAGACTTTAATGATTTGACATTATATCCTACCTTCCCCCTCTATTCGGTTTACCAAAATAGATTTGGGTATTCCTATTGAAATTCCTAGAAATCCCAAAAATAAAGCTCCCCCACTTCAAACATGAAACAATAAATCCTTCAATATATTCTCATATTGAATTGATAAAAGCAACAAAACACACAAAACCCAAAAGAACTTAGTGATGGGTGGAAACAGCCTTTCGTGTTATCCTTGTCACTGAATATTAAACAACAATTTTAATGGCATTTCAATTTCAGTTTTTTTCTTGCTACCGCAGTTCATGTTGTTGTTGTTTTCTTAAGGAAACTGTGGTATCATTTGAATGACAGTCACTTTAGTATTTCTATAAAAAACACGGAATATTCATACAGAATAAAAAAACAAAACGTAAACGTTACATTTATAGCTTTATTGGTTATGTGCGTGTTGTGTTGGTGTGTTCTTCCCTGCTATTGATTTTGTAATTGTGTGACGTTGTGGAACATAAAAGTGGTTATAAAGCAAGCAGCTATAAACACAAATAGTATCATTCATAAAAAAACAAGACGTGAAAACAACAACAATAACAAACAGAATGAAACACACATTGTGGGAAATATTTCACTTCACTTTCATTATGTCAGAGGGGAAATAAAATAATATTCGTAATGTATAGCTGGGAGACTGACTCTTCTACCTAATAATGTACGAGTATTTTGGTTATCTGTAACTAATAACATTTTGTCAAAAAAATACATACTAACTAAGGTAGTAAGGGGGGTAGTGACACAAAAATATCTAGAAGAAGCTACTCAAGCCTCAGGCTACATTTCACGTCGTTAACATTTCCGAACTATTTCAAGGCGAACCCAATTTCAACATAGTGACCAATGCAAATCTGTCACAAATTAGGTAGATCCCCCGTAAGAAGGATTTAATAACGTGGGTTAAGGAGTCGGTTTGATAATTCATCCTTTTGAAGGCAAACATTCTAAAATCCGAAATCTGTGAATTTGCATCAGGATTGTATAGAGATTTAAGCAAATTTAAGGTGACACGTATAACACGAGTTGTGGGGAAATACGCGATTTGAAAACCACACGTTAAGTTATCTGTTTGTATAAAACCTTCTTTGCTACTAAAGAGTTCTGGGAAGGCTGCGCACCAGTTAATGTCATCATGCACAGTCATATTTTCATGACACTACCTATTAGGCCTTCAACATCAGCTTTATTTGCGCTCATGCTCCCACTGAAGAAAAGGACGAACATACCAAAGATATAATTTGCGAGCGCTTAGAAGAAACATATGACCGTTGCCCTGCCCATGACATTAAAATCATTCTAGGCGATTTTAATGCCAAAATTGGGAAGGAGAATATCTTTGGCCCAACAGTCGGGAAATTCAGTCTTCACAGTGAAACATCTGACAATGGTATGAGGCTGATAGACTTTGCAGCTGCAAAAAACATGGTAGTTAGCAGTACCAGATTTAATTAATTCATAAGGGCACCTGGCTGTCTCCAGATCAGAAAACTAGAAATCAAATTGATCATGTTGTGATAGATGGAAGACATTCATCGAGCGTGTTGGATGTACGATCGTTCCGTGGCGCAAACATTGATACGGACCACTACCTTGTTGCAGCAAAGGTACGCACCCGCTTAAGCGTAGCAAACAAAGTACGAACAGACACAAAACGAAAGTTAGACATCGGTAAGCTGCAATCACAACAGATAGTCACAGTATATTTCACTCAACTAGCCCAATTGCTTAATCAAAGCACTCCTCATCCCGATAGCATACCAGCGCAATGGCAAATCATTGCCCACTCCATGCAAACAGCCGCAAAATCCATACTTGGATACCAGAGACCTCCACCAAGGAATCCATGGTATGATGAGGAGTGTCGTGCTGCCACCGAAGAGAAAAATGCGGCATATAGGGCTACTTTATAATCCGTAGCAACGCGTAGCGCACGAGAAAGATACAGGGAGAAAAGGAGAAACGTCTTTTCCGCAGGAAAATGAGAGAGATGGAAAAGCGGGAGTCTGAAAAAATCGAGATGTACAGAAGCCACAATGAAGTCCGAAAATTCTACCAAAGAGTCAAGCATCAAAGTGATGGCTTTGGTACAGGCACATCCTCCTGTAGAGACCAGCAAGGTAATTTGGTAACTGATACAGATAGTGTACTCAGGATGTGGAAAGAACATTTTTCAAATCTGTTGGTATCCAATAGCAGCGAAGACGACGAAGATACCACAGTCCCAATCCCAGAAGATGGTATTGAATGTATACCGCCCAGCCAAGATGAGGTAAAGACAGCAATAAATCGGCTGAAGAATAATAAGGCAGCAGGGGCCGATGGCTTACCAGCCGAGCTGCTCAAAACCGGAGGCGACACGCTGATAAGGTGTATTCATCAGCTAGTTAACAGCATCTGGCAGGAAGAACGAGTACCCGACGATTGGAACCTGAGTATCCTGTGCCCCGTCCACAAGAAGGGAGATAAGACTGTATGCTCTAACTATAGGGGCATAAGTCTACTCCCTATTGCCTACATGATCGTGTCAGGGATATTGTGCGAACGACTAAAGCCTATGGTCAACGAGATAATTGGACCATACCAATGCGGCTTTAGACCTGGCAAGTCCACCATTGACCAGATATTTACCCTGCGGCAAATCCTGGAGAAGACCCAAAAGATGCAGATCGACACCTACCACATTTTTGTCGATTATAAAGCAGCCTTCGACAGCCCGCTGCGTTCAAAGGTATTCCAAGCCATGTCTGAATTTGGTATCCCCGCAAAAGCTCATCCGGCTTTGTAAAATGACTTTAACTGACACGAGATCCTCAGTTAAAATAGGAAAGAACCTCTCCGAAGAGTTTTGTACCAAAAGAGGTTTCCGACAAGGAGACAGCCTTCCGTGTGATCGCTTCAACATCCTGCTGGAAAAGGTTACACGAGATGCAAACGTCAAAAGAAATGGCACAATCTACACCAATAGCCACATGTTACTTGCTTATGCTGATGATATAGACATCATGGGTCGATCAGTAAAAGAAGTAACTGATACCTTTATAAAGGTCGAAGGAGAATCTGCTAAAGTGGGTCTGGCGGTAAACGGTGAGAAGACCAAGTCGATGGTGTCGACGCGCAATGCGTCCATTGATCTCGGACCGACTGTGGAAGTTGGTTCCTATAATATTGAGGTAGTAAAAGACTTCGTCTACCTCGGCACCTCCGTAAACACAACAAACGACATCAGTTGTGAAATAAAAAGAAGAATTGTATTGGCCAACAGATGCTACTTGGGCTTAAGTAAGCAGTTTAAAAACAAAGCCACATCTCGTCAAACAAAAATAACGCTCTACAAAACACTGATACTACCCGTGCTGATGTATGGCTCCGAAGCCTGGGTACTTGCGCAAGCAGACATGGCAGTGCTTGGTGTGTTTTAGAGAAAAATTCTTCGAAAGATCTACGGACCAATCTGCGTTGACGGTGAATATCGACGTCGAAGAACCACGAGCAGTATCTTCTACACAACGACATCAATATTGTTAAACGTATCGAGATGCAGCGATAGTGTTGGCTAGGCCATATACTAAGAATGAGCGATGATGAACCCCCTAAAAAGGCGTATAAATTCGAGCCACATGGCGGGGCACGCAGAATTGGGAGGCCAGGGAATAGATGGCGCAAACATGTGGATGATGAGATGAAAAGGCGCGGTATTCCAAAGTGCGAAGCAACAAATAGAGAGAAATGGAGATCTTTTCTTAGTTCGGCCTATGGAACAAATGTTCTGTAATGGGCCAGCTAAGTAAGTAAGTAAGATGAAGTTCCAAAAGTGGGCTTTCTTGTCCTACGTGTTGGTATATATATATATCTGTCCATATTTAGGTTCTTCACCAACAATTTGCAACATATGTATATCCATGTTTTGGTATAGCCCCCAACCATAACGATACGTCACGATTTTCCGTATTTAGAAGGTAAAAACCTACATTGTTTACTGAACTACACGAAATTTCACATTTGAGATTTCCTGCAGCCACGAAACTCCTTCACTAAAAATTGTCAACATAGGACCATGTATTGGTTACCTCCAGAATTTCTTTTTTTTGAGAATTTTAGCTACATTTTTTTGGTTCCCTTAGGTCGCAAAATTTCTACACCAAACTTTGTCAACATAGGCCCACCCATGTAATGGTAGTGATACCATAGAAGAGATACAGGTTCTTGCAGGGGCAAGTCCATACTTCCTAGGAGTTGTGTAGTGAATGGAACGCACCAAAATTTTTGAACGGAACCAAATTTTACCATTCGTAATATTTTGTCCACACTTAGTTTATCGATGGGCAATATCGATCCACACTGTTTGATACATAACCCACAAAAGCTCAAAACTTTTCGGCAAAATGGTGCGCCGCACAATAATTCTCGAAGGCTCTAACCGAGATGGTCCATACTTTGCACAACGTAATATTTCTGGGAATTTGAGATAAAGTTCGAATATGGACCATATCGGTCCACTCCTTCGGGTACTTGCATACAAAATTTCAGAAAAATGCAGTTTAACACCTCCTCTCGAATCCCATTACGACGGTACAAGTTTTTTCAGCGCCAAGTCCTTACTTTCTGAGAAAAGGGACCGAAAGCTGTATAGATGAACGAAGATGAGCAATATCAATCCGCTTCTTCAGGTACTTCCCACACAAAAGTTCCAAATTTTTCGCTAAAATGATCAGTATTGTATCTGTTGAACGGAGCAAGCGATTTGGCCCAAACTTAGTAGTTGAAGTTAGAAAATGGACCATATCGGCCTTCTTCTTGCGGTACCTCCCCCACAAAAGTTCAATTTATTTGAGAATTTATTTCGATGCTACTCCTTTTTGTCCTGCTTACGGCGATATTTTGTTTTTCATGGGCTAGTCCATGTTTCCTGCGTAGTGGTCGAAAACCTCAATGTTATACGGTGACCTGCTGAAATGTCTGGAGGGTGTGCTATCTATTAAACTGAAATGACTCCAAAAATAGGATCCACTTCCAAATCGAATCATGCCGATGCATTCCTTGGGGTACCTCCTTCGCAACACTTTTCAGTTTTATTCCAAATATATACTTTTGTCGGTAAGTTCGTACGTCCAAAGCGGACCACAACATCTGAAAACCTCCTAAATACATATTTATTGGGGAAAATAATGTTGATTGTTTAACCGGTAGTTGATCATCCCGTAGATGTAAGTTTCAATTCACACAGGCTAACTGTGATGCTGATAGTTTTTTACTTGTTTGGTAGAGACCCCATACAACGGTAGTGGTTACAAAAGTTCTCCAGGATAAATTGTCAACATAGGTACCTCTTGATTTAAGGTGTTTTGAGGAATTTAGCTATGTTTGTTGACCGAACTATATGTAATAATTTGACATGTGTGGTTATAAAACTTCTCCACCAAAAATGTTCAACATAGGTCCACACTTTGATATAGCCCCATATCGTCACCATAAATGTCGGAAGACGTAACCTACATGAAAATCGAAATTCGTTTTTTGATTAAATCTGATACATAAAGCTAAAATATTCGCTCTGGTAAAAGTTCTACGTTTAAAAATAGCGATCCTATTCAAGAAATGCCAAAAGACGTAACAGCGCAATGTAACTTTCATAAAACACAAAAGGCGTAAACCTCATTATTTGAAAATTAAGCAGCAGTACAAACAATTTAGTCTATGATTTTTGCAGCAATTAAGTACAATGCTAGAGGGGGGTACATTGAGCTGATTACGGAAATGTATAATTTCCTTTGGGGCGGATCCGTTTATTTTACCCGAAAGTGCAAATTAAAAAACCGGGTTAGGCACGGTTCTACTGAACCTATTATTACAAAGTGGGTGTCGTTTGGAAACTTATAGAAATACCTATAATAGCGTGGTTATTTTAACTTATTCGCCTCTTATGCGGCTTATTTCTCCATATGTTTAATTTGACTCTCAGATGAAGATACCTCATGAATGGTGATTCCGTTTTAAAAATTATTCTTGTATTATGTCACAATCTGTGACAAATCACAAATTTCAAAAATATCTGCATCTTTCAACCGATTATATTTGTCATGTGCCAGCACCAGGCACCAGTTCGTCCCATATATATACAAATTAAAAACATACATATGTATGTATGCATATATGCATATGTATGTATATAATAAAAGTGTACTTTTTAGATGACTTAAAATAAAAAATATTCTCATTTTATTCATTGTTTTTGTGCAGATCTAAGTACATACGTACATACATATGTATGTACTTACATACATGTATATTTAGCCGTACTTTAATACATCTGGCTAAACATATAACAACAGCTCAAAATTAAAGACAACAAAAATGCTCTTTTATTAACGCATTTTTAACAAGAATTGTTTATTGTGTCACAAAACACTTGACAGTGGCAAAAAGAGAACAAAACAACAACAACAACGGAACATAATGCAAAATGTGTTGACAATGTAATGACAGTTGAAATAGTACCGGGAATTTCTAAGCGATTTCATAAAAGCACCCTTGACACAGTCGTGCCTGCCTGCAATGGAATACAAGCCAAGTTGTTGCAGCAATTGAACAATGCAAGAATCATTGCAATGTTACGAGAACACAAAAACAAAAAACCATTTCTTAAATGTTATGAAAAAATTTCAATGGTTTGTTTTCGTTTTTTTGTCAACACAAGCTTGACATCAGCTCACCTCATGTCAAAAAATAATACAATATACCGCACACCAAAACACATATCACTCACAAAAACACTCATCTATGTCACACATTCCAAAAACAAAAACACAAACACATGCACACAAAGAGATCCATCATGTCATATTATAGCAACTATCAAAACATGTCAGAAGACATGCCACAACAAACGACATAAAGCGTTAATGTGAAATGTGGTTAGAATGGTTTTTTTTTCAACTCCACGCCGCACAGTGGTTCAGAATCGTTTTTTTTTCTGGTCAAAACTCTGTAACTTTTGAACGGATAGAGATATTTTCATACTTCTTTTTTCGTTCGACAGACACTTTAAATTAGCTATAACGGTTGCAAAGAAATTCAAGGTCAAAGTTAAACATGTTAGTTTTATTTTTCATATTTTGCATCGAAATATGAGTGTTTTTGAGTTTTTCATTTGTTCTAACTATTTATAAGTGGTCAAACCCCAATAAACAAACCATAAAAATACAACAAATTAAAAATATTTTTTTTGGATTTTTTTTTTAAATTTTTTTTTGCATTTTTTCCAAATTTAAAAAAAATACTCCTTGGGTTTTCATAAAACTCTTATAAAAACTCATATATTGAAAAAATTTCCATTTTTGTGAAAAACGATAATTTATATGGGAAACCGTATGGAAAAACCAGTAAGGAAAGGATCAAAGTCGAGCGGGCCGACTATATAATACCCTATTTTGATATAATTTTTCACATTTCTTTGTAGACCAAATTCCGTCACATAGTCATCAAATCAAATACCTCAAATCGGTCGAAAATATATATGGGAGCTATATCCAAATCTGAACCGATTTCGATATGATTTGGTACAGTTATTTCTAGACTAACCAACGTCACACATTCCAAATTTAATTGAAATACCTTCATTGAAATACCTCAAATCTGCCTAATTTGAACCGATTTCTATATAGGTTGGCACACTTATTTCCAGACTAAATTCCGTCGCACATTCCAAATTTCATTGAAATCGGACATATATAGCGTGTTTCGTGCACTAAATTCCTTAAATCGGGCGAAAATATATATGGGGGTTATATCCAAATCTGAGCCGATTTCTATATAATTTGGCACTCCTATTTCTAGACTAAATACCGTCGCACATTCCAAATTTAATTGAAATCGGACATATATAGCGTGTTTCGTGCACTAAATTCCTTAAATCGGGCGAAAATATGTATGGGGGCTATATCCAAATCTGAACCGATTTCTATATAATTTGGCAAACTTATTTCTAGACTAAATTCCGTCGCACATTCCAAATTTCATTGAAATCGGCCATATATAGCGTGTTTCGTGCACCAAATTCCTTAAATCGGGCGAAAATATATATGGGGGTTATATCCAAATCTGAGCCGATTTCTATATAATTTGGCACTCCTATTTCTAGACTAAATACCGTCGCACATTCCAAATTTAATTGAAATCGGACATATATAGCGTGTTTCGTGCACCAAATGCCTTAAATCGGGCGAAAATATATATGGGGGCTATATCCAAATCTGAACCGATTTTTACCAAAATAAATTGCGTTCGTCCTTTGGCCAAAAAAATATCTTCCCCAATTTTCATGCGAATCGGACAATAAAAGCGACCTGTACTTTGTTTACAAAAATACATGGACAGACGGACAGACGGTCAGACGGACATGCGTAAATCGACTCAGAAAGTGATTCTATGTATATCCCTTAAAGGAACTATGGGTCTATCTCGTTTCCTTTTGCATGTTACAAGCTAATGCACATAATACCCCTTACCACAAGGTGGTGTAGGGTATAAACACACATTTTTACCCATGTAGTTTCAAAAAATTTAAAAAAGTTTTAAACGGACGGAACGGTACGTGTGCAAAATTATATATCGACGCCTCCAAACAATAGTATGCTAAGTCGACTTAGCATGTTTTCAAGTTCTTTACATTTTTATATTTAACGACCTTTAACTTAAATTCTGTCAAATTTTGGTAATGATCGGACAATCCGAACAGAAGTTATAAACAAATATTTACTTAGCATAGTACTGAAGGTCAAAGAAATTTCCAAACATTTAGAGCTTGTCCTGCAAAACTCGCTTTTCAGAATTAGCAAACTATTATTTGGAGGTGTCGAACCTCCTTTAACTTAAATTCTGTCTAATGTTGGTAATGATCGGTCAATCCGAACAGAAGTTATAAACAAATATTGACTTAGCATAGTACAGAAGTTCAAAAAAATTTCCGAACTTTGAGAGCTTCTCCTGCAAAACTCACTTTTTAGACTTAGCATACTATTATTTGGAGGTGTCGATATAGGCTGAAAGAGGACACTCTCGGTAATCATTTTGTGAAAACGTAACTTTGCTCCAAGCTGTTCCCCAAAAGTTCTTGTCCACTAAATTTGGAATATCACTAAAATGTAATGCCTGAGGAAAAATAATACTTACTTACTTAGCTGGCCCATTACAGAACATTTGTTCCATAGACCGAACTAAGAAAAAATATCAAATTCTCTCTGTTTAGTGCTTCGCTTTCTATTCTTTGGCCTGCCAATTCTGTGTGCACCGCCATGTGGCTCGTATTTATACGCTTTTTAGCGGGTTCATCATCGCTCATTCTTTTTATATGGCCTAGTCAACGCAATCGCGAGCTGTATCGTGGTGCATACGACGTCGATATTCACCGTCAACGCAGATCGGTCCATAGATCTTTCGAAGAATTTTTCTCTCAAACACTCCAAGCACTGCCTTATATGCTTGCGCAAGTACCCAGGCTTCGGAACCATACATCAGCACGGGTAGTATCAGTGTTTTGTAAAGCGTTGTGTTTGTTTGAGGAGTTGTGGCTTTGTTTTTAAAGTGCTTACTTAAGCCAAAGTAGCATCTGTTGGCCAATACAATTCTTGTTTTATTTTACAACAGATGTCGTTTTTTGTATAAATGGCGGTGCCGAGGTATACAAAGTCTTTTACTACCTCAAAATTATAGTAACCAACTTCAACAGTTGGTCCGATCTCAATAGACGCATTGCGCGTCGACCCCATCATCATCTGGTCATCTCGCCGTTTACCGCCAGACTCACTTTAGCAGATTCTCCTTCGACCTTCATAAAGGTATCGGTTACTTCTTTTACTGATCGTCCCATGATGTCTATATCATCAGCATAAGCAAGTAACATATGGCTGTTCGTGTAAATCGTTCCATTTCTTTTGACCTTCGCGTCTCGTATAACCTTTTCTAGCAGGATGTTGAAAAGATCAGACGATAGGCTGTCTCCTTGCCTGAATCCTCTTTTGGTACAAAACTCTTCGGAAAGGTTCTTTCCTATTTTAACTGAAGATCTTGTGTCAGTTAGAGTCATTTTACAAAGCCGAATGAGCTTTGCGGGGATACCAAATTCAGACATGGCTTGGAATACCTTTGAACGTAGCGGGCTGTCGAAGGCTGTTTTATAATCGACAAAAAGGTGGTAGGTGTCGATCTGCATCTCTTGGGTCTTCTCCAGGATTTGCCGCAGAGTAAATATCTGGTCAATGGTGGACTTGCTAGGTCTAAAACCGCATTGGTACGGTCCAATTATTTCGTTGAACATGGGCTTTAGTCGTTCGCACAATATCCCTGACACTATCTTGTAGGCGATAGGAAGAAGACTTATGCCCCTATAGTTGGAGCATAAAGACTTATCTCCTTTCTTATTGACGGGACACAGGATGCTCAGGTTCCAATCGTCGGGTACGCGTTCTTCCTGTCAGATGGAGCTAACTAGCTGATGCATACACCTTATCAGCTTGTCGCCTCCGGTTTTAAACAGCTCGGCTGGTAGGTCATCAGCTCCTGCTGCCTTATTATTCTTCAGCCGGTTTATTGCTGTCTTTACCTCATCTTGGCCGGGTGGTATTCATTCAATAGCATCTTCTGGGATTGGATCTGTGGTATCTTCGTCGACTTCGCTACTATGGATACCAACAGTTTGGAAAAATGTTCTTTCTATATCCTTAGCACACTATCTGTATCAGTTACCAGATTACCTTGCTGGTCTCTACAGGGCTATGTGCCAGTTCCAAAGCCATCAGTTAGATGTTTCACTCTTTGGTAGAATTTTCGGACTTCATTCTGTATCCTGCACATCTCGATTTGTTCACACTCCCGCTTTTCCATCTTTCCCTTTTTCCTGCGGAAAAGACATTTTTCCTCTCTCCTTTTCTCCCGATACCTCTCTCTACGCGTTTGCTGCGGTTGTAAAGTAGCCCTATATGCCGCATTTTTCTCTTTGGTAGCAGCACGACACTCCTGGTCATACCATGGATTCCTTGGTGGAGGTCTCTGGTATCCAAGTACGGATTTTGCCGCTGTTTGCATGGAGGGGGCAATGTTTTGCTATTTTCCTGATATGTTATCGGGACGAGGAGTGCTTTGATTAAGCATTTGGGCCAGTTGAGTGGAATATGCTGTGACTATCTGTTGTGATTGCAGCTTACCGATGTCCAACTTCCGTGTTGTGTCTGTTCGCACTTTGTTTGCTACGTTTAATGTGGTACGTACCTTTGCTACAACAAGGTAGTGGTCCGAGTCTATGTTTGCACCTCAGAAAGATCGTACATCCAACACGTTTGATGCATGTCTTCCATCTATCACAACGTGATCAATTTTATTTCTTGTTCTTTGATCTGGCGACAGCCAGGTGCCCTTATGAATATCGAGATGCTTTAATCTCCTACCATTGTCAGAGGTTTCACTGTGGAGACTGAATTTCCCGACTGTTGGGCCAAAGATATTCTCCTTTCTAATTTTGGCATTAAAATTGTAATGTCATGGACAGGGCAACGGTCATAAGTTTCTTCTAAGCGCTCGTAAAATATATCTTTGGTCTGTTCGTCCTTGTCTTCAGTGGGAGCATGAGCGCAAATAAAGCTGATGGTGAAGAATTTTGCTTTTAATCGAATTGCAGCGAGTCTTTCATTCACTGGGGTGAAGCTGGAGACCAGGTGTTTTAACCTCCGACCAACTACAAATCCGCAACCAAACTCATGCTTTACGTCATGACAGCTATAATACAGTGCGTCACCTTTAGGTGTTGTTGTGACGAATTTCCCGTTCCATCGTATTTCCTGTATGGCAGTAATATCGGCCTTGTACTTTTCAAGTACATCTGCCAATGCGTAACTGCACCTTCTCTATAAAGACTGCGAACATTCCAGGTGCAGATTCGCAGATCAGGGTCCTTTAAAGGTTTGTAGGGTTCGTCAACTTTAGAGGGGTTTGTTTTTCTTTTCTTTCGTTTTTTCATAGTAGGCTGTTTTTTTCTAGGGGAGGGTTACTAACCCGACGCCCAAACCCAAGTTTTAAACGTTCTTATGGGTGAACGCGCGGCACATGTTAGCTCACTACCTTTAACGGATGTTAAAGGCAGTTCCCCAGGTGACACCACGAGGAGGTCTGTGTCCACTTGAGATGAAAGAGGGACCAAGATAAATCCTGGGCTTTGCCTTGTTAAATCCGGTCAGGATCGTTCATTGGTATCTTCCATTCCCTACGTCACCCAAAATAGTTTGAATACAATATCTGTTATAGTTCCTGAGAAATAGATGTTTCTTTCTCCAGAAATTTTCAAAAATTACGTATTTTCCAAAATTGTGAAACATTTTTCGTTTTTAGGAGCACGCCACGCCCACACCTTCCAATATTTTGATATATTTTGTTGTTTTCCTTAGTTTCAATATGTTTACTATCGAATCTCATATAGAAATTAACAATCGGTGATAACAAAAATGGGGGTTTTGCCAGGAAAATCGATTTCTGAACCACGGTGCACCGAAGGGTTTCGCGACTGAATTTTCGTAAGCCAGTCGCGTACCAGACCGCTTTTCACTTACCTACCAGTCAGTTACCTACGATTCCATTCCCAACGAGACAGAACACGAGCCATAAGGAGCCAGTCCAGATATCGTATTACCCGCGACTAAGTTGTTCTAGGCCAGCCGTCATCGCTAGCGCGAAATGAGACCAGACTGAGTAGCCTCACGCCAGTCACACAATAATCTCTCCAACCCCACACCGAAGGATATCGTAACTGAGTTCTGGGAAGCCAGTCACTTACCTACGATTCCAGTCCCAACGAGACAGAACACGAGCCATAAGGAGCAAGTCCATATATCGTATTACCCGCGACTGAGTTGTTCAAGGCCAGACGCCATCGCTTGCGCGAAACGAGACCAGACTGAGTTGCCTCACGCCAGTCACACAATAATCTCTCCAACCCCACACCGAAGGATATCGTAACTGAGTTCTGGGAAGCCAGTCACTTACCTACGATTCCAGTCCCAACGAGACAGAACACGAGCCATAAGGAGCAAGTCCAGATATCGTATTACCCGCGACTGAGTTGTTCTAGGCCAGCCGCCATCGCTTGCGCGAAACGAGACCACGTCAAAGGATATCGTGACTGAGTTTTGTGAAGCCAGTCACTTATCCACGATCCCAGTCCCAACTAGACAGAACAAGAGCCACGAGGACATCACGAACGAGATTCCTCAAACCAGACTTCGTATAACCCCCGACTGGGTTGTTCTAGGCCAGCCGCCATCGTTCGTCAGGAGAAAGACAACCCGAACAAACTCCGTGGAAGTCGGAGCATCCGGAACCCACGGCCGATCTCCGTCGCAAAGTCTATTAACATCCTACAATAAAGAACCATAACCTTATCCCTCCAACAATCCGTTTTTCCTTACACTCCGTCACTGAAATAAATAAATTTCTAGGACGTACCCTGGTTACCGCGAGCTGCCTAGCAAACGGTACAAACGAGGCGGATGCTGATTAATTTCATCGGGTATTTCTCATATTTCTCATAATTTGTTAACATTGAGCTGTCCTTGGAATATCTATGTATTCCCCTCCCTCCCCCATCTAAGATGTGTTGTACTAGGCTAGAAGCTGTGTGCGGACTCTGTCATAAGAAACACGTTCCTCAATTCTTTCTTCCATATTTGCCCTATATACGAATTGTTTTGAGAGCTAAGCAAAGAATAGATAAACTTGACATGTCCTTCATGGCACGGAAACATGTTCAACAAAACATTTCCGTACAAAGAAAACAACATAAAGACTCATCCTACCACAGCCACACACACATAGTATTTACCAAAGTGTGTGTGAAAGATGTACCACCTACATAAATATGGCAACATTTCCACACAAAAACAACAAACAAACGCTAAACTTTGTCTTCGAAAACTTTTAATCTTCTAAAAATACCTTTCTAAACGACTTTGGTATCAGAAGTGGGAATCTGTTACGCTTTTCTTCTTCTTTCTTTTTCTTCTTCTTCTGTCTTCTGTATGACTGTCACTTTTACAACTATGTACGTCAATTAAATGAACTGCCGTCGCCTGACATCACTCAGACCGAATATAAATGAACAATATGTTGACAGAGTTGGAATTTTACCCAAAACCGTCTTTTATACAAAGTCGCTCATTAGGGTGTCCCATTATACCGATATGTGGGCGAATAAGTGAAAATTAATTGGCCCAAAAATAAAATAGACATTCGTTGTTTATACACACACATACACACACTTGGATATACAGAAGTGTGTGCGATGCTTTATATCACTTAGACCCTTGTTTTTTTTTTTGTGAAAACAAATGCGGCGAATTTCAGCACTCACCAATTGTTTTATGGTTGGCTGCTGAACATTGTATGTTGGAGCTGGTCTTCGTAAATATTTCATTCTGTTAATTTCGAGACACATTAAAGGCACCATATTGTGTATTAAACGATTAAGAACGTGTTTTGTCACTTTAGTTAATTTAATATGGGGAAAATAAGAGTAGTCTGCAAGTTGCAATGGTCTTAGCATAGAAGTGCTTAAAGATGTTCGTATAGAAGGCCTTAAAGGTCTTCGTATTGAAGGCCTCAAAGGTCCTCGTATAGAAGGCCTCAAAGGTCTTCGTATAGAAGGCTTTAAAGGTCTTCGTATAGAAGGCCTTAAAGGTCTTCGTATAGAAGTATAGAAGGTATTAAAGGTCTTCGTATAAAAGGCCTTAAAGCTCTTCGTACAGAAGGCCTTAAAGCTCTTCGTATAGAAGGCCTTAAAGCTCTTCGTATAGAAGGCATTAAAGGTCTTCGTATAGAAGGCATTAAAGGTCTTCGTATAGAAGGCCTCAGAGGTCTTCGTATAGAAGGCCTCAAAGTTCTTCGTATAGAAGGCCTCAAAGGTCTTCGTATAGAAGGCCTCAAAAGTCTTCGTATAGAAGGCCTCCATATGTAAAGGTCTTCTTATAGAAGGCCTCAAAGGTCTTCGTATAGAAGGCCTCCATATGCAAAGGTCTTCTTAAAGAAGGCCTCAAAGGTCTTCGTAAAAAAGGCCTCAAAGAGTCTTCGTATAGAAGGCCTCAAAGCCTTCGTATAGAAGACCTCAAAAGCCCTCGTATAGAAGACCTCAAAAGTCTTCGTAAAGAAGTCCTCAGAGGTCACAAAGGTCTTCGTAAAGAAGGCCACAAAGGTCTTCGTAAAGAAGGCCTCACAGGTCTTCGTATAGAAGGCCTTAAAGCTCTTCGTATAGAAGGCCTTAAAGCTCTTCGTATAGAAGGCCTTAAAGATCTTCGTATAGAAGGCATTAAAGGTCTTCGTATAGAAGGCATTAAAGGTCTTCGTATAGAAGGCATTAAAGGTCTTCGTATAGAAGGCATTACAGGCCTTAGCATAGAAGGCCTCAGAGGTCTTCGTATAGAAGACCTCAAAGGTCTTCGTATAGAAGGCCTCAGAGATCTTCGTATAGAAGGCCAGAAAGGTCTTCGTATAGAAGGCCTCAAAGGTCTTCGTACAGAAGGCCTCAAAGGTCTTCGTAAAGAAGGCCCCAAAGGTCTTCGTAAAGAAGGCCTCAAAGGTCTTCTTATAGAAGGCCTTAAAGCTCTTCGTATAGAAGGCCTTAAAGCTCTTCGTATAGAAGGCATTAAAGGTCTTCGTATAGAAGGCATTAAAGGTCTTCGTATAGAAGGCATTACAGGCCTTCGCATAGAAGGCCTCAAAGGTCTTCGTATAGAAGACCTCAGAGGTCTTCGTATAGAAGACCTCAAAGGTCTTCGTGTAGAAGGCCTCAGAGATCTTCGTATAGAAGGCCAGAAAGGTCTTCGTATAGAAGGCCAGAAAGGTCTTCGTATAGAAGGCCAGAAAGGTCTTCGTATAGAAGGCCTCAAAGGTCTTCGTATAGAAGGCCTCAAAGGTCTTCGTAAAGAAGGCCTCAAAGGTCTTCGTATAGAAGGCCTCAAAGGTCTTCGTATAGAAGGCCTCAAAGGTCTTCGTATAGAAGGCCTCAAAGGTCTTCGTATAGAAGGCCTCAGAGATCTTCGTATAGAAGGCCAGAAAGGTCTTCGTATAGAAGGCCTCAAAGGTCTTCGTACAGAAGGCCTCAAAGGTCTTCGTAAAGAAGGCCCCAAAGGTCTTCGTAAAGAAGGCCTCAAAGGTCTTCGTAAAGAAGGCCTCAAAGGTCTTCTTAGATAAGGCCTTAAAGCTCTTCGTATAGAAGGCCTTAAAGCTCTTCGTATAGAAGGCATTAAAGGTCTTTGTATAGAAGGCATTAAAGGTCTTCGTATAGAAGGCATTACAGGCCTTCGCATAGAAGGCCTCAAAGGTCTTCGTATAGAAGACCTCAAAGGTCTTCGTATAGAAGACCTCAAAGGTCTTCGTGTAGAAGGCCTCAGAGATCTTCGTATAGAAGGCCAGAAAGGTCTTCGTATAGAAGGCCAGAAAGGTCTTCGTATAGAAGGCCAGAAAGGTCTTCGTATAGAAGGCCTCAGAGATCTTCGTATAGAAGGCCAGAAAGGTCTTCGTATAGAAGGCCAGAAAGGTCTTCGTATAGAAGGCCAGAAAGGTCTTCGTATAGAAGGCCAGAAAGGTCTTCGTATAGAAGGCCTTAAAGCTCTTCGTATAGAAGGCATTAAAGGTCTTCGTATAGAAGGCATTAAAGGTCTTCGTATAGAAGGCCAGAAAGGTCTTCGTATAGAAGGCCAGAAAGGTCTTCGTATAGAAGGCCTCAAAGGTCTTCGTATAGAAGGCCTCAAAGGTCTTCGTAAAGAAGGCCTCAAAGGTCTTCGTATAGAAGGCCTCAAAGGTCTTCGTATAGAAGGCCTCAAAGGTCTTCGTATAGAAGGCCTCAAAGGTCTTCGTATAGAAGGCCTCAAAGGTCTTCGTATAGAAGGCCTCAAAGGTCTTCGTATAGAAGGCCTCAAAGGTCTTCGTATAGAAGGCCTCAAAGGTCTTCGTATAGAAGGCCTCAAAGGTCTTCGCATAGAAGGCCTCAAAGGTCTTCGCATAGAAGGCCTCAAAGGTCTTCGCATAGAAGGCCTCAAAGGTCTTCGTATAGAAGGCCTCAAAGGTATTCGTATAGAAGGCCTCCATATGCAAAGGTCTTCGTATAGAAGGTCTCAAAGTTCTTCGTATAGAAGGCCTCAATGGTCTTCGTATAGCAGGCCTCAAAGGTCTTCGTATAGAAGGCCTCAAAAGTCTTCGTATAGAAGGCCTCAAAAGTCTTCGTATAGAAGGCCTCAAAGGTCTTCGTATAGAAGACCTCCAAGGTCTTCGTATAGAAAGCCTCAAAGGACTTCGTATAGAAGGCCTTAAAGGTCTTCGTATAGAAGACCTCCAAGGTATTCGTATAGAAAGGTCTTTGTATAGAAGGCCTCCATATGCAAAGGTCTTCTTAAAGAAGGCCTCAAAGGTCTTCGTAAAGATGGCCTCAAAGGTCTTCGTATAGAAGGCCTCAAAGGTCTTCGTATAGAAAGCCTCAAAGGACTTCGTATAGAAGGCCTTAAAGGTCTTCGTATAGAAGGCCTTAAAGGTCTTCGTATAGAAGGCCTTAAAGGTCTTCGTATAGAAGGCCTTAAAGGTCTTCGTATAGAAGGCCTTGAAGGTCTTCGTATAGAAGGCCTTAAAGGTCTTCGTATAGAAGGCCTTAAATGTCTTCGTATAGAAGGCCTCAAAGCTCTTCGTATAGAAGGCTTCAAAGGACTTCGTATAGAAAGCCTCAAAGGTCTTCGTAGAGAAGGTCTCAAAGGTCTTCGTATAGAAGGCTTCAAAGGTCTTCGTATAGAAGACCTCCAAAGGTCTTCGTATAGAAGGCCTCAAAGTTCTTCGTATAGAAGACCTCCAAGGTCTTCGTACAGAAGATCTCCAAGGTCTTCGTATAGAAGATCTCCAAGGTCTTCGTAAAGAAAGCCTCAAAGGTCTTCGTAAAGAAGGCCTCAAAGGGCTTCGTATAGAAGACGTGAAAAGTCTTCGTATAGAAGACGTGAAAGGTCTTCGTATAGAAGACGTGAAAGGTCTTCGTATAGAAGACGTGAAAGGTCTTCGTATAGAAGACGTGAAAGGTCTTCGTATAGAAGACGTGAAAGGTCTTCGTATAGAAGACGTGAAAGGTCTTCGTATAGAAGACGTGAAAGGTCTTCGTATAGAAGACGTGAAAGGTCTTCGTATAGAAGACGTGAAAGGTCTTCGTATAGAAGACGTGAAAGGTCTTCGTATAGAAGACGTGAAAGGTCTTCGTATAGAAGACGTGAAAGGTCTTCGTATAGAAGACGTGAAAGGTCTTCGTATAGAAGACGTGAAAGGTCTTCGTATAGAAGACGTGAAAGGTCTTCGTATAGAAGACGTGAAAGGTCTTCGTATAGAAGACGTGAAAGGTCTTCGTATAGAAGACGTGAAAGGTCTTCGTATAGAAGACGTGAAAGGTCTTCGTATAGAAGACGTGAAAGGTCTTCGTATAGAAGACGTGAAAGGTCTTCGTATAGAAGACGTGAAAGGTCTTCGTATAGAAGACGTGAAAGGTCTTCGTATAGAAGACGTGAAAGGTCTTCGTATAGAAGACGTGAAAGGTCTTCGTATAGAAGACGTGAAAGGTCTTCGTATAGAAGACGTGAAAGGTCTTCGTATAGAAGACGTGAAAGGTCTTCGTATAGAAGACGTGAAAGGTCTTCGTATAGAAGACGTGAAAGGTCTTCGTATAGAAGACGTGAAAGGTCTTCGTATAGAAGACGTGAAAGGTCTTCGTATAGAAGACGTGAAAGGTCTTCGTATAGAAGACGTGAAAGGTCTTCGTATAGAAGACGTGAAAGGTCTTCGTATAGAAGACGTGAAAGGTCTTCGTATAGAAGACGTGAAAGGTCTTCGTATAGAAGACGTGAAAGGTCTTCGTATAGAAGACGTGAAAGGTCTTCGTATAGAAGACGTGAAAGGTCTTCGTATAGAAGACGTGAAAGGTCTTCGTATAGAAGACGTGAAAGGTCTTCGTATAGAAGACGTGAAAGGTCTTCGTATAGAAGACGTGAAAGGTCTTCGTATAGAAGACGTGAAAGGTCTTCGTATAGAAGACGTGAAAGGTCTTCGTATAGAAGACGTGAAAGGTCTTCGTATAGAAGACGTGAAAGGTCTTCGTATAAAAGACGTGAATGGTCTTCGTATAGAAGACGTGAAAGGTCTTCGTATAGAAGACGTGAAAGGTCTTCGTATAGAAGACGTAAAAGCTCTTCGTATAGAAGACGTGAAAGGTCTTCGTATAGAAGACGTAAAAGCTCTTCGTATAGAAAACGTGAAAGGTCTTCATATAGAAGACGTAAAAGGTCTTCGTATAGAAAACGTGAATGGTCTTCGTATAGAAGACGTGAAAGGTCTTCTTATAGAAGACGTGAATTGTCTTCGTATAAAAGACGTGAATGGTCTTCGTATAGAAGACGTGAAAGGTCTTCGTATAGAAGACGTGAAAGGTCTTCGTATAGAAGACGTGAAAGGTCTTCGTATAGAAGACGTGAAAGGTCTTCGTATAGAAGACGTGAAAGGTCTTCGTATAGAAGACGTGAAAGGTCTTCGTATAGAAGACGTGAAAGGTCTTCGTATAGAAGACGTGAAAGGTCTTCGTATAGAAGACGTGAAAGGTCTTCGTATAGAAGACGTGAAAGGTCTTCGTATAGAAGACGTGAAAGGTCTTCGTATAGAAGACGTGAAAGGTCTTCGTATAGAAGACGTGAAAGGTCTTCGTATAGAAGACGTGAAAGGTCTTCGTATAGAAGACGTGAAAGGTCTTCGTATAGAAGATGTGAAAGGTCTTCGTATAGAAGACGTGAAAGGTCTTCGTATAGAAGACGTGAAAGGTCTTCTTATAGAAGACGTGAATTGTCTTCGTATAAAAGACGTGAATGGTCTTCGTATAGAAGACGTGAAAGGTCTTCGTATAGAAGACGTGAAAGGTCTTCGTATAGAAGACGTGAAAGGTCTTCGTATAGAAGACGTGAAAGGTCTTCGTATAGAAGACGTGAAAGGTCTTCGTATAGAAGACGTGAAAGGTCTTCGTATAGAAGATGTGAAAGGTCTTCGTATAGAAGACGTGAAAGGTCTTCGTATAGAAGACGTGAAAGGTCTTCGTATAGAAGACGTGAAAGGTCTTCGTATAGAAGACGTGAAAGGTCTTCGTATAGAAGACGTGAAAGGTCTTCGTATAGAAGACGTGAAAGGTCTTCGTATAGAAGACGTGAAAGGTCTTCGTATAGAAGACGTGAAAGGTCTTCGTATAGAAGACGTGATGAAAGGTCTTCGTATAGAAGACGTGATGAAAGGTCTTCGTATAGAAGACGTGATGAAAGGTCTTCGTATAGAAGACGTGATGAAAGGTCTTCGTATAGAAGACGTGATGAAAGGTCTTCGTATAGAAGACGTGATGAAAGGTCTTCGTATAGAAGACGTGATGAAAGGTCTTCGTATAGAAGACGTGATGAAAGGTCTTCGTATAGAAGACGTGAAAGGTCTTCGCATAGAATACGTGAAAGGTGTTCGCATAGAAGACGTGAAAGGTCTTCGCATAGAAGACCTGAAACATCTTAATATAGGTCTTCTTCAGGACTCCCCAAGATAAATGCTATTCAACGCTTCCTTGAAATTTCATTTAGTAATCAATGCAACATCCTAGGCAAACTTACCTACCTCACATATTTTCTCATCCTGTAAGTTAAATTGCCTTGCATATGGTGAGAGAGATTTTCACACGAAATGAAAGTAAAATTTCATGTTCAAAATGACTTCATGTTCTTTCATGCGGAAACGTGATTGCAATATCATTGAGATTAAATCGCCGTAAAATAAAAAAGGGGGCGGAGGGAGTTAAACGGGCTACTAAATACACAACTATGTACATAATAACACACATAGTCGTGCATACATACCTACATATATGAAAGTGACGTCGTTGTTGATATTCGAAAGGCTACGGCAATCGGGCAATGATGCCAGCAAAGGAAGCCTGGCTATTTTTAATTAAGAAACAAGGATGTGAAACTATAAAGATGAGAAATTACAGATGCCGTTATTGTCCGGTTGTCGTTGCAAAGTTTTCTATGAAAACGAACTAATCAAATGATAACACATGAACAAGAAGAAGAAGAGCAAGCTTGGAAAAAATACTATTTCCATTATTGGATTATGCAATTTTTGATGGGGGAAGCAAAATATTTCACAACAAAATGGAATTTCATATAAATGCTGTTAGCAACAAAAATAAATGAATTTCAAAATCTAGTTTGTGTTTTTTTGTTTTTGTTGATTTCATTGAACATTGAACAATAGTATAACACACACACAGACAACAAACACCGTAACCTTGCCCTTAATTTTGAAACTTCATTGTTGTGGTCGGTCACGTGTAAAAAGTTGCTATTGTTGTTAGTTTTGCTTATTTTTGCTTAGTTTTGGTTTTTGTTGGTTGAGAATTTATTGCCAGGTGTGAAATTGTTATTGCAGGCAGACATTGCCACTAACTAAGAATCACGTAACCGTGACTCCACACAGCGTATAATTAATATATGTTGCCGTGGAATGGACTCCAGCTAACAGCAGCAGCAGCAGTCATTCGCCAGGGTGGTAATTAAATCTTTATATGCTTCATTCGTTGAGGATTATTACGGTTATCTTTTATTACCCCAATTAAAATGAAATGAAAATCAGGAAATTAGCTATTATTTTGGAATAATTTGCTCTATTTGAAACAAAGATAGTTGTAGGTATTCATAAAAAGTAACTTTGTTGAAGGATGAGCAACGGTCATGACCAGGTAAGATATATTTTAGGTTTATAGTGATGTAATTGGTTTGCGGAAGACTACTCACCCAGCTTACACCTGGGAAGTTTTTGTGGATTCTGAAACAGCAATGTTCATTGATGAGAAAAATCTAAAAACAGGAAAAAATAGATTGAGGGATTTTTAAATAATCGCGACCAATGTTCACATTTTTAGGTTTATTTTAGGTTTTCGCGATTTTGTTTGAAAACCGTATGTCCTATGGAAATGGAATTAAAGAAAATGTTGTATGGAGTTAAAGAAAAGATTGTCCTTTATGATATTTTCTTAGGCTATACCATTTTTGAGATATAGAAGTTCAAATTGGGACAATTCACTGACTGCACCGTCTCCTTAAAAAACAATGTCATGACTGCAATTTCCCAACTTAAACTTATATATCTCAAAAATGGTACAAACTAGGAACAAAATTCCGAAAGCCACTCTTGTAGAGATTTTTCACAGCAATAAGATTTTCTCCGGGTGACGTAGGGGAGAGATACTAAGGAACGGTCCTGACCGGCTTTAACATGGCAAAGTCCAGGATTTATCTTGGTCCCTCTCTCATCTCAAGTGGACACTGACCTCCCGTGGTGTCACCTGGGGAACTGCATTTAACACCCGTTAAAGGTAGTGAGCTAATATGTGCCGCGCGCTCACCCATAATAACGTTAAAACTTGGGTTTGGGCGCCGGGTTATTAGAAAAAGCAGCCTACTGTGAAGAAGAACAAGTAAAAGAAAAACAAATCCCTCTAAAGTTGACGACCCCCGCAAACGTTTTAAGGGCCATGATCTGCGAATCTGCACCTGGAAGGTTCGCACACTTTATAGAGAAGGTGCAGTTTACGCATTGACAGATGTACTTGAAAAGTACAAGGCCGACATTACTGCCATACAGGAAATACGATGGAATGGGAAGGGCGTCACAATAACACCTAAAGGTGACGCACTGTATTATAGCTGCCATGACATAAAGCATGAGTTTGGTTGCGGATTTTTAGTTGGTCGGAGGTTAAAACACCTGGTCTCCAGCTTCACACCCGTGAATGAAAAACTTGCTACAATTCGAATAAAAGCAAAATTCTTCAACATCAGCTTTATTTGCGCTCATGCTCCCACTGAAGACAAGGACGAACAGACCAAAGATATATTTTATGAGCGCTTAGGAAAAACATATCACCGTTGCCCTACCCATTACATTAAAATTATTCTAGGCGATTTTAATGCCAAAATTGGAAAGGAGAATATCTTTGGCCCACCTGTCGGAAAATTCAGTCTCCACAATGAAGCATCTGACAATGGCATAAGACTGATAGACTTCGCAGCGGCAAAAAACATGGTAGTTAGCAGCACCAGATTTAAACATCTTGACATCCATAAGGGCACTTGGCTGTCTCCAGATCAGAAAACAAGAAATCAAATTGATCACGTTGTGATAGATGGAAAACACTCATCGAGCGTGTTGGATGTGTGCTCGTTCCGAGGAGCAAACATAGACTCGGACCACTACCTAGTTGCAGCAAAAGTACGCACCCGGTTAAACGTAGCAAACAAAGTACGAATAGACACAACACAAAAGTTAGACATTGGTAAACTGCAATCTCAACAGACAGCCACAGCGTATTCCACTCAACTAGCCCAATTGCTTAATAAAAGCACTGCTCATTTCAATAACATATCAGCGCACTGGCAAAGCATTACCCACTCCATGCAAACAGCCGCAATATCCATACTTGGATACCAGAGACCTCAACCAAGGAATCCATGGTAGGCTCAGGAGTGTCGTACTGCTACCGAAGAGAAAAATGCGGCATATAGAGCTACTTTACAATCCGTAGCAACGCGTAGCGCACGAGAAAGGTATCGGGAGAAAAGGAGAGAGGAGAAACGTCTTTTCCGCAGGAAAAAGAGAGAGATGGAAAAGCCTGAGTGTGAACAAATCGAGATGTACAGAGCCAGAATGAAGTCCGAAAATTCTACCAAAGAGTGAAGCATCAAACTGATGGCTTTGGTACAGGCATCTCCTCCTGTAGAGACCAGCAAGGTAATTTGGTAACTGATACATATAGGATATGGAAAGAGCATTTTTCAAACCTGTTGGTATCCAGCGAAGACGGCGATGATACCACAGATCCAATCCCAGAAGATGGTATTGAATGTATACCGCCCAGTCAAGATGAGGTAAAGACAGTAATAAACCGGCTGAAGAATAATAAGGCGGCAGGAGCAGATGGCCTACCAGCCGAGCTGTTCAAAACCGGAGGCGATACTCTGATAAGGTGTATTCATTAGCTAGTTAGCACCATCTGGCATGAAGAACGAGTACCCGACGATTGGAATCTGAGTATCCTGTGCCCCGTCCATAAGAAAGGAGATAAGACTGTATGCTCTAACTATAGGGGCATAAGTCTACTCCCGATTGCCTACAAGATCGTGTCAGGGATATTGTGCAAACGACTAAAGCCTATGGTCAACGAGATAATTGGACCATACCAATGCGGCTTTAGCCCTGGCAAGTCCACCATTGACCAGATATTTACCCTGCTACAAATCCTGGGGAATACCCAAGAGATGCAGATCGACACCTACCACCTTTTTCTCGATTATAAAGCAGCCTTCGACAGCCCACTACGTTCAAAGGTATTACAGGCCATGTCTGAATTTGGTATCCCCGCAAAGCTCATTCGGCTTTGTAAAATGACTTTAACTGACACGAGATCCTCAGTTAAAATAGGAAAGAACCTTTTCGAAGAATTTTGTACCAAAAGAGGTTTCAGGCAAGGAGACAGCCTCTCGTGTGATCTCTTCAACATCCTGCTGGAAAAGGTTATTCGAGAGGTAAACGTCAAAAGAAGTGGCACAATCTACACTAATAGCCACATGTACTTGATTATGCTGATGATATAGACATCATGGGAGATCAGTAAAAGAAGTAACAGGTACCTTTAAGAAGGTCAAAGGCGAACCTGTTAAAGTGGGTTGATGGTGTCGACGCGCCAACTGTTGACGTTGGTTCCAAAAATTTTGAGGTATTAAAAACTTCGTCTACCTCGGCACCGCCGTAAACACAACTAACGACATCAGTTGTGAAATAAGAAGAAGAATTGTATTGGCCAACAGATGCTACTATGGTCTAAGTAAGCAATTTAAAAACAAAGCCACAGATCGTCAAACAAAAATAACGCTTTACAAAACATTTATACTACCCGTGCTGATGTATGGTTCCGAAGCCTGGGTACTTGCGCAAACAGATAAGGCAGTGCTTGGTGTGTTTGAGAGAAAAATTCTTCGAAAGATCTACGGGCCGATTTGCGTTGACGGTGAATATCGACGTCGTATGAACCACGAGCTATATAAGCTATACAAAGACATGAATATAGTTAAACGTATCGAGATGTAACGATTGCGTTGGCTAGGCCATATCACGAGCGATGATGAATCCGCTAAAAAGGCGTATGAATACATGCCACATGCACCGCACGCAGAATCGGCAGGCCTAAGCTTCGATGGAGCATACAAGTGGATGAAGAAATGAAATTTTGGTTATTGAAATATTTTGTCCAGATTCGATTTAAGTTCGAAGATGGGCCATATAGGTCCACTCCTTCCGGTACCTCCCCCACAAATGTTCAAAAATTGTCGCAAAACTTGTGCGCAACTCTTATTCTTGTAGGGAATAACCGATTTGGTCCATACTTTGCACATCGTGTAATTTCTACCAAACTTAGATGAGGTTCCAATATGGACTCAATCGGTCCCCTCCTTCGGGTACCTCCCACACAAAATTTCGGAAAAGTTCAGTTTAGGACCTGGTCTCGAATCGCTTTGATTTTTGTTTACGCAAGTTGTATTTGCTGTCCTCTATACGACGCTGTAAGTTTCATTAGGGGCAAGTCCATACTTCCTGAGAAAATAGCCTGAAAGTTACAAAAAACCCTATGACACCGTGTGTAGTGGTTGGAGCGCAAGATAACTCTCGAACGGATCAACCGATTCGGTCCAAAATTTGGCTTTCGTAATATTTTATCCAAACTTAGTTCGAGTTCAAGGATGGATTATATCGGTCCACTCCTTCCGGTACCTCCCCCACAAAAGTTCGAAAATGTTCGGAAAATTTGTGCGTACGATAACTCTTGAATGGAGTAACCGATTTGGTCCATACTTTGCACATTATGAAATTTCTACCAGACTTAGATGAGGTTCCAATATGGACTAAATCGAGTACCTCCCACACAAAATTTCGGAAAAGTTCAGTTTAGGACCTGCTCTCAAATCGCCTTGTGTTTTGTTGTAACATCTTATATTCACTGTCCCCTATACGAAGGTACAAGTTTCCTCAGGGGCAAGTCCATACTTCCTGAGAAAATAGCCTAAAAGTTGAAAAACAAACCCTATGACACCATGTTTATGGGTGGAAGCGCAAGATAATTCTCGAACGGAAATGCCGATTCCAGTCAAAATTTGGCCTTCGTAATATTGTTTCCAAACTTAGTTTAAGTTCGTAGATAAGCCATATCGGTCCACTCCTTCAGGTACCTACCCACAAAAGTTCAAAAATATTCGGAAAAATTGTACGCACGATAACTCTTGATGGGAGTGACCGATTTGGTCCACACTTTACACATTATCATAATATCTAGCAGATATAGATCAGGTTGGAATATGGACTATATTTGTCCACTCCATCTCGTATCTCCCACACAAAATTTTGGATAAGTTCACTTTAAGACCTGCTATTCAATCACTTTGATTTTTGTTGAAGCAACTTACATTCGCCGCCTTCTTGAGAAAACAGCCCGAAGGGTGTAAAAACCCCCTATGGCACCCCCATGGTCTATGTCGGTCCATTCCTTTAAGTACCTTTTCCGCAAAATTTTTGAACTTTAATCCTAATCAACATTTTTGTCGGTTCATACCAAAATTTTGAAACCCCCTAAATACATAATTTTTTTGTGAAAAAAAGTGTTTCAATTTGCACAGGCTGAGGGTATATCTCTGTCGGCAAAGCCGACTGATACTTTTTTACTTGTTATTCGATACAGAGATCAGTAGTGCGATTCTCTAATTCTTTTTTTGAGTTACCGACCAATATCGGTAGAACTTTACGACTACTTTTTATTGGTCGTTAACCTACCGAATAGTATCGTCAATTGCCAAATTTATAAGCATTTTAATTTTACCGATTTTTGTCCGTAACTCCGAAAATGTTTTAGATAATCGCACTACATGTTCGAGTATGGCCTATACTCCTCCTTTCGGTACCTTCCACACAAAATTTCAAAAATATTTGCAAAAGTTCAGTTTAAGACCACCTCCTACATACACTGCAGTACCTTTATTACGTAACTTCTCTAATGGTAAATTTAAATTCAACAGTAACAATCAATTTATATTCTCAGAATAAATCAAACTTTATATGTTACATATTACTTGCTATATTTAGTGCAGTCGACATGTATGTACACACATATGTACATATGTCACAACTACAACCTAATTCACAGAAAACAAACCCCACATTTAAAAGGTTAATATCAACAGCGATTTATTTTTAAATGCATTACCATATGGAAATCAAAACGATGACCTTAATTTGAAAAATATAACTGAACGGCACTTAAGTAGGCAAACAAAACAAGAAGAAGAAGAGAGAACCTGCGATTCTACAATAACAGTTCATACATCAAAGGGCAAAAGCAAAGAAATCGTTTGTAATTCAAGCAAACACAGAAAAAGGGGAATTCTGTTTTTGAAATATTTTTAAAAAAAATGTGCATGGCTAGCATTTTTTCTTTGCTAAATGTCTATAAATGTATTTCTAATCGTACAGACAAACAAATGTTTCGATTTCTTTTTTAAATTTTTCGTTTGTAAGCTATTATTATGTATTGTATTGGCCTATTATAATTTAGAATACCGCCTATTCATGCAGTTTTTTTATTGCTTTTGACAACCATTCTTTCTGAGATATTCAATATGGGCCCCTTTGTGAATCGAAAAGGTCTGAAATCGTTTCGACTTACTACACCTGCCAATGTAGCAATTCTTTAAGCTTCTTATTGCAAGGGTGACCCAATCAGTGTGTGTGATGTCTATTTATAAACTTGTGTTTATCAAATTGTGCTCAGGTTCATGTACAACATCAATTTACAACTTTGTAGGAGCAGTAGTTCCCAGTAATTATTGATGCATGTGGAAATCGATACAAAACAATTATTTGTAATTAGAAAGAACATATGTATGTATTACCATTTGAATTAAAAGCTGGAAATGTATTTAAATTTTGATGTGTTGTGTGTGAAAGTCTTATTAATTGGCACGATGCTCTTGAACCAACTTTAAATGCAGGGATAGTTTTTGTGGATTCTGAAACTAAAATGTTCATAGATGAGAAAAATAAAAAAAGAAAAAGGCCACAGTATTGGTAGTGGAAAAGATAACAGAAAAATGCCTAAGGTTATTTAAGATTGTTTTAATTAAGGAAACAATTTATCTATATGAGGACATGTATTCTGATGAGTCTACAATAAGTTGACATTGATGCTCTTTTGTGTTTGTACATTGATACATGGATCTTTCTAAGCCTACCTATTTTCGAACGTAACCACACTTCCGAACCATATAACGCTCAAAGATGTCATCAACATTAAGTTGATTTTCTCCCTGGTAGGTTTTCTAATCAATCAACATAACCAAGTCAACGATTTACCTCCTAAAATAAAGTGCTATAAACTCCTTCCCTGACTTACAAAACAACATGTTTACCTGATTCACCTTGCTGCAACTTGTACCATGTTAAAAATAACATTAATCCACCTGACCTCTTCCCTCTTTGCTTAACAAAACTTTTCGTTACGATAACAATGGAATAATTAGAAATAAATATTTACACAACATCAAAGAGAATTTTTTGTTGGTCCTACAAACTGTTGCCAAATTGTCGACATAACTACAAAACTGATTTTAAGATTACAAATTGTGTTGCCTCTTTGCATATTTTGTAATTCAAAAATGGTTTTTAAAACATTTTCTGGTTATGCAAATTAGTTTTCTGTATAAAGTATTTTTTAGGTAGTTAGTAAGGTTATTTTTGGGTGGTCTCTCTAATACTTAAATTGTTTCATGACCATGGCAATTTCGTTATTTTATAACAATGCAATCAACAGAATAGAAAAAATGAATTGTTTTGAGTTGAAAATATAAAACAAAAACAATTAAAAAAAAAACAAAATTTAACAATTTTAATTTTGATTTTTCAAAATAGTCTGGCTTAATCCCATTGTTGTTATTTTAACATTTAAAACAAATAATTTATTAGTGGAGAAGGTTTGGCATTGTTCGCCAAGGGGTAAGGCAGGGAAGACTAGTTTACATCCTCGCCACAGGATCTCTTCAGTTCCCTTGTTTCTTGTTTGTGGATATTCTCCACCGCACAGTGGTTCAGACTCGTTTTTTCCTGGTCAAAATTCTGTAACTTTTGAACAAATAGAGATATTTTCATAATTCTTTTTTTTTTGTTCGACAGATAATCAGTCACAAAGCTTTCAGACGAATCACGAATATCAAACAACGAATTACAAGCTTATGAATAGGGGTAGTGGTGTAGGGTAACACATAGTCGGCCCCGACCCGACTATAGCCTTGGCTCACTTGTTTTAAACTATATTTCATCAAAACATGAGTGTTCTTGAGGTTTTTATATCTTCCTATGTATTAAAGATGGTCAAACACCAACAAAAAAATTTACCAAAAAACTAAAAAAAAAATAAAAAACAAAATTTCGAAATTTTTTTTTTTTTTCAAAAATTTGTAGAAAAAATTTACAAAAAAATTTATTTTTTTTTCAAAAATTAAAAAAAACTAATTGGGGTTTATTTTACCCATGTAAATTGCAAAAAGTGTTAAACGGACGGAGCGGGACGGATACAAAAGTATGCATGGGCTGAAAAAGGAGACTCTCGGGTATCTTTCTGTGAAAACAGAACTTTGTTCCATGTTGTTCCACAAAAGTTCTAGTCCACTAAATTTGGAATTTCATAAAATTTAGTACCTGAGGAAAAATAAAATAGCTCATGTTGTGTAAATGCTATGGTAATTTACTGAAACGATTTTTAAAGACCACAATCCTACCTACCTTACAAAAAAGCAAAGAACACAATATCTGTAATAGTTTCCGAGAAATAGCAACATCTTTTTCCAGAAATTTGAAAAAAGTACTTATTTCCCAAAAATGGGGAAAATGTTCTTCTTTAGGCGCACACCACGCCCACACCTTCCAATATTTTGACCTATTTTTTTGGTTTCCTTAGTTTCAATATGTTTACTATCGAATCACATATAGAAATTAAATATCTTTGAAAAAACAAAATTTTGATTTTTGGCCAGGAAAATCGATTCCTGAACCATTGTGCACCGAAGTTATTATACCCTACACCACTTTGTGGGGAGGGTATTATAAGTTGGTTTTGGCCAAAAAGTTTGTAACGCATCGAAATAATGGTCGTAGACCCATACTTATATATATCAAAATTAATGTCTCGACGAGCTGAGTCGATCTGGCTATGTGTGTCCGTCCGTCAGTGCAAAACCTGACAAGGAGAGTAGAAAATATCATCTTTCTAACGATGTAAAGTAGGTTCTTGTAGGTGATCACAAAACGAAGATATCACAATAGTCGCAAATAAACCCCAAATTTTCATGTTTGCGATTTTAGTTATAATGACTAATATCACAGCTTTGGCTGGGGACTTTCCAAAAGCAAAGCCTGACTATGAAAGTAGAAGATCCCATCTTTACAATGATGCAAACTAGGTCGGCGTAGGTGACCAAATAACGGAGATATCGCAATATTCGACATTACATCCCATTTTGCCATTTTTTTGGAAATCACGCTACTGGGCGCAATTTTGATCGGATCGTCACGAAATTTCGAGGGTTAATGAGGGTCTCACAGAGGAAGAAGCCTATTGATTTTGATGATGGTCGGATAATATTTAGGGGTCGGAATGAGCAAAAACTTTATTTGGAAAAAAGGTCAACATTTTATTCCAAAGCAAATATCTCAGCGTCTATAAGGGGTATATAAAAAGCAAAACCTGGCAATGAAAGTATAAAATATCGCCTTTACAACAATGTAACGTAGGTTGTCGTAGGTGGTCTAACAACGAAGATATCGCAATAGTCGCTAATAAAACCCAACTTCTAATTTTTGCGATTTTAATAACAATGACGGATATCAGACCTTTGGTTGGGGACCTTCTAAAAGCAAAGCCTGAATAAGAAAGTAGAAAATTCCATCTTTGAAATTATGCAAAGTAGGTTGGCGTAGGTAGTCAAATAATAGAGATATCACGATAGTCGTTAATGCATTCCTTTTTTCCACTTTTTCTGCAATCACACTACAGGTCGGAATTTTGATCGGATCATCACGAAATTTTCTCACAGAGATAGAAACCTATTGATGTTGGTGATGTCGACAGTAGTCAAATATAAAATTAAATATTAATTATTTTGGTTCAGTTCGCCTTAAGTCATTTGGTATAAAAGACAGATAGGTGAAAACTTTCGTATCTCCATAAATGTTTTCGAGTGAAAAGATTATTCACAGAGGTAGTGGTGTAGGGTATCACATAGTCGGCCCCGTACCGACTATAGCCTTTTCTCACTTGTTTTTCAATAACTTCTTCAACAAAAAACTTGTTATACCCAAACATCAATCGTCAGCTCGAAGTATAAAGGTGAACTAAGAAAAAACTTCAATGAGAAGTTTTTCTTGGGCAACCTCACACAACCCCGACGAAAGTGTTTTCAAAACAAAGCAAACCTTCTTCCACTGTTATGTGTCGTTGATTTTCAACAAATGCACATAATAAAATGTTGTTGGTAGCTTATACCAGCCATATACAAACCGTGCCAGTGTTTCTCAAATAGAACATTGGTGGAACATTTGGGAAGTGGTGTTATTATAAGGAAATGGTTTTGGAAGTTTCGAAGAAGTACTAAATGGTACTAAATTTGGTACTATTGGGATTTGGGTGAACGGATAGAGCTGGAAACCTGAAATTTGGAATTTAAATTACCGTTGAAGTGTAGGATTGAGATATGGGGGTAGTCTTGGAAATGCATACTTATGTGTACGAAAGTACTAAATGGTACTAAATTTGGTACAATTTGGATTTGGGTGACCGGATATACCTGGAAACCTGAAATTTTGGAATTAAGATTACTGATGGAGTGAAGAATTGATGAAGTTTTGGAAACTCGTAGGATACGAAAAGTACTAAATGGTACTAAATTTGGTACAAATTGGATTTGGGTGAACGGATAGAGAACTGGAATCCCAAAATTTGGAATTTAGGATTGAGATATGGGGGTAGTTTTTGAAATTCATACTTATGTGTACGAAAAGAACTTAATGGTACTAAATTTGGTGCAATTTGGATTTGGGTGACCGGATAGAGCTGGAATCCTGAAATTTTGAACTAAATTACTTTTGGAGTGTAGTATTGAGATAGTTTTGGAAATTCGTACTTATAGGTACGAAAAGTTCTAAATGGTACTAAATTTGGTACAATTAAGATTTAGTTGAACGGATAGGGCTGAAATCCTGAAAAGTGGAATTAAGATTACTGTTCGAGTATAGGATTGAGGAAGTTTTGGAAATTCGTACTTATGGGTACGTAAAGTACTAAATGTACTAAATTTTGCTACAATTTGGATTTGGTTAACAGATAGAACTGGAATCATGAAATTTGAAATTAAGTTTACTTCTGAAGTGTGGTATGATGGTAGTTTTGGAAATTCGTACTTATAAAAACGGAAGGCACTAAATTTGGTACAAATTGTACTAAGGTACTAAATTTTACTGTTGGAGTATAAGATTGAGGAAGTTTTGGAAATTCGTACGTATGGGTACGAAAAGTTTTAAATGGTGCTAAATTTGGTTCAATTTGGACTTGGGAGAAGGGGGAGAGATGGAATCCTGATATTTGAAATTAAGATTACTGTTGGAGTGTAGGTTTGAGGTGGTTTTGGAAATTGTACCTATGTGTGCGAAAAGAACTAAATGCTACTAAATATGGTATAATTTGGATTTGGGGGAACGAAAAGAGCTGGAATCCTGAAATTTGGAATTAATATTACTTATGGAGTGTAGGATTGAGGTAGTTTTGGAAATTCATACTTATGGGTACGGAAAGTACTAAATGGTACTAAGTTTGGTACATTTTTGGATTTGGGTGAACAGATAGAGCTGGAATCCTGAAATTTATAATTAAGATTACTTATGGAGTGTAGGATTGAAGTAGTTTTGGAAATTCGTACTTATGGGTACGGAAAGTACTAAATGGTACTAAATTTGGTACAATTTATATTTGGGTGAACGAATAGAGCTGGAATCCTGAAATTTCGAGTTAAGGTTACTGTTGGAGTGTGGGATTGAGGAAGTTTTGGAAATTCGTACTTATGGGTACGGAATGTACTAAATGGTACTAAACTTGGTACAATTAATATTTGGGTGAACGGATAGAGCAGGAATCCTGCAATTTAGATTACTGTTGGAGTGTAAGACTGAGATAGTTTTGGAAGTTTGTACTTATGGTTAAGAAAAGTACTAAATGGTACTAAATTTGGTACAATTTAGTTTTCGGTGGACGGATAGGGTGGAATCCTGAAATTTGGAATTACTCTTGAAGAAAGTTTTTTAAATTCGTACTTTCATACGAAAAGTATTAATGGTATTATGAGATGCAATTCAGAAATTTGGTATTAGAAACCCTCTAATATGGTTGAGATATGGATGTGGTTGTGGATATACCTACAATAAGTGTACGAAAATTACAAAATGGCATAGAATTTGGTTCAAATTGTCATTGCGTAAATTAGTAGAGCTGAAATTGTGAAATTGGGTATTATGTATACGTACTTATGTATGCGAAAAATACTAAATTGCGGTTGGGATTTAGTTTTTTTAACATATACATATTATAAGTACTGAATTTGGTACCAGTTTGGCGTTTCTTGAATTGTTGTATGAGGGATGGTGGAAGTGTTTAGATAAGGTTTTTTTTTGAAATGAATGCAAATTCTGAAATTAGGCTGAGGGCTGGCTGACTCATTGAGAAATACGAAATGTACTAAGTGGTATTAAATTTGAGGTTGGTGTAGCAATGAAGCTGGGATTATACAATTAGTGTGTGAAAAGTACAAAATTGCAATAAATTTGGTATTGGGTTAAGGAATAGAAGTGGAATTCTGGTATATTATTTATTTGCCAGGTTCATTGTTAGAAGTGGTCGTACAAGTATTACGTAGAAGTAGAAGTATTACGTAATACTAAATATTGAAGCACTGGTATTGAGTGAATCGATAAATGAAAGTTGTTGTGAAGATCATTGTTGAGATTGGATCAGAATGTTTATTAAAATCCACCTTTAAAGGTATGAAAGGTTTCTACATTTAACACCATTGGCATTGGGTGAACAAGTAGAGCTAAAACTGCAACATATGAGCTAAGGTTCTGGATTCTAAAAATTGTACTGAATAATGTACTATTGTTTCTATGTTAACACGAATTCGGTTTCTAAATAATGTAATAATTGTTCCACAAACATCCCAGACGGGACAAGGGAGACTTATCTCATATCAATAAGTGCACCCCGATTCATATTAGCTCAGTGATATGGGACCTACTGTTTATCGCCGAGTCCGAACGGCGTGCCTTACGACACCACTTGTAGAGAAGTTTTACATGGCTGAAATACTCAGGAAATGTCGCCAAAATTATTTTGCCACCGTTGAAAATTTGATGTTGCCTGAATTCCAAAATTCGGTTGGAAAATGTGGATTAAATTTTCGAAATACCCATCCCGTTCTAATAAAACATGGACTGAAATTTAAAATGTAGGCCGCTGTTGAAGTGTAGAGGTATTTTTTTTAGATTCGAACAAAACGTGTACGAACAGTACTTGAAAGAAATTAAATATCAATTCAAGCTCACCATATTAAATATTGTTTATTTCAATATTATTCCTTTTCCGCATACGAAGTAGCGGGCATTTTGCTAGTATAAATATAAAATATAAAACACGTAAAAAAGTATCAGTAGACTTTGCCGACAGAGATATACCCTCAGCCTGTGTGAATTGAAACACTTTTTTCCCAAAAAAACTGTATGTATTTTATTTTCAGAATTTTGGGCGTATGAACATGCCGACAAAAATAAAGGAATGGACCGACATAGTCCATTTTGGAAGTGTGTCTTATTTTGGCAGATATTCATTTTGTTCGTCACCATATAATTTAGAGCTTTTGGAGCACTATACCAGGAAACATGGTATTGCCCACGAAGAACATAATATCGCTGTAAACAAGGCAACTAGGAGAACCTTCGGTAAAAATTCCCAAAGGATCCAGACTCTTAACCGCACAAATATGTTGAACATTTGTGTAGGTGGTACCCCAAGTAATGGACCTCGGTCCCACTTTTCAACATAGACTACGATTGGACAAAGTATTTCGAAATCCAAAGTTTGGACCACATCGGTTGCTCCGTTTATGAGAATTTTATTTAATATTTAAAGAAAAATTAGGATATGCAAAGTGTGGACCAACGCAGTATACGATTTGGTAGTTAACGTGCGCATGGCTTGTGGTGAAATTCGATGGTGGTGCTTACTGGCCGTAGGGGTTTCTTACAGCTTTCGAGTTATTTTCTCAATAAATATAGACTTGCCACTCAAAAAAACGTGTACCATCGTAGTAGGAGCCTTTAGTGCAACCTGTTACAAGAAAAATCAAAATGATTCGGGAGAAGGTTCTAAACTGCACTTTTCCGAAATTTTGGAAGGAATTGACATATATAGTCCATATTCTAAACGGATTTAAATCTCGTAGAAATATTACGATGTGCAAAGAATTAATCAAATCGGTACGTCCCTGTGGGAGTTATCGTGGGCATAATTTTTGCAACATTTTTTGAACTTTTGTGGGGGAGGTATCCGAAGGAGTGGACCGATATGGTCCATCTTAGAACTTATTTTAATTTTGCGCAAAATATTACGAATCACGAATTTACAAATTTTGGATCGATTTTGTTTATCCGTTGGAGAGTTATCGTGCTCTGCATCCACTACACATCGTCGGTGTCATGCTTAAGTGTTCCATACGCCATTAATGTTTTGCGTCACAACTGTGCGGAGCTGACTAAAGCAAATATTTATATTTTTGACTTGAAATATTAATTGTAGTATATAGAACATATTTGCAAAAATTTAGAGGAATATGTATTGGAATATAAAAGTTATAGAGATTTTTTTAAAAAAAGAATTTTTGTCGATTTGTTCCATATCCGCACTTATGACACAAATGTGAAATATTGTAAATCACATGGAACAAAGGGACAAAAAAATTTTCCATCTTTGCCTCAATAAATTAAATACTTCTAAATCGAAAATTAAAATTCTGATTTTTGAAACGTGTTTTTAAACTTGTATGTTTTTAAAATATTAATTTTATAACTGAAAAGAGTTTATGCTTTCCCGTCGAGACGTGGATAGGAGAAAGCAGACTAGAAATTCAGAAAGAGCATACCGGAAAACCCTAGAAACCACCTGTATCTCAAAAAGGGCGTATGGAACACTTAAGCGTGACACCGACGACATGGCGCCTTAGCCGGTTTTTATAGTTTTCGCGCCATTTTCTCAGGAAGTATGGACTTGCCTCTGAAAAAAACTGAAACCATCGTAAAGGGGGCGACCAACACAAGTTGCTACAAGGAAAATCAAAACGATTTGAGAGGAGACCTCAAAGTGCAATTTTCCGAAATTTTGTGTGGTGGGTACCTGAAGGAGTGGAACTACGAGTATATAGTCCATATTCGAACTTGATCTATGTCTGGTAGAAATATTATGATGTGCAAAGTATCAATCAAATCGACAAAAACCCTGCGGGAGTTATCTTGCGCATAATTTTTGCGAACATTTTTGAACTTTTGTGGGGGAGGTACCCGAGGGTGTAGACCGATATGACCCATCGCGAGCTTAAACTAAGGTTGTACAAAATATTACGAAAACCAAATTTTGGACCGAATCGGTTAATCCGTTCTAGAGTTATCGCTATGAGTTGCTGGCTGGAGCTCAGCCAAACAGACAGACGGACGGACATTGCCAAATCGAATCCAAATTGTCTGAAACGAATTTCGTCCAAACATAATTGGTGAGCCACATTTTGCCCGTATGAACGTCTATATACCCTCGTTAGCATAAATGCTGAGAGTATAACACGGTGCGTCTTAACTAACTTTAAATGGGAGGTGCTTACACCAGGGAAGTTTTTGTGGATTTTGATTTTAGGTTTTAAAGATTTTGCTTTAAAGTGGCAGATCCTATCGAAATGGGACTAAAGAAAATGTTGTAGAGGATTTTCAACGCTATAACATTTTCTTTAATCCCATTTCGATAGGACTTGCAGTTTCTAAGCAAATTGCAGAAAACCTAAAATAAACATAAAAATGTGAACTTTGACCGCGATTTATTTAAAAGTCACTGGGGCGATTTTTTTCTTGTTTTTGAATTTTTCTTATCTATGAACATTGCTGTTTCGGATTCCGCAAAAACTTCCAGGTGTAAGCGGTTTTCATTTAAAGTTAGTTAAGGGCACTGTATTTGACATTGTTTTGTAAGGAGGCGATATAGTCCCAATTTGAACTCCAATTTCTCAAGAATGGTAAAACCTACGAAAATATTATAAAAGTCAATTATCACAGCTACAATATTTTCTCTAATCCCATTTCGATAGAACCTGCAGTTTCCAAGCAAAAACGTAAAAACCTTAAAACCCCCAAGAATGTGAAATTTGACAGCAATTTATTTGAAAATCCCTTCGCCAATTTTTTCTTTTTTTTTTTTTTGATTTTTCTCATCAATGAACATTGTAGTTTCAAAATCCGCAAAAACTTCCCAGGTGTAAGCACAATTCATTTAAAGTCAGTTAAGGCGCACCGTGATAATTAATGTAACATAAAATATTTAAGGCAGAAGTATCTGGTAAGAAAGAAGCCTTCGAGTTGAAAAGGGCATAACAATGTTAATAGTTTCATATTGTATGTATGTATGTGTGCACATAAAGTCAGTTAAATTTCCTTATTGCGAATAATTACACTGCATATCATTGCTTTTCAACTGCATCCACCGAATAATAATCCATGAATAAAATAATAATAACTGGTAATTACACTCTCTTATTTTTTCTTTCCTTCTTTTTCAGAATAAACGAATATATGTAATTGCAATAATTACAACAACAATTACAACAACCTACCACAAAACCAACGCCAAAAAACCCAAGAAAATAACACTTAAAAATGCAACCTCCTGAAAGTAAATTTGTTCAATTAATTGCTCAATATCAGATTTTAAATATTTATAAAAATCATAACGAATCGCATCTGAGGTCGTTCGAAAGGGGTTTATTATAACTTATGCTGTTCTGACTGTTGTTGCCTACCAACCAACCACATGTGTATTCTATCTACTCTACACTTACATATTATTGCTTTGCTTTGGACGAAAATGTTAACTGAAACCTGCAACAACTAAAACCAACATTTGGAAAACGATAAAAGCAACAAACGAGAGGTAACAGCAACGGTCATTACAAAAAAATACAACTACAACTACAGCAATAATTAAGGATTACAACTGTAGCCCACACGATTTAGTAAAAACTGCCCAACAACAGAAGATACCGACTAACACACACACCCAGCCACAAATACATACGTACTTCTTACAACGTTACAACAACTAACCCAAGCATTCAGCCGCCTCCAGGCAGCCATTGAGCCCACAAAACACTGTGGCCAAGGACAAGGATTACAACAATCGAGCAACAACATTCACCAACAACAGCAGCACCACCACCATCGTCACCATGGCCATCAATATTTTGGATTACGACCATTATGCCATCAGTGCCATTGTCACTGTCAGTATGCAGATCTTCTTCTTCCTCATCAATTCCATACTGCAGTTGGATAAATTAACTGATTTTGCTGGTGGTGTTAATTTCATCATAATTTCATTGTTAACGTTTTTCCTCGGCCAAATAGATCGTCCATCAAAGGTAAGTAGGCAAAGCAGAGCTTAATCTGCGATAACTTAATTGTTTTCAATTAAACCCGAAACAGAATATTTTTTAATTGGATACCTACCTACCTACCAACTATCTAGCTACTAAATGATACGGTAACACGATACACTTTCAGATATGAGATAACTTGAATTAAGTACAGCGATAATGATGGTAATAATGATGATGATGATGACGATGTCGATGGTGTTGACGTTGATGATTTCGTTTGTGATAAACAAACGATACTCATGGTTAGGGTTAGGGTGAAAGCAATTTTGCAACAATGGACAATGTTAGGTTGTAGTGATTTTACAGATAACCACACGCACACACACACTTTTGCACTGTTTATTAAAACGGGGAACTTAATTAAATTAATTTAAATTTATTACAATGAGAAGGAAATTGTTTAAACAATGGATATAATAAAATCGTGTGGCCTATTTTCGTACGATTTATTACCAAACTCCTGCTTATCGAAAAATAGTTGTTGTTGTAGCAACGCATATATGTTCGTTCGTGTATTCTTTCAGTTATCAAGTTCCTCTATATCCAGACTCAAGAATTCTGCAACCTGGACTGGTTGCGTCCATAAAGAATGAGGAGACAGGTGAGTGGGGTTAGCTGGGCAGTTGAATAAACGCAGAGTATCGTGTGGTGCCACCGTGGTGCAATGGTATGCACATCCGCCTTGCACGCTGAAGGTCGTGGGTTCGATTCCTCGGCCAGTCAACATCAAAAATCTCAACGGTGGCAAAATACCCCTCAGTAATGTTGGCGACATTTCCTGAGTATTTCAGCCATGTAAAACTTCTCTACAAAGTGGTGTCTTCAGACACGCCGTTCGGACTCGGCGATAAACAGTAGGTCCCATATCATTGAGCTAATATGAATCGGGGTGCACTCATTGATATGAGAGAAGTCTCCCTTGTCCCGTATGGGATGTTTGTGGAACAATTATTATTATATTATCGTGTGGTCCCAATCCTCATGCTGGGCATATGTTGGGTATCGTGGCGACAATTCTGGCCCAATACGAATTGAGGCGGCTGCATCGTCCGGATCTTAACTGAGCTAAAACCACTCGTGTTTGCCTTGGCAGCTGGCGTTCTTCTGCTGCGATGGATGGGGGATGGTTTCCAAGTACGGCATTCATACTGTATCTTCGTACTGCTTGCGCAACCATGTTGGTGTGAATGCGATTCAAGCCTACCTGATAGGCTCGTTGATCTAGCGGTTCTCTTTTATACATTTGGACCTCTCTCTCTAGATCATAAAGGTCTCTCCTGACGAGCCTGTCCATTAAATCGTGACAGGGATGCTCACTGCGGTAACACCCAAGCAGGTACTGCATCGACAACATCTTATTGTGCTGACGCACCGGTAAATCCTTCGCCTCCTCATGAAGATGGTCCACTGGTGTCATGAGGAGGCACCCTGTTGCAGTCCTCAGGGCGGCATTCTGGCAGGATTGAATTTTCTTCCACTGCGATGCGCTACCCTTTGCAGACCACGCTGGCGCCGCATAGCTTACCACAGACCGGACTATTGCATTGTAGGTGGTCAACAATGTTTCTTTATCAGCATCCCAAGTGCTGCCGGTCAGCGACTTGAGAAACTTGTTCCTACTTCTGATCTTATTGCAAATAGCTGTGGCATGCGCGGACGCCTTGAACATGCTATCGAACGTTACACCCAGTATTTTAGGGTAGTTAGTGGTCGAAATCAGTGCACCATCGACCAATATGTTCAGTGGGAGCCTCATCTCAGCCGTCCATGTGGTGAACAGCGTGGCTGTGGATTTAGCGGCGGATATTTTCATATTCCTAAGATGGAAGAACTGCACTAGGTCTGCTATGTAGACATTTAACCTATCACATATGTCATCGACGATAGGACCCCACGACAAGATCGTACAATCATCCACATACATCACGATCTCTATGCCGTCTGGAGGGTGTGGAATTTCAGAGGGGTAGAGGTTAAACAGTTCCGGTGATATCACCCCTCCTTGGGGAACTCCCTGTTCCCCTCTACGGGGTTTGGACTTCTTGTTTCTGAATTCTACAAACGACTGGCGTCCACACATATAGTTGATTACCCAACGTTTCAAACATGGCTGGAGATTAGTTTTCTCTATATCCTCGAACAGCTTGGCATGGTTGATGGTATCGAAGGCCATGACTGTTCGGTCGCACGGCCTTTTCTGGTTCAGTCCTCAACTGATATGTATGGATATGGCGTCTAATTCTGTTGTAGTACTATGCATTTTACTATGCACATCCTTGCTAGGCTTCAGTACCGGGACCACCCTGCCAACTTTCCAGGCATCCGGTACAACATGGGTGGCTAACGATAGGCTGAGAAAACTTGTTAAATACCATCGATATTCGGTGCGGGCCCAACGCTTTGGATGATTTTGCGTTTCGGATGGCATCTGCAACATCGCTCATCGTAAATTGTGGTGGTACCTCCTCGGCTGGAAGAGCTCTTCTTATACGGCGTACCACACTTCTCTTCGCCCTATCACTCTCGGTGTGCTCTATGAACTGCCGCACCTCTTTGGGTCAGTTACTGTCACACCGTTGAAAGTAACAGCCGTTCTGTCATCCTTATTTTCGGGACTCGAGAGTGATTTAACTTTTACCCACAAATTACTTATTCCTGCACCAATGTTGCATTGCTTCAGATGGTCTAGCCACTTTTTCCGTTTATGTTCGCCTTCTAGCCTGTTGACTTCAACAGTAAGTTCTCTAACTCTTGGGTTTCGGGGTTCGTACGACGAAGCTCATCACGTTCATTTGCTAGTCCCGTCGCCTCTGCTGGGAAATTTGGTGTTATTTCGGGTATTCGACCAGCAGGTATCTAGCGAGCGGCTGCTTTAGTGATTATGTCTCGGAAAGTTCTCTCAGCTACCCGAGGATTTGAGGGGGTGGGCAATTGTCTGAAGCGGTGATTGGTAAATTCTCTGAAACCGTGCTAATCAGCTTTCCCATGGTTCAGGAAAGTACTGCGTTCAGAGGTTATGAAGTCGGGTGGTCTGTTTACGGAGACGATGATAGGGAGGTGGTCCGAACTAAGGGAAATGACGGATTGCCAGGATACGTCATTTATCAGACCTGTAGTGGGATTCTGTAACTCATTTTTGCTGTTACCGACAAAAATCGGTAAAATTAAATCGCAAAATTATCACTAAAAAGATAAAGAAAAGTTGGCATCATTGTTTGTGTCGGTAGAGGTTAGCGACTACTTTTTATTCATCGTTAACTTACCGAAAAATTGCATTAATTATCGAAATTATAAGCATTTTAATTTTACCGACAATTATCGATAACAGCAAAAATGAGTTACAGAATCCCACTACTGGTGCCACAATGGTGATATCTGGCGAGCTGTGGCAGTTTACTCTAATCTTCGTAGGAGCGTCTTCATTCACCGCGCAAAACGTGGGACTATCGATTTGCTCTGTCAGCGTTGTACCCCTCTGGTGATTACCTAGGACGGAGTGCCAAAGCTCATGATGAGCATTGAAGTCCCCTAGCACCAACCGTCTGGTCCCCTGATCGCCCTCTAAAAGCAAACTAATATTGGGCATATAACGCCGGGCACAGCTATTCATCGGCGGTATGTACACATTAAGCAGCTCTATCTCGGCAGTACCACACTTTACTGCTACCCCCATACACTCTATTATGGGTCACTAGAGCCAAGCTCAAGCGAGATAGGTCTGTACTGGTCAGACTGGTGTATTAGGAATGCAAGTCCTCCTCCTCCGCTTCTTGTGCGATCCTTCTGCAAAGCGTTGTAACCATCACAACGTAAGCTACAGGTGGCGGTGAGCTTTGTTTCTTGGATCGCGGCGACCATGATGTTTTTCCGACTCATAAAGTCCACAATTTCACTGACCTTATTGCGGAGACCGTTGCAATTGAATTGCAGGAATGATATATTTCCGGGCCGTTTAACAACAACATGTGGTGTTAGATGCTGCATTTGTTGTTGTTGTTGTTGGGGAGACTGCGGGGGCGTCTCGTATTCCGATGACGACGAAGAGTCAGAGGACGACGTAGAAGACGCACTGGGTGATGTGCTGACGCAGCAAGCAGCAACATACCTGCCGCTGTAATCCCGGGTGGTACTAAGGCCAGAGCACCCACGAAAATGCACCCATTCCATACATCCATTACATCTCACCATTGTTGACATGTGGTGGATGCGGATCTGGCAAACGGAACAGATCCATACTGGCTCGGAGCAGGCATTCCGGGATAAATTGCCGCTCCCATGGTGAAAAAAATACACGAACACAAACACATAATTGTTGAGGTGAAGACCCCTGATCGAAGATTCCTCCGAGTCAATCCAGTGCATAGAACCGGCCGTCGCGGGATTGTATCGAAAAATAGTTGTTGTTGTTGTAACAGTGTTTATTATTGTATGTTTGCGTGTTCGTTCTTCTGTTCAATCTGGCTCTGGATCTATCTCCAGTTCCAAAGTGGCTGCTTCGATGGGATGTAAACACAAGTGTTACGACATTTTTACAACATCATATCCCTGTATCATAGCGTTATGAGTTTCTACACATGATTACATAAAATCTTAATTATAAGGTGATTCGAGGAAAAACCCTCAATTTTAATTTTTCAGAATTTGGGCCATTTTATGAAGTCAATAATTAAAAATAAAGGTATATAATTGAAAATAAACTTTAGAGCCACATGAGATAATCAAACTGACATAACATTTGTTTCTCAAGTTCCGAAAATTTCTACAGGTTTTGACATATTCGACATCAGATTCCTTGGAATTCTAGAATTTTACTGACAATGCGGGGTATATTTTATGAAAAAATTAACCCTCGTGCGCGTCACTAAAGGGGTCTTTTTGGTCCCTTTTTTCAAAAATGTTTAAGAACTCCTTTAAAATGTGATCGTATCACATCAAAATATTCTACAAAATTATTTGTCATAAAATTTTACTATAGGTCCCCGAATACACCAAAACTCTAAATCGTAGCTAAACGCCAGAAATCTGCCAAAAGTAAAATCACATTTTTTTGGCTAAATGTTGTTCTTTATCTGAGTTTATTAAGTTTTGTCCCACAAAACTTTATCCTATATAGAAGACGTCAAAGACAAAAATATTCTCCATCAAATTTCAATACATACACACATAATCTTCTGAAAGAATTTATTATGTGAATAAAAACGGTAGAATATGGCCCTAAATCATATATAAAAAGCGAAAGCTTCTGGAGATGTTAAATGTTATAGCTAAAAATTTCTTTTGTACAGAGACTCATAATGAAATTTGATTTGGAATATTTCTTCTTTTGACACAATCCTCAAAAAGTGAGTAATTTAGGAGATTTTGACTCAGTATGGAATAAATTTTAATTAAGAGTCTAAAAATTTAACAAATAATTTTGTAACGTCATTTTCTTAACAAAGTATTTTACTTAGATATCTAGTTTGTTCTGGTACTTACAGTGAAATTTTGTGTAGAATATTTTTTCTTTTAACACCTATATATATATTGAAATTTAATGGAGATCATTTTTGTCTTTTACGTCTTCTATCTAGAATGAAGTTTTGTGGGACAAAAGTTAATAAACTCAGATAAAGTACAACATTAACCCTAAAACGTGATTTTACTTTTGGAAGATTCCTGGCGTTTAGGTACGATTTAGAGTTTTGGTGTATTCGGGGACCTATATTTTGATCTGACTTTTTAAACGTTTATGAGAAAAGGGATCAAAAAGACACCTTTAGTGACTCGCATGAGGAATAATTTTTTTATAAAATAGCCCACATTGTTGTCAGTAATTTTGCCAAAGACACTTTATACCTAAAATGCAAGGATTCTAATGAATCTGATGTCGAATATTTCAAAACCTGTAGAAATGGGCGGAGCTTGCCACGCCTATTCAGGTTACTTCCCGACGTAAACTTTCAAAATGCCGAAACACGTGTCTTCTGTTTTCGATCCTTTAATAATCTGGCCGAATTAGTTTGTAATTATTTTTTGTGTTGTACAGTGTTATTTTAGTTATAAGTAGTAGGCTTAAGTTTATTCATTCCTGCAACAGGAAATAATTTTTTAGAATTTTTTTTCTCATTGAATACATTTTTTCAAAACCACATTTTTTTAAATCGATTTGTGCGTAAACCTTTTTTATATTTGAATGGAATAAGATTTATATTAGTGATTAATAGGCAAAAGTTCATTCATCAGTGCTACAGGAAAATATTTTTGAAACAAAAGTCGAAAAGTCATAACCCTAGTAACCACTGGAGTTAAATGTATAGGTTTGGCAGGCAATATCCGCCCAATAACAATTTAGGCGACTGCAATATCCCGAGCGTAGTTGAGCCAAAACTACTTTGGTTTGTCGAGGCAGCTGACGCACCTCAGCTGTGATAGATGGGGGAGTTACTCCGAGGACTTTATTCGCACTGCAGTTGCTTATGGCCTAAGCAACAGCGTACGTGTGAATGCTATTCAGACCTATCTGTTGTGCCTGTTGATCTAGGGGTTCTCTCCAGATATCCGGATGGTGATTGGGATGGTTCTCACGGTAACAACCGAGCAAGTACTGCAACGAAAGAATCTTTGCATCTTTATGTAGATGGTCCACTGAAGACATGAGAAGGCAACCTTTTGCTGTTCTCAGGGCGGCATTTTGACAAGTTTGAATTTTATTCCATTTCGTATCATATAATCACATAAACTCGAGGACCAAACTGGCGCGGCATAGCTTCCTACAGACCGACCATTCGCGTTATATGTGGTCAACAAGGTTTCTTTATCTGCACCCCAAGTGTTGCCGGCTAGGACTTGAGGACTTGTTCCTACTTCTCAGTTTGTCGCAGATAGCTGCGGCATGCGCGGACGACATGAACGTAGTGTCGAAGGTGATCCCTAGAATTTTAGGCCGTTTGTGGTCGGAATGCTGCTACCATCAACCACGACATTCAACTCTCTTCTATATTGCGCCGTCCATGTGGTGAACAGAGTGGCCGTAAATTTAGTGTCGAATACTAGCATGGAAAATCGCGGGGAAAAAGGTGGTAAGATCGGCTAAATAGGAATTCAGTCTCCCACAGATGTCATCAGGGTAGGTACCTGACGCCAGGATCGTGCAATCATCCGCATACGTTGCGATCTCAATGTCGTTTGGAGGGGCGAAATACAGGAAAAGTAGAGGTTAAACAGTTCCGGAGATATCACCCCACCTTGGGGAACTCCCTGTTTCACTCAGGGGTTTGCACTTCTTGTTCCTGAATTCCACGTATGACTGGGGTCCATACATATAATTGATTATCCAACGTTTCAAACACGGCTGGAGAGTTGTCTTCTCTATATCCTCGAACAGCTAGGCATGATTCGATAGTTCAAGGTTTGTGGAATTCGGAGACATGAAGTCCAAATCCCGTAAAGAGAAACAATATGTATTTAACCTCTACCTCTCTGAAATTCGCCATTCTCCCGACAGAAGTGGGATCGTAATGCATGCGCATGCTACGGCTATTTGCGATAAGATCAGAAGCAGGAACAAGGTTCTTAAGTTGCTGGCCGGTAGGACTTGGGGTGCTGACAAAGAAAGCTTGTTGACCTCTTACAAAACAATAGGCCGATCTGTGGTAAACTATGCTGCACCAGCGTGGCCAACCTGAGGACTGCACCATGACACCAGTGGGCCATCTTCATGAGGAGACGAAGGTTTTACCGGTACATCTGTGCAACAGTATATTGTGGATGCAGTACCTACTAGGGTGTTATCGCCGTGAGCATCCCTGTCATGATTTAATGGACAGGCTTCTGCCACCCAGGCACATCAGGAGATGTCTTCATGATTTAGAGAGAGAGAGGTCCAAAGGTACAAAAGAGAACCTCTAGAGTCTAGACAATCATGCAGGCTTGGATAGCATTCACACTGACACGGTTGGGCAGGTAGTACAGAGATACAGTGTGAATGTCGTACTTGGGGACCACCCACATCCATTGCAGCAGAAGAACGTCAGCTGCCAAGGCAAACACGATTGGTTTTAGCTCAGTTACGAACCGTACGAGGCAGCCGCCTCAATTCGTATTGGGTCCGAAATGTTGCCACGATACCCAACACATGTCCGACATGTGGCTTGGGACTGCCTAACACACTTTGTTTAGCTGCCCAGTTAACCCTACTCACCTGTCTCCTGATTCTTTATGGACGCCTGATTCTTTATGGATACAGAGGAACCAGAACCTGATAACTGAAATAGTACATATAAACGAACATATATGCGTTGCTATAACAACAACCAAATTTAAAAAACTTTAGGACAACTGCAGTTTAAAGACATGTATCGGATCGTTTTGAAATTTTTCGTAACAGGTTGTCCTCGAGGGCCCTGTTACGTGGGTGAAATGTTTTCAGAAATGAGTACATGGACTCCGAGGTAAGATAGAGAAAATAGTGGACTTTATGAGTCAGGAGAAAATCATGAACGCAGCAATGCAGAAAACCATTCTCTTCATAACTGCGTTATGATGGTTACAACAAGTTCGGAATTGTCCAGATAGAGTTGCTTAAGGTATAAACCCCGCCAGTTAAAAGCTCTACTCCAGGTTATGGCCCCACTTTAGCCCGCTTTTGGAAGGTCTTCAACTGCACTTTTCCCAATTTATATGTAGGAGGTACCCGAATGAGTGGACCAATAGAGTCCATATGGAACCTAATCTATGGCTGGTAGAAATTTTACGATGTTCCAAATATGAACCAACTCGCTTACTGCCTTTGTTATCGTGTGCACAATTTTAGCAAAAGTTTTCAACTTAGTGGCGGAAGTACCAGACAAAGTAGATTGATATGACCCATATTCGAACTTAAACCATGGATATAATTTTACGAAGGTACATTTTTATAACCTCCACCATAATATGGAGGGTATAATTAAATTTGTCATTCCGTTTGAAGCATATCGAAATATTAATCGGAGACCCTATAAAGAAAACATATTGTTGATCAGGGTAAAATACTAAGTCGTTATAACCATATTCGTCTGCCCGTCCGTATGTCCTTCCGTCCGTCCGTCTGTTGAAATCAAGATACAGCTCGCAATTTTAAGGATAGAGCTTTGTAATTTGGTTTAAAAGTTTCTATTACTCCTAGGATGTTTGGCATTGCAAATGGGCTATATCGGTCCACGTTTTGAACGGTACCACCCGATTTTCGGTATTTTTAATGTTTTAGCCTCATTATCGAACGCAAAAGGGCTGAAATTTGGAACTTAGTCTTCATTGGGGGTACAAAACTTTCCCCCCGAAATTTGTCGGTATAGGTCCACCCCTTCATATAGCCCCCATATAACGTACCACCCGATTTCGTTGTTTTGAAGGTTGTGGCCTTAATATTCCTGAGAAATGGTGAAATTTGGTATTTTGTCTTCATTTGTCGGTATATGTAGGTCCACTCCTTAGTATAGCCCCGATAGAACGTACGTCCCGATTTTCGGTGCTTTGATGGTTGTGGCCTCAATATTCATCTGAAATGGCCGAAGTTTGGTATTTAGGCTGCGGTGGGGCTACAAAACATTCCCCCAGAAATTTGTTGGTATAGGTCTGCGCCTTCATATAGCCCCCATAGAACGGTACCTCCCTATTTCCGGTATTTTGAACGTTGTGGCCTCAATATTCCACCGAAATGTCCGAAATTTGGTATTTGGTCTTCATTTGGGGTACTAAACGTTCCATATGAAATTTGTCGGTATATGTCCACACCTGCATATAGCCCCCACAGTACAGTACCTCCCGATTTTCGGAATTTTGAAGGTTGTGGCCTCAATACTTCACTGAAATCTTTGAAATTTGGTGTATGGTCTTCACATGGTGTATTAAACTTTCCGTATGAAATTTGTCGGTATAGGTCCACGCTTTGATATTTTGAAGGTTGTGGCCTCAATACTTCACTGAAATCGTTGAAATTTGGTGTATGGTCTTCACTTGGTGTATGAAACGTTCCGTATGCAATTTGTCGGTATAGGTCCACGCTTTAATATAGTCCTCATAGAACGGTACCATCCGATTTTTGGTATTTTGAAGGTTTTAGCCTCATTACCACACCGAAATGGCTGAATTTTGGAACGTATACTTTGTTGGGGGTACAAAACTTTCCCCCAGAAATTTGTCGGAATAGGTCCACGTCTTCATATAGGCCCCATAGAACGTTACCTTCCGATTTTCGGTATTTTGAAGGTTTTGGCCCCAATATTCCAACGAAATGGCTGAAATTTTGTATTTGGTGTTCATTTAGGGTATTAAAAGTTCCATATGAAATTTGTCGGTATAGGTCCACGCCTTAGTTTAGGCTCCATAGAACGGCACCTCCCTATTTCCGGTATTTTGAAGGTTATGGCCTCAATATTTCACCGAAATGGCTGAAATTTTGTATTTGGTCTTTATTAGGGATAGTAAACGTTAAATATGAAATTTTGTAGGTATAGGTCCACGCCTTCATAAAGCCCCCATAGAACGGTACCTCCCGATTTCCGGCATTTTGAAGGTTGTGGCCACAGTAACCCACCGAAATGCCTGAAATTTGGTATTTATTCTTTGTTGGAGCTAAAAGCCTTTCTGACTGAAACTCGTCGGTATAGGTCCACGTTTCGATATAGCCCCATAGAACGGTAATTCTGAAGGTTGTGACGTCATTAACCCACCGAAAGATTGAAATTTGTTATTTAGTCTTCCTTTGGGTTATACAATATTCCAGAAGAGAATTATTAGTATAGGTCCGCGGGTACATCTTGATTTTCGGTATTTTGAAGGTTTTACCGAAATATCGGAAATTTTGTATTTGGTCTTCTTTGAGTCTAAAAACTTTGCGCCAGAAATGTTTAAGTATAGATCGACGTTTTGTTTTAGCCCCCATGGAACGGTACCACCCGTATTTCGGTATTGTGAAGGTAAGCCACATTGTTTTACCGAACTTGCTAAAATTTGGTATATTGTTCCATCCATTTTACTTCAATACAACTCGTGGTGGAGAGTATAACAAGTTCGCCCTGTCCAAGTTATTGCGAAATAAATAACTTAAATTTAAAAAAAAAACTGTGTCTTGTATGCAATTATTGTAATTTTTTGGCACAGTGCAAAATGTTAACGGAAACAATATCACAAACTTTTCTATCAAAATAGAATAAATTGGGCACTTTCTTGTTGCTTCCGCCTAATTTGGCTTATAATAATATTTTTTTTTCAAAATTTCCAAATGTAAAAGCAAAACATATGGTTACATCCATATGTATGTAAGTGTAAAAGTGTATGTACATATATTAAATACCCATGTAAATCTCCGTTATAAAGAGCTTATGAGAACCCCATGAATAGCAATCTCGGAAGCATTTAAGTGAATAGTGTAAAAGTAAGCAATTTCCAAGCGTCGTCATGACCGGGTGGTGGGTCATTGTGTGTTCTAACAAACTACGAAGTACCTCGTTTATTGGTATAGCGCCAAGAAACACAGGGTAAGGTTGGCATGCAAATGGTCGTCTGGGCTGGGGATTGTTAGTTCGCTAGTTGGCTCTGGCTGGATTTGTAGCACGTTTGATTGTTTGTAATGGTAATGTTTGAACGAACAACATGGAACTAACGAACAAACGAATGAAGAGGAAATAATGACTCAAGTGTGGGTTCGTGTGTCGGTTGTTAACTTCTATTGCTTTGTTGCCTTCTGCTTGTATGACTTATGATACCAAGTTAATAAACCAATTCTGACGTGTGGTTGTTGTACTCGTTCGTCTTGCATGGCTCCATCCACGTCCTGTACTCCAATTTTGAAAATTGTTAAAGAACATTTAAATTAGATAATAACAGCATTGCTGCCAAGTCACCAGCTGTTGTTTGTTTATGTGTGGTTGTGGTATGGCTTTGTTGCTCTGGCTGTAAGCGGTGGATACGTCGTTGATATCGGCATCGGCATTGAAGTGAAACAAATGTCAGATTTTTTGACTTCCATGTTTCCTTTTTTGTGTTGTAGGACACATTTCTTGTAATAGGTTTTAAATGTTGGCTACTTTTTCAGTGTTGGAAATTTTCAATTTGCGGTTTTATGGTTATTTTATTATTCGAATACAGAAGGCTCAAAATTTTAACTTTTGCGAGGGAGGTACTGGAAAAACGTGGTAGGATAATTTAAATAAGAGTTCGGCCTTTCACTAGGGAATGTACACAACGCCAAGATCGTAGGATCATTCTTAACGATCTCAATACCGTCGAAAGGAGGTGGAATACAGGAAAGGTAAAGGTTAAACAGTTACGGTCGTACATTTCACTCTAAGGTCGTACACCTTATTGTTTGGCCGGAAGGTTGTCTGCTCGATGTCCTTAAACAGTGCGAGTTCTTAAATTAAATTGGGCGCCACAAAAACTGACCTATCACACGGCTTTTTCTGCTTGAGTCTTTGACTGATATGTGTGGAGATGGTGCGCAGCGCTGTTGTCGTGCTGTGCTGCTTACGGAACCTATGCTGATGATCGGCAATTGGATAGCTATTTTTGACAATAGGGAGAAGTAAGGCCTCAAATCGGTCTGTACGATTCACCTTTTACATTTTTTTTGGAAAATTTGACAGTTTTTAGCCTAAGCGTACTGAGATCAGTTTGATATATGACCATGTGTTGGGTTGTTTACAGTGGCTTGATTGAGAAACCTCCAAAACATGGTTTTTGAACGCTTTTACAACATCTTCTGGCAACGAAAATCGTTGACCATGCCTTTTTTTCTTATTTTGCTGGAATCAAATGAAGTCATTGGATTCCCACTCGGGGCTCTACGGCGTGTAACCCATCAATTCCACGTTTTGTCCGGTCAAACAGGCGCTGGTTTGAATCGATGTGTGAGAGCTCGCATTGTCATGATGCAGAACGATTCGTCTTCTCTTGTTCGTTTTTCGAATTTCTCAGGAGACTTCAGGCAAACAAATTGCAGTGTAATGCTCAGAATAAACCGTCCTACATTTCTCAAGCCGTAGTGTCGCCACACGGTCAGTATTGCCGAAGAGACAGGCGAACATTTGCTTCGAAGGTCTATTTCCATGAACAACTCTGGTTGGATTTGGCTGGCTTTCGAAGACCCAAACGGACGATTCCTGTTTGTTTCGTGCTTCTAAGCATAGATCCCAGATTCGTCATCTGTGACGACCTTATAAATGTCATTTGAAGCACCGCGATTGTTTTTTTTTTGCACAATTTCTTTGCACTAATCCACGAGACGTAGGGGATGGAAGATATCAAGCAACGGTCCTGACCGTTTTTAACATGGCAAAGCCCAGGATTTATCTTGGTCCCCCTTTCATCTCAAGTGGACACTGACCTCCCCGTGGTGTCACCTGGGGAACTGCCTTTAACACCCGTTAAAGGTAGAACGTTAAAAACTTGGGGTTGGGCGTCGGGTTAGTAACCCTACCCTTGAAAAAACAGCATACTATGAAAAAACGAAAGAAAAGAAAAACAAACCTCTCTAAAGTTGACGAACTCCGCAAACGTTTTAAGGGCCACGATCAGCGAATCTGCACCTGGAATGTTCGCACTCTTTATAAAGAACGTGCAGTTTGCGCATTGACAGATGTACTTGAAAAGTACAAGACCGACATTACTGCCATGCAGGAAATACGATGGATGGGGAAAGGCGTCACAACAACACCTAAAGGTGACGCACTGTATTATAGCTGCCATGACGTAAAGCATGAGTTTGGTTGCGGATTTGTAGTTAGTCGGAGACTAAAACATCTGGAATCCAGCTTCACTCCAGTGAGTGAAAGACTTGCTGCAATTCGAATAAAATCTAAATTCTTCAACATCAGCTTTATTTGCGCTCATGCTCCCACCGAAGAAAAGGACGAACAGACCAAAGATATATTTTACGAGCGCTGCCCATGACATTAAAATCATTCTAGGCGATTTTAATGCCAAAATTGGAAAGGAGAATATCTTTGGCCCAACAGTCGGGAAATTCAGCCTGATAGACTTTGCAGCTGCAAAAACATGGTAGTTAGCAGTACCAGATTTAATCATCTCGATATTCACGAGAGAGATACAGGGTGAAAAGGAGAGAGGAGAAACGCCTTTTCCGCAGGAAAAAGAGAGAGATGGAAAAGCGGGAGTGTGAAAAAATCGAGATGTACAGGAGCCAGAATGAAGTCCGAAAATTCTACCAAAGAGTCAAGCATCAAACTGATGGCTTTGGTACAGGCACATCCTCCTGTAGAGACCAGCAAGGTAATTTGGTAACTGATACAGATAGTGTACTCAGGATATGGAAAGAACATTTTTCAAAACTGTTGGTATCCAATAGCAGCGAAGATGACGAAGATACCACAGTCCCAATCCCAGAAGGTGTATTCATCAGCTAGTTAGCACCATCTGGCAGGAAGAACGAGTACCCGACGATTGGAACCTGAGTATCCTGTGCCCCGTCCACAAGAAGGGAGATAAGACCGTATGCTCTAACTATAGGGGCATAAGTCTACTCCCTATTGCCTACAAGATTGTGTCAGGGATATTGTGCGAACGACTAAAGCCTATGGTCAACGAGATAATTGGACCATACCAATGCGGCTTTAGACCTGGCAAGTCCACCATTGACCAGATATTTACCCTGCGACAAATCCTGGAGAAGACCCAAGAGATGCAGATCGACACCTACCACCTTTTTGTCGATTATAAAGCAGCCTTCGACAGCCCGCTGCGTTCAAAGGTATTCCAAGCCATGTCTGAATTTGGTATCCCCGCAAAGCTCATCCGGCTTTGCAAAATGACTTTAACTGACACGAGGTCCTCAGTAAAAATAGGAAAGAACCTCTCCGAAGAGTTTGGTACCAAAAGAGGTTTCAGACAAGGAGACAGCCTTTCGTGTGATCTCTTTAACATCCTGCTGGAAAAGGTTATACGAGAGGCAAACGTCAAAAGAAGTGGCACAATCTACACCAATAGTCACATGTTACTTGCTTATGCTGATGATATAGACATCATTGGCCGATCAGTAAAAGAAGTAACTGATACCTTTATAAAGGTCGAAGGAGAATCTGCTAAGGTGGGTCTGGCGGTAAACGGTGAGAAGACCAAGGTGATGGTGTCGACGCGCAATGGGTCCATTGAGATCGGACGAACTGTTGAAGTTGGTTCCTTTAATTTTGAGGTAGTAAAAGACTTCGTATTCCTCGGCAGCGCCATAAACACAACAAACGACATCAGTTGTGAAATAAAAAGAAGAATTGTATTGGCCAACAGATGCTGCTTTGGCTTAAGTAAGCACTTCAAAAACAAAGCCACAACTCGTCAAACAAAAATAACGCTTTACAAAACACTGATATTACCCGTGTTGATGTATGGTTCCGAAGCCTAGGTACTTGCTCAAGCAGATAAGGCAGTTCTTGGCGTACTTGAGAGAAAAATTCTTCGAAAGATCTACAGAGCAATCTGCCTTGACGGTGAATATCGACGTCGTATGAACCACGAGCTGTACCTGCTATACAACGTAGTACGTTAAACGTACTGAGATGCAGCGATTGCGTTGGCTAGACCATATAATAATAATGAGCGATGATGAACCCGCTAAAAAGGTGTATAAATTCGGGCCACATGGCGGTGCACACAGAATTGGCAGGCCGAAGAATATTTGGCGCAAACAAGTGGGTGAAGAGATGACAAGGCGCGGTATTCCAGAAAGCGAAGCACTAAACAGAGTGAATTGGAGATCTTTTCTAAGTTCGGTCTGTGGAACAAATGTTCTGTAATTGGCCAGCTAAGAAGGTAAGTAATGGCTGAAATTTGGTATTTGTCGGCCACAATATTTCACCGAAATTTCTGAAATTTGGTATTTAGTCTTCATTTGGGGTATAAAACATTCCATATGAAATTTTTCGATATATGTAGGTCCACGCCTTCATACAGCACCCAAAGAATGGTACCTCCCGATTTTCTTTATTTTAAAGTTTGTGACCTCAATATTCCTCCGAAATTACTGAAATTTTTAGTCTTCATTGGTGGTATAAAACATTCCACCTGAAATTTGTAGGTATAGGTCCACGCCTTCTTATTGCCTCATAGAAGTGTACCTCCCGATTTTCGGTATTTTCAAGGTTATGGCCACGATAATCCATCGAAATGGCTGAAATTTGGTATTTAGTCTTTGTTGGGGGGTATTCAACTTTCTCCTCTAAATATGTCGGTATAGGTCCACGCCTTCTTCGTTGGGGGTGCACAAATTTTCACCTGAAATTTGTAGGTATAGGTCCACGCCTTACTTATGTACTTATCGATTTTCTGTACATATTTTGAAGGTTGTGGCTTCAATATTCCACAAAAATGGCTGAAATTTGGCATTTAGTATTCATTGGTGATATAAAACTTTCCCCCAGAAATGTGTCGGTACAGTTCAAAACCTTAATATAGCCCCCATAAAACGGTACCCCCCGATTTGCGGTATTTTAAAGGTTGTGGCTTCAATATTCTACAAAAATGACTGAATTTTGGTATTTACTCTTGTTATTTGGTCGTATAAAAAATTTCCCCCCCCAAAAATTTGTCCGTAGAGGTTCACGCCTTCATATAGAGCCCATAAGACGGTACCTCCCGAATTTCGGGAAGGTTACCCACATTGTTTTACCGAAATTACTGGAATTTTCGTATTTAGTCTTCTTCATAAACGAAAGGAAACTAATTGTACAGTTTTACTTCAATACAGCTCGTGGTGGAGGGTATAACGAGTACGACCGGAACGAATTTAACGCCGTTCCTACTTGTTCTTTATTAAAATGACTGGACCACATATTTTATTTAACGATATTTTAAGATGTTTCTTTTTATGCCTTAATTACATATTTCTGTGCCAATGTCTTATATTCCATTTCACATGGTCTGTTGTGTCGGCTGTAGGTCAACTTTATGCTTTTCAATATTTTCTCAGCTACGCATTTTTAAACGCAGATAACCAACCATTTACAAACCCTTAGGCAATTTTTACTCATTGTTTATTTAGCTTATCCATATTTTTCTGACTTTTTCATGTTTTCATGTTTGCCTCACCCACAAGAAGAGAGATAGAGAAAAGTTACCAACCAATGCCACAAGCCATAGGTCTCAGGCATTCTGGTTTCAATATTGTCGGTTTTGTATATCATGACCAACCGCAACCGATACTAAGTGCATAAAACCGAATACCAAATAATTGCTGCAGATTGTTTGCCACATAAATATTACATTTTGACTAGGAGCAGCACAAGGGTTTGTGAGTGTATGCGAGGAACATACTCACATATGAAGGAGAAAACATTGCTTGGACTCTATGGGCCATGTTAAGCACTGTAAATTTCAATGCAAAATGGTTGAACTTCCTGTGTTTGAGGACACTTGTTCTTGTACCATGAACAACAGACGACAGCGTCGACACGACAATAATGGTGGTGATGATGATGATGATGATGGCGATGGTGACGACTGAGGCTACAACAATGCACTGAATGAATGCACTTGCAAAACACACATACCCACTTGTGGCTAAAATGTGAAAATGCTCATATGTATGTAGAAATAGTACATACATACAACCAACCAATTGGCAATTTCTGTTGACGTTTGTGACCACAACCAAAAACGATTTATTACCAAAAATAAACTGTTTATACAGCCAATTTACAAAAGAAAAATCAATAAAGGAGGGATTCATAATTCATAAAGCCCATACTTGGCTTTTTTGTTGCCCATGGCGATGACGATGGTGATGGTGATGATGATAATATGAAGGAAGTGATTTACATGCCGCTTTGCATGCTTTTTTATATTCATGGCCGTTTCAAAGGACATGTTTAGTCCTTTTACGACCCAAGAAAAAAAAACACAATGAGGAAATAAACGATAAGTACATCTAAAAAGTATTTGAATTCAGGGTCAATTTCGAATTACGGAACTAGCCACTTGAAAATAAACGAACATTAGCGAATAAATTGTTAATGACAGATAAGTGGTTTATTGTTTTTTTGTTTTGTTTTTAGCCTTTCAATAAGGGTCTATTAGGTTTTTATACACTTTCATACGGGCAAAATGTGACTCAACGAAATAATGGTTTTAGACCCCAAGTATGTTTGGACGAAATCCGTTTCAGGCAATTTAAAAACAAAGCCACATACCGACAAACAAAAATAACGCTTTACAAAACACTGATACTACCCGTGCTGATGTATAGTTCCTAAGCCGGAGTACTTGCGGAAGCAGACAAGCAGTGCTTGGTGTATTTGAGAGGAAAATTCTTCGAAAGATCTACGGGCCAATCTGCATTGACGGTGAATATCGACGTCGTATGAACCACGAGCTGTATCTGCTATACAACGACATCAGTATAGTTTAGCTAATCGATATACAACAATTGCGCAGGTTGGGCCATGTCATAAGAATGAGTAGAATGAGTGATGATGAACCGCTAAAAAGGCGTAGATACGGGCCACATGGCGGTACACGCAGAACTGGCAGGCCAAGGCTTCGATGAAGCAAACAAGTGGAAAAAGAGATCGAACAAGTAAAATAGTATCAGTCGGCTTGACCGCCAGAGATATACCCTCAGCCTATGTGAACTGAAACTTTCATCTACAGACAGATCGAATATAATTAGGGTATTTTCAAAATGTTGTGGCCCTTTCTGTACATTTGAACTTGCCAACAAAAATGTGGATTAGGATTAAATCTCAAAAGTGTTACGGAGGAGGTACTTATTTTGAGAGTCATATCTTTTCGATAGATATCGCGCCCAATAGTCATTTCTGTGGGTCATCGTATAATTTTTGGATCAGTATGCCAGGAAGCATGGACTCGTGCACGGAAAACATAATATCGCTGTAAACAGGACCACAACGAACAGCATCGGTATACATTTCCAAAGGATCTTCGAACAGACCCTAAACTGCACTTAGACACAAATGTTGAACTTTTGTGGGGGAAGTACCCCAAGGAGAAGACCGATAACGGTCATTTTAGAAGTTAAACTAAATTTGGGCAAAATATTGGGAGATCTAAATTTTGGACCAAATTGGTTGCCCCGTTCAAGAGATATCGTGCATACCATTTTAGTGACATTTTTTAAGTATTGAGGGGAAGTACTGGAAGTTGTGGACCTGTATTGCCCATTTTCGAACTGAAACTAAGTTTATACAATATATGATGAAGGCTAGATTTTGCACCAAATCGGTTCGATCAGTTCGTGAGATATCGTACTCTTTTTATACCTTTCTGGGTGTTTTCCCAAAAAGTATGGACTTGCCCCTGAAAAAACATTTACGTTCGTAATGGAGGCAGCGAATGCAAAATGTTTCATCAAAAATCAAAGTGATTCGAGGGCAGGTCTTAAAGTGAACTTATCCGACATTTTGTGTGGGAGGTGGACAAATATCGTCCATATTCGAACCTGATCTATATCTAGAATGTGTAAAGTATGGACCAAATCGGCCTTTAAAGAGTTATCGTGCGCACAATTTTTCCGAACAGTTTTGAACTGTTGTGGGGGGAGGTACCTAAAGGAGTGGACCGATATGGCTTATCTTCAAACTTTGCACAAAATATTACGAAGGCCAAATGTTGGACCGAATCGGTAGATCCGTTCGAGAGTTTTTCTTGCACCTTTCAGGCTATTTTCTCAGGAAGTATGGACTTGCGCCTGATGAAACTTATACCGTCGTATAGAGGCAGTGAATACAAGTTGCTACAACAAAAATCACAGCGATTCGAGAGCAGGTCCTAAACTGAACTTTTCCGAAATTATGTGTGGGAGGTACTCAAAGGAGTGGACCGATTGAGTCCATATTGAAACCACATGTAAGTCTGGTTGAAATTTCACGATGAGCAAAGTATGGACCAAATTACTTACTCATTTCAATAGTTATCGTGCGCACAAATTTTCCGAACATTTTCGAACTTTTGTGGGGGAGGTACCGGAAGGGGTGGACCGATATCGCCCATCTTCGAACTTAAACTAAGTTTGGACAAGATATTACGGAGGCCAAAATTTGAACCGAATTGGTTCATCCGTTTGAGAGTTTTCGTGCGCTCCAGCCAGCCAGACAGATGGACGGACATGGCTAAATCAACTCCAAATTGTCTGAAACACATTTCGTCCAAACATACTTGGGGTCTAAAACCATTATTTCGATGAGGCACATTTTGCCCGTATGAAAGTGTATATACCCTCGTTAGCATAAATGCTAAGGGTATAAAAAGAAATTTGGTTATGGCGATTTTGACCTTGAATATGAAATTAGATGGACTTCATGTGTTAAAAATTTTTGTCGGACATGACGAGAGCTACAACTTCAGCACCAAGAGTAAATTAAAATTCTTAAGGGGCTTCTACACGGTATGTTTTATGCATAACGACTGTCACTTTTTACAGATCTGAATTTTGTATACATCGTGTGAAGCAACAAAAATTTCATTCCATCAAAGTGATATGGGTATACATACAGGGACGTATGCAGGGGGGAACCCGCGTCAAACAATTTGGAGTCGATTTATTCCGGTTCGTCCGTCTATCTGGCTCGTGCCTATTATAACTCTATGCCTATTATAACTAAAAGTTTCAACTCACACAGGCTGAGGGAATATCTCTGTAGGCAAACCCGACGGTTACTTTTTACTTGTTTTCCAGAAAACAAAAGTTATGAATTTTCATAAGTTTGTCTCCGTTGGAAAGTTTTAAGGTCATCGAGTCCATAAACGTCTAGTCGTACAATTAAGATAGAAATAAGCGGGAACAACAACCATTGATGTATCAGATGGAGTTTTTCGACTTAGCCTACTTTTTCAGGATTTAGCTTAAATGCTGCCGAGCTCTTTTTAGAGATAGTTTTTCGACCATGTTTTTGCGTAGTCTCAAACAGTACTGCGAGTTGGATTCGGAGTCTATGAGTCGTAGATTGCAACGCCCGGCTCCTGATAATATTTTTTTCTTTTTATACCCTCAGCATTTATGCTAACGAGGGTATATACACTTTCATACGGGCAAAATGTGCCTCCATCGAAATAATGGTTTTAGACCCCAAGTATGTTTGGACGAAATGTGTTTCAGACAATTTGGAGTCGATTGAGCAATGTCCGTCCGTCTGTCTGTCTGGCTGGCTAGAGCGCACGATAACTCTCGAACGGATCAATCGATTCGATCCAAAATTTGGCTTTCGTAATATTTTGTTCAAACTTAGTTTAAGTTCGAAGATGGGTTATATCGGTCCACTCCTTCCGGTACCACCCACACAAAATTTGGGATAAGTTCAGTTTAGGACCTGCTCTCGAATCTCTTCGATTTTTGTTTTAGAAACTTGTGTTCATTGCCCTCCATACGACGGTACTAGTTTCATCAGGGGCAAGTCCACACTTCCTGAGAAAATAGCCCCAAAGTTGCAAAAAACCCCTATGATATCGTGTGTAGTGGTTGGAGCGCAAGATATCTTTCGAACGGATCGGAAATTTTGTGCGCACCATAACTCTTGATGGGAGTGACCGATTTGGTCTATACTTTACACATCCTAATATATCTACCAGATATAGATCAGGTTCGAATATGGACTATATTTGTCCACTCCTTCGGGTACCTCCCACACAAAATGTTTTATAAATTCACTTTAAGACCTGCTCTCGAATCACTTTAGTTTTTGTTAAAGCAACTTGAATTCGCTGCCTCAATTACGACAGTAAAAGTCTTTTCAGGGGCAAGTCCATTCTTCTTGAGAAAACAGCCCGAAAGTTGCAAAAACCCCCTATGGCACCATACGTAGTGGCTGGAGAGCTCGAACCGAATACTGCGTTCGGCCACACTTTCGATATCGTAATATTTCTTCGAATATTAAATAAAATTCGAAGGTGGTACTTATATGTTGATCCACTTCTTCCGCTACCTACCCCACAAAAGTTCGAAAATATTCGCTAAAATTGTATGCGCGATATCTCATAAACGTAGCAAACGATTTGGTCCAAACTTAATTTATGTTCAAATGTTCAACATTTTTGTGTGGTTAATGGTCTGTTCTAGGATCTTTTGGAAGTTTTTACCGAAGGTTTACCCAGTGGTCCTGTTTACAGCGATATTAGTTTTTCTTAGGCAAGTAAGGTACAAAAGCCCTATCTATAGATATTTTTGAGTTTTTTTTATTTCATAGGCTCAAATTTTGAAAACCCCACCCTAAATACATACGTTTTTTGGGAAAAAAGTGTATCAATCCACATAGGCTGAGGGTATATCTCTGTCGGCAAAGCTGACTGATACTTTTTTACTTGTTTATTAAAACTTTCGACATTTTACAAACCACATTGGGCCCAATGACAGGTTTTTTAGGCAACAAGTCACTGGAAGCAGCTTTCAAATTTCGTTCCAATATTTTCAATGAGCATAAAAACACATCTGAAAAATTTGGTGGGAATCGCTTCAGATATAGATATAGTTTTCACATATATGTTTCATCCGATTTTATCAGATTTTATATTTAAGCCGCGCAAATGACACAATTAGCATCCTATCGCCTTAAAATTTGATTTGGTAAGTTCTGTTCAATTTAGAATCACGTGTGGAAAATATGGTTCTAATCGGTTCAGATATACATATCTATATTTACAAAGAAAATTTTTCAGGTCTGGCATGATGTTCGAAATAGAACTTCTCGGAAATGGCTGGACCGATTTGGCTAAAATTTCATTTGTAGATTCGTTAAGTTTGAGAATATATTGGAAGGGAGTTTTTATAATGAAAAATTTAGGGACGGGGGACTTCCCCCAAAATGTGTGATAGCCAAACGCGAAATCTCGGAAATTATTATACGTATTGGAATGCAATACAAGAGTAATTCTTATATCTATCATTAATGGAAGTTTTTGAAGTAGAATACCGCGATCGCGTCCGATTTTTTAAAGCTTCATAATTACAGGTTAAGTTTTTGAAATGTAGTAGATGTTTGTAGTCCCAGTCAATAAAATTAGAATGCTTGAAGATAAAAGATTTCAGTGCTTGATACAACTCGATAAAAATTACTATCTAATTTGGCGAATTGTGTCATATTTACTAGTCCCACTCCCAGCCCAGAGCAATAATTAAATATATCCAAATTTTTAAGTGTCACGCTATCTGTAAGTAATTTTCTATAAGTTTTCGGATCCATACGGACATGAAATTTTCTACACATTAGTACTCACTATTACCTTCTATCTTATATACATATATAGTTTCGACAATACGTCGCAATACCGAGAGTTCTATTCCAAAAATCATATCAACTACAATACAAACTACACAAAAAATACACCACAAGGCTACATCAAATATTCCTTACCAAATCTAACTTCTTTTAATTTTTAATAAGAATATTAATTTATATACCTTTACACGTGTTATCCATTAAAAAACTCTTTATTAAATCAGCGGTTTTTAATTGTCGAGCGAAACAAATTTGTTCTTCGTTTGATAAATTTTTATAAAATTTTACAATGTCAGATGCAATATCTTTGACAGCCCGGTATGTGACCACGAAGCGTTGCAAGGTTGAAATGATTTTGTTTCTAAGTGGCTCAAAGTGTTAAGAATCTAATCCCGTTACTATTTTATACAAATACTAGCAAAGTGCCCGCTACTTCGTATGCGGAAAGGATATAAAAAACAAATAAACAATATAAAATTAAAAATGGTGAACACTGAAAATTTTATTGCACTAATACCAATTTTAATCAATATTTATTGTTATTTTAGTACCTCTTTAGTTCGATTTTCAAAAAGACAAGCAGTATCTCACCCTTACATATTAACAGCGAGACCAACTTTGCACACCAATATTCACCCTAAATCCAAAGAATACTGATTCCAGCACTGTCTCTACACCCAACAACAAATTGAGTGCCATTAAGTACTCTTAGTACCCATAAGTACGATTTTCCAAAACTACCTTAATCCTTCACTTCAACAGTAACCTAAATTCCAAAAAAACAGGATTCCAGCGCAGTCGGTGCACTCAAATCCAAATTCTACCATTTGGTATATTTCGTGTCCATAAGTACGAATTTCAAAAACTATGTACACTCCAACCGTAGTAAATAAATTCCAGTATTCAAGCTCTATCCGCTCCCTCAAAAACCCACTGTACCAAATTAAGTACTTTTCGTACCAATAAGTACGAATTTCAAAAACTACCTTAATCCTATACTCCAACAGTAATCTCAATTCAAAATTTAAGGATTCCATGTCTATTCGTTCACTCAAATCCAAAAACTACCTCAATTCTACAACAATAATCTCAATTCCAAATTTCAGGATTCCAGATTCCAAATCCCAATTGTACCAAATTTAGTACATTTTGTACTCTAAGTACGAATTTCCAAAACTCCTTAGTTCTACACTCCAACAGTAATGTCAATTCCCAATTTCAGGATTCGAGCTCTATCCGTTCACCCAAATTGTACCAAATTTAGTACCATTTATTACTTTTCGTACCCATAAGTACGAATTTTCAAAACTACTTTCGTTCTACTCTCCAACAGTAGCCTAAGTTCAAAATTTCAGGATTCCAGCTCCATCCGTTCGCCCAAATCGTAATTGTACCAAATTTAATACAATTTAGTACTTTTCGTATCCATAAGTACGAGTTTTCAAAACTACTTTCATGCTACCCTCCAACTGTAGCCTTAATGCAAAATTTCAGGATTCTAGCTGTATCCGTTCGCCCAAATCGTAATTGTACCAAATTTAGTACCATTTAGTACTTTTCGTACACATAAGTACGAATTTTCAAAACTCACTAATCTCTACATCAGCCTTAATTAAAATTTCAGGATTCCAGCTCTATCCGTTCGCCTAAATCGTAATTGTACCAAATTTAGTACCACTTAGTACTCTTCGTAGTCATAAGTACGAATTTTCAAAACTACTTCCATGCTACTCTCCAACAGTAGCCTTAGTTCAAAATTTCAGGATTCCAGCTCTATCCTTTCCCCCAAATCGTAATTGTACCAAATTTAGTACCATTTAGTACTTTTCGTACCCATTAGTACGAATTTTCAAAACTACTTCCATTTTACTCTTCCACGGCAGCATTAATTCAAAATTTCAAGATTCCAGCTCTATCCACTCAGCGTAAATCCAAATTGTACAAAATTTAGTACCATTTAGTACTTGTCGTATCCATAAGTACGAATTTTCGAAACTGCTTCCATTCTACTCTCTAACAGTAGGCTTAGTTCAAAATTTCAGGATTCCAACTCTATCCGTTCGCCCAAATCATAAGCGTACCAAATTTAATACCATTTAGTACTTTTCGTACTCATATGTCTCTATCATCAGCCTTAATTCAAATTTCAGGATTCCAGCTCTATCCGTTCGTCTGACTCATAATTGCACCAAATTTGGTACCATTTAGTACTTTTCGTACCCATAAGTACGAATTTTCAAAACTACTTCCATGCTACCCTCCAACTGTAGCCTTAATTCAAAAATTTCAGGATTCCAGCTCAATGTGTTCAACCTATATCCAAATTGTACCAAATTTAGTACCATTTAGTACTTTTCGTACCCATAAGTACAAATTTTCAAAACTACTTCCATTTTACTCTCCAACAGTAGGCTTAGTTCAAAATTTCAGGATTCCAACTCTACCCGTTCGCCCAAATCATAAGTGTACCGAATTTAGTACCATTTAGTACTTTTTGTGGCCATAGGTCCAAATTTACAAACCTACCTCTATCCAAAATTCCAACAGTAATCTTAATTTCGAATTTCAGGATTCCAAATGTATCCGATCACCCAAATCCAAATTGTACAAGATTTGGTATCATTTAGTACTTTTCGCATCCATAACCAAAAATTTCCAAAACTACCTCAATCCTACACTCCAACAGTAATTTTAAGTCCAAATTTCATAATTCCTGCTATATCCGATCACTCAAATCCAAATTGTACAACATTTAGTACCACTCAGTACTTTTTGTACCCACAAGTACGAATTTAGTACTTTTCGTTGCCATAAGTACGATTTTCCAAAAGAATCCCAATCCCACACTCCAATAGCAATCTTAATTCCAAATTTCACTATTCCAGCTGTATCCGATCACTTAAATTCATATTGTACGAAATTTGGTACCATTTAGTACTTTTTGTACCCAAAAGTACGAATTTCGTACACTCCGACAATAATCCTAATTCTAAATTTCAGGATTCCAGCCCCATCCGTTCTCCCAAATCCAAATTGTACCTTATTTGGTACTATTTAGTACCTTTCGTACCCATATATACAAATTTCGAAAACTACCTCCATATCTCAAAGCTACACTCCAACAGTAATAGTAATTCCAAAGTTCAGAATTCCAACTTTATCAGTTCGCCCAAATTCAAATTGTACCAAATTTAGTACCATTTAGTACTATTCGTACACATGAGTACATATTTTCAAAATTTCCTCCTTATATCAACTCATCTTCTAAACCTTGATTTTCATTCCAAATTTCAAGATTCTAGCTCTATCCGTTCACGTAATACCAAATGGTAATAAATTTAGTAATTTTTAGTACTTTTCGTACACTTATAGCTCGAATTTCCAAAAACCCTTTGGTACACCTTTTTAACTCTCCATCAGTGAACCTCATTCCAAATTTCAGAATTCTAGCTCTTCGCGTTTGCCTAATACTAAGGGTACCATATTTAGTACCTTTTAGTACTTTTCGTACCGTTCTAGTTCGAATTTCCAAAAACCCAGCCTTATCTGACACCTTCGGACCAAGAGTGACACTCACCCAAAATTTCAAGATTCTAGCTCCAGTCGTTTAGCCTGGGCGTTGATTATGAATCAGTCAGTCAGTCAGTGAGTCATCATTACTCAACTCTTTTATAAGTACCCAGCAAAATTTGACGGAAGGGGTTCTTTGCGATGACGTGATTTCATGTCATCTTTTGCATTGGTTCAAAGGAAGTCGTGAAAGATCCGATCTTTTCATTAGGATTTGAACCAATGCAAAGGAAGTCGTGAAAGATCCGATCTTTTCATCAGCATTTGTACCCATTCCATCGATCCAATAGAGATAATGTTTGTGTTTTTATTTACACACCTGTTTATTTTCATTTTGGTATGTTCCAGTACTGCAAAAATCTACTAATTTTTACTATTTTTTCCGATAACATAAAGGAAAAATTGTTATCGTAGTAAAAATAAGTAGATTCTTGCAGTTTCTGGAACAGACCAAAGTTGTTAGAACTGTCGTCGTGATGTTGTCTCACATTTCCTGCATATCAAACAACTAAAACTTCTAAACAATTGGTATTATATGAAGTCCCAACCATCGAGCTAAAAATAGAATCGGACTGCACACATTGCTATTTTAAAAGTTCCCTTGTCTGTTCTAAATCTGACATAGAATGAAATCAATCAAATCTCGCTTCTTGGAATTTTAAAAAAAAGTCCGAAACGAAAAGGAACAAGAATCTGAAAATAAATAAGAAACTACTTTTGGAAAGAAACAATTAAAAATAAATTAATTAAGCATAAATGGTATTTTCCATAAAAAGTCTCTCCTCCCCGTTCGTTACATTTTGTTCTTAGAGATCCCTAAAGCAAGCCGGGTTGTAGATCCCTACATATTTCCGTCACTAAACAAAAGAGTATAAATTACCAAAATGTTGTTATAAAATAACAAAATTATAAAATAAAAGTAATTTACGAAATAAAAATACTTAAAGGAGTGCATTTGGAGTCCATGTTGAAATCTGAACTGGTGATGGGAAGATAATTGAAAAAACCTTTTGTAAGATGAAAGAATATCAGTTGCGGAGAACGGAGGAAGTAATCTTTTGCGTTGCAGCGGTGGTGATTACATTGCAATTTTGGATGTAAACTTTTGAAAAACTAAACTGATAAATTAATTGTAGCTATTTCATGAATTCGTTTGAATTAATAAAGAGTTTTTTTTTCATGAAAACCATATTTCAATACAGCATTTCCATTTTCCAAACAAGACATGAAAATTTCATGCCAAGGGGTTGGTGAAAATGACATGCCAAAGCATTGGTTAAAATGACATGTCAAAGCATGGGTGAAAATGACGTGTCAAAGCATTGGTGAAAATGACATGTCAAATCATTGGTGGAAATGACATGCCAAAGCATTGGTGGAAATGACATGTCAACGCATTGGTTAAAATGACATGCTTAGGATCCAGAAAAGAACGTCATCTTTTGGGGTCCACGCTCATATAAAATTCATCGATGAAGATGCTAAAAAGATGACATGCTAGATCACTTGCACCCATGATTGAATGTCATCTTTGGCATCGAACATTTTGCTGGGTATAGATAAGACTTCAAAATTAGACTTTTTGCCTCAGAAACCTGCCATTGGGCCCATTGTTCAAACCTGGGGTTTGGCTGTGACATGCCTTTAGGGGGAAATATCAAAAATTCCCACAAATCTGAATTTTGGTGCAAAAAGTTATTCGGGTTACAAAAACCGCCTAAAGTAAAAGTTGTAGATTTAAAAATTAGCAACACGAATGGTCTTTATAATTTTTAAACCGGAATCAACATTCATGAGATATCGTCATCTGAGAGTCAAATTAAACATATGGAGAAATAAGCCGCATAAGAGGGGAGCCGCTTAAAATAACCACGCCATGTGATAGGTAGTTCTATAACGAAAAAACTAATTTCGATTTTCATGTCGGTTACGTCTTCGGGCATTTATGGTGACGATATGCATTTTTTAAGAATAGAACGCTTTCTATTCTCATCTGTGTAACAAAAGGAACACCGCTGTTTTCTTTGTTCACAATATAAATAACGAATCCAACAGAAAACGGATGAAAAAAAAAATTTTTGCCGTGCAGAAGGAATTACATATGGGCGAAAAAACAGTGACAGTTGCTGTGTATAACATGTATAAAACATATCGTGTAGAAACCCCTTTAACGGTTTAGAAGATATTAGCATGACAAAATGATCTCTTTTGACATCAAGGGTACACACCTTTGGTGCCCACAATCACGAAAGTGCAAGTAATGGGTATCATGTGGATCAATCTTGTAGAGAACTTTTGCTTTTGTTTTCACTTACCTATCTACGAGTAGTTCTCCATAATGTCCACATAATATTTGCCATACAGACATGTCTTTAAACAAAGTACACCTGCCATTCCTTAAGTAGTTTCCAAGCAACTTCTAAGCATTTGAATAACTTGACAGACAACCACAAGTCAAAGGTGTTTTGAGAACATTTCTTAAGGACTAACCAAGCCCATATCGTTGGTTGCTTTTAAACTGACAGTCAGTCACTAAAGGAAGTCGTTTTCATAGATGTTTGCACACACACACGGGTGTGTGTTGGTATGTGGTGTGTGTGGGTGAACATGTGTTTGACCTAATGTAACGCCTGTTTGGAAGGACAAGTATGAACTTTTATTTTTTTTTTACAATGAAAACGAAAAGAAAGAAATCTTTGCAAACAAAAGTGAAGAGGTGTGTGTGTGTGTTTGCGTTTAGATGTTTTAAACATTCATAACGACAAAATATTGCTACTTGAATATTCTTTTGAACGCAATAGGTTATGTTACGTCTTCTTAATAACTAGAGCATTTTGTAGATTGTGATGAAATTTAATATTTGAATCATGGGATATTTTGAATGACAAACTCATCTTGAGTTTTTGTCAATCATATTTAAATTGATTTCTATAATGTAAATAACTAAGACGATACTTGAGTCTAAGTAAGCAGTTGCTTAAGGAAATCGCATTCCGTAAGACACAGAAGCTATACATGCTTTAGTATAGATACGGACCAAAATGAAAAAAAAAAACTATTTTTAACTAAAATTGAATAGTTAATTTTCCTCTCTGTCCACAATTTAGGTGCAAACATTTTTCGACCACGGATACCCAATTACCTAAATTATGTAATCTAATCTAAAAAAAATTCTTCTATCAGTTGTGGATCAAAGTGTGGACCTATGATGACAATTGATGGTGGAAACGTTTTGAGACTATAGGAAACCTAAAATGTCAAATTACGAGTAGTACCGTCAAACAATGTAGCTAAGACCCTCAAAATACCGAAAATCGGGAGGTATCGTTATATGGGGGCTATAACAAAACTTAGGGGATGAAAGATACCAAGCAACGGTCCTGACCGGTTTTAACATGGCAAAGCCCAGGATTTATCTTGGTCCATCTTTCATCCCAAGTGGATACTGACCTCCACGTGGTGTCACCTGGGGAACTGCCTTTAACACCCGTTAAAGGTAGTGAGCTAACATGTGCCGCTCGTTCACCCACAAGAACGTCAAAAACTTGGGTTTGGGCGTCGGGTTAGTAACCCTCCCCTAGAAAAACAGCCTACTATGAAAAAACGAAAGAAAAGAAAAACAAACCCCTCTAAAGTTGACGAACCACGCAAACGTTTTAAGGACCATGGTTTGCGAATCTGCACCTGTAATGTTCGCACTCTTTATAGAGAAGGTGCAGTCTTCGCATTGGCAGACGTACTTGAAAAGTACAAGGCCGATATTACTGCCATACAGGAAATACGATGGATTGGGAAAGGCGTCACAAGAACACCTAAAGGTGACGCACTGTATTATAGCTGCCATGACGTAAAGCATGAGTTTGGTTGAGGATACGCAGTTAGTCGGAGACTAAAACATCTGGTATCCAGCTTCAGCCCAGTGAATGAAATACTTGCTTCAATTCGATTAAAAGCTAAATTCTTCAACATCAGCTTTATTTGAGCTCATGCTCCCACTGAAGAAAAGAACGAACAGACCAAATGCCCATGACATTAAAATCATTCTAGGCAATTTTAATGCCAAAATTGGAAAGGAGAATATCTTTGGCCCAACAGTCGGGAAATTCAGTCTCCACAGTGAAACATCTGACAATGGTATGAGGCTGATAGACTTTGCAGCTGCAAAAAAACATGGTAGTTAGCAGTGCCACATTTAATCATCTCGATATTCATAAGGGCACCTGGCTGTCTCCAGATCAGAAAACAAGTTTGATTTCTTGTTGTTGATCATGTTGTGATAGATGGAAGACATTCATCGAGCGTGTTGGATGTACGATCGTTCCGAGGCGCAAACATTGATTCGGACCACTACCTTGTTGCAGCAAAGGTACGCACCCTATTAAACGTAGCAAACAAAGTACGAACAGACACAACACGAAAGTTGGACATCGATAGGCTGCAATCACAACAGATAGCCACAGCATATTCCACTCAACTGGCCCAATTGCCCGAGCGAGCACTCCTTGCCCCTATAACATAACAACACAATGGCAAAATATTGCCCACTCCATGCAAACAGCCGCAAAATCCATACTTGGATACCAGAGGCTTCCACCAAGGAATCCATGGTATGATCAGGAGTGTCGTGCTGCCACCGAAGAGAAAAATGCGGCATATAGGGCTACTTTACAATCCGTAGCAACGTAGCGCACGAGAGAGATACAGGGAGAAAAGGAGAGAGGAGAAACGTCTTTTCCGCAGAAAAAAAGAGAGAGATGGAAAAGCGGGAGTGTGAAAAAATTGAGATGTACAGGAGCCAGAATGAAGTCCGAAAATTCTACCAAAGAGTCAAGCATCAAACTGATGGCTTTGGTACAGGCACATCCTCCTGTAGAGACCAGCAAGGTAATTTGGTAACTGATACAGATAGTGTACTCAGGATATGGAAAGAACATTTTTCAAATCTGTTGGTATCCAATAACAGCGAAGACGACGAAGATACCACAGTCTCAATCCCAGAAGATGGTATTGAATGTATACCGCCCAGCCAAGATGAGGTAAAAACAGCAATTAACCGGCTGAAGAATAATAAAGCAGCAGGGGCGATGGCTTACCAGCCGAGCTGTTCAAAACCGGAGGCGACACGCTGATAAGGTGTATTCATCAGCTAGTTAGCACCATCTGGCAGGAAGAACGAGTACCCGTCGATTGGAACCTGCGTATCCTGTGCCCCGTCCACAAGAAGGGAGATAAGACTGTATGCTCTAACTATATGGGCATGAGTCTACTCCCTATTGCCTACAAGATCGTGTCAGGGATATTGTGCGAACGACTAAAGCCTATGGTCAACGAGATAATTGGACCATACCAATGCGGCTTTAGACCTGGCAAGTCCACCATTGACCAGATATTTACCCTGCGGCAAATCCTGGAGAAGACCCAAGAGATGCAGATCGACACCTACCACCTTTTTGTCGATTATAAAGCAGCCTTCGACAGCCCGCTGCGTTCAAAGGTATTCCAAGCCATGCCTAAATTTGGTATCCCCGCAAAGCTCATCCGGCTTTGTAAAATGACTTTAACTGACACGAGGTCCTCAGTTAAAATAGGAAAGAACCTCTCCGAAGAGTTGCTTATGCTGATGATATAGACATCATGGGCCGATCAGTAAAAGAAGTAACTGATACCTTTATAAAGGTCAAAGGAGAATCTGATAAAGTGGGCCTGGCGGTAAACGGTGAAAAGACCAAGTTGATGGTGTCGACGCGCAATGCGTCCATTGAGCTCGGACCGACTGTGGAAGTTGGTTCCTATAATATTGGGGTAGTAAAAGACTACCTCGGCACCTCCGTAAGTAAGCAGTTTAAAAACAAAGCCACATCTCGTCAAACAAAAATAACGCTCTACAAAACTCTGATACTAACCGTGCTGATGTATGGCTCCGAAGCCTGGGTACTTGCGCAAGCCGACATGGCAGTGCTTGGTGTGCTTGAGAGAAAAATTCTTCGAAAGATCTACGGACCAATCTGCGTTGACGGTGAATATCGACGTCGCATGAACCACGAGCTGTATCTGCTATATAACGACGTCAATATAGTTAAACGTATTGAGATGCAGCGATTGCGTTGGCTAGGCCATATCATAAGAATGAGCGAAGATGAATCCGCTAAAAAGGCGTATAAATACGGACCGCTTGGCGGTGCACGCAGAATTGGCAGGCCAAGGAATAGATGGCGCAAACAAGCGGATGATGAGATGAAAAGGCGCGGTATTCCAGAGTGCGAAGCAACAAATAGAGAGGAATGGAGATCTTTTCTTAGTTCGGTCTGTGGAACAAATGTTCTGTAATGGGCCAGCTAAGTAAGTAAATAAGTAAGTATAACAAAACATTGATCTATGTTGATGATTTTTGATGGTATAGAAGTTTGATGACCACAGATAACCTCAAATGTCAAATAACAGCTACTTTAAAACTTTACTTTAAACATTGTAGCTAAAATCCTCAAAATACCGAAAATCGGGAGGTACTGTTATATTGGGGTTATACCATAACATGGACCTATGTTAACGATTTTTGGTGGAGATATTTCGTGACCACAGAGAACCGTCAAATTACAGATAGTTTGGTTGAAATTTGTAGAAAAAAAAACGCTCAATATATCGAAAATCGGGAGGTACCATTATATTGTGACTATACCGAAACATGGACTTATGTTGAAAATTTTTAGTGAAGATATTTTTTGACCACTGGGAACTTAAATATGCCAAATTACAGCTAGTTCGGTTAAAATTTTTGCTAAAATGTGCCTCACCAAAATAATGGTTTTAGACCCCAAGTATGTTTGGGCGAAATTCGTTTCAGGCAATTTGGAGACGATTTAGCAATGTCCATCCGTATGTCTGTCTGTCTGGCTGGTGCGCAAGATAACTCTCGAACAGATCAGCCGATTCAAAATTGGGCTTTCGTAATATGTTGTCTAAACTCAGTTTAAGTTTGAAGATGGGCTATATCGGTCCACTCCTTTCGGTACCTGCCCCACAAAAGTTCGAAAATGTTCGGAAAATTTGTGTGCACCATAACTCTTGAACCGATTTGACCCAAACATCGCACACCGGGAAATTTCTACCAGACTTAGATAAGCTTTCAATATGGACTCAATCGGTCCACTCCTTCGGGTACCTCCCAAACTAAACTTCGGATAAGTTCAGATTAGGACCTGCTCTCGAATCGCTTTGATTTGTGTTGCAACAACTTGCATTCACTGCCCCCATACAATGGTACAAGTTTCATCAGGGCAAGTCCATATTTCCTGAAAAAATAGCCTGAAAGGTGCAAAAAACGCGCGATAAAAAGATAGTAAGATCAGTCAAGTAGAAGTTCAGCCTTTTCTGGGAAAGTACCTGATGCCAAATCGTACAATCACCTGCCTACTTATGGATCCTAATGCCGTCTGGATGGGGTGGACTGCAGAAGAGGTAGAGGTTAAAAAGATCTGGAAATATCTCCCCATCTTGGGGAACTCCCTGTTTCTTTCAACGAGACTTAGACTTATTGCTCCTTAATTCCACGTACCACTGGCATATAATTGATTTGAAGTTAAAAACTTCCGGACATATTACCCCATTTTGGGAAACTCCCCATTTCACTCTACGGGACTTTTACGCACAGAATTGTTTATTCAACATTTCAAACTTGGCCGGAGGGTGCTTGACAGCATCAAAGCCTTTTGATAAGTCGAGCGCCATCAACTCTGTCCTGTCACACGACTCGTTCAGGTTGAAGTCTTGACAATTATGTGTGGACTTGACGTGCAGCGCTGTTGTCTTGATGTGTTGTTGCTTATGGAACCCATGCTAATGGTCGGAAATTGGATAGCTGTGACTGACGCAAGCCGTAGGAGTCTTTGCTACGGGCGAAAAAAGGGAAATCGGTCTATACGATTCACCTTTGCTGATATCAATGCTTGGCTTCAATAGCGGGACTACCCTGTCCATTTTCCAGACTTCGTGAACGATGTGGGTGGCTAGAGACAAGTTGAGAACTTTGGTGAGATACTCAAATTCCGGCTCATTCGGCTGCATTAGCATTGCCATGAAGATTCCATCAGCGCCCAACGCTTTGTCGCTCGACAAATTGTCGATTGAAATCACTTCAGCACCTCTTCGGATCAGTCAGCGTAACATCGCCAAACGTCACTGAGGTCCTGTCTTCCTTCTTTCTACAGTTCTAGAGTAACTTAATCGATCGACCATTATTCACTTATTACGGCTCCAAAGTTGCAAATTTTCAAATGATTTAACCACTTGTTCGATTTATGCTCACCGACCAACCTGTTAACTTCCAGTGTCAGCTCTCAGATTCTGTAGTTACTGGAGTTGGCTCGACGAAACTAATCACGCTCATTTGTTAATCCCTCCGCCTCAGCTGGGAAATTAATTCTCATTTCGGGTATTTGACCAGAAGGTATGCAGTGATCGGCTGCAGCAGTGATGATGTTTCGAGATGCTACCCGAACATCAGAAGTGACGGGCAGATCTCTTAAGCGGTGATTACTCTCTGCGATTAAAATCCCACGGCACGGGGACTTTCGTACCGGATTGACCCGAAACCATAGCGTTTCGGCCAGCGGCTGCCAACCCAACAACAAACCTATGCTTCTACAGAGGTTTCAAGTCGCTACGACAACAACAACTTTCTTTGATTAGGCCAATTAGCATTCCCATGATTGATGAAAGTGCGGCGTTCAGAGGTAATTAAATTGGGCGGTCTGATAATGGGGACGATTATAAGGAGATGGTCTGACCCAAAAAAACCGACAGGTTGCCAGGTGACGTCATTTGTCAGTCCAGGTGTTTATGTCTGCACTCTCCGCTAATTCTGTTAGGAGCGTCCTCATTGACCGCGCATAACATGGAGCTATCAATTTGCTATGCCCCTCTGATTATTGCCACAACTCATGCTGAGCATCAAAGTCTCCTAAGACCAATCCGTTATGACTTTCCTAAAGCGGGCTAATATTGGATCTATAACCTGAAGTACAGGTATTTTTGGTCTTTGTTACAACGCTATAATTTTATTCTGCACACTTTCCTCGTTGACGGCGGAACACTGGGAAGGACCTGGTTGCTGGGTGCTGGCGGTGGCGCTGTTGCCCCTGAAGACCCATAAAGAGGAGGAAGAGGAACTGTAGCTGGAAGTGACGGTCTAAACAGCGGAGGCGGTGGTACCACCATGTCCGGAATGACTGTTTCTCTTGGTGGCCCGTGAAATTATGGTCTCGGAACCAATGGAATAGTTCCTTGATTTTACTCACTAGAGGCATTAGGCGTCTGAGGAAGTTGTTGTTGTTGGAGATTCCTCTCCTATTGGAGCGGCCTACTCTGCGCCCCCGGCCTCCACAGCCTCACTTCCTCAATGTTCCTCATTAGTTGAGCTTGCGCTTGACAAATTAATGCTACCACTTCGGGTAGATAAATTCCTGTCCGACCTAACTATATATCCTTTGTCTCGCGCCTGTAGTACCGCCGAATCCCTTGAGATGTCTGACTTAGAAAATTCGGTGACAATCCAATACTGTTAAAAGCCTCTGAACTTAATTACAAATCACCACGAACGGACTGCGCAATTGAGGAAACATTCGTTGTAGCTACCACGACGTTAGTTGGAGCATTAGACGAAGCGGTCACAGTGGTATTCGTTGCTATTGGAATAGTACCTACTCCACCCTCTTGTTATACCCTCAGCATTTAAGCTAACGGCCACAATGTGCCTCATCGAAGTAATGGTTTTGAACCCCAAGTATGTTGGTACGAAATCCGTTTCAGGCAATTTGGAGTCCGTCTGTCTGGCTAAAGCGCACGATAACTCTCGGACGGATCAACCGATTCGGTCCAAAATTTGTCTTTCGTAATATTTTGTCCAAGCTTAGATTTAGATCGAAGATGGGTCATATCGGTACACTCCTTCAGGTACCTCCCCCACAAAAGTTTGAAAATGTTCGGAAAAATTATGCGCACGATAACGCTTGAGGGGATAAACCGATTTGGTCCATACCTTGCGCATCGTGAAATTTATACTACACTTAGAGGAGGTTTTAATATGGACTCTATCGGTCCACTCCTTCGGGTAACTCCCATACAAAATTTCGGAAAAGTTCAGTTTAGGACTTGCTCTCGAATCGCTTTGATTTTTGTTGCAACAACTTGTATTCGCTGCCCTCATTACGACGGTACAATTTTTATCAGGGGCAAGTCCATACTTTCTGAGCAAATAGCCCGAAAGGTGTAAAAAACCCGAAAGGTGTAAAAAACGTGGTGCAGAGGCTGGAGCACACTCTCGAAAGGTTCAGCCAATTCGGTCCAAAATGTGATCATCGTAATATTTTGTTCGAACTTGGTTCAAGTTCGAAGGCGAGCCATCGGTCCACTCCTTTAGTTACCTCCCCCACAAAAGTTTAAAACTTTTCACTAAAACGGTGCGCACGATAACTCTCGAAGGTAGCAACCGATTTGGGTCATACTTTGCACATCGTAATATTTCTATGAGACATAGATCAGATTCGAATATGAACTACATATTGTCAACTCCTTCGGGTACCTCCCACACAAAATTTCGGAGAAGTTCCGTTTAGGACCTGCTCTCGAATCGCTTTGATCTGTGGTGTAACAACTTGTATTCCCTGGCCCCAAGTTTTTTCAGGGGCAAAGTCCATACTTCCTTAGAAAATAGCTCCAAACCTGGAAAAAACCCAATGGCAGCACGTCTAGAGGCTGGAGCGCAAGATAACTCTCGAACGAATCAGCCGATTCTGTCCAAAATTTGGCCTTAATAAGAATTTGTCTAAATTAAGTTTAAGTTCGAAGATGGGCACTATCGAAGCGCACACTCCGATACCTCCCCCTAAAAGTTCAACATTTTCATTTAAGTGTAGTTTAGGATCTGTTCGAAGATCCTTTGGAAAATTATATCGATGCTACTCTTTGTGGCCCTGTTAAAGCGATATTATGTTTTTCGTGGGCAAGTCGATGCTTCCTGACAAGTATGTTCCAAAAGTTATACGGTGACCAACTGAAATGATTCTTGGGCACAATATCTATCGAAAGGAATGACTCCCAAACTAGGATCCACTTCCAAAATGGACTATGTCGGTCCATTCCTTCAAATACATTCACCGCAATACTTTTGATTTTCAAACCAAATATATGTTTTTGTCGGGAAGTTCGTACTTCCAAAAAGGGCCGCAAAATCTGCCTAGCCGGTATTAGATTCGATATTGTCAATAGATTAAAGTTTCAATTCACACAGGCTGAGGGTATATCTCTGATACTTTTTTACTTGTTCCATTTCCATTCTCTACTAACAAAGGCTTCGCACTCCTTCAGGACCTCTTTTGTAAAACGATTTACCAAAAACCTTCAGCCGTTGTCATCACAGGGGACTGTGTGATACCAAAACGGAATCATTCAATAAACCTCCAGTAAATAATAAAATATCTTCTCCATCTGGCTCTTCGTCATTTATCCTTTTATCACATCGTATTGCATTCATTGTTTTACAAACACTACATAATCTACTACTCGTATCGCATTGTGTAAATTCAAGGGCTCTTCTCTGCACCGAGCCAAAAAATGAGATTATCATAAATTAAATTTGTTTAAAAAAGCGTTAAAAGATTTATTCATTTGTTGCTTGTCTCATTGTAATAATTCAGCATTCCTTTCCTTGTTGTTGTCGCTGTTGTTGTTGCTTTTCAAAAGTGCAAATAAATCAAATGGCCTTTTTAGCCATGGCGGCTGGCTCACACAACAGCTCTATTATGACCCTGAATCCTTTTACCATTGCCACACATTATTTATGCGGTATTTTCTTTCTAAAAGCCAACACACAAAAATTTTGTTAGCTATTGCTGTGGTTTGTGTCTATCTGCTATGCCACCACCCTGGCATATTTGTGTGAAATGAAAACTTTTTAACTTTTGATGGAAATAATTTAAACAAGTTTTAGTTGTTTTTTTTTGGGTTTGAAATTTATTTCACCAACGAACCAATTATTGGTATTTATATGCACAGACGCATAACGAACGTCATGTGTGTTTTATGTGTCGAATAGTGCAGTCGAATGGGGGAACAGTGGTTTGAATGAATTGAATACATACCTGCAGGTAACATATGTTTCACTGTGGCGGTGAACTTTTCCAGCTTGTTATACCCACAACATTTATGCTAACGAGGGTATATACACTTTCAAACTGGCAAAATGTGCCTCATCGAAATAATGGTTTTAGACCCCAAGTATGTTTGGACGAAATGTGTTTCAGACAATTTGGATTTGTTTTAGCCATGTCCGTCCGTCTGTCTGGCTGGAGCCAACGATAACTCTCGAACGGATCAACCGATTCGGTACAAAATTTAGCTTTCGTAATATTTTGTGTAAGGGTGACGTAGGGGATGGAAGATACCAAGCAACGGTCCTGACCGGTTTTAACATGGCAAAGCCCAGGATTTATCTTGGTCCCTCTTTCGTCTCAAGTGGACACTGACCTCCCCGTGGTGTCACCTGGGGAACTGCCTTTAACACCCGTTAAAGGTAGTGAGCTAACATGTGCCGCGCGTTCACCCATAAGAACGTTAAAAACTTGGGTTTTGGCGTCGGGTTAGTAACCCTCCCCTAGAAAAAACAGCCTACTATGAAAAAACGAAAGAAAAGAAAAACAAACCCCTCTAAAGTTGACGAACCCCGCAAACGTTTTAAGGACCATGATTTGCGAATCTGCACCTGGAATGTTCGCACTCTTTATAGAGAAGGTGCAGTCTTCGCATTGGCAGACGTACTTGAAAAGTACAAGGCCGATATTACTGCCATACAGGAAGTACGATGGATTGGGAAAGGCGTAACAACAACACCTAAAGGTGACGCACTGTATTATAGCTGCCATGACGTAAAGCATGAGTTTGGTTGTGGATTCGTAGTTAGTCGGAGACTAAAACATCTGGTATCCAGCTTCACCCCAGTGAATGAAAGACTTGCTGCAATTCGAATAAAAGCTAAATTCTTCAACATCAGCTTTATTTGCGCTCATGCTCCCACTGAAGAAAAGGACGAACAGACCAAAGATATATTTTACGAGTGCTTAGAAGAAACATATGACCGTTGCCCTGCCCATGACATTAAAATCATTCTAGGCGATTTTAATGCCAAAATTGGAAAGGAGAATATCTTTGGCCCAAAAGTCGGGAAATTCAGTCTCCACAGTGAAACATCTGACAATGGTATGAGGCTGATAGACTTTGCAGCTGCAAAAAACATGGTAGTTAGCAGCACTAGATTTAATCATCTCGATATTCATAAGGGCACCTGGCTGTCTCCAGATCAGAAAACAAGAAACCAAATTGATCATGTTGTGATAGATGGAAGACATTCATCGAGCGTGTTGGATGTACGATCGTTCCGAGGCGCAAACATTGATTCGGACCACTACCTTGTTGCAGCAAAGGTACGCACCCGCTTAAACGTAGCAAACAAAGTACGAACAGATACAACACGAAAGTTAGACATCGGTAAGCTGCAATCACAACAGATAGCCACAGCATATTCCACTCAACTAGCCCAATTGCTTAATCAAAGCACTCCTCATCCCGATAACATATCAGCGCAATGACAAAACATTGCCCACTCCATGCAAACAGCCGCAAAATCCATACTTGGATACCAGAGACCTCCACCAAGGAATCCATGGTATGATGAGGAGTGTCGTGCTGCCACCGAAGAGAAAAATGCGGCATATAAGGCTACTTTACAATCCGTAGAAACACGTAGCGCACGAGAGAGATACCGGGAGAAAAGGAGGGAGGAGAAACGTCTTTTCCGCAGGAAAAAGAGAGAGATGGAAAAGCGGGAGTGTGAAAAAATCGATATGTACAGGAGCCAGAATGAAGTCCGAAAATTCTACCAAAGAGTCAAGCATCAAACTGATGGCTTTGGTACAGGCACATCCTCCTGTAGAGACCAGCAAGGTAATTTGGTAACTGATACAGATAGTGTACTCAGGATATGGAAAGAAGATTTTTCAAATCTGTTGGTATCCAATAGCAGCGAAGGCGACGAAGATACCACAGTCCCAATCCCAGAAGATGGTATTGAATGTATACCGCCCAGCCAAGATGAGGTAAAGACAGCAATAAATCGGCTGAAGAATAATAAGGCAGCAGGGGCCGATGGCTTACCAGCCGAGCTGTTCAAAACCGGAGGCGACACGCTTATAAGGTGTATTCATCAGCTAGTTAGCACCATCTGGCAGGAAGAACGAGTACCCGACGATTGGAACCTGAGTATCCTGTGCCCCGTCCACAAGAAGGGAGATAAGACTGTATGCTCTAACTATAGGGGCATAAGTCTACTCCCTATTGCCTACAAGATCGTGTCAGGGATATTGTGCGAACGACTAAAGCCTATGGTCAACGAGATAATTGGACCATACCAATGCGGCTTTACACCTGGCAAGTCCACCATTGACCAGATATTTACCCTGCGGCAAATCCTAGAGAAGACCCAAGAGATGCAGATCGACACCTACCACCTTTTTGTCGATTATAAAGCAGCCTTCGACAGCCCGCTGCGTTCAAAGGTATTCCAAGCCATGTCTGAATTTGGTATTCCCGCAAAGCTCATCCGGCTTTGTAAAATCACTTTAACAGACACGAGGTCCTCAGTTAAAATAGGAAAGAACCTCTCCGAAGAGTTTGGTACCAAAAGAGGTTTCAGACAAGGAGACAGCCTTTCGTGTGACCTCTTCAACATCCTGCTAGAAAAGGTTATACGAGAGGCAAACGTCAAAAGAAGTGGCACAATCTACACCAATAGTCACATGTTACTTGCTTATGCTGATGATATAGACATCATGGGCCGATCAGTAAAAGAAGTAACTGATACCTTTATAAAGGTCGAAGGAGAATCTGCTAAAGTGGGTCTGGCGGTAAACGGTGAGAAGACCAAGTTGATGGTGTCGACGCGCAATGCGTCCATTGAGCTCGGACCGACTGTGGAAGTTGGTTCCTATAATATTGAGGTAGTAAAAGACTTCGTCTACCTCGGCACCTCCGTAAACACAACAAACGACATCAGTTGTGAAATAAAAAGAAGAATTGTATTGGCCAACAGATGCTACTTTGGTTTAAGTAAGCAGTTTAAAAACAAAGCCACATCTCGTCAAACAAAAATAACGCTCTACAAAACACTGATACTACCCGTGCTGATGTATGGCTCCGAAGCCTGGGTACTTGCGCAAGCAGACATGGCAGTGCTTGGTGTGTTTGAGAGAAAAATTCTTCGAAAGATCTACGGACCAATCTGCGTTGACGGTGAATATCGACGTCGCATGAACCACGAGCTGTATCTGCTATACAACGACATCAATATAGTTAAACGTATGCGATGAGCGATGATGAACCCGCTAAAAAGGCGTATGAATACATGCCACATGGCGGTGCACGCAGAATTGGCAGGCCAAGGAATAGATGGCGCAAACAAGTGGATGATGAGATGAAAAGGCGCGGTATTCCAGAGTGCAAAGCAACAAATAGAGAGGAATGGAGATCTCTTCTTAGTTCGACCTATAGAACAAGTGTTCTGTAATGGGCCAGTTAAGTAAGTAAGTAAGTAATATTTTGTGTAAACTTAGTTTAAGTTAGAAGATGGGTTATATCGGTCCACTCCTTTCGGCACCTCCCACACAAAAGTTCGGAAATGTTCAGAAAATTTGTGCGCACGATAACTCTTGAAGAAATTAACCGATTTGGTCCATATTTTGCACATCGTGAAATTTCTACCAGCCTTAGATGATGTTCCAATATGGACTCAATCGGTTCGGTTACCTCCCATACAAAATTTCGTAAAAGTTCAGTTTAGGACCTGCTCTCGAATCGCTTTGATTTTTGTTGTAGCAACTTGTATTCACTGCCCCCATACGACGGTATAAGTTTTATCAGGGTCAAGTCCATACTTCCTGAGAAAATAGCCTGTAAGGTACAAAAAACCCTATGACTCCGTGTGTAGTGGTTGGAGCGCAAGATAACTCTCGAACGGATCTGCCGATTCGGTCCAAAATGTGGCCTTCGTAGTACTTGGTGCAAACTTAGTTTAAGTTCGAAGATAATCCATATCGGTCCACTCCTTCAGGTACCTCCCCCACAAAAGTTCAAAAATGTTCGGACAAATTGTGTGCACGATAACTCTTGATGGGAGAGACCGATTTGGTCCATACTTTACACATCCTAATATATCTTCCAGATATAGATCAGGTTCGAATATGGACTATATTTGCGCACTCCTTCGGGTACCTGGAGAGCTCGAACCAAATACTGCGTTCGTCCACACTTTTGATATTGTAATATTTCTATGAACATTAGATGAAATTCGAAGGTGGTGCTTATAGGTCTACTCCTTCTGGTACCTCCCCCATAAAAGTTCGAAAATATTCACTAAAATTGTACGCGAGATTTCTAATAGACGTAGGAACTGATTTGGCCCATACTTTGGATCTCTAAATATTGTTGAAACTTAGTTTATGTTCAAATTTGGCCATATCTGTTCAATCCTTTTGGTGCCACCCACAGCATATAGGGCTACTTTACAATCAGTAGCAACGCGTAGCGCACGAGAGAGGTATTGGGACACAAGGAGAGAGGAGGAACGTCTTTTCTGCAGGAAAAAGAGAGAAATGGAAAAACGGGAGTGTGAAAAAAATCGAGATGTACAGGAGTCAGAATGAAGTCCGAAAATTGTGCCAAAGAGTGAAATATCAAACTGATGGCTTTGGTACAGGCACCATGCTCCTGTAGACACCAGCAAGGTAATTTGGTATCTGATTCAGATAGTGTGCTCGGGATATGGAAAGAACATTTTTCCATATTGTTGGTATCCAATACCAGCAAAATCGCTGAAGATACGACAGGTCCAATCCCAGAAGATGGTATTGAATGTATGCCACCCAGCCAAGATGAGGTAAAGGCAGCAATTAACCGGCTGAAGAATAATAATAAGGCAGCAGAAGCCGATGGCCAACCAGCTTGGCTGTTCAAACCCGAAGGCGACACGATGATAAGGTGTATGCAGCACCTAATTAGCAGGAAGAATGCGTACCCAGCGATTAGAACCTGAGGATTCTGTGTCTAACTCCATGGGCATAATTCTTCTCCCTATTGCCTTCAAGATAGTGTCAGGTAGTGTCAGTAGTGCGAACGACTAAAGCCCCTGGTCAACGAAATAATTGGACCCTATCAGTGCGGCTTTAGACCGGGCAAATCCACCATTGATCAGATATTTACCCTGCGCAAATCCTGAAGGAGATCCAAGGGATACAGATTGACACCTACCACCTTTTTGTCCATTATAAAGCAGCCTTCGACCGCCCCCCTACGTTCAAAGGTATTCCAAGTCATGTCTGAATTTAGTATCCCCGCAAAGCTCATTCGGCTTTGTAAAATGACTTCAACTGATATCCGGTCTCCAGTTAATATAGGATAGAATCTCTCCGAACAGTTTAGTACCAAAATGGTGTCGACACGCAATGCTTCCGTAGAGCTCGGGCCAACAGTGGAAGTTGGCTCCTATAATTTTGAGGTATGAAAAGACTTTGTCTGACATAAACACAACAAACAACATCAGTTGTGAAAGAGGAAGAAGAATTGTATTGACCAAGAGATGCTACTTTGGGCTTAAGTAAGCAGTTTAAAATCAAAACACTGATACTACCCGTGCTAATGTATGGTTCCGAAGCTTGGGTACTTGCGCAAGCAGATAATGCAGTGTGTTTGAGAGGAAAATTCTTCGAAAGATCTACTGGCCAATATGCGTTGACGGTGAGTATCGACGTCGTATGAAGAATGAGCTGTATCAACTATACAGGATTAGGTTGGCTAGGCCATGTCTTGAGAATGGGTGATGAAGAACCCGCAAGGCGTATACATACGGTCCACATGGCGGTATCCGCCGAACTGCAAGGACAAGGCTTCGATTGAGCGAACAAGCGAAGCATGAAATAAAAAGAGAGATATTTTCTTAGTTCGGCTTATGGAACAAATTTTCTGTGTAGGGTCAGCTAAGTAAGTAAGTAGTATGGGTGAATGCACGGTACATGTTAGCTCATTACCTTTAACGGTTGTTAAAGGCAGCTCCCCAGGTAACACCGCGGTGAAGTCAGTGTCCACTTGAGATAAAAGAGGGACCAAGATGAATCCTGGGCTTTGCTATGTAAAAGCCGGTTAGTGGCGTTGCTTCATATCTTTCATCCCCTACGTCGTTAAAGCGTTAAATAGAACTTTACATAATGACCGCTCATAAATGTGGTTTCTGTAAAAATCATCATTAAAAGTTAGCGAATGGAAAAACACACACCAATAAAAATGTCCTGAGCCACAAATTGTAAATACCCTTCCACCTCCTATCAGAGTCCGTTCGAAGTGTTTGATGTTAAGAACTTCTTACGTGTGCATATGAAGATTTCGACATTTACAACTTGTTGATTGTCAAAATACTAACCGTCACAAGCGCCATCTCTGCCAACCTTCTGAAATACATATTAACAAATTCTATAATATTTTCATGGCACTTCCTTATTACCAATTATCTATAAATCACTTATTTTGGCAAACGCGATTTCCGTTAGCACGTGATACCCAGCCGAACCGACACCGCAGACCACAGTAACAAACAGCCACTCAGTCAGTCAGCTAGCCATGCAGCCAGCCATTCGTGTTGGTAACACTTTTGCCAAAGTGATAGTTTATTTATTTCGAAAAAAAAACAAAAAAAATTTATATATTTTACAAATACCCATTTAAGATAATATCTCTGTTGGCACTTGCCACAAAAGAGGCTTTAGTTTGTTGCCTGCAACGAGTCCATGGAAGAATGTGTTCCATCCACATTGTAAATAATGAACGTCATTATTGTAGGTCGTCGTCGTGGACGTTGTTGTTGTTGTTATAGTTAGTCATTGTAGTCATCGTCGTCATTCGAGTGACTGCCTGCCTCCTGACTCAATAATAAAGTGTGTGTTGTTGTTGTTCCCAAGGCATATATATTCGGAAGAGATACTTATAGTATATCTCCATTCACATTTAGAATATATGGAAATTGTTATTGTGGTTTTTGTGGATAGTTGTGTAAGTGTGTGCATGTGTCTGTTTTGATATTTCACATCTGGAATATTCTGTTTGTTTGGCGTCTGGCCACCTCTAATTGCGTGCATTAGCCTAAGAAATCTTTCTAAACATGGGGAACCAATTATTATTTAAAATTAACAACTGAATATACGAGTACATTTATTCATAAGCCACCATTTATTAGGTGGGGTTGAAAATGTGGTTCCTATTGTAAGTGAAATAGAAGTTTTCGCCAACAAGCTGTAATCTTTATATAACGTTTGGCAGGTGAAAGATCATCGATAAATGTTTTTAATGTTCCGATGCATTGGACAAACGTTGCTTGCTACAGTCCGTTAACGCGAGCATTTTGTTATGTTAATGACACCAAAACTTCAGTTTTAACGAAATTTAATTGAATAATATTTTATATTTATTCTTACATTTAAGTCATAAATTAAGTAAAGACTGAAATAAATAAATAAATAAATAAATAAATAAATAAATAAATAAATAAATAAATAAATAAATAAATAAATAAATAAATAAATAAATAAATAAATAAATAAATAAATAAATAAATAAATAAATAAATAAATAAATAAAATAAAATAAAATAAAATAAAATAAAATAAAATAAAATAAAATAAAATAAAATAAAACAAAATAAAATAAAATAAAATAAAATAAAATAAAATAAAATAAAATAAAATAAAATAAAATAAAATAAAATAAAATAAAATAAAATAAAATAAAATAAAATAAAATAAAATAAAATAAAATAAAATAAAATAAAATAAAATAAAATAAAATAAAATAAAATAAAATAAAATAAAATAAAATAAAATAAAATAAAATAAAATAAAATAAAATAAAATAAAATAAAATAAAATAAAATAAAATAAAATAAAATAAAATAAAATAAAATAAAATAAAATAAAATAAAATAAAATAAAATAAAATAAAATAAAATAAAATAAAATAAAATAAAATAAAATAAAATAAAATAAAATAAAATAAAATAAAATAAAATAAAATAAAATAAAATAAAATAGAATAACATATAATAAAATATAATAAAATAAATTAAATTAAATAAAAAAATTTATTAGTGGAGAAGGTTTGGCATTTATTGGCATTATTTATTTCGTCTATGGAGTACAATTTCCTTACAGACTAATGCATTAAAAATAAATTAATTCTAACAGATCTTTGAATGTTATGATAGTATCAGAGAAATCTAAGTTTGACTGTACATTACTTACTTACTTGGCTGGCCCATTACAGAACATTTGTTCCATAGGCCGAACTAAGAAAAGATCTCCAATTCTCTCTATTTGTTGCTTCGCACTCTGGAATACCGCGCCTTTTCATATCATCATCCACTTGTTTGCGCCATCTATTCCTTGGCCTGCCAATTCTGCGTGCACCGCCAAGCGGTCCGTGTTTATACGCCTTTTCAGCGGGTTCATCATCGCTCATTCTTATGATATGGTCTAGCCAACGCAATCGCTGCATCTCGATAAGTTTAACTATATTGACGTCGTTGTATAGCAGATACAGCTCGTGGTTCATGCAACGTCGATATTCACCGTCAACGCAGATTGGTCCGTAGATCTTTCGAAGTATTTTTCTCTTAAACACACCAAGCACTGCCATGTCTGCTTGCGCAAGTACCCAGGCTTCGGAGCCATACATCAGCACGTGTTGTATCAGTGTTTTGTGCAGCGTTATTTTTGTTTGACGAGATGTGGCTTTGTTTTTAAACTGCTTACTTAAACCAAAGTAGCATCTGTTGGCCAATACAATTCTTCTTTTTATTTCACAACTGATGTCGTTTGTTGTTTTTACGGAGGTGCCGAGGTAGACGAAGTCTTTTACTACCTAAAATTATAGGAACCAACTTCCACAGTTCGTCCGAGCTCAATGGACGCATTGCGCGTCGACACCATTAACTTGGTCTTCTCACCGTTTACCGCCAGACCCACTTTAGCAGATTCTCCTTCGATCTTCATAAAGGTATCAGTTACTTCTTTTACTGATCTTCCCATGATGTCTATATCATCAGCATAAGCAAGTAACATGTGACTGTTGGTGCCACTTCTTTTGACGTTTGCCTCTCGTATAACCTTTTCCAGCAGGATGTTGAAAAGATCACACGAAAGGCTGTCTCCTTGTCTGAAACCTCTTTTGGTACCAAACTCTTCGGAGAGGTTCTTTCCTATTTTAACCGAGGACCTCGTGTCAGTTGAAATCATTTTACAAAGCCGGATGAGATTTGCGGGGATACCAAATTCAGACATGGCGTGGAATACCTTTGAACGCAGCGGGCTGTCGAAGGCTGCTTTATAATCGACAAAAATGTGATAGGCGTCGATCTGCATCTCTTGGGTCTTCTCCAGGATTTGCCGCAGGGTAAATATCTGGTCAATGGTGGACTTGCCAGGTCTAAAGCCGCATTGGTATGGTCCAATTATTTCGTTGGACATAGGCTTTAGTCGTTCGCACATCCCTGACACGATCTTGTAGGCAATCGGGAGTAGACTTATGCCCCTATAGTTAGAGCATACAATCTTATCTCCCTTCTTGTGGACGGGGCACAGGATACTCAGGTTCCAATCGTCGGGTACTCGTTCTTCCTGCCAGATGGTGCTAACTAGCTGATGAATACACCTTATCAGCGTGTCACCTCAAATTGTGAACAGCTCGGCTGGTAAGCCATCGGCTCCTGCGGCCTTATTATTCTTCAGCCGATTTATTGCTGTATTTACCTCATCTTGGCTGGGCGGTATAAATTCAATACCATCTTCTGGGATTGGGACTGTGGTATCTTCGTCGTCTTCGCTGCTATTGGATACCAACAGTTTTGAAAAATGTTCTTTCCATATCCTGAGTACACTATCTGTATCAGTTACCAAATTACCTTGTTGTTCTCTAAAGGAGTATGTGCCTGTACCAAAGCCATTAGTTTGATGCTTGACTCTTCGGTAGAATTTTCGGACTTCATTCTGGCTCCTGTACATCTCGATTTTTTTCTCCCTGTATCTCTCTCGTGCGCTACGCGTTGCTACGGATTGTAAAGTAGCCCTATATGCCGCATTTTTCTCTTCGGTGGCAGCACGACACTCCTGATCATACCATGGATTCCTTGGTGGAGGTCTCTTATATCCAAGTATGGATTTTGCGGCTGTTTGCATGGAGTGGGCAATGACTTGCCATTGCGCTGATATGTTATCGGGATGAGGAGTGTTTTTATTAAGCAATTGGGCTAGTTGAGTGGAATATGCTGTGGCTATCTGTTGCGATTGCAGCTTACCGATGTCTAACTTTCGTGTTGTGTCTGTTCGTACTTTGTTTGCTACGTTTAAGCGGGTGTGTACCTTTGCTGCAACAAGGTAGTGGTCCGAATCAATGTTTGCGCCTCGGAACGATCGTACATCCAACACGCTCGATGAATGTCTTCCATCTATCACAACATGATCAATTTGATTTCTTGTTTTCTGATCTGGAGACAGTCAGGTGCCCTTATGAATATCGAGATGAATAAATCTGGTACTGCTAACTACCATGTTTTTTTTTTGTCGCTGCAAAGTCTATCAGCCTCATACCATTGTCAGATGTTTCACTGTGGAGACTGAATTTCCCGACTGTTGGGCCAAAGATATTCTCCTTTCCAATTTTGGCATTAAAATCGCCTAGAATGATTTTAATGTCATGGGCAGGGCAACGATCATATGTTTCTTCTAAGCGCTCGTAAAATATATCTTTGGTCTGTTCGTCCTTTTCTTCAGTGGGAGCATGAGCTCAAATAAAGCTGATGTTGAAGAATTTAGCCTTTATTCGAATTGCAGCAAGTCTTTCATTCACTGGGGTGAAGCTTGAAACCAGATGTTTTAGCCTCCGACTAACTACGAATCCGCAACCAAACTCATGCTTTACGTCATGGCAGCTATAATACAGTGCGTCACCTTTAAGTGTTGTTGTGACGCCTTTCCCAATCCATCGTATTTCCTGTATGACAGTAATATCGGCCTTGCACTTTTCAAGTACGTCTGCCAATGCGTAAACTGCACCTTCTCTATAAAAAATGTGAACATTCCAGGTGCAGATTCGCAGATCATGGTCCTTAAAACGTTTGCGGAGTTCGTCAAGTTTAGAGGGGTTTGTTTTTCTTTTCTTTCGTTTTTTCATAGTAGGCTGTTTTTTTCTAGGGGAGGGTTACTAACCCGACGCCCAAACCCAAGTTTTTAACGTTCTTATGGGTGAACGCGCGGCGTATGTTAGCTCAATACCTTTAAAGGGTGTTAAAGGCAGTTCCCCAGGTGACACTACGGAATGATCAGTGTCCACTTGAGATGAATGAGGGACCAAGATAAATCCTGGGCTTTGCCATGTTAAAGCCGGTCAGGACCGTTCCTTGGTATCTTCCATATTCGGTATTCCTCAGAGAATGGATGGGAACATTAAAACGTATTAACATCCTGATGACTGGCAAAAATGAGCGGCACACTATCAAGCAACCGATTATTTGAGCAAAGCTGTCAGTCAAAACTGATCGTTTGTATCCCGCTTAAAGCGGGATATCTGTTTTGAATGTCAGTTTTTATCGATTTCTGACTTCCAACAATCAAAGCATAAGCGGGGTACACACGATCAGTTTTGACTTTCAGTTTTGCTCAAATAATCGGTTGCTTGCCAGTGTGGCCGTTCACTTTTGTCAGTCATCAGGCAACCACAAAATATTTGGTGGTTGACAATTATTGATAATTCCGAAAAATCGTCAGTCAAAACTGATCGTGTGTACCCCGATGACTGACAAACGTTGATGGTCACGCTGTCAAACATGCAAATTTTGAGCAAAACTGACATTCAAAGCTGATCACACGTAAAGGATGGGAGAATATTCTTCCCCTTTTCAAAAATATATATATATATATATATATATATATATATATATATATATATATACTATTGAATTTCAAATTAACATTCTTTAACGTACAAATTGCTTTTCACTTTAAAACCACATCCCCATTACATGAACTTCCCATTTCCGAGTATAAATGATTTATGAAACACATAATGGAATCATAACTTATTCGAATGAAATAAAATTTGCTAAATTTTATAAAGCACTTAAAATAAAAAAAAAATATTTTTTCGAAAGATTTTTATTTTCCGAGAATCAAGTACATACCCAACATACCAAAAAAGCTTAAGAATTATATTATAATAAGCTTACCAACATAAGCCTTAAGCTTATAAAAGACTTGGGAAATCAGTTGTTAAAAGCTTATGTCATAATTGTAGAAAAATCGAAACGGAACCCTTGTTTATAAGCTTACGCTTGTAATTGTAGAACAAGCTTATGCAATTAATATTATCTTAAGCTTACCCTTGTAATAGTAAAACAAGCTTACATATATATTTTTAAATTTTTATTAAAATTTTATAAATTCATTTCATATTTTGAGATTTACTTATAAATTAACAAAATGTGTAGTGTGTAGATTTTTGGTTTTATAACTGTTTCGCGTCTTTATAGGATTTTTCGCGAACCGTCTTGAATGAATGTGTCGTTGAAGTTGCGGCATCTATGGAAAGTGGAAATTTAGTGATAATTTTTGCAGTTAATTTTGTAAATTGAACTTACTATATATAGCGTTTCTCGTGCAATTGTTGTGCGCCTTGCACTCTGTACGCATGGTTGATATTCTCAGGTCGGGCAAAATATCCAACGGTGGCAAAATATTCCTCAGCGTAATGTAGACGACATTTCCGGATCAACAATGAAAAACTTTTATACAAATGGTGTCGTAAAACACGCGGTTCGGATTTGGCGATAACAAGTATGTCATTAGGCCAATATGAAGCGGCATGCACTCTTTAATATGAAATAAATCTACCATGTCCCTTAGAAAATGGGTTTGGGAACATATGTATGAATGTCATAGTTTCGTCACTTTCACTATGTTCGCATTCACTTCTAGTTTCATCACAACCGCTATTTACATCACCAAATCTTGAAAACGTCTTCTTTTTTATGATTCAAATGTTCAATGACTTTTTTGCCTCTTAACACTGTTTTATATTTTGTAGGCATCGGCAATTATATTTTAGCACAGCACGGATATAATTATTTAGTTCGCACAACGCGGATATACATACATTTAATCACATAAAAATTAAGAAATCGATGTAAAATACAAAAAAAAAATTCTACGGAAACTAATTTATCAACAAAAGTCAGGCAGACTTTAGAAAAGTTTGTGCCAGTAATAGTTTTACAAGCATTGTTACAAATTGATTGTGAATTTTCTATTTTTATAATATTATTCTCAAGTCCTATTACTTTTTATTTTTATTTGGTATGTTGGGTATGTATTAACAAACGTGTGTGTGTGTGCGTCAGGGTACTAATGGAAAATCATTTCACAGCGTGTGTCATTTTGGAACAAGCAAAATAACAACAATTCGAATTCGCAATTACCAATTGCCAATTGAATCGGTGATGGATTCAACGAAAGTGTTTGTTGTGGTGTCGCTGTAGCTGGTTGGTTTTTAATGCCACTCAGCATTAAAGCATTAAATTGATGAAATATAAATAGACAATATAAATTATATACAAACAAACGAGCATACACGTGAATGTTTGTACATCTGATTTTGGTATTGGGCAGAGTGAAGTTACACAATTGTTAAATTTGATTTATTTTAAATAAAACCACATTCCGATTTCTTGGAAAAATCGTACAGCTAAAAGCTTATTTTAATTTATTTATTTGTAAAAATATTAAAGATATGCATTTTATTTTATCTCAATAATAGTATTATGCTCCCAGTCTTATGGCTATTAAAATATATGTATCCTACACTTTGATTCGAGGAATTCGATATAATAGATTTAGACCCCACAATATGTTAAGCCCCAATCCGTTTCAGACAATATGTAGTCGATCTGGCTATGTCTGTCCCTTTTGCATCGCCTCTTTCTCGACAGTGTGCACGATAACTATAGTAGGAAGTAGCAGATTTTGTCCAAACTTAGCTCATCGAAGTATTTTTTTCCAAACTTAGATTAAGTTCGTGAGCTTCCCACACAAAAGTTCCAGAATTTTTATATTGCAGCTTAAGCAAATTTTTACCGAATTTAGTCCTTACAACAATGTAACTTTTTCCGTAGCAATTGCATACTTCCTGAGACAATGACCCGAAAGCTCAAAGAAGCCCTAATATTACCAACTTTAATGGTGCTCACGATGAATATCAAAGGTAGTAACCAATTTGGTTCAATCATTGAACCTCGTAATATTTCTTTAAAACATTGATCATGTTGGAAGATGGACTATATCGGTCTACTCCTTCGGGAGTTTCATCCCTCGACGCCCCTCACCTCAATTGTGTTGTGCCAGTTCTAACTTTAATGAGAGCCTTTGCTCCAACAAGGCGGTCATCCTCGAACAACCTTTTTACAGACGCATGTATCACGGGCTGGCTCCCCAAGAAATGATAATGTTTTGTATTTTATAAATTTTTTTACAACCGCTAACAATTGACTGAACAGACCCATGCAACTCATCTTCCATAGCAACGCGAAGAACGAGATCAAACACATAAAGCTGAACTTGGGTGTGAGGGTGGCCTTTCTCTTCCATCATTTTCTCCAGTCGAACTACAACGCTTGTCTTATTTTGTTGTTGTTGTTGTTGCAACAGTGTTTGTTATTATGTTTGTATGTTCGTTCTTTTGTTCAATCTGGCTCTGGCTCTGTTCAATATATCTCCAGTTCCAGAAAAGTGGCTGCTTCGATGGGATGTAACCACAGATACACTGAAGTTAGATGAGTGGGTTTGGCTGGGCAGTTGAAAAGGTGTTTTGCGTCGTGCGGGCTCATGCCACATACTGGGCAGATGTCTTGCACGGCGCGGCCGATTTCCGCCCAATAAGAATTTAGGCGACTGCAATATCCCGAGCGTAGTTGAGCCAAAACTACTCTAGTTTGTCGTGGCAGCTGACGGTCCTCAGCTGCAATAGATGGAGGATGTATTTCGAGGACTTTATTCACACTTTAATTGCTTAAGGCCTTGGCAACTGCATCCGTGTGAATACTATTTAAACCTGCTTGATACGCTTGTTGATCTAGGGGTTCTCTCCTGTATCGTTGGACCTCTCCCTCTAGAGCATGGATATCCTTCCTGATCTGCCTGTATGTGCCAGGCCTGCCCACAAGATGGTGATTGGGATGGCTCACACGATAACATCCAAGCAGGTACTGCAACGAAAGCATCTCATTGTGTTGCTTTACTGAAAGAATCTTTGCCTCCTCATATAGATGGTCCACTGAGGATTTGAGGAGGCACCCTGTTGCTGTTCTCAGTGCAGCATTCTGGCAAGTTTGAATCTTTTTCCAATTCGTATCTCATAATCTCAGGGACTAGACTGGCGCCGCATAGCTTACGACAGATCTCATATCGCGTTATATGTGGTCAACAAGATTTCTTTATCTGCACCTCAAGTGCTGCCGGCTAGTTTGTCGCAGATAGCTGTGGCGTGCGCGCACGACGTGAAAGTAGTGTCGAATGTGACCCCTAAAATTTTGAGGCAGTTTGTGGTCGGAATTCTGCTACCGACATTCAGTTCTCTCGACCACGACATTCAATTCTCTTCCAAACTGCGCTGTCCATGTGGTGAACAGAGTGGCTGTTGATTTTGTGGCGGAAATCTGCATATTCCTCGAATGGAAAAGGTGGTAAGATCGGTTAAATAGTTGTTCAGACTCTCACAGATGTCATCATTAGTGGGATTCTGTAACTCATTTTTGCTGTTACCGACAAAAATCGGTAAAATTAAATCGCAAAATTATGACTAAAAACAAAAAGAAAAGTTGGCATTACTGTTTGTGTCGGTAGAGGCTAGCGACTACTTTTTATTCATCGTTAACTTACCGAAAATTTTCGTTAATTATCGAAATTATAATCATCTTAATTTTACCGACAATTATCGATAACGGTCGACTAAAGCGAAATCGGCCTGTACCATTCACTTTCGCTGGCATCCTTGCCGGGCTTCCGTAGTGGGACCACCCTGCCCATTTTCCAGACTTCGGGAACAATGAGGGTGGATAGCGACAAGTTGAGAAATTTAGTGAGATACTCCACTCCCGGCTCACCCAGCAGCTTCAGCATTACCATGGAGATTCCATCAGGGCCCAACGCTTTGGATGATTTAGCGTTCCTGATGGCATTGGCAACATCATCCATTGTAAACTGTGGTGGTTCCTCCTCGGCAGGAAGAGATATGATGCGACGTAATACTCTTCACTTTGCCCTGTCACTCTCGGGGTGCTCGACTGTCGATTGAAATAACTTGCGCACCTCTTCGGGTCAGTCAACGTAACGTCGCCAAACGTGACTAAGGTCCTATCTTCCCTTCTTCCACGGTTCGAGAGTGACTTAACCGTTGCCCACAATTCACCTATACCGGCTCCAATGTTGCAACTCTTCAGATGATTTAACCACTTGTTCCGCTTGTGCTCGCCGACCAGCCTGTTAATTTCCAGTGTCAGCTCCCTGACTCTGGGGTCATTGGGGTTGGTTCGGCGAAGCTCATCACGCTCATTTGCTAATCCCGTCGCCTCTGCTGGGGAGTTTGGTCTTACTTCGGGTATTCGACCAGCAGGGATATGGTGAGCGGCTGCAGCAGTGATGATGTCTCGGAACGTCCTTTCCGCTACCCGAACATCAGAAGGATTGGGCAGTTCTCTGAAGCGGTGGTTGGTGAACTCTATGAAACACGGCCAATCAGCTTTCTTATGATTGACGAATGTGCGGCGTTCAGAGGTAATGAAATCGGGTGGTCTGCTAATGGCGACAATTATGGGGAGATGGTCTGATCCAAGGGAAATGACGGGTTGCCAGGTAACGTCATTTGTCAGACCAGGTGACACGATGGTTACGTCTGGCGAGCTGTGACACTCTCCCCTAATTCTGGTAGGGGCGTCCTCATTGACCATGCAAAACATAGAGCTGTCAATCTGCTCAGCCAACGCTGTACCTCTCTGGTCGTTTCCGAGGGCCGAATGCCACATCTCATGATGCGCATTAAAGTCCCCCAGGACCAGACGATTATGACCTTCCAAAATCGGGTTTATGTTAGGCACGTAATCCGAGATACAGCTATTTCTCGGCGGGATGTATACGTTTAGCAAATCTATCTCGGCAGTTTCACACCTGACTGCTACCCCTATACATTCCATGTACGGGTCATTAGAGACAGGCTCAAGCGAGATAGGTCTGTATTGGACAGACTGGTGCAATAGGGAAGCTAATTCCCCACCTCCACTTCTGGTGCGATCTTTCCTTAGCACATTGTAACCATCACAATGTTGTAAGCTACAGTTGTTGTTGAGCTTGGTTTCTTGCACCGCAGCGACCTTGCTGTTCTTCCGACTCGATCTTACCTCAGAGTCCATTGCAATTAAATTGCAAAAAGGATGCATTCTCTGGGACTGGGACAACAACGGCTGGTGTTAAAGGCTGCGTGTGCGCTTGTTGTCGAGGGGACTGCGGGGGAGTTTCGTAGTCAGACGACGAGGGAGTTTCGTAATCCGACGACGAATCACTGTATTCACGCAGCAACATAGTCCCTGTCGTAGTCCCTCACATGGACAAGTCCAGAGCAACCCCTTAGATGCACCCACTCCTGACACCTATTGCATCTCACCGAAGGTTGGATGTGGGTGAAGATGCGGATGTGACAAACTGAGCACAGATATATTGGTCCTGGGTTTTCCTCCCTCCCGGCACGGACCAAAAGAATTCGGAGTAGGTATTCCGGGATATGCTGCTCCCAACACAGAAAAACGAAACAAATACAAACATATGTACACTGAGGTGGCAGCCGCTGGCCGGAACGATGATTTTGTGTTGTTCCGGGTCAATCCGGTAGGAAAGAGCCCGCTGCCGTGGGATTGCTTATTTTTGTATGACCGTGTTGTTGTTTAATTTTACTTTTATTTTGTATTTTTACTGGGCTATGTCAGTCAAGTGCTGTATGAATTAAATAAAACTAATTTATTTCATATTTTGCTCAACGTTTCGTTGGCTTTTTTCCAACATCATCCGGAGCTTTTTATTTAGCTGTCATTTAGCTAGTATTCATGCTCGTTGTATCGGCAGCAATCATCACAATTGATCCTCACAGTTTGAACACATCTAACACATTCTGGTGTCCTGCTGTGATTGTTTAAACTGTCCCATCTTTCAATTTTGAGCGAAGCAAATTTAATTTCTATAGATCCATACGTGAGGATCACGATCTTATATTCGAAGTTCTTAAGATATTTGTCGTCAAAGGGCATAATACTCTTCTCCAGGTAAGTCGTGCTTATCAAATACTCCTTGACCCGAGCAGCTTCTTTGTGGATCCCTGACTGACATGAGGTTGGGATTTCAATGTCATCAGCGGAAAGTTGATGGCACATAGTTCCTGATTTTTCGTTATTTAGTCGTTAATAGGCATTCAATCGTTCAACCGGATAAAGTCGAAAAGGTCCTCACTACATCAAAAATGTGTTTCATCGAATAATGATCTACTCCACACCTCAACCGGATACTGCCTTCTTCGAAACTTTGCATATTGTAATATTTTTGCGAATCTTACGTTAAGTTCGAATATGGACATCGATCGGTTCTCTCCTAGGTATAGGTAAGTCGACTTTCCATTAATCGACTTTTTACAGTAAAAAGTCTAAAAAACTGTGGTCGAGTTTTGTCTGGAGGGAAAATCGCACAATCGATTATCTTTTGATCGATTTTCAAGTTTGTCCATCGATTGTTGGCTTGGCGGTTTTACAGTTTTGGCGGATTTACAGTTTCAAAACAAGACTCAAAAATCGACGAATAATCGATTTTTTGCGGTTATGAAAAAGTCGAGTTTTAGAACAACTGAAATAATCGCCGAATCCCTATTCCTATTCTCTCCTTCGAGTACAGCTCCTTTTAAAATTTGAACAATTCCGCCACTAACGAGGCTAAGTACACTTTAATACGCTAAATTATATAATATTTTGTATACTTTAAGTTCGAAGATAGGCGAATTGATCCACTCCTACGGGTAGCTCTCCCACAAAAGTTCAAAAATTGTTCCCTAAAATGGTGCGCAAGATAATTCTCGAACGGATGAATCGATTTTGTCCAAACTTTGCACATGACAATATTTCTTCCAGGCATAAATCAGGATGGAGTATAAACTATATCAGTCCACTCTTTTGGGTACCTGCCACACAAAATTTCGTTATAGTGCAGTTTAAGACCTGCTCTCGAATCGTTTTGATTTTTGTTTTCAACGGGTTGTTCTCGAGGCCCCTTTTACCACATATACATTTTTTCAATTGCAAGTTCATATTTCATGAGAAAGGTGTAAAAACGTACGGCTCTGTAGTGGCTTGTGTTCACGACAAATTTTGAATCGTATACTGCGTTGGTGCAAATTTTGCATATCGTAATATTTCTTTATTTAAATAACGTTCGAAGATTGTTCTTATAGGTACAATATTTTAGGTACCTTCTCCACAAAAGTTCAAAAGTACCTGTCTACTTTAAAACACACATGCGAAAACATCAGAAGTAAAATTGACAAAAAGTAGTTTGATCCGTGCAATGGCGATAAAATGGAGATCTCACATCACTGAGATAAAATTGGAGTCGGTCTGCATTCATTAATATACTAGAATTCTGCTCTTGTCGATTTGGAAATGTTCATGGAAAATACTTTTTTTCAACGCGTAGTAAAACTTCTCTACTTTTCGGTACACACTTTTTCCTATAATGTTTTAATATTGAATTACGAAAACAAATTTCATTTTTTCGCTAATTGGAATACATGTTACCAAATTGTATCAATCGAATTTTACTGGGAAGAAGGGTTTGGTCATTTTTTGGACATGGCCATGCAACTGTGGTCTGTCGCTTTCTTTCATTTATTTAAATACTAAAGTCAGCCATGCATACATATTATATGTATGAATGTATGTACATAGTTGGAATACGAAATTCATAACCTCCGAATAAATCAATTCAAATCAATCAGCTGTACTCCAATCATTCATGGGAAATTCGAAAGTGATTTCAAATTTGTTTATCATTCGAAAATAAAAATAAATTTTTGATTTGTGCATTGGCAGTGAATAATTTGGTGGGTGTTGGTGGTTGTCGTGAATTCCTCGGTGCCTTTTAACGTCATTCAGCAGTGAAATATTAAATTTGTGAAATAAAAATAGATAGAAATGAACGATAACAACAATAACCAAACGGATGAATGATTCATTGGACATGAAAAAGTTATTTAACTTGTAATGTGTAGCCAGTAGATTTGTAAGAGTAAAATTTAAAAAGGGCGCACTTATTTTTATACTCTTTAAAAATTTGTTGAGAAAATTGCAATATTAACCGAACCGAATATAGTATGACTGAAAATTACTGAAAACTTTTACTAGATTGAAAGTCCTACAGCGTTTTTCAACAAACGAAATTAGGACGCAGTGCTCTTGAACCAACTTTAAATGAAAGGCGCTTACACCTGGGAAGTTTTTGCGGATTTTGAAACCACAATGCTCATAGATGAGAAAAATAAAAAAAAACAAAAAATCGCAGAGCGCTTTTTAAATAAATCGCCTTCAAAGTTCATATTTTTAGGTTTGGTTTAGGTTTTCACGATTTTGCTTGGAAACCGCAAGTCCTATGGGATTAGGGAAAATATTGTAGCTGTAAAAATTCTCTACAAGATTGACCTGTATGATCATTTCGTAGGTTTTACCATTTTTGAGATAAAGAAGTTAACATTGGGACAATGAACTGACTGTATCGCCCCCTTATAAAACAATGTCATGCTCGGTGCGCTTTAACTAACTTTAAATAAAAACCGCTTACACTTGGAAAGTTGTTGGAGATTCTGAAACAGCAATGTTCATAGATAAGAAAAATCCAAAAATAAGAAAAAAATCGCTGAAGGGATTTTTAAATAAATCGAGGTCAAAGTTCCCATTTTCATGTTTGTTTTAGGTTTTCGTGATTTTGCTTGGAAATCGCAAGTCCTACCGAAATGGGACTAAAGAAAATTTTGTAGCTGTGAAAATCCTTTATAAGGATGTTGTAGTAGGTTTTACCATGTTTAAGATGTAGCAGTTCAGGTCACCTTTTCATTTTTTATACCCTCGAAATAATGGTTTTAGACCCCAAGTATGTTTGGACGAAATGCGTTTCAGAAAATTTGGAGTCGATTTAGCAATGTCCGCCCGTCTGTCTGTCTGGCTGGCTGGTACGTACGGTAACACTCTAACGGATGAACCAATTTGCTCCAAAATTTTGCTTTCGAAATATTTTGCCCAAAATTAGTTTAAGTTCGTAGATGGGTTATATCGGTCCACTTCTTCCAGTACCTCCCCCATAAAAGTTCGAAAATGTTAGGAAAATTTGTGCGCACGATAACTCTTGAAGGGAGTAACCGATTTGGTCCAAAGTTTGCACATCGTGAAATTTCTACCATACTTAGATGAGGTTCCAATATGGACTCAATCCGTCCACGCTTCCGGGTACCTCCCACACAAAAGTTCGGAAAAGTTCATTTTAGGACCTGCTCTCGAATCGTTTTGATTTTTGTGATAGCATCTTGTAATCACGGCCCCCCATACGGCGGTACAAGTTTCATTAGGGGCAAAACACTACTTCCTAAGGAAATAGCCTGAAAGGTTAAAAAAAAAACCCTATGACACCGTGTGTAGTGGTTGGAACGCAAGATAACTCTCGAACGGATCGACCGATTCGATCCAAAATTTGGCCTTCATGATATTTTGTCCAAACTTAGTTCACCCACAAAAGTTCAAAAATGTTCGGAAAAATTGTGCGCACGATAACTCTTGAAGGGACAGACCGGTTTGGTCCATACTTTACGCATCCTAATATATCTACCAGATATATTAGGTTTGAATACGGACTATATTTGCCCATTCCTTCGGGTACCTCCCACACACAATTTCGGATAAGTTCAATTTAAGACCTGCTCTTGACTAACTTTGATTTCTGTTGAAGCAACTTGCAATCGCTGGCTCAATTACAACGGTAAGAGTTTTTTTCAGTGGCAAGTCCATACTTCTTGAGAAAACAGACCAAAAGTTGTAAAAAAAAACCCCTATGCCACCATATGTAGTAGTTGGAGAGCAAACTTAGTTTAACTTCTAAAATGGCCCACTCCATTTAGGATACCTCCCCCAGAAAAATTAAACATTTGTGTCCAAGTCAGTTTAGGGTATGTTCGGAGAACCTTTGGAATTTTATACCGATGATGTACAGCCATATTATGTTTTTCGTGGACAAGTCCATGCTTCCTGACATACTGGTCCAACAGGTGCACGATAACCTACTGAAATGATTGGTGGGCGCGATATCTATCGAAAAGATATGACTCTCAAAATAAGATCCACTTCCGTAATGCACTATGTCGGTCCATTCCCTCCTTCGCAAAACTTTTGAACTTTAATCCTAATCCACATTTTTGTCGGCAAATTCAAATGTCCAAAAAATGCCACAAAATTCTGAAAAGACCATAAATACATTCGATCTGTCCGTAGATGAAAGTTCAAATTCACATAGGCTGAGGGTATATCTCTGTCGGCAAAGCCGACTGAAACTTCTTTACTTGTTTTGTTAGGTTTTCACGATTAGCTTGAAGATGGTAAGTCTTATCGAAATGAGACTAGAGATAATCTTATAGCTGTGAAAATTCTCTTTATGATTGGCTTTAGTAATTTTTTCCTAGGTTGTGAAATTTTTTGAGATATATAAATTTAAATCGGGAAATTGCAGTCATGGTATTGTTTTATGGGGAGATACGATCAGTAAATTGCCAAAATGTGAACTTCTATATCTCAAAAATGGTAAAACCTACGAAATCGTCATAAAGAACAATCTTGTAGAGATTTTTCACCGCTATAGCGTTTTTTTATTTCCATTTTGGTAGGGCTTACGGTTTCCCAGCAAAATCGTGAAAACCTAGAAAACCTGAAAATGTGAACTTGGACCGTGATTTATTCAAAAAGCGCTCCGGCGATTTTTTGTTTTATTTTATTTTTCTCATCTATGGTGTAAGCAACTTCCATGTTTGTTTATGTGTAAAAAGTTTATGCACAGGGGTAGTGGTGTAGGGTATCACATAGTAGGCCCCTTCGAGAATTTTCACGTTCCGGCTATAGCCTTTGCTCACTTGCTTTATTAGAAATGGAAATTTCTTAAATCGAACATTGTGATAAACTGTGGTCTTTACTGTCCTTAGCATTGCAGTGTAAGCACTTCTGTGGATTACACTGTGCGACACGAAAATTATTAGCCATATTCAGACACCGCAGCGGGATAGAAGACCAAAAATAAGAAGACATGTGTCCCGGCGTTTTTTCCCTATCACTTCAACTTTCCTAGACTTATTTTATGTTCTAGAAAGTTTTTTTATTGAAATCTTAGGTACATTTTTGTAGTTAACTGTATCCTTAATTTTTGGGCGGTTCGATATCTGTGGACCAGAATCGGAGAAAAAAGTATATAAATCGAATTTTTCAAAAGTTTTTGGCTATTTTCACATTTAAGAACCGGTCGTAGACATTTCGTATGTTCCAGAAAGTTATTTGCTGATATCATTGCTACATTATTGTGGTCCATTGTTTTCTTGAATTTTGAACGATTTAGTATCTATGGAGCAGGAACCGAGAAAAGAGGATATAAATCGCATTTGATTTGCTATTTTGACCATTTCGAACCTTTACTACAGAGTTCGTATGTTCTAGAAAGTTGTTTACTAAGATCTAAGGTACATTTTTTCTAGTTGACGATTTTGACCTTGATGGTGAGATTGAATGGATTTTATGTGTTAGCAATTATTATTCTTTAAGATGAGAGCTACAACTTTTCTTCTACGAGTAAACCCAAATTCTTAGCGGTTTAGATGATATGTGTCTGACAAAATGATCCCATTTGGCATCAAGGCCTCGGGTCTTTGGGGGTCCATAACCGCGAAAGTTGAAGTGATAGGGAAAACGCCGGGACACGTGTCATCTTATTTTTGGTCTTCTATCCCGCTGCGGTGTCAGAATATGGTTAATAAACCATGACCCAAAAAATTACACACAGTGTTATAATAGATCAAATCAAAGGAAGAACCATAAAAAACAATAAAAATACCTTCGCTTTAATAAGCCAAAGCCAATAAATAAAATATCTCGATAATAATGGTTACACTTCCCCACATATCCTGTTCAGTGGAGAAACTACAACAACGCCACGTTTCATTAGCGACTATGTTTCATAATTGCTTACATTATGAGCTTCATTTTCCTTCAAAGAAAGCTGTCCACGTTTTCCATTATTTTTTCTTTTTTTTTATTATTGCAGCATTTTTTTTATATTTCTTTGTTTCTTACAAAGCGAGCAGCTGTTGTTGTTTCTCTCAAGGCATTTTAAGGTTTTCTGGCGCAATTAACTTTTAAGAGAAACCATATCATTTCTGGGTTTCTTTGGGTACAGCACTTTAATTGCAACGAACAAAGAAAGAGAAGAAAACTTAAATTTCATATCAATTAAAAACAATTCAAATAAGCAGTTGTTACAACTGCCCTTGTCCAGAGGGGTGGCCCACACGCAACAGCAAAATGAAAATTCAGTGGGCGGGTTATATTATTTGATTTATAAACAGTTTGTTAGTTTACTTGTACTTAGCCATGGTCAATATTGGCAACAAGAAAGAAGAAATGAATTTATAGTTTTCGATTTGTATGAATAATAGTTTAATATTTTAACAGTCTTTGTTTATTGTCCATGTTGGCATTTGTTTTTTTTTTTTTTTGATTTTTCCTCTTTATGCTTCCTTGTTATCTCAAATGTAAAATAACATCATGTCCCTTCCAAAAAAAAACTTAAACTATAAAAACATGTGTGCGAATATCAAGAATATACCCAACAAGAAAGAAGAAATGAATTTATAGTTTTTGATTTGTATGAAAAATGTTTTAATATTTTAATAGTCTTTGTTTATTGTCCATGTTGTCATTGTTTCTAATGCATTTGTTTTCTTTTTTTTTTGATTTTTCAAATGTAAAATATCATCATGTCCCTTTCCAAAAAAAAACCTTAAACTATAAAAACATGTGTGTGAATATCAAGAATATACCTAATGGATGTTGCTGACCAATCATATGGGGCTTTGAATGAACGAACGAACATGTTTCTTCAAACAATTAAGAAAATAGAACCGACTATGCCGACAGAAATATTCTCTCAGCCTGAGGCATAGCGATAGGAAACAAATTCTGTATATGTTGTTTTTCCAAAACATTACCACTGTAATCAGTGGTCACGATCAGGTCTCAATGAGCTCTTTAGCCCAAATGTTTGCCCTTTTGTGGGAGAAGTACTGGAAGAAGAGTACCGATATAGTCCATTTCGAATTCGACGTAAGTTTGTAATTATTATATGCAAACATTGGACCAAATCGTAAGGATTTTACAGCTTAGAGGTAATTATCTCAGTCAACATGGTCTTACCCCCCTAAAATTATATTGTCGTAATATGAGAAACGAGTACTACCTGTTGATCAAATTTAAAAACGACGTGTCTTTAATCTGCACATTTGAGAAAAATGTTGCACATTTAGGGTTTTTACAGCTTTCGAAAACCGAACATGCTCTCTGCAACCCTTTCAAACATCAGAAGGTGTAACGTGCTTTTTTCGTCGGCTGGAGTAAGCTCAGACGCGTCCAGGGTCTCCATAACCGTACGAAATGAAAAGATTGGTATTCTCCCTTTCCTGGGGGCTATATCGGGGATTTATTGATTAAATACTAATTTACAATCTACTTGCGATAAAAATGAATTCAGTGGGTATATATTTGGATTAATAGTTAGCGTGAGGATTATGCAGACTCGCTGGGGTTTGGCAGTTGAGGAGCTCGTGTTGAATTAGAGGGTTCTTCTTCGAGGGAAACGGTGTTGTCTATGTTCGGGTATGATCGGAACACGATGTATTCGGTGTTCGGCTGCAGATGATCGGGAAGATGATGTTTTCGCTGTTCGGCTGTCGATGATCGGGAAGACGATGTATTCGGTGTTCGGCTGCAGATGGTCGGGAAGACGATGAATTCGGTGTTCGGCTGCAGATGATCGGGAAGACGATGAATTTCATGTTAGGCTGCAGTTGATCAGTTAAACCATGCATTCAGTGTTCGGCTGCAGATGATCGGGAAGACGATGGGTCCGGCGCTGGGCTGTAGATGATCGGGAAGACGATGGGTCCGGCGCTGGGCTGCAGATGATCGGTTAGACGATGTATTCAGTGTTCGGCTGTAGATGATCGGGAACACAATGGATTCGGTGTTCGGCTGTTGATATTCGGGAACACGGCGTACGGGTGTTGGTACTCGGGAATCGGTGTTCGGGAACACGATGAGTACGGCGTTCAGGTGTTGACATGATGGTTTCGTCGCTCGGGTGCTAGTGCTAGGGCTACGATATAGTTTTCTACAATGTACTACTATTACCCAAACAGTGGAACAGCTGACCCGAAGGCCCTGTTGGAATGAAAAACCAGAAGGTCCAGTGCCGAATGGAACAGATGACTCAAGAGCCCTGTAGAACTGAAAAACCGGAAGGTCCAGTGTCGAATGGGACAGACGACTCAAGAGCCCTATAGAACTGAAAAACCCGAAGGTACAGTACAATTTATTAGCTACCACAATTTAATGGGTAGCTTCCAAAAAGTATTCCCAACTCGGTAACACCAAGGTGTACTTTGGCGGATTTAGAACAGCCTTTAGTTCCCTGCAGTAGCCAGCTCTTCATCAGTAACCAACTCTGAAATATATGAGTGACTCGAGGCATGAAGTGGTTGCAATACAATACACTGGAGTTAAATTTACCGGTTTGTGGACTATTATACTACTAGTGTCTTACTTACTTACTTAGTTGGCCCATTACAGAACATTTGTTCCATAGACCGAACTAAGAAAAGATCTCCATTCCTCTCTGTTTTTCGCTTGACTTTTTGGAACTGCGTGCACCGCCATGTGGCATGTATTCATACGCGTTTTTAGCGGGTTCATCATCGCTCATTCTCATGATATGGCCTAGCCAACGCAATCGCTGCATCTCGATACGTTTAACTATATTCATGTCTTTGTATAGCTTATATAGCTCGTGGTTCATACGACGTCGATATTCACCGTCAACGCAAATCGGCCCGTAGATCTTTCGAAAAATTTTCCTCTCAAACACACCAAGCACTGCCTTATCTGCTTGCGCAAGTACCCATGCTTCGGAGCCATACATTAGCACGGGTAGTATCAGCGATTTGTATAGTGTTATTTTTGTTTGACGAGATGTAGCGTTGTTTTTAAATTGCTTACTTAAACCATAGTAGCATCTGTTGGCCAATACAATTCTTCTTCTTATTTCACAACTGATGTTGTTTGTTGTGTTTATGGCGGTGCCGAGGTAGACGAAGTCTTTAACTACCTCAAAATTGTAGGCACCAACTTCCACAGTTGGTCCGAGCTCTATGGACGCTTTGCGCGTCGACACCATCAATTTGGTCTTTTCGCCGTTTACCGCCAGACCCACTTTCGCAGATTCTGCTTCGATCTTCCTAAAGGTATCAGTTACTTCCTTTACTGATCGTCCCATGATGTCTATGTCATCAGCATAGGCAAGTAACATGTGGCTATTGGTGTAAATTGTGCCATTTCTTTTGACATTTGCATCTCGTATTACCTTTTCCAGCAAAATGTTAAATAGGTCACACGAAAGGCTGTCTCCTTGTCTGAAACCTCTTTTGGTACAAAATTCTTCGGAGAGGTTCTTTCCAATTTGAACTGAGGACCTAGTATCAGTTAAAGTCATCTTACAAAGCCGGATGAGCTTTGCGGGGATACCAAATTCAGACATTGCGTGGAATACCTTTGATCGGAGGGGACTGTCGAATGCTGCTTTATAATCGACAAATAGGTGAAATGTGTCGATCTGCATCTCTTGGGTCTTCTCTAGGATTTGCCGCAGGGTAAATATCTGGTCAATGGTGGACTTGCCAGGTCTAAAGCCGCATTGGTATGGTCCAATTATTTCGTTGACCATTGGCTTTAGTCGTTCGCACAATATCCCTGACACTATCTTATAGGCAATAGGGAGAAGACTTATGCCCCTATAGTTGGAGCATACAGTCTTATCTCCTTTCTTGTGGACAGGACATAGGATGCTCAGGTTCCAATCGTCGGGTACGCGTTCTTCCTGCCAGATGGTGCTAACTAGCTGATGCATACACCTTATCAGCGCGTCGCCTCCGGTTTTAAACAGCTCGGCTGGTAAGCCATCGGCTCCTGCTGCTTTATTATTCTTCAGCCGGTTGATTGCTGTTTTTACCTCATCTTGGCCGGGCGGTATACATTCTATACCATCTTCTGGGATTGGATCTGTGGTATTATCGTCTTCGATTGGAGAAATGTTCCTTCCATATCCTGAGCACGCTATCTGTATCTGTTACCAGATTACCTTGCTGGTCTCTACAGGAGGTTGTGCCTGTACCAAAGCCATCTGTTTGATGCTTCACTCTTTGGTAGAATTTTCGGACTTCATTCTGGTTCCTGTACATCTCGATTTTTTCACACTCCCGCTTTTCCATTTCTCTCTTTTTCTTGCGGAAAAGACGTTTCTCTTCTCTCCTTTTCTCCCGATATCTCTCTCGTGCGCTACGCGTTGCTACTGATTGTAAAGTAGCTCTATATGCCGCATTTTTCTCTTCGGTAGCAGCACGACACTCCTGATCATACCATGAATTCCTTTGTGGAGGCCTCTGGAATCCAAGTATGGATTTTGCGGCTGTTTGCATGGAGTGGGCAATATTTTGCCATTGTGTTGTTATGTTATCGGGACAAGGAGTGCTCGCGTTAAGCAATTGGGTTAGTTGAGTGGAATATGCTGTGGCTATCTGTTGTGTTTGCAGCCTATCGATGTCCAACTTCCGCGTTGTGTCTGTTCGTGCTTTATTTGCAACGTTTAGACGGGTACGTACCTTTGCTGCAACAAGGTAGTGGTCCGAATCAATGTTTGCGCCTCGGAACGATCGTACATCCAACACGCTGGACGAATGTCTTCCATCTATTACAACATGATCAATTTGATTACTTGTTCTTTGATCTGGAGACAGCCAGGTGCCCTTATGAATATCGAGATGATTAAATCTGGTACTGCTAACTACCATGTTTTTTGCAGCTGCAAAGTCTATCAGCCTCTTACCATTGTCAGATGTTTCACTGTGGAGACTGAATTTCCCGACTGTTGGGCCAAAGATATTCTCCTTTCCAATTTTGGCATTAAAATCGCCTAGAATGATTTTAATGTCATGGGCAGGGCAACGGTCATATGTTTCTTCTAAGCGCTCGTAAAATATATCTTTGGTCTGTTCGTCCTTTTCTTCAGTGGGAGCATGAGCGCAAATAAAGCTGATGTTGAAGAATTTAGCATGGCAGCTATAATACAGTGCGTCACCTTTAGGTGTTGTTGTGACGCCTTTCCCGTTCCATCGTATTTCCTGTATGGCAGTAATATCGGCCTTGTACTTTTCAAGTACGTCTGCCAATGCGAAGACTGCACCTTCTCTATAAAGAGTGCGAACATTCCAGGTGCAGATTCGCAGATCATGGTCCTTAAAACGTTTGCGGGGTTCGTCAACTTTAGAGGGGTTTGTTTTTCTTTTCTTTTGTTTTTTCATAGTAGGATGTTTTTTCTAGGGGAGGGTTACTAACCCGACGCCCAAACCCAAGTTTTTAACGTTCTTATGGGTGAACGCGCGGCACATGTTAGCTCACTACCTTTAACGGGTGTTAAAGGCAGTTCCCCAGGTGACAGCACGGGGAGGTCAGTGTCCACTTGAGATGAAAGAGGGACCAAGATAAATCCTGGGCTTTGCCATGTTAAAGCCGGTCAAGACCGTTGCTTGGTATCATTCATCCCCTTCGTCACCCATACTACTAGTGTCAGGTAGAGATAATGTATGATGGAGTGTTGTCAAGGCGCCGTTTTCCAATGACTGTAAGTGGCTTCTTGGTAGTAGTTGTTGTGTTATGTAAGTGAAACAGTGATTGGTTAACTCTCTAAAACTAGACCAATTAGCTTTTCCATGATCGATAAAAGCGCTGCGTTCAAAGGTGATGAAGTCGGGCGGTCTGCTGATGAAGATGATTATAGGAGGATGGTCTGACCTATGAGAAACGACATAACTATGTTTGGCATTCTCCGCTAATTCTGGTTGTTGTTGTAACAGTGTTTATTATTATGTTTGTATGTTCGTTCTTCAGTTCAATCTGGCTCTGGGTCTATCTACAGTTCCAGGAATGTGGCTGCTTCGATGTAACCACAGAACCACTGGAGTTAGATGAGTAGATTTGGCTGGGCAGTTGAAAAGGTGTTTTGTGTCTGACACACTTGAATCCAGTGATTGCGTGCCAGGTTTAGCTCCTCACTGGTCAAAGCACCAGATTTATGGACGGAATTGGAACGATGCCTCAGATGCGCACGAGAGATGAATCGATTTGTCTTGCACGGCGCGGTCGATTTCCGCCCAATGAAAATTTAGGCGACTGCAATATACCGAGCGTAGTTGAGCCAAAACTACTCTAGTTTGTCTTGGTAGCTGACGCTTCTCCGCTGCGATAGATGGGGGATGTATTTCAAGGACTTTATTCACACTATATTTGCTTATGGCCTTAGCAACTGCATCCGTGTGAATACTATTTAAACCTGCTTGTCTCCTAAATTATTGGACCTCTCTCTCTCTAGAGCATGAATATTACAATCCAGTAGATGGTGATTGGGATGGCTCTCACGGTAACACCCAAGCAAGTATTGCAACGAAAGCATCTCATTGTGTTGCTTTACTGGAAGAATCTTTGCCTCCCCATGTAGATGGTCCACTGAAGGCTTGAGGAGGCACCCTGTTGTTATCCTTAAGGCGACATGCTGGCAGGTTTGAATCTTTTTCCATTTCGTAACACGGAACCTAACTGGCGCCGCATACGGTCAACAAGGTTTCTTTATCTGCACCCCAAGTGCTGCCGGCTAGAGACTTGAGGGCCTTCTTCCTGCTTTTCAGTTTGTCGCAGATAGCTGTGGCGTGCGCGCACATCTTGAAAGTAGTGTCGAATGTGACCCCTAAAATTTTGGAACAGTTTGTGGTCGGAATTCTGCTACCGTCGACCAAGACATTCAATTCTCTTCCAAACTGCGCTGTCCATGTAGAGAACAGAGTGGTTGTTGATTTTGTGGCGGAAATCTGCATATTCCTCGAATGGAAAAAGGTGGTAAAATCGGTTAAATAGTTGTTCAGTCTCTCACAGATATCATCAGGGTAGGTACCCGACGCCAGGATCGTGCAATCATCCGCATACGTTACAATCTCGATGTCGTCTGAAGGGGACGGAATACAGGAGAGCTAGAGGTTAAACAGTTCCGGAGATATCACCCCACCTTGGGGAACTCCCTGTTTCACTCTACGGGGTTTGGACTTCTTGTTCCTGAATTCCACGTACGTTTCAAGCTTGGCCGGAGGGTTGTCTGCTCAATGTCCTCAAACAGGGCGGAGTGCCTGACTTTATCAAAGGCTTTTGATAAGTCAAGCGCACCATCACTGTTCTATCGCACGGCCGTCTCTGGTTGAGTCCTTGACAAATATATGTGGTAATGGCGTGCAGCGCAGTTGTCGTGCTGTGCTGCTTACGGAATCCATGCTGATGATCGGCAACTTGATAGCTATTTCTGATACTGGGGAGGATTAAGTCCTCAGGAGTTCTTCCTACGGCGACAAGTTGAGAACTTTAGTGAGATACTCCACTACCGGTCCATCCAGCTGCTTCAGCATTACCATGGAGATTCCATCAGAGTCCAATGCTTTGGATGATTTAGCGTTCCTGGTGGCATTGGCAACATCATCCATCCTCCTCGGCAGGAAGAGATCTGATCTAATTCACGTAGGGGCATCCTGATTGACCGTGCAAAACTAAGAGCTATGAATCTGCTCAGCCAGCGCTCTACTTCTCTGGTCGTTACCTATGACCGGATGCCACAACTCATGATGAGCATTCTGTGAATATTTCACCATATAAAAGGTGTTTTTCTAAGCTAGATAGAACTTTAAATTGTAAAAGTAACACAAAAAATTAAATTTTGATGAAACTTTTTTTATTTGTTTCAGTATACTCTGACAAATCATAATGAATAGACTCACGCTTGAACAACGCTACGAAATTCTCCAAATTTACTTTGAAAATCAGTCGTCGATTCGCGCAACTTATAGACGACTTCGTCATTTGTATGGCGTACATAATCGTCCATCCGAACAAGCGCATTTTTGGCTTAACGGGTTTGTTAATAAGCAAAATTGCCGCATATGGAGTGAGACCAATCCACAAGAGACCCTACAGACTCCATTACATCCAGAAAAATGCACCGTATGGTGCGGTTGGTGGCATCATCGGACCTTATTTCTTCAAAAATGAGGCCGGAGCTCGCGTTATGGTCAATGGTGATCGTTACCGCACCATGACATTAATCCGGAGGAGATGTGGTTTCAACAGGATGGCGCTACGTGCCATACGGCGAACGCAACCATCGACTTATTGAAATCATAATTTGGCGATAAGTTGATTTCGAGAAGTGGACCTGTCAATTGGCCTCCAAGGTCGTGCGATTTGACACCTCTCGATTATTTCCTGTGGGGCTACGTGAAGTCACTGGCTTATGCTGATAAACCAGCAACAATTGATGCCTTGGAGGCCAGCATTGTTCGTGTTATTCGTGACATACAGCCAGCAGTGCTCGAAAAAGTGGCCAAAAATTGGACGTCCAGAATGCACTTCGTCAAGAACAGCCGCGGTGCCCATATGCCCGAAATGTTAATGTCACGTATTGATCTTTCGAATAAAAAAAAATTTGATTACAATTTGATTTTTTGTGTTATTTCTTACAATTTCAAGTTCTATCGGGCTTAAAAAACACCTTTAGGCCTATTCTGTAACATTAAACAACTATCGATATTGTTTAAATTTCTTTTGTTTTTGTAACAACAATAAAACAAACAAATGAAATTGTTGTAAAATAAACAATGAGTAATGTTGTTAAAAAGTTACAGAATAGGCCCCCTTGTATAACACTCTCCAACATGGGTAGAAAATTCCTTTGGTAAATTCCTGATAGGTATACTAAGAACATAAAATAAATATTATCCAAAGATCAAGCTTTTGAAATATGGTGTGATGCATTTTTTAATTGTCCCCTTTTCCGCTTTCATCCGTTGAGAGATGAGATTTTTCGAAATACAAATATTTTTCAAAAATTTTAGGTACAGTTCTGAAAGACAACTAATCGACAAATAATAACAACTCAGACCTTTGAACTGAGACATATTTGTATTTCCGTTTTCATAATATTCTCTTCATGGACTTTCATCCCCAAAATGAATTCACAGACCTTGAGTTCTATTTTGTGTTACAGTTTAATTAATTTTTCAGCAGATGAACTGATTATCACAATGAATTTTATTTTAAGATTTTACAGTCGTTACGATAAACTTTAAACACACACTCCACCTACCATGATCGAGGTTTAAAAATTGGTAATACATTTTATATTAATGTATTTTATGGATTTTATTAAAGCATTAAATTTATGCCAGTTATAAAATTAAAAGCTTTGACATTTTCATTCCAAACCCAAAAGACGATGGGTACAAAACACATCCTGTGTGCGTACTCGGGTAGTATGAGTAACACATGTCATTAACATTAGACCACAATACGCCACCCAGCACGTTCTGTGAGAAATTAAATAACCATTTTACATCCACAACAATTTCTAATTGATCAATCAATAATTTTGGAAGTAATTAAGGACATTTTCCTATCAGTCCCCTGCTGAGCCTAAAACTTAATGGCTTACCAAATTTGTTTGTGTGAAATACGAGATGTAATCACCCATATGCATATAGTAGTCACATAAAAATACATATGTATGTCCATTGACCACAAATAAATATACATACAGAAAACATTACCAGAACACATGCCAATTGTTGTGCAGACGCACATGAGTGGACACTTTCCGGACATATGAGCAACCAACCATTAACGCAAATGTACTAATGGTGGTGCTGATATTGAATGAAAGCTGAAAGGTGATAGCAGTGTGTGTGGGAGGGTGTGAGGTAGAAATTGTTGTTCTTATGTTCATAAAATTTAAGTGAACAAATGGCCAGAATGAAAGACTGCCAGCCAGACCAACAACGGATATGACCATTATGTGCTGGAATAATATTTCTCTCATTCATTTGGACTCATTTTGGTATTGTGCGATTGTAAGCATGGTCTGGTCATGTTCGTGTTATGTTCGTGGGGATTGTTTGCAAACATGTTTGTCATCATTGTGGTTTTTTCATTGTTGTTTTGTTTATAGCAATCAATGTACACATGTCCATGTACATCTGTACATACATACATATATGTACGTATCTGAGTAAACTTAATTTTGTGTGTTTTTTTTCTCTTCTTTTTCTGTTTTGTTAAACGATTATTTACAGGCCTATGATAGCCGCCAATTGATGGTCACATTATTTGTATGCCTGTGGGGCGCCCGTCTATCTGGTTACCTGCTGTATCGCATTGTCAAACTGGGACGAGATAAACAATTCGATGATACACGAAGAAACATCATACGATATGCTGTCTTTTGGACATTTCAGGTGCGGGCATGTGTGACACTTTTGACAATTTGGCAATTATCACAAAAGTTAATTGAAAATTCTTTGCCACTCTCTTTTTTGTTGTAGGCTATTTGGGTTTATGTTGTCTCCCTGCCGGTAATTATTATCAATTCACCACGTCATTCCCAGCCCAATGCACCGAAAACGATGACAACATTAGATTCAGCCGGGACGGGTATGTTCATTGTTGGCCTGCTGGCTGAAACCTATGCCGATTTGCAAAAATTCTCATTTCGCCAGGATCCAGCGAATCAGGGTAAATTTTGTAATGATGGTAAGTAGAAAGAGACATGATTACACACCTGAATGAGGAGGACATTGCTACATCTTTTTGTTTGTGTAATGTTTGTTTTGTTAACCTTTTTTGTTTGTTTCCCCTTTCTTGTAGGCCTTTGGCGTTTATCCCGCCATCCCAACTATTTTGGCGAAGTTGTTATATGGTGGGGTATATTTGCTATATCCCTCAATGTTATATCCGGCCATGAATGGGTGGCAATTGCCTCACCGATTTTCACCACATTCATTATACTCTTTTTATCCGGCATACCGTTGAGAGAAAAATCAGCTGATGAAAAATATAGAGAGTAAGTAAAAAATTTGAAAATATTTGAAAATATTTAATCTATTACATAAACATAAACATAAACATATATGGGCATTTCTGTGTGAAGTCGGAAACTTTTTCAAAAAGTGATTTTCGATTTCCTATATTTTTTGCTGTGGTGATACTGCTCATCGGCAAAACATTTTAGTATATTTTCAGATTTATTGACTATCGTTTTCCGAGATATTGCTCCTTGAAAAAATCGAATTCTGTAAAAACTATATGCAAAAAAATACTCATAACTGCTTCAATATAGGTCCAATTTGAAAAAATCTTTTTTTTTGTATTTTTAAATACATACGTTATTTGGGGAAAAAATTGTTTCAATATACACAGGCTGAGGGTATATCTCTGTCGGCAAGGCCGACTGATACTTTTTTACTTGTTCATATAGTTACTTACTTAGCTGCCCCTTACAGAACATTTGTTCCATAGACCGAACTAAGAAAAGATCTCCAATTCTCTCTGTTTCGTGCTTCGCTTTTGTAATACCGCGCCTTGTCATCTCTTCATCCACTTGTTTGCGCCATCTATTCTTTGGCCTGCCACTTCTGCGTGCACCGCCATGTGGCTCGAATTTATACGCCTTTTTAGCGGGTTCATCATCGCTCATTCTTATTATATGGCCTAGCCAACGCAATCGCTGCATCCCGATACGTTTAACTATATTGATGTCGTTGTATAGCAGATACAGCTCGTGTTTCATACGACGTCGATATTCACCGTCAACGCAGATCGGTCCGTAGATCTTTCGAAGAATTGTTTCTCTCAAACACGCTAAGCACTGCCTTATCTGCTTGTGCAAGTACCCAGGCTTCGGAACCATACATCAGCACGGGTAGTATCAGTCTTTTGTAAAGCGTTATTTTTGTTTGACGAGTTGTGGCTTTGCTTTACTTAAGCCAAAGCAAAGGCCTAGCATCTGTTGGCCAATACAATTCTTCTTTTTATTTCACAACTGATGTCGTTTGTTGTATTTACGGAGGTGCCCAGGTAGACGAAGTCATTTACTACCTCAAAATTATAGAAACCAACTTCCACAGTCGGTCCGAGCTCAATGAACGCATTGCGCGTGGACACCATCAACTTAGTCTTCACGCCGTTTACCGCCAGACCCACTTTAGCAGATTCTCCCTCGACCTTCATAAAGGTATCAGTTACTTCTTTTACTAATCGGCCCGTGATGTCTATATCATCAGCATAAGCAAGTAACATGTGGCTATTGGTGTAGATTGTGCCACTTCCTTTGACGTTTGCCTATCGAATAACCCTTTCCAAGCAGGATGTTGAAGAAGTCACACGAAAGGCTGTACCAAACTCTTCGGAGAGGTTCTTTCCTATTTTAACTGAGGACCTCGTGTCAGTTAAAGTCATTTTACAAAGCCGGATGAGCTTTGCGGGGATACCAAATTCAGACATGGCTTGGAATACCTTTGAACGTAGCGGGCTGTCGAAGGCTGCTTTATAATCGACAAAAAGGTGGTAGGTGTCGATCTGCATCTCTTAGGACTTCTCCAGGATTTGCCGCAGGGTAAATATCTGGTCAATGGCGGACTTCCCAGGTCTAAAGCCTCATTGGTACGGTCCAATTATTTCGTTGACCATGGGCTTTAGTCGTTCGCACAATATCCCTGACACTATCTTGTAGGCTATAGGGAGAAGACTTATGTCCCTATAGTTGGAGCATAAAGTCTTATTGACGGGACACAGGATGCTCAGGTTCCAATCGTCGGGTACTCGCTCTTCCTGCCAGATGGAGCTAACTAGCTGATGCATACACCTTATCAGGGTGTCGCCTCCGGTTTTAAACAGCTCGGCTGGTATGCCATCAACTCCTGCTGCCTTATTATTCTTCAACCGGTATATTACTGTCTTTACCTCATCTTGGCCGGGTGGTATACATTCAATACCATCTTCTGGGATTGGGTGTGTGGTATCTTCGTGGTCTTCGCTGGATACCAACAGGTTTGAAAATTGCTCTGTCCATATCCTGAGCACACTTTCTGTATCATTTACCAAATTACCTTGATGGTCTCTACAGTAGGAGGTGCCTGTACCAAAGCCATCAGTTTGATGCTTCACTCTTTGGTAGAATTTTCGGACTTCATTCTGTCTCCTGTACATCTCGATTTGTTCACATTCCCGCTTTTCCATCTCACTCCTTTTTCTTCCAGAAAAGACGTTTCTCCTCTCTCCTTTTCTCCCGATATCTCTCTCGTGCGCTATATGCCGCATTTTTCTCTTCGGTAGCAGCACGACACTCCTGATCATACCATGGATTCCTTGGTGTAGGTCTCTGATATCCAAGTTTGGATTTTGCGGCTGTTTGCATGGAGTGGGCAATACTTTGTCATTGTGCTGATATATTATCGGGATGAGGAGTGCTTTGATTAAGCAATTGGGATAATTGAGTGAAATATGCTGTGGCTATCTGTTGTGATTGCAGCTTACCGATGTCTAACTTTCGTGTTGTGTCTGTTCGTACTTTGTTTGCTACGTTTAAACGGGTGCGTACCTTTGCTGCAACAAGGTAGTGGTCCGAGTCTATGTTTGCACCTCGGAACGATCGTACATCCAACACGTTTGATGCATGTCTTCCATCTATCACAACGTGATCAATTTGATTTCTTGTTCTTTGATCTGGCGACAGCCAGGTGCACTTATGAATATCGAGATGCTTAAATCTGGTATTGCTAAACACCATGTGTTTTGCAGCTGCAAAGTCTATCAGCTTCATGTCATTGTCAGATTTTTTCACTGTGGAGACTGAATTTCCCGACTGTTGGGCCAAAGATATTCTCCTTTCCAATTTTGCATTAAAATCGCCTAGTAGATCATAAGTTTCTTCTAAGCGCTCGTAAAATATATATTTGGTATGTTTGTCCTTGTCTTCAGTGGAAGTATGAGTGAAAATAAAGCTGATGTTGAAGAATTTTGCTTTTAATCGAATTGTAGCGAGTCTTTCATTGATGAAGCTGAAGACCAGATGTTTTAACCTCCGACCAACTACAATGACGCCTTTTCCGTTCCATCGTATTTCCAGTATGGCAGTAATATCGGCCTTGTACTTTTCAAGTACATCTGCCAATGCGTAAACTGCACCTTCTCTATAAAGAGTGCGAACATTCCAGGTGCAGATTCGCAGATCATGGTCCTTAAAACGTTTGCGGGATTTGTTTTTCTTTTCTTTCGTTTTTTGTTTTGACGGATTTGTTTTTCTATTCTTTCGTTTTTTCATAGTAGGCTGTTTTTTTCTTGGGGAGGGTTACCAAATCGACGACCAAACCCAAGTGTTTAACGTTCTTATGGATGAACGCGCGGCATATGTTAGCTCACTTCTTTTAACGGGTGTTAAAAGCAGTTCCCCAGGTGACACCAAGGGGAGGTCAGTGTCCACGTTAGATGAAAGAGGGACCAAGACAAATCCTGGGCTTTGCCATGTTAATGCCGGTCAGGACCGTTCTTGGTGTCTTCCATCCCCTACGTCACCTTAAGTTACTACTTTTTCTAAAATTTTTAAAATTTATCAATACAATTTTTCTTTTATAAATACATGTGAAATATTTGTTATTGTACTAAAAAAATAAAAAAAAGCAAGTAAAACAATTTCAGTCGGCTTTGCCTTTGAAACGCCTTTTTCCCAAAAAAAGTATGTATTTAGTGGGTCTTAAACATTTTGGACTTGTCAATAAAGATATAGATTAGGATAAATTTTAAAAAGTTTTGCGGGAGATGTACCTAAAGGAATGGACCGTCTAGTCTATTTTGGAAGTGTGTCTTATTTTGTGAGTCATTTCACTCGATAGGGCCATTATATCAGGAACCATGGACTTGCCTACGAAAAACATCATATAGATGTAAATAGGACTACTAGGAGTACCTTCGGTAAAAATTTCCAAAGGATACTCGCACAGACCCCTACCACCCTGGGTGGTAACCTAAGCAATGGACCGATAGGGCCCACTTTTGAACAAAAACTAAGATTGGACAAACTATTTCGAGATCCAAAGTTTGGAACAAATCGGTTGCTCCGTTTATGAGATGTTGCGCATACCATTTTAGCGAATATTTTCGAACCGGGAGAAGTTGACTTATAAGCACTATCTTCGAATTTCATCTAATATTTGAAGAAATATTATGATATACAAAGTGTGGACAAACGCAGTACTCGATTCGGGAGTTGTCGTGCCCACCAGTCACTACACATGCTGGCCGTACGGGAGTTTTTTTTACAGTTTTCGGGTAATTTTTCAAGAAGTATGGACTTGCCACTCAAAAAACTTGCACCATCGTAATAGGGGACTTGAGTGCAACCTTTAGCAACAAAACTCAAAACGATTCGGGACGAGGTCCTAAACTTCACTTATCCGAAATTTTGTGTGGGAGGTACCCGAAGGAGTTGACATACATATATAGTCCATAATCTAACCGGATCTATGTCTCGTAGAAATATTACGGTGTGCAAAGTATGAAGCAAATCGGTTATTGCCTTCGAGAGTTATCGTGCGCTCCATTTTAACGAAAAGTTTTAAACTTTTGCGGCGGAGGTACCCAAAGCGGTGGACCGATATAGCCCATCATAGGACTTGATCTAAGTTTACTCAAGATATTACGATTGCCAAATGTTGGACCGGTTCGGTTTATCCGTTCGAGAATTATCGTGCGTTTCATCCATTACACATGGGGCCTTTGCAGGTTTTTACAGATTTCGGGCTATTTTCTCTGGAAGTACGGACTTGCGCCTGAAATAACATGCATCGTCGTAATGGGGGCAGCGAATACAAGTTGCTACAACAAAAATGCATTTGAAAGAAGAAAAGTTCGAGTACTGCGACGCCGCTCCACATCCGATATGTCTGAAGAGCCTTTACCGAAGGCGAAACATGCAGGTCAGATGTGTGGGTTCGAATCGTCGGCTTTCCTTTTTCAGATGCATAATTCGACGCCTCCAAATAATAGTATGCTAAGTCGACTTAGCATGTTTTCAAGTTCTTTACATTTTTATATTTAACGTCCTTTAACTTAAATTCTGTCAATTTTTGGTAAGGATCGGACAATCCGAACAGAAGTTATAAACAAATATTTACTAAGCATAGTACTGAAGGTCAAAGAAATTTCCAAACTTTTAGAGCTTGTCCTGGAAAACTCGCTTTTCAGAATTAGCAAACTATTATTTGGAGGTGTCGAACGTCCTTTAACTTAAATTCTGTCAAATTTTGGTAATGATCGGTCAATCCGAACAGAAGTTATAAACAAATATTGACTTAGCATAGTACTGAAGTTCAAAAAAATGTCCAAACTTTGAGTGCTTCTCCCGAAAAACTCACTTTTTAGACTTAGCATACTATTATTTGGAGGTGTCGAATTGATCATTAAGCTCGATTCCAACGAGAAATTAAAAATCAAAACGATTCGAGAGGAGGTCTCAAGCTGCACTTTTCCGAAATGTTGTGTGGGAGGTACTCGAAGTAGTGGATCGATATACTCCATATTCGAACTTGATCTATGTCTGGTAGAAATATTACGAAATCCAAATTTTGGACCAAATCGGTTAATCAGTTCGAGAGTTATCGCGCTCAAGCCAGACAGGCAGATGGACGGACATTGCAAAACCGACTCCATGAAAGTGTATACACCCTCGTCAGCATTAATGCTGAGGTAAAAAAAGTGAAGTTTGAGGACCACCAATTACGACGGTACAGTTTTTCCTGAGAAAATGGCCCAACAACTCTAAAAAAACCCTGTCGTTACCAACTAAAACTGCTGATGAAATCCGGTTTGATGAGGAAGAATCTTCGACCGGAATGCCAGCCCCGAGCTGTTTTGGTCCGTACCGATATGGGGAAGAAACCTGGGCCATGGATCTGTTCCATTTGTCAAATCTGCATCCATCGCACGTCAAAATCGGTGAGAACTTCTGAATGGGAATGGGTGAACTTCTGACTCTGCCGACTGCACGACTACTGCGATGGCGTGTCGCAATCTTCGCCACCTGAACCAAAAACAGAGCCCCGGAAATACACTATTCCTGCAATTCATTAGAAGGCTTTATGGAACGTAAAGCTTCCATAGGACGCTTCTACGTAATAGAAGGTATCCATGGGAGGCTTCTATGTTATAGAAGGGTTCCATAGAAGGCTTCTATGGAATATAAAACCTCCATAAAGCTTCCATGGGATGTTTCTAAGTAAAAGAAGGCGTCCGAAGGGACCTCCTATGGCAAAAAAGGCCTCCATACAAGGCTTTTATTGAATACAAGGCCTATATAGAATGCTTCTATGGAATCGAAGGCCTCCATTGGAACAGAAGTCGTCCATAGGAGGCTTTTGAGGTATAGAAGGCATCCATAGGCAGCTTCTATGAAACATAAGGCCTCAATAGAAGGCTTCTATGGTATAAAATGCCTCCATAGGAGGCTTCTATGGTATGGTAGGAGGCCTCCATTGGAGGCTTCTATGGTATGGTAGGAGGCCTCCATTGGAGGCTTCTATGGTATATAAGGCCTCTATTGGAGGCTTCTATGGTATAGAATTGATCCATAGGAGGCTTCTATGGTATAGGAGGCCTCCATAGTAGGCTTCTATGGTATAGAAGGTCTCCATAGGAGGATTCTATGGTATGTAAGGCCTCCATAGGAGGCTTCTATGGTATAGAAAGACTCCATAGGAGGCTTCTATGGTATGGAAGTCCTCCATAGGAGGTTTCGATGGTATAGAAGGCCTCAATGGGAGGCTAGAAGGACTCCATAGGAGGTTTCTGTGGTAAAGAAGGCCTCCATAGGAGGCTTCTATGTTAAAGGAGGCCTCCATAGGACGCTTATATGGTATAGAAAGCCTCCATAGGAGGGTATAGAAGGCCTCCATAGGAGGCTTTTATGGGGAGAAGGTCTCCATAAAAGGCTTCTATGGTAGAGAATGCCTCCCTAAAGGCCTCTATGGTATAGAAGGCCTCCATAGGAGGCTTCTATTGTATAGAAGTCCTCCATAGAAGGCTTCTATTGTATAGAAGGACTCCATAGGAGGCTTCTATGGTATAGAAGGCCTCCATAGGAGGCTTCTATGATATAGAAGGACTCCATAGGAGGCTTCTATGGTATAAAAGGCCTCCATAGGAGGCTTCTATGGTATAGACGGATTTTATGGGGAGAAGGACTCCATAAAAGGCTTTTATGGAATAGAAGACCTCCATAAAAGGCTTTTATGGAATAGAAGACCTCTATAGGAGGCTTCTATGGAATAGAAGACCTCCATAGGAGGCTTCTATGGAACAGAAGACCTCCATAGACGGCTTCTATGGAACAGAAGACCTCCATAGGAGGCTTTTAGGGAACAGAAGACCTCCATAGGAGGCTTCTATGCAATAGAAGACCTCAATAGGAGGCTGCTCTGGAATAGAAGACCTCCGAACTAGACAACTATGGAATAAAAAAACTCCATAGGATGCTTCCAATAATAAAACTTCCATAGCATGTTTCAAAGTAAAAGAAGACCTCCATAGGAGGTCCTATAGAATATAGGAATAAAAGGAATCGAAAAGGGTTCTATGGAATAGAAGACCTCCATAGGAGGCTTCTATTGAATAGAAGACCTCAATAGGAGGCTTCTCTGGAATAGAAGGCCTCCGTACGAGGCAACTACAGAATAAAAAAACTCCATAGGAGGCTTCTAATAATAAAGCTTCCATAGAATGTTTCTAGGTAAAAGAAATCATCCATAGGAGGTCTTATAGAATATAGGAATATTCCATATAAGGAGGCTTCTATGGTATAGAAGGTCTCAATAGGAGACTTTTATGATATAGAAGTCCTCCATATTAGATTTCTATGGAATAGAAGACCTCCATAGGAGGCATTTACGGAATAGAAGACCTCTATAGGAGGCTTCTATGGAAGCTGGTTCTTCCGGCACCTACACCACAAAAGTTTAAAAATATTCGCTGAAATGGTAGGTGTGAAACGGAGCAACCAATTCGGTCCAAACTTTGGATTTCGTAATATTTTCTCCAAACTTAGTTTATGATCGAAAATGGGTCACTCTTTGGGGTACCTCCGTCACAAAAGTTTCAATTTACATAGGCTGAATTTATATCTCTGTCGGCAGAGCCGACTCGTAATTTTTTACAATCTCACGGCAACGGGTTCTTTCGTACCGAATTGACCCAAATCCATAATGTTTTGGCCAGCGGCTGCTAACCCAGCATCAAACCTATGTTTCTACGTAGGTTTCATGTTGCTAAAACAATATTTTTTAATAATTTCCACTTATTTTTTTCTCTATCTCTCTCACTCTCTTCCCTTTACAGTCAATTAGAATATCGCAAATATAAAGCATCCACCTCACCACTGATACCGGTACCGCCAGCGATTTACGTTGAAGTACCCGCCGCATTGAAATTCATTCTCTGCTGTGAATTTCCCATCTATGACACCATGCAAATCCAAAAGGACATCAGTCCCTACTCACTATCCATTGCCCGTTCACATTCACACATATAGCAGTCAATAGCCCACTCCGGTAGTGGGCAACCGATACACGGTACAGTGGGCCATAGCCTGCATAAATATGGTGAATCTGGTTCGGTGCATCGTGGCCATTGTTACGGAGCTAATGGAGGTGATCCCGAGAATCATATGAATTGTGGCGGCAGTTGTCGTAATTCCTATGTTAAAAATGCCAATCCGTATCAGAATGGTTCGGGATATGCCGCCAGTTATGCTTGTAACCCCAATGAAGTGTCATCACATCACACCACCTACCATCCGAATCACAGTCAACAGCACAATCACAATCACCACCACCATCATCATCAGCACCAGCATCATCATCAGCAATTGGTTGCCACCAACAACAATCACAACAAATCGCTTGATGGCGATGATGATACCGATGATGGTATCATTTATATGCCAGGACCAGCATCTTCCAAGAAACAGCCACATTATTTCCCTGCGCCCACGCAAGTCATCGACACCTTTGAGGAGCCCTCATCGATAATCGATGTTGATGAACAGGGTGAGGGTGATGTGCCCGGCGACTATGATGAAGATATACCTCCAATTGATTTAAGTAAACCGCCCAGTTTGCAAAGTTTTACAACTAATGTGCGAACCGAAAAGGAAGTTCAAATTAATGCCGATGGTAAACCGATTACGGTAACGACAATATTGTGATTTCATTTCCTAACGCTGTTAATCGTGAGGCGGGTCAGCAGTAGCAACAGTAGCAGCAGCAGAACCGATTCCGACGTCGTCATCATTATTGTAATAAGCGTTGTAATGCAATTAATTGTCGTTACGTTTGTTGTTGACCGTAACCCAAAATGTATAGTCGACGTTAATTGTTTATAACACGCAACACAAACATAGACATCCTTAGTGGCTTCTGACTTACTATTATATCTCGTATCCAATCAATCAATGTTGAGATTGATTGTTAATGGAGGAACAGTAATAGTAAGAAGACAGAACGGAAGGGTGAAGTCGTGGTGGAAGTGAGGGTATGTGTGTATTTCTGTAAATTTTAAATAATTGTTTAGTTTGTTTTTTGTATTTTGCAGTGGAACACCATGATGACACAGATCTAAAGCTCAGCGAATTTTTATTTTAATTTTTTCTTATTTTTTTACAAATGACAGCATTAATGACACGCGTTTATTAAGAAGAGCAAATGTTCACATATGTGTATGTATGTATATTTATGTGTTAAGTCGCACACTATGCCCAGTGTTCGAAAATAAACACTATGGAATCGTACCGTACCGTTCTGTACCGTACCAAGGTGGATAGGTACGCTACGATAATGTACCGTACCGGTACACAAACACTAAAAAATATTTTAGTGATACTGTACCGGAGCACAACGAAAATCTTACTGTACCGACTGCGGTACACAACGATTTTTAGTGTACCGACTGCGGTACGCTACGATTTTTTAGTGAACCGACTGCGGTACAGTACGATTATCGTAGTGTACCACTGGTCGGTTCACTAAAACATAACGTACCGGTAATGTACCGCACGTGTGTTTTTTTGTAAATTGTGATGAAAAATTATATGTTTGATGTTTTTGAGAATAAGGGCAAGAATAGCAACTAAAATTCAAGATTATATAAATTAAATGCACGAATGTGGTAAATTCGGTCGGTATACGAATTTTGAGAAAATTTGTGTAAAATATGAAATTAGCTAAAATTTCCAACCAATACATATTTTAATAAATTCTATAAGAAGTTTTAGTGAACCACCCTCTATTATAGTATTAGGTTTGTATTTGTATTTCTATTTACTCGCTTTGAGAAAATTTTATTATGGGCTCATTAGGGTCCTTGTAGTCAATGTACATATTAAAACACTGCTTTTTAAATATTATTTGTTCCCTAGTTAAATAATTAGACAGTTTTTACAAGTAAAAAGGGGTGATAATGCATGTATCATAAAACCATTTCTATGAATGGAAAAGAATACCGTTAATATGTTGGTGTCATAAGGATGTTTATTTGCGGCAAAAGTCAATTCATAGAAAGGTTATGTTTGTTGTCCAATCCACATGAACAAACAAAACAGCCACAGTCGGATCACTAAAGATTGAGTCTCCACCAAATATATTTTAAAATTTTAATATTTTTATTCTGTTGAAGTTTTAATGTTGATATGTTTGAATTAATTAAAATAAAATTGCATAAAACAAAAAATCCGTTTGTAATAGGTAACAAAAAAATGATAAGAATCATGGCACAATTACACAGGTAGTGGCATCGTAAAAATTTGAATATGTTATGTCAAAACTTTCTTTATGTTGTTGGGGAAATTACAACAAAAATAATTTTTTTATAAAGTGATTTTACTTTTCATATTCGATCAGCTGGTGTGATACCACTACCTGGTAGTTCTGCCATGGTAAGAATATGAGAATAATGCCTCAAAAACTCAAACTTTCTGCTGGTAGAATACCTTTACGTTTGTCCATAATTTAGATAAGAACATCTATAGATTGACAAGGGTACTTCATTTATAAATATATTTAGTAAATTTCTACTTTTACCCATATAACGGTACCTGCCGATTTTCGGTATTTTAAAGATTTCTACCACATTATCCAACCGAAATGGCTTAGATTTGGTATCTTGTGTCCGTTGGGGTTATACATGCATTCCTATAAGAATTTTCGGTACAGGTCCACGTTTTTATATAGCCCTCATAGAACGGTTCCGCCGATATTGATTATTTTGAAGGTTGTAGCCACGTTATCCAACCGAATTAGTTGAAACTTGGCATTTAGTCTACGTTGGGAGTATAAAATATTCCGACGGAGAATTGTCTGCACAGGTTCATGTTTTAATATGACTCCCATAGAAATGTACCGCCCGAATTTTGCTAATTTTAGATAGAAAATAATAAAAACAATTATAAAATATTTTGTTGCAGCTAAAACTTTACAAATTTGGTAAGAACTATATGTACTAAAAATAAAATAAAAAAATCTACGCTCCATTCCGCGACACTCCCTACTAAATAGCATTAACAAAGTACAGAATTTGAAAGAAAAGCGGATGTCACGTGATTTACATATGTGTAAAATCCGAGTTACAATAAATAACATATTATGTAAAATATTTTTTACTCACCTGTCTTCACGAAAAGCTTTAAAATTACTTTATAGGAAGACTGCATACGACGATCGCAAATTTACTACTAAAATATATTATAAAAACCAGTCCATAAATTGTGAGCAAAAAATTAAACGTTATTCCGCTTTGGCTGATGTAAAACAAATTATTTTAATAGATTAGATTCTGTGGACACCTTAGATCAATACTGCACCAATAATTTTTACATAGGCTTATGTGATTTTTTTCAGTTTTGGCGCGCTATATCTGTATTTTTTCCACTGTTCGTTTGGCCCAAAAAAACATCAATGTGACACCAACACGTGCCTTATTACAAATATTTTGGATATACATATGTATATAACACAATTATGGGGTCAATTTATATATTCTTCCATAATAAAACAAAAAACCATTAACAATTTTACATTTTCTCATAATTCATAAAAACACATGTATGTTACATTACAGATATGTATATTATTTTCATTGTTCCAACAATACGAACTACGAATTTTTACTGCTTCGTCCTTTTCAGTAGTACCACAAAGTAACAGGCAAAATTCTCGTTGATCGTCCACATTACCTTGCTATGAATAGATTTTCTGTTATTGGTGCCGCCAATAATAATGATTTTGCACGAGGGGATTTTTAAACATCCTTATGACGTCAATTAGTAACCTCATACTGGTGTTATGATAAATACATTCCATATTGAAAAAATCATATTAAAATTTGTAACATAGCTTGGAAAAAAAACCTTAGTGATGAACAGTACTGTTCGCTACAAACAAAATAGATGGGTATTTTTGTTGGTACTGGTAATATTAATGTGGATTGTATAGCAAATATTAAATTTTTCTGAATAATCTTTTTCCAAAAAATGCTAATGACATCAAAATAGTAAAATTATTCTCTACTCATTCATGTAAATGATTTTATAATTCACGATTTTTTTAAACAACATCATATTTTCTAGTAATTTTCTCAATATTTATAAACGATTAAAATGTAATTAATTTATACAATATTGAATTTTATTTATTATACTTGCCTTCTTTCCCAAGAAAGCATATAACAATTCATATTTCCTCATAATTAAAAAACACATGTGTGGTACATTACCGGTACGTTATTTTTTTAGTGAACCGAACAGTGGTACACAACGATATTTTAGTGTACCGACTGCGGTACGCTACGATTTTTTAGTGTACCGACTGCGGTTCACTACGATTTTCGTTGTGCTCCGGTACGGTACGCTAAAATATGTTTTAGTGGTTGCGTACCGGTACGGTACACTAAAATATTTTTTAGTGATACCGTACCTGGTTCGGTACGTTATTTTAGTGTACTGTTTCTTTTCGAACACTGACTATGCCACACGTAACATTAATTTCAAGAATTTGGAGGAGAGTTATACAACCAGTTCACCACAAAATTTTGTAAAAACTATCTTTACTTGGTCCGAAGTTTCGAAGCGGTTAAGTGATATCTTGGCATGTTTTTTAACGTTCATCGCAGAAATTTCATCTTAAAGGAATGGAACGAAATTTGTAAAACGTTTTTAAATCCCAAAATTTGTTTTACATACTTGAGCAACAATGGTTCAAGAATCGATTTTCCTAGCCAAAACCTCAATTTTTTTTGTCATTACCGATTATTAATTTCTATATGGGATTGAAACTAAGGAAACGAAAATATTAGATCAAAACATTGGAAGGTGTGGGCGTGTTGTGCTCCTAACGACGATTTTTTTCGCAATTTTGGAAAATGAATCATTTTTGCAAATTTCTGGTGAAAGAAATACCTATTTCTCGGAAACTATAACAGATATTGTGTTCATTGTTTTTTGTTATGAAGGTAGGATTGTTGCCTTTAATAGCCGTTTTAATAAATTACCGTAGCGATTACACAAAGTGAGCTATTTTATTTTTCCTCAGAAACTAAATTTTAGTGAAATTTCAACTGTAGTGGACTAGAACTTTTAGGGAACAGCGCCGCAGAATAATGCATGATAGTGTCCTTTTTCAGTCTATATATAATTTTGTGTCCGTTTCGTTCCGACCATTTAACATTTGTTTAAATTTACACAAATTGACATTTTTTAAAATATGTATTGACATTTTTAGTTTTTGAACAACTATTGAATTTTTTGAAAATCTTAAAAAAAAAATACAAAATTTTTTATGTATTTTTTTATTTTTATGGTTTTAGCTTTTTATCATAGAAGACTCATGAAGACTCAATCAAACACACTCATATTTTGATGCAAAATATGAAAAAATTAACTTTGAACTTGAATTCCTCTGCAACTACTAGACGGAATTTGTTCGCTTTTGATGCATCGGAAAGCTGAACAATATTAAAATATCTCTATCATTTCAAAAGTTACGGAGTTTTTACCAGGGAAAAACGATTCTGCACCACTGTGGGGTGTGATATAAACCCTGTGAACAGTGTCTTGTAACACCATATTTATATTATAGGCAACTAACCGTGGACTATCCGTTGGACAGTTGAATATTTTGCATTCTTATTTTTACCTTTTTGAAATAAAAAATTGAGAAATTGTTAAAGAATATCCAACACCAGGCATCATGGGGTGTTAACACCACCGACTGTTAACATGAGCTCACTCCTCAATTCTTGCATAAATGACAGGATGGCAAGGTTGCGTAAACTTACTTCCTGTTGTTGTTGAAACAGTGTTTATTATTGTATGTTCGCTCTTCTGTTCAATCTGGCTCTGGGTCTATCTACGATGTAACCACAGATACAGTTGAGTTAGATGAGCATGTTTGGCAGGGCAGTGGAAAAGGTGCAAGATGTTGACCGGGCCCATGCCGCATTCTGGGCTGACGTTCCTCAGCTGCTATAGTGGGATGTACTCCGAGGCCTTTATTCACACTATATTTGCCTTTGGCCTTTGCAACTGCGTCCGTGTGAATGCCACTTAAACCTGATTGATATGTTTGTTGTATCGTTGAACATCTTCCTCTATGTGAAGATCCTTCCTGATGTGCCTTGGTGTGTCGGGCATACCCCCATATGGTGATTGGGATGGCTCTCACGGTAACACCCGAGCAAGTACTGCAACGAAAGCATCTTATAAGCTTTGTTCCTTTTCTTTTTAATAGTAAAAGTAGCAAAAGAGAAAAGTCCTCTCATCTCTAAGAAAACTGTGAAAATTGCTCTCACGTAACAAGTTTTGTACAAAACTAAAGAAACGGAAAAATAGTAGATCTGGCAGCAATGTCAAAGAACAAACATGGCTGCTAAAAAAAAAAATAACAAACAAAATAAATTTCACTGATTCTTATTTTTTATTATTTTTTTTTATATATATATTTATTTTAAATTTTATATTTTTATTTCTTTTTGTTTTGCTTTGACAAAGCGCGTAGTTTTCTTTTTTCCTTTTGCAGATTTCCCACTTTTTACACAACGAAATTTGTCGAGCAGGAAGTAGTAAAAGAGAAAGCTATTTTGGCTCTCTCTCCTCTCTTAAAAATTGCTTCCAGTTTTACTACTTTTTGGGGTTAAGGAATGCTTTCCGAGTTAAAAATGGTAAAACTGGCAAAACTTGAAGAAACTTCAACGTAAAGGAACAAAGTTATTGTGTTGCTGTACTGGAAGAATCTTTGCCTCCTCATGTGGATGGTCCACTGAAGGCATGAGGAGGCACCCTCTTGCTGTTCTCAGTGCGGCATTCTGACAAGTTTGAATCTTATTCTACTGCGTGTCACATAAGTTCGGTGACTAAACTGGCGCCACATAGTTTACCAAAGACCGACCTATCGGGTTATATGTGGTCAACAAGGTTTCTTTATCTGCACCCCAATTGTGCTGTCGGCTAGGGACTTGTTCCTACTTTTAATTTTCTCGCAGATAGCTGCGGCATGTTTGGACGAGGTGAACGTAGTTTCGAATGTGACCCCTAGAATTTTGGGGCAGTTTGTGGACGGAATTCTGCTACACGACACGACATTCCACTCTCTTCTATACTGCGCCGTCCATGTGGTGAACCGAGATGTCATCAGGGAAAGTACCTGACGCGAGGATCGTATCCCCATACGTTACGATCTCGATACCGTCTGGAGGGGGCGGAATACAGGAGAGGTAGAGGTTAAACAGTTGCGGATATATCACCCCACCTTGAGGAACTCTCTGTTTAACTATACGGGGTGTGGACTTCTTGTTACTGAATTCCAAGTACGACTGGCGTCCACACATATAATTGATTATTCAATGTTTCAGACTTAGCCGGAGGGTTGTCTGCTCAAACAGCGTGGAGTGCCTGACAGTATCAAATGCTTTTGATAAGTCAAGGGCCACCATCACTGCTCTATCACACGGCTTATTCTCGTTGATTCCTCGGCAAGTGTGTGTGTGTGGAGATTGCGTGCCGCGCTGTTATCGTTCTGTGCATGGATTTCGTACCATGCTAATGAACGGCAACTAGATAGCTATTTCTGACGTCTTTTGTCAGACGAGGTCACACGATGGTTATGTCCGGCGAACTGTGACACTCTCCTCTAATTCTGGTAGGGACGTCCTCATTGACATTGCAAAACGTAGAGCTATCAATTTTCTCAGCCAACCCTGTACCCCTCTGGCCGTTTCCAAGGACCGGATGCAACAACTGTGATGTGCATTAATGTCCCTCAATTACCATACGGTTATGACCTACCAAAATGAAAGGCTTGTAACCCGAGATACAGCTTTTAACGGCGGGATGTATACGTTCAGCAACTCTACGTCGGCAGTTCCAAACCTAACTGTTTCCCCCATATATTCCAGATACGGGTCAGGCTCAAGCGAGATAGGTCTGTATTGAACAGATTTGTGCAATAGGAGAGCTTCCACAATACGTTGTACCACAACGCCGTATGCTGCAGCTGTTGGAACAACAACGGCTGGTATTAAATGTTGCGTGTGCGGTTGCTGTTGAAGGGACTGCGGGGGAGTTTCGTAATCCAACAACGAGGGAGTTTCGTAATCAAACGACTTACTGGGGTCTGTGTTCACGCAGCATAGTCCCTATGACGAGTCCAGGACAAACCCCATAGATCCACCCACTCCTAACATTTATTGCATCTCACCGAAGTTTGGATATGGTTAAAAATGCGGATGTGACAAACTGAGCAAACATATGTTCATTAGGGCTATAACCAAAAAAATACCACCACATAGCCGTGTAGAGCATGGAAAACTATTATGAAATATGGTGTCAATTTTTCTCTATCGCGAAAAAAGTTTCCGCACCAAATGCATGGAAGTTCAGAAATGCATTTTTTAATTTTATCTGTTATAACATCATATTTTCTTTTGATTAAAATTTTTATTTTTTTGTAATCTAATTTAAAATCATTATCAAAGCGTTCTGGACCAATTTGTTCTCAAATCGCGCCATTTCGGACCATTTTAGGATTTTTTGACACTATTGCAATTTTTGGTTTTTCTTTATAAACTCGCGAATTTTATGTTTATATTTTTTGTACCTATCGGACAACAGAATTTGGGGTCATTTGCAACGAATTCGCGAAAGTTACAGGCTGTTTTTGTTGACCTTGCCTGGGAGAATTGTATTTGTTTTCTACAAAAATACAACACCAGTACCATGTGGGGAATTTTATCCTAATAATGAAAACGCGTTTCTAAGATCGATTCGATGAAAAACGTTTCAGCACCGACCGCAATTACTAAAACTCTTTTGATATTTTTTCTACTTAAAATTTTAAATTTGCTTTGTTTGAATAAATATTTATAAACAAAAATACATTTCTCACAGGCAAAGTCATTAAAAACGGTCTGTAACTTGAGCGATTTTCTTGCAAATGAGACCATACTCTCTTGTTCGATAGGTACAAAAAATATAAACATAAAATTCGCGAGTTTATAAAGAAAAACCAAAAATTGCAATAGTGTCAAAAAATCCTAAAATGGTCCGAAATGGCGCGATTTGAGAACAAATTGGTCCAGAACGCTTTGATAATGATTTTAAATTAGATTACAAAAAAATAAAAATTTTTATCAAAAGCAAATATGTTGTTATAACAGATAAAATTAAAAAATGCATTTCTGAACTTCCATGCATTTGGTGCGGAAACTTTTTTCGCGATAGAGAAAAATTGACACCATATTTCATAATAGTTTTCCATGCTCTACACGGCTATGTGGTGGTATTTTCGATATCTGCAAAAAAGTGCAAAAAGTTATATCCCTAATGTTCATACATATATTTTAACTTACTTCCACAATATAAACTCCGAATGACATTATAGTGGAATCATCTGCCTAGGAAACCACTATTATGCCGGGTGGTGGAACACGAATCTTCGCAAGGTATGCATTGAAAAGGAGTCCTGATGGCCATTTTAATCTGGCGGTATATCAAATTATGAGGTGGTATTCGGTGGGAGTTTTCAGGTCAGAATTATGACATGATTTGTTATTCTTCCACTGCGTTCCACTGGCGGCACAAAACACACCATAGTCATGCCTATAGCTTTTTTAGAGGCAAGTAAACCCTGGTCCTAGTTTCAGCCGATGAATGTAATCCAAGTAGTAAACAGTGTAGCTATAGATCAAGTGTAAATACTTGGATAAAAAGTAAAAAGCGCTTTTGTGTTCAGCTTCATCCTACAAGCAGCTGTGCTACAACGGCATTGCTTTCAAGTTGTTGATTCCTGCAGAACCTCCTCATAGGTTTGAGATGGCAATCAATTGGAGATTATAACATTTCTGAAATAGTTAGAATGTTATTTTTAGAATATATTTATTTTTAAAGTTTTTTTAAATTACCATTATTGCATTATCATTTATCCTACCTCATACGTAGCCAATGTTAACAGACTTCTTTTATAATTATTGCCAAGAGCGTTGATCCGTTCGACCTTGTCATCTGTCCAATTGATTTTATCTATTCTGGTTGTACAACCCTAGCAAACCAAATGTCTGATGTCCGACATGTCTGAACAATTTCGGAAGCAAAGTCGTTAAGATTTCGTTCCGATTTCTAAACGATTTTTCGGATAGGAAATAGTTCAGATTTTGTACAGATTTCGTATCGATTTTGGAACGAATGTCGGAAAGAAATTTCCTTTCCGAATTTCCCAAGGATTTTCTTTAGATTTCGTTACGAAATCGGACCGAAATCGATCCGATGGCGCTCCGACATTTCGTTCCGATATTATGTTAACCACTTCATACAACTTTCGTTAAGATATCGGATCAGATATCGGACGTATCGTTCGAATTTTGTTCCGATTTCGTTACGATGTCGGTACGATTGGTTTGCTGGGACGCTGAAGATATCTCCTCCACAATTTTTTTATGTATGTATGTATATCTGAATATGTGTGGCAAAGTGTTCTCTGGCTATAGTTTATAGTATTATTGTTATTTATGCATATCAAATGAAAATCCAATAAATTATTTTTATATAAAAAAAAAACAAACAGAAGAAAATAAATTTATTTTTATTTATTGTTGGTGTCTATTAAACAAACAAAAAAAGAAAACAATAACAAATTAATTATCTACCAGATATATTTAAGTAATGTAGAAAAATAATATTTGATATTAATTTGTTTATATATGAAAAAAATACTAAAAATAAAACAAGATTTTTGCTCTTGTAATATATACCTATATTACACTAACTACAAACAAGATATGAAATAAAATAAAATAAAATGCTCATTAGGTTCAATTACTAACTAAAACAACTAAACTATTTGACCACCTCCTAGTACTACTTTTTCGTTAACTATCTCAAAATAACTAGAGAAAATTCTATGACAACCATATTCCTCTCTATCTCTCTTTCTGTCTCTTTATATATAAATTAATTGTTAAAACACAAATAGAATAAAAAAAAAACAAAAAATAACCCTGCTCCCTTAAAACGCAAATTAAGAACTATAAACTCAATATAAAATTTGCTTTCGTAATTAATTTTTAGTTGATAATTTGATGGCTAAGCTCTATGGAAAGCTTGAAACCTAAACTCTATGGAAATTAATAATTAAAACAAAATGAACTATATAAGAAAAAGTGCCAAAGTTTATTAAGCAAAAAAATTATGGTTAATTGTAGCGAAATTTCAATTCAAAAATATTCATTGAATGGGCTTGTTGGATCTCCAAAATAAATTTGCTTTAAAACAGATAAAAACTATAACATGAAATCAACCAATAAAAGGAAAATCTTCAAATGCTATTATAAAAAAAAAACTATTACTTAATTGTACTACTTGTGCCTCATCTATATGAAATTAATAACAACAAAATAACAATTTATAAACTAAAACATATACACATTAATAATGTGAAAGGTCAATGCAGGTGGTATGACATACATATTCATGGTGGCTAACACTTGGAGATAGAAAATATATATTAACATTAATTTTGTTATCTTCCAGCTGCATTGCCCCCTCACACTTACGTTATTAACAACCAATGTTCAGACATAACAAAAATTCTATGGACTTGTTAAAAATTTGAAAAAAAAAAAATAATTGTAGTTTATGTTTTAAAATCGAAAACTATTGCCGTTACAAACAACAAAATTTAACTAAGAATTACTAACATACATATTTTAAATTAACAAATCTGAACTTAAGAAAAAAAGCATACATATATTTATCCAAAAACAACAACAATAACCACAACAAATAATTATATATTTTTTGTATGAAACAAAGAAATTATTTTCTTAAAATCTTATTTATACATACATATATAAATGATGTATAATAAACATTAAGGAAAAAAATTGCACCCACCCACCCAAAAGAATAACAAGAACAACAACAAACTAGAAATAAGCACCACTACCACAAATGTGAAAATGGAGAAAACAATATGCATATGCTATATAAATCAATTAATAACAAAATTTTAAAGAAAATTTATAATTTAGCTATAAAAAAAAGTAAAGAAATAAAAAGAAAATCAATAAATAAAAATACTTTTAAGTACCTAAATTATTGTATACAATAACAAAAACATGGACAACAATTTTACAGCAACATCCAACGAACAAGTCAGCTGCATCATTAATGTACAAAAATCCGGGACAGTGGTTTCCAAAATTTAATTAGAAATAATCGATTTTGCCGACAGAGATATACCCTCAGCCTGTGTTATTTGCAACACTTTAAAAAAAAGAAAGAAAAGGAATTAGGGGGTTTTCAGAAATTTAGCCGTATGAACTTGTTGACAGAAAATGTGGATTTTGATTAAAGTTGGTTTTTTTTTTGAGTCATTCCTCCCGACATTTCAGTTGGTCACAATATACAGGCATGTCACAGAAACGAATTCCGATCGAAAGTGGAATTGATTCCGTATTTAGCTTCTTCAGAAAACGAAAAACGAAGAATTTATCGGAATGAAACCACTTTTGATTTTGCAAACGGAATTGTATTTTTATTTTGTTTAAATCAGTCACTTTAAAACACTCCAAAAACACTTAGAAATAATTAAAATGTTGTTTTGTTAACAAATTTACATTTAATTTCGCATTTCAAATAAATAATTAAGTTTTTTGACTTCACAAAATCGATCGGAATCTAAAGAAGTTAAGACAAAAACGATCGAAATGAAATTTCGGAATTGCAACCATTCCGATCGGAATCTGTGACATGCCTGAATGGTTGGGTTTAAGGATGCGCAGCCATCTAGTAAAATAGGTGACTGCTCCACTCGGAGACCGTTGGTCCATTGTGTTCATCCTGTGTAGGCTATTGCTGAAGATTTAAAGATGATAGAGATAGTTGATAATTTAGATAGAGATGAGAGAGTGTTGATGTAGTTTTATGAGATGAGGATGATAGGGTAAAGGTGGTGAGATGATGGTGAGTGTAGGAGATGTTAAGTTGATGGTGCAGCACAGTTAGGATGGAGATGTAGAGAATGATGCCAAGGTATAGATGAGAATGTCCTGAAAGAGTGAAAAGAGTCTAATTATTATTGGTTTTTAAGGACCTTTGCCAAGCCGTGATAGATGTTTGGCAAAGTTGAGTAGGACGATGGGATCTATGTTAGACAGGAAGGTCAGAGTGTCTATCTCATATCTACCTAGTGTTCGGTATCTCCTTGTTTGCAACAAGGTGCACCTACAAAGCAGATGTTCAACAGTCTCTATCTCCTCCGCATCTTCACATAGTCTGCAGTAGTCAGTGCCACTGTCTGTCACTCTGCAGTGACCTGTTATAAGTCCCACCGCGATTTTCATCCCTAACTTATCAAGTGAGAGGATGGAAGCCGTTCTTCGACGAGAAACCACAGGCCAGATTGCCTTGGATACCCTACAACCAGGTTCCAATAGCCATCTTTGATGTGCTCTCTCATTGAAGATCTCCCGAAGTTTGCCGTTGTAGTGGCACATCGGTGGGCGAACGGTTTCATCAACTGATAAGTCGATAAACCTAGAGCCACCTCGAACCAGTTTCCCCTAATGTTGCTGTGACCCGGAACCCAACATAGCTACGATATAATGAAAATCCTGCAGAGCTCTCCTACAATCAAGAATAGCTCTTCAATTTATGGTCCATGACTTGAGGGCCGCTTGACTATCGACATATATAGTCAACGGTCCTGTAAGGCTGCCTTCAAGCCCTTTCACCAATTCAGCTGCTTTCCTGATAGCAAGAATCTCCGCCTGAAAAACACTACAGTTATCGTCGAGCTTGTATAAGTTTTTAATTAGTAGATTCTCGCAGTAGACGCCAGCGCCAGTACCTTCTTCCATCTTGGGCCCGTCTGTGTAAATTGCCAGACCGTCCAGAGGCGATATGCACTCAGCCCATGCGTCTCTGCTTGGGAAGATAAAAGTTAAGGAGTCCAACTTGAATGAGGTAGGCATATAATCGCTTACGTAACCATTAACACCTAACTCAATTCGACTATCAATTAGTTTTAGGATATTCGAGTGTCCAAAGTGTGAACCACGCCAACACCCTGACTCCCGGAGTCTAAAAGCAGTTCTCGCCGCCTGAAACTGGATTAGGATATCCAAAGGTTGGAGATCCAGGATGACGTTTAAAGCAGCTTGAGTAGTGCTTTTAATCGATCCGGTAATAAGCAGTGACGCGGTTCTTAGTACACTTGATAATTTGGAGAGTAACGCTTTGTTCCCAAGAGCTTGTCAGCTTTTCCCAATGGAGTTCTTACAGGAGTAGAGTGCCATGAGTCCCTTCTTCGTTCGCTCCTCTACATTTATTTTCCATGACAAGCGATGGTCCTGAATAGTGCGAGGTATTTATCTTCCGTAGAAAGTTCCAGGGCTGTCCAGGAGTGGAGGCTCGAAATTGGGAATTTTGCGTTTCTTAGTGAATAATACAAGCTCTGTTTTTTCGGGTTTACTCCCAGACCGTTATTCTTGGCCCAGCACACTATTATTTAATTTATTACCAGAAGCCATAGCAGGGTTGAGAGAACTCCTCCCTGCGGAGTGCCTCTGTTAACAGATTTCCTCACGGAACTCTCTTCTATGCATGAGTTGATGATTCCACTTTTCAGCATATCATCAATCCATTCCACAAGGATGGAGGAAATACCTGTGCTGCTGAGAGCATTGTGGATTGATTCAAGCTTCACATTATTGAAAGCCCCCTCTATATCGAGGAAGGCCGCCAGCGTGAAGCCTGAATATTCCATATGCTTTAGCGCCTTTATTTGCCTTTAGTGTAGGCATGTTGTGTTTTGCTGATGTTATTGAGGTTTAATTGTGTTCTAATTTCAAAATAAAGTAAATTTTTAACGTTTTTAAAAGAAAGGAAGAAAGACTAATTGGTACGTAGTCCTTTGGTAGAGTGTGACTTGGCTTCCCCGCTTTGGGGATGTAGGTCACCTTCACCTCCTTCCACAGTCCCTGACAGCAGATCCAAAGTATCTAGACCGGAGTTTGTCCAGGAACCATCGCTCCGTTTGATACTTACTTACTTAGCTGGCCTTTTACAGAACATTTGTTCCATAAGCCGAACTAAGAAAAAATCTCCAATCCTCTCTGTTTGCTGCTGTATTTTCCCAATCTGGGATATGTAGCTTACTGATATCTCGTTTCACTTGTTCGCTCCAACGAAGCTTTGGCCTTCCAGATCTGCGAGAACCTCCATGCGGCCCGTATTTATACGCCTTTTTAGCGGGTTCATCATCACTCATTCTTATAACATGGCCTAGGCATCGCAATCGTTGTATCTCGATTCGTCCAACTACATTGATGTCATTATATAGTTGATACAGCTCGTTGTTCATAAGACGCCGATATTCGCTGTCAACACAGATTGGCCCGTAGATCTTTTGAAGAATTTTTCTCTCGAACACACCAAGCACTGCCTTATCTGCTTGAGCAAGTTCCATGCTTCGGAACCATACATTAGCACGGGTAGTATCAGTGTTTTGTAAAGTGTTACTTTTGTTTGACGAGAGGTGGTTCCTAAACTGCTTACTCAGCCCAAAGTAGCATCTGCTAGCCAACACTATTCTTCTTCGTATTTCACAACTGATGTTATTTGTTGTGTTTATGGCGGTGCCGAGGTAGACGAAGTCCTTTACTACCTCAAAATTGTAGGTACCAACATTCACAGATGGTGTGGGGTTTGTGGACAGATTACGCGTCGATACCATCAATTGGGTCTTTTCGCCGTTTACCGCCAGACCCACTTTCGCAGATTCTGCTTCGACATTCCTAAAGGTATCAGTTACTTCCTTTACTGATCTATGTCATCAGCATAAGCAAGAAACATGTGGCTATTGGTGTAAATTGTGTCATTTCTTTTGACGTTTGCATCTCGTATTACCTTTTCCAGCAGGATGTTGAAGAGATCACACGAAAGGCTGTCTTCTTGTCTGAAACCTGTTTTGGAACTGAACTGTTCGGAGAGGTACTTTCCAATTTTAACTGAGGACCTAGTATCAGTTAAAGTCATCTTACAAAGCCGGATGAGCTTTGCGGAGATACCAAATTCAGACATTGCATGGAATACCTTTAATCGGAGGGGACTGTCGAAAGCTGCTTTATAATCGACAAAAAGGTGATATGTGTCGATCTGCATCTCTTGGGTCTTCTCCAGGATTTGCCGCAGGATAAATATCTGTTTAATGGTGGACTTGCCAGGTCTAAAGCCGCATTGGTATGGTCCAATTATTTCATTGACCTTTGGCTTTAGTCGTTCGCACAATATCCCTGACACTATCAGGGCAATCACGAATAAAAATTCCGTGCGGAATTTTTTCCCTTTCCCCAATTTCATAATTTTTTATTTCCATATTTATGTCCAAAAAGAGAATATTTTTGTTGATTCAGCGAAAATATTGCATAATTAAGTGATTCTAGTAGTTTCCAATGTTTAAAAATATTGATTTTAAAAGAATTTCACTTTTTAAAAATATTTTCCGTGCGGAAAATTCCGAGGGAAATATTCGTGATTGCCCTGTATATTATAGGCAATAGGGAGAAGACTTATGCCCCTATAGTTGGAGCATACAGTCTTATCTCCTTTCTGCCAGATGGTGCTAACTAGCTGATGCATACACCTTTGGCGTGGTATCTGTTCGTGCTTTATTTGCAACGTTTTGACGGGTACGTACCTTTGCAGCAACAAGGTAGTGGTCGGAATCTATGTTTGCTCTTCGGAATGGTCGTAATTCCAACACGCTCGATGAATGTCTTCCATCTACCACAGCGTGGCCAATTAGATTTCTCGTTCTTTGTTCTAGAGACAGCCAGGTGACCTTATGAATATCGAGATGCTTAAATCTGGTACAGGGTAGTTTTTTTGCCGCTGAAAAGTCTATCAGCATCATACCGTTGTCAGATGTTTCACTGTGGAGACTGATGGTCCAAAGATATTCTCTTCAACAATATTGACATTAAAATCGCCTAGAATAATTTCATGGGCAGTGCAACGGTCACATGTTTCTTCTAAGCGCTCGTAGAATATATCTTTGGTCTGTTCGTCCTGTCTTCGGTTGGAGCATGAGCGCAAATAAAGCTGATGTTGAAGAATTTTTGCTTTTGTCCGTATTGTAGCAAGCCTTTCATTCACTGCGATGAAACTGGAGACCAGATATTTTAACATCCGACCAACTAAAAATCCGCAACTAAACTCATGCTTTGTGTCATGGCGGCTATAATAGAGTGCGTCACATTTAGGTGTTGTTGTGACGCCATTGCCAATCCATAGTATTTCCTGTATGGCAGTAATGTCGATCTCTTACTTTTCAAGTATATCTGCCAATGCGTAAACTGCACCTTCTCTATAAAGAGTGCGAACATTCCAGGTGCAGATTCGCAGATCATGGTCCTTAAAAAGTGTGCGGGGGTCGTCAACTTTAGAGCAGCGACGACCACAGAAATACAACCAAAGCGAAGACATGAGCCCTGTTCCTTTACGTGCAAGAATCTTCAAGTTTTACCACTTTTTACTCGAAAAGCGTTCCTTTACTTCTGACATCATACAATTCATATGAGAGCAGTTCATAACTTTTGCTACTTTTGCCGGTTTTACCATTTTCAAAAGTAAAGGAACAGACCAATGTATGAACGTATGAGTGTAAAAAGCAACAACCACATTATGTTTTTGTTTGTTTTCATTGATTTACACTGTAAATGCAAATGCAAAAACAACTCAGTGGGCGCCCTCACTATACGATCTAAGCAAAGAAGCTCGTCCCTGCTTTAGAGGGAATTATTTTTATTCTCTTTTGTTTTTTTCTAGGCAAGGGTTATTAACCCGAAGCCCAAACCCAAGTTTTTAACGTTCTATGGCGCGGCACATATTAGCTCACTACCTTTAACGGGTATTATAGGCAGCTTCCCAGGTGATACCACGGGGAGGTCAGTGTCCCCATGAGATGAGAGAGGGACCAAGATAAATGCTGGGCTTTGCAATGTTAAAGCCGATCAAGATCGTTACTTGGTATCTTTCGTCCCCTACGTTGCCCAAGACATCGTTTGTAGTTTGGCAAAAAACATAATTTTCCTCATCAACTTAAGTCTACTACCTTTCTAAGGAGAGCATATATGGACTCACCTTTGTCTTAATCAATAAAATTTTTTCGCTCTTTTACAAAGGATTATAATGGCTTTTCCTTTGTAGAGTATTTATTCTAAGGATTCGCTTACGGCGGAACTACTTGCAACCTCCTTGGTAGCGATCGGTTCTGGAGCCTTCTATCCTATACATATTTCCTTGCTGCTCACGGTGCTCTTGAATGAAATTTAATTGGAAGGTGCTTACACCTGGGAAGTTTTAGCGGATTCTGAAACTACAATGTTCATAGATGAGAAAACTCGAAAAAACAAAAAAAATCGCCTTAGCGCATTTTAAAGAAATCGCTATTCAAATTGAAATTTTTAGGGGTTGTTTAGATTTTTGCGATTTTGCTTGGAAACCGCAACTCTTATCAAAATGGGAATAAAGAAAATGTTGTAGCTATCAAAATTCTCTACAAAATTGACCTTAATGATATTTTCGTATGTTTTACAACTTTTGAGATATAGAAGTTGAAATTGGGACAATTCAAATTCAATTCAATTCTGTTTCGTCTCCGTATAAAACAATGTCATGACTGCAATTTTCCAACTTAAGCCTATATATCTAAAAAAATGGTACAACCTAGGAAAAATTACATAAGCCAGTCTTGTAGAGAATTTTCACAGCTATAAGATTTTCTCAGGTCCCATACCGATAAGACTTGCAGTATTCAAGCAAAATCGCGAAACCCTAACAAAAATGGTACAGGCTGAGAACAAATCATAAACGTCAATCCTGTAGAGAATTTTCACAGCTACAACATTTTCTTTAGCTCCATTTCGATTGGACTTGCGGTTTCCAAGCTAAATCGTAAAAACCTAAAAAACACCTAAAAATGTGAATTTTGACCTCGATTTATTTAAAAATTCCTACAACGATTTTTTCTTGTTTTTGGATTTTTCTCATCTATGAACATTGCTGTTTCAGCATTCACAAAAACTTCCCCTGTGTTAGCGGTTTTCATTAAAAGTTAGTTAAGGCGCACCCTTCATGACACTGTTTTATATGGGGGGCGATACAATCAGTGCATTGTCCCAATTTGAACTTCAATATCTCAAAAATGGTAACACCTACGAAAATACCGTAAAGGTCAATCTTGTTTTCATAGCTACAACATTTTCTTCAGTCTCGTTTTGATAGGACTTGCGGGTTCTAAGCAAAATCGTGAAAACCCAAACAACCCCTAAAAATGTCAACTTGAATCGCGATTTATTTAAAAAGTGCTTCGGCGATTTTTTTGTTTTTTGATTTTCCTCATCTATGAACATTGTAGTTTCAGAATCCGCAAAAACTGCCCAGGTGTAAGCACCTTCCATTTAAATTTAATTCAAGAGCACCGTGTGCTATTTATATTTGTTTTTCGTTGCTATCAGAGTCTGAGTCACCCCCTTAAGACCTGGATATTCTCATCCATAAACCTGGTGGGTTTTGGCAGTTTTATTTTGCAATCTGCTATACATGGCGAATGACTTTTTAGAACTAGGTTTGAGTTGTAGCTTTTTGGGGCCTTGATATAAAGCTTCAATCTGCTGAGTTTCCAGTATTGGGAATCTATTGATTGGTTCAATCCACAAAATAAATGCCAAACCTATGGCTCTGCGTGTTGCGTGTGCGTTCAAAAATACAAAAACATACATGTATTTTGTTTTTGTATTTTTGAACGCACACGCAACACGCAGAGCTATAGGTCCTGATGGTATTTTAAACGTTGGGTTTATTCTACTGTCAGTTTTATTTTGCCCCAATTCCCTCATGTTTTTGACTCCAGGTTCATCTTTTGTTTCTACTCTCAATGAACTTCTTCTATCTGTCCGGGGATTTTTCCACTTATATATTTTAAAAACTTCTGTCTTTCCTTGGATATCCATATTTTGCTATCTCTTCTGTTTCCATTATTTTTTGTCATTAATATTTAGGCGTTTGACAATTTCCACGTCTATTTTTAGATATTTTATCATTATATTTTTTTTTTTCACAAAAATTGTATAATTTTTTGAAAACCACTGTACATATAATTAATTAAAAAAAAACGAGGCGTACCTAAAACAACAATATAGTACATACAAAATACAGACATTCATGCATATATATATTCATATACAAACAACTTAAAACAAATACATTGCGTACCTTTTTATTCTATAATAATATCAGTGCGAATATTTATAACACCTGGTCAGATGATGATTATATCAAATGGAGAAAATTAAAACCAAAGAAGTTCAAAAGAAACCTTTAGGTATCTCTTCTCGTTTGCCGGAGAGGTTAATAACAAAAGAAAATATCTAAAATGAAGTAACCAAAACTACCAACTATAATAAATATCTAAAATATAATTTTAAACAAAGAAATCTCTTAATAAGCATTATAAATCTGTAACGGAGCATATTCAATTTAACAGCAACAACAAACAATTAGTTCTCAAAGAAATAATATTCTTTTTTTTTAAATAAAATGCATTTCAAATTCAATAACAAACAACAAATAAGCATATGAAATTAACTACAACAACAAACCAGACAAATGTAAATAGCTATTATAATTATACTTACATATACATATATATGTATGTATATAAATACATGTTAAAAATATATATTTTTTAAAATTACACCAGTCAGTAATTAATAAACAATAATAAATTATAGAGAATTATTTAGAGACAACTTTCTTATATAAATATTTGGTACATACATAGTTAATAATACTTAAAACTATAAATATAAATTTATATAATACATAATAATGTGTATTTACATAACTTATGTGTATGTGCATATGAATGCTAACGATAAACAATGGAAATAAAGAAATTTTAATATTTTAGACGACATCAAAAAGTACGTTTTTTCTTTATTGAAAGGACAAGGTAAGTAAGGTAAACAAAAACCAATATTACATTTAGTGAAAAAAATTGGCCAGAAAACATACATTACTTACTTGTAATCGTACCAATTCATATCGCGTTAAACTAAGAGAATCAACACACAAACACACACAGACTTTGATGACATTTCATATTAACTAAATATTGGCATAGAAAATCAATAGGGAGACAGTTATAGCATGGTGCAGTTTTGCCAAAAATGCTGTTGCAAATTGTATATAATATACAACCACCATCAATAAGAAAACTATTTAGGGACTCAATCCTATGTTTATGAAATTTCCAATTTTTTATTTAACATTTTTTTAAATTTTAAAGGACTTTCATTTCATAAAACTAGAATTGCATCCCCCCACAAATCAAATTTGTTTTAAAAATATATTTCGTTTATATTTTTTTTTTCATAAGAAAAAAAATTATTTGATAAGTTTTCGAGTTTTGGATTTTCTTTCAACTAAATATAAATATGTATACAAAAAAATAGTAGAGAATATAATTTCCGTTCTTTTAACTTTACAACAAGCTACTTGTAAAAAAAACACAGTTTCATGTAAATTGGCATAATTTGTTTGATTGCTTCTAAATCCGATATTATTTTGTGTGTGAGAGAGAGAGTTACTAGATTCCTAATGCTTCTAAACGTTATCGCAATGACGCCGCCTTTGTCAACACAATATTGATATCAAGAGGTGGATAGTTTTGCAGTAGTTTAACATTGGAAGCAAAATCATTTTGTAATATTTGATCTCGTTGAATTCTAAAAGAATAAAATACAAAATATTTAGTAATATTCATGGACTAGTATTTTTTTTTAGACTTACAATATCATAGCGCAACAAATGTACAAAAGAAAATCGAAACGTTTTTCATCCGCCAACACGGAATCCCAAATGCGTACCACATCTGGTAATGGGAATTCTTGGGAAAGTATTAAAGATATCCATCTGAAAAAGGTGAAAGGAAAGTGGAATTTTAGTTAATATGAAAACTTTGCAAATATATATAAGCAAGAACAAAAGTTAGACTGGAACAAACTTTTAATACACTGCACTAGAAGCGATGGATACAGTTACTCAAGTGTGACTCATCTAAACTATACACAAAACGCGATCAAATTTGAAATCGCAAGTGATTTTCACAAGATAAATTACATGAAATGCCACACAACTGTCAAATCTTTAGTACAACAAGTAAAAAAGTATGCCGCTGACTGTAAAGAAAAACAAGTAAAAAGGTATCAGTCGGCTTGACCGACAGTGATATACCCTCAGCCTCGGACCTAAAGAAAAGAACTAACTCACAATACTTCTGACACGTATATAATACGATGTACCACTTTTGGACCTTATCGGTTTCTCCCTTCGAGGGTTATCTTACGTACTACCCAGTTTAGTTGGGACTGGCAGCCTTTTTGGAAGCTTTTGGGCCATTATCTCAAGAAGTAAGGACTTGCCCCCGAAAAAACTTTTACCGTCGCAATGGGGAAACCAGATACAAGTTGTAATAAAAAAAAATCAAAGGGATTCGAAGGCCAAATTTTGGACTGATTCGTTCAGAGTTATCATGCGCTCTAACCACTACACATTGTGCCATAGTGGTTTTACAGCTTTCGGACCATTTTCTCCGGAAGTATGCACTTGCCCCTGAAAAAACGTGTATTTTCGTATTGGGGCAGCGAATTAAAATTGTTACAAAAAGAAGCAAAACGATTTGAGAGCAGGCAATAAACTGCACTATTCACCAATTTTGTGTGGGAAGTACTCGAAGGAGTGGGTATATATATTCCATATTTGGACCCGAAGAGATATAAAAAGTATGGACCAAATCGGAAATTGCCTTCGAGAGTTATCGTGCGCATAATTTTAGCGAAAGGTTTTGAACTTTTGTGGGGGAGGTACCTGAAGAAGTGGATCGATATGGTTCATCTTAGAACTTAAACTAAGTTTGGACAAAATATTAAGAACGCAAAATTTTGGACCAAATCGGTTGATCCGTTCGAGAGTTATCGTGCGTTACAACCACTACACATGGTGCCATAGAGTTTTTTATACATTTCGAGCTATTTTCTCAGGAAGTATGGACTTGCCCCTGTTAAAATTTGTACCGTCGTACTCCATTCAAGAGTTATCGTGCGCACAATTTTTCCGAACATTTTTTAACTTTTGTGGGGGAGGTACCTGAAGAAGTGGACCGATATGGTTCATCTTAGAACTTAAACTAAGTTTGGACAAAATATTACCAATGCCAAATTTTGGACGAAAGTGTATGCACCCTCGTTAGCATAAATGCTGTATGTATAAAGAAGCAATAACAGAAGTGGTGGATCTAGTTGTCTTATGAAGGGATCCCTAATTTTTACAAATAAATAGAAGTTTCGATGTCGCAGATGTTATGTCAATGACAATGCCTAAAAAACTGGATGAACACGGAGTTGAGTATTTGACAATTGTCCTCAATCTATCGTTAGTCATCCATATTGTACCAGAAGCCTGGAAAGTTCCCATAGTGGTCCCACTAAGGATGACAGCAGAGGCGAATCGTAAAGGCCCATCTCCCTCTTGTCGCCAGTAGTGAAGATTTTACAGGTACAAATCCTCCCCTGATGAGAAGGCGTTTCCCAGTTGCCCAACAGCAACATGGATCCTGAAAAACAAACAGTACCACATCACAACAGCATTACACGCTTTATCCACACATATGTACCAGTCAAAGCGTAACTAGAACAAGCTGTGCGACCGAACATTCTTGGTGGTTCTTGACCTATCGAAGGCTTTTGATACCGTCCATAATACCAGGTGTTCGCGCACTTAGAGAATACTTCCCTACAACGGCAGTCTTTTGGAGAATACAGAAGTACAAGACCCGAATAATGAAACAATTCCCCAAGGCGGGGTGATATTTCCGGAACTGTTTAGCTTTTAATCTTTCGGAAACTTCACACCATCCGGACGGCATAGATAACGTTATGTATGCGGATGATTTTACGATCTTGGCGATGACATACATACATATGTGATAGGTTAAATAACTACATACAGTTAGGCAAGAAATGTATTGCAAAAACCAAAATTGTAGAAAACTTCATATTAATTGTTCGTTTATGGCAACAAATTATGTAAAAACTATACGGTTTTTTGTGTAAATCTCTTGCTATAGGTCCTTAAAACAATATTCCATCAAAATATGCAAAGGTTATTTGCGATTTATAACAAATACGGTCAAAAATAAGAATTAACTACTACTTGGGGTGACAATAAAAGTATTGCAACGGGAAAATCAGTACTATAAAACTATAAAATTTTTGCGGTCATTATGCATTTTTATGACTTTTGCGGCTAATAATAGACTAACAGTATTGTATGTAATAAAGTTCAGTGATAAAAAATACGGTCATGGAGGGTCTTCAGACAGGTAAAAAACGTATGGGGCCATATTAACAATAAACACTGACGAATCGGCCACAGGCAAGTACGCAAAGAATGAATATTTGACTCAATATGTATTGTAGGATAATGGAACAATGCAAAACAGTCAGATTTTGGCTTTGAGAACATCGAAATACCTCTGGAAAGTATATGGAAAAAATGTACACCAGTGTAGTATTTTGAAACGACCTACGACAGAGCACTATTTCGTCTCTCAATGGTATTGATATGATTTAATTTTTACTAATTGGATAGATATTATCCTCTGCTATCATAATAAATCCAAAAAATTGCGCCCAATCCAATAAAACCCATCAAATATGGAAATTAAACCGCTGGAGAAGCTGGAATACCGAATATTTGGGTACTATATTCTTTACCATGGAAAATAGTATGCGTAATTGGGTTCACGGATATAATAATGATTAGGAAGACATCCCCACTGACATCATTAAGAAATATTTAATAGTCATTAGTCTGAAAGTCTGAAAAATCGATTCCGAAAGCTCCAGCAAAGTCAACTACCACCATTCCAAAGACCAGATAATGACATGTTAATCTTATTTATGTAAATTGCCGATGTAATATAACAACACAAAACTCTTAAATACATCGGGCTAACATCCTGATATCAACCCTCATAAAATGTTTGGGTCCAATTTAAGAAAAAAAACTCCAAAAACGTCCTCCAACGAAGGATCAAGATTTACTAAAAATTGGGGAACCAGTATCCCTAGAGTGGAACATACCGAGCCTTAATTTTTGGTTTAACTGAGCTAATTAATGCTCCAATGAATGTCCAAAGTGGATAGACAGCTCATTAACGGACACACATTTGGTTATTCCCGAAGAAACCATCGATTTGGTAATTTTTGCAATACTTTTATTGTCACCCCCAAATAGTAGTTAATTCTTATTTTTGACCGTATTTGCCATAACTCGCAAATACCCTTTGCATATTTTGACGCAATATTGTTGTAAGGACCTATAGCAAGAGATTTGCACAAAAAACCGTATAGTTTTTACATAATTTGTTGCCATAAACGAACAATTAATATGAAATTTTCTTCAATTTTGGTTTTTGCAATACTTTTCTTGCCTAACTGTATTTGACTTAGTGCAGTTCTTCCATCTAAGGAATATGATAATATCCTCCGCTAAGTCTACTGCCACACAGTTCACCACCTGGACGGTTGAAATGAGGCTCCCGCTGAGCATATTGGTGGACGGTGTCCTCATTCCGACCACTAACTAAACCAGGATATTGCAGTCGCTTAAATTCCTATTGGGCAAGTATCGATAGCACCGTGCAAAACATCTGCCCAGTATGCGGCATGGGCCCGCACAACACACAGCATCTTTTCAAATGCCTTGCCAAACCTACTCATTTAAATCCAGTGGATCTGTGGTTACATCACATCGAAGCAGCCACTTTCCTGGTAAGCTTTGTCAGAATGCCACACTGAGGACTACAACAGAGTGCTTTCTCATGACACCAGAGGACAAGCTTCATGAGGAAACTAAGATTTCACCGGTGCATAACCATAACAACAAATTGTCGGTGCCGTTCCTACTTGGGTGTTATCACCGTAGGCATCACTACCACAATCATGATCCAGATAACTGGAAAGATATACAACTTCATGGATCTTGATGGAACTTTACTATGTTTCATCCAAATCGGACACTCAATTCTTAAGTTGTCGTCCTCATCAGAAACCTTAGTTGGTGCCGGGAGGGTTTTTAAAGAATTTGGTTCATTTTATCAGGAAGTATAAACTTACCCTCGAAAAAAATGTATCATCGTATAATGAGCCCACGAGGACTACATGCTGTAAAAATTCTTCCAGTGCATTTTGACGACTTTCTTGAAATTTTGTAAGATAGGTATGCGAAGGATTGGATCGATATCACTGTGCAACATTCTTAAGGTAATCTTGTGGAAACAATATGAGGATTTTTTGAAAGTACAGACCAAACGACAAAAAACCCTAGTTGGGATTTGTTGTGTCAGATCCAGCTTGAATTGTATGGCCCCATCTAAACATGGTTAAATATTGACTTTTTAAAGCAATTCTGGGCTATATCTCTGAAACCTATGTGAATCTTCATCTCACCCCTGAAGCAAAATTGATGATAAGGGCAAGAATAACATATTTATAGAATTAATGAACTCGAAAAACTACATTTATTGCCCCAAATTGTATAAAATATCGAAAATTTCCATAATTTGTATACATATCGCACCATATCTCCAAAACCGGTAATTTTTTCTTTTGGAAAAATATTCGGAATATGGAATGTAATACACAACTTTTTAAAACATCTTATTGTTGTAAAATGCGTCTATCACGTTGTTTTTTCAGTATATTTTTCAACAAAATTTTTCAAAAATGTGGTGAAATCCTAAATGCGAGAATAAACTGCTGGTGTGAACTGTGTTTGAAATACGTGTTGTAAAAGATATGATGCAAAATACCGCTGAAACAACATGAAGTAAGTATTTTAGAGTTTCAGAATGTTCTGAAGAATTGCTGAGAACTTTATTTGGAAGAGTTTTGCAACTAATTACGTGGTTCAACTTCCAATAGTTTTGCTGATACTGACCAGAATTTCAGCAATTTTGTAAAATTTTCTATATTTTATCGATTTTGATGCCTTAGATGGAGTTTTTCTTATGTGGTCTTTAGGGCTACAATATTGCCAAAGACAGCTAGGCCAAATTCCTAATCATTTCCGAGATAAAGGCCCGTTAAATGCAAAAACTTGTAGTTTTAGCCCGGTTTAGATGAGGCCATGAAATCCGTATTGTATCTGACAAAACAAAACCTAGCTAGGATTTCTGTAGTCTCAATATGTACTTTCAAAAAATGCATACCAAAAGTTGTTTGCATTTTTAGTGTTGCATAGTGTATAGTTTATATTTTAATCTGACCTATGTCTCGAACGAATAATACGATATCCAATTCGATATCGAATCCCTTCGCGAATTATGGTGAGCAGCATTTTTGTGTAAACAGTTAAAGCTTTTTGCCTCCGCGAAATTTGTCAGGCTCCTTTCATTTTTACTGTGATTTATCGGAAGTTGCGCAAACCCATACTATTTTCCAATTTGGGCATAAAAACCGCCACAAATAATCCCAATATATGGCCTTAGTATGCTCTTCCTTTTGTTCGCTCTGGATACGATTATTTTGAATATGACCATTAAAACGTTTGCGGGATTAATCAATATTGTTTGATACTAAGGTATATTTCATGGCTGGTTTCCTGTACCGGGCCTCAGGCGTAGTTTTCGTAATTCTTTTGATGAACGTTTTGTGCGGCTCTTGCAAATGCACTGCATTTAGTGGACGCTATGTACCAAATTAAGATGAAAATGAACGCAAGATAAGTTCTTTATTCCTTATATCAGCCGCGGGCCCGGACTGATTGGAATTCTGGATTTTGAGTCGGTCTAATTATTTAATTTTCGGCTTTTGTTTTTCTCTATCTCTTATTTTCGATTTTTTTGGCTAGTCTGCATTCTTTATCGGATATTTAGCTTCATAATAAAAAATTATACTTATATGTTTGCAAGCTTTTTTCGATTCGGATATGTGCCTTTACATATATCGTCTGCTCCGTCGGAAAAGGTCGTAAGTCCACTTTTTTTGGAAATCGCGTTTTTGTTGCGGGATGATAGTACAAACCAAAACACGTCGTATGATACAAAGAAAATGGTAGTATGTCGCGTTTTTCTATATGTTTTGCCCCTGTCGGAAAAGGTCGTAAGTCCACAAAACGTACACATTTGAGTACGAAAAGGTCGTAAGTCCACAAGAAAATGTATACTTTAAAAGAATACTACAACTAATGTAGTTCAGATATAATGTTTAACGTCATCCATGGTTGGGGTACAATGTAAAGAACTAACCTACACCTTTGGATGATAATCGGATGATATTTGGCGGAGCCTGTGGACCAAACTTTTGAACAAAAATTTGATAATTTCTATATTGCAAAAAAATTTACATTTGAAATCTAGTTTCCCCTATAAGCGCACTGATTATGAAAGATGGACTTCTGGGCTTTTCATTGATACAAATTGGGATGCTGTATGTGTTCAAATTCCTCATATATTAAAAAATTTAAAAAAAAAAACAAAATTTTTACTGTTTTTACTGTCTTATATCTTACATAACTTTATCAGCTGGTAATTTGTGGTTTCTCTAGGGACATTTATTCACATAACGAGATTAGTTTGTATTCTGAATTCAATAAAGTAAACCTTCTAACGGACGGGTAAATGCAATGTTTATCTTATTAAATGATTCTAAAATAATAATTGATTGAAATGTAATAATGTAACTAAGAAGACATCATGGTTTTTCCTAACAAAGAGCAGGATGAATTGGGAATGGAATTAGACGATGGTGTCATGGGTCTAGTTCCCTATGGTTTTCACAGTGATTCTGAAAGCTCTGATGATAAACTTCCTAAACCCAGGAAAACATTACATGCTGAAGATTCTACATGGTTTGCATACAAAAACAAAAGATTCAGGACATCAGGAGCTACAGCTATATGGGGGCTATATCAAAACTTGGACCGATATACACCCTTTCCAGTACCAAACATCCTAGAATAATAGAAACTTCTATACCAAATCACGAAGATCTATCTTAAAAATTGGGAGCTGTATCTTAATTTCAAAATACGGACAGGCGGTCATGGTTATACCGATAAATAATATATATAATTAATAGGGTCTTCGCTAAGTATATCGATATGTTAGAAACTGAATGACAAATTTAATTATACCCTCCATATTATGGTGGAATGTATAAAAATCTTCAGAAATGTTGGTGTCGATATGCAATTTTAACATACCGCCAAATAACTGATGAATTGAGGCATGCCGACTGTGTCCACCTTTATATAATGTATCTTATATACCTGATGAAACTATAGCTATCGATATGTTGCCTTCTAATCTAAACACTTGCTTTCCAATAAGACCAAAGCTTCGTTATGCATAACATCTGGTATCTCTATTGATTTGTAGCATATTTAAGAAAGTGGGAGTGGTCGGGTCTTATTGCTAAAATATGTACCCAAGATTGGGGAAACGGAATCGTTCGTAAGTTTATATATATAGCGCATTTAAAAAATAGGGCACAGTTGTAACCCGCTCCTCCGAAATTCAACAACATATATAGCCTACTTCAACCAAGGGACATCTCTGTGCATAATCTGAAAATTACATGGAATAAGTACATAGGGTCGGAGATTCAACAACCGTTGCCTCGCAAATTAATTTTTTGACCTATACATTCATAACTTTTGCAAAAAATTGTTTTTTTAAAGGGCCTGCCCTCGCCCCCTCTGATATTAACAAAATATAAAGTCTATTTTCACCTCGGTTGTTCCTTGTATATTCTTTGAAAACAAATCGGTTCAGCCGTTTTGCGGAACATACAAACATACACATTGTCTTTTATATATAAGATTTCACCCAAAAGTTTTGGTCCATAAAAGCCGCTATTAATTATCTCATCAACATGTTAATTGCAAGCTTCTTCTTTGTCTTAATTTCAATTCATTCTTAAAATTTCGCGCCGATCGGATTATTACTGCGATCTACAGGATGGCTACAAAGTCGGGTACAAATTGTAAGTTTGGTCCATTTCACACCTTTCGATCATAACCAACATCTAATGGGGTCACTTCTGGTCGAAACCCGACCTCTCCACAAAGTTTCGTGACGATCGGTCCAAAATTGCGGCCTGGAGTTTTATTACAATTGTTAATGGATGGACGGACGCACATAGCTAGATCGCTTTATCTCGTCAAGATATGAAAAAATAGCATGGGGAGGGGGTCTACGACGAATAATTCGCGATGTCACACGAATATTGCACAAAGAAAACTTACAACACCCTTTCCACATTGTTTTGTAAAGTATAAATATTTTATTTTAAAAACGTCCGTAAATTGTGGGAAAAGGTCGTAAGTCCCTACAAAAATACAAAACTGTACAAGGAAAAGGTCGTAAGTCCAAAGACATCCAATTATCTCCCAAACGCGAAGGAATTTTATGAAGCAAAGGACAGGTATTTAAGCGGAATAAATAAACCAAGAATACTGCCTTTACCACCATAATAATATCTTTAACACAGAAAGCGCTGGAATGTTTTTTCTTCCTCCTGAAAAATTTATTGAGGGGGACTTACGACCTTTTCCGACGGAGCTGACGATATGTATTTGAAATGAGGTCTATCCTCGTTTTTTTTTTTCAAATTAAGAAAGGAGTTCGTACAAGTTGAGCTGAGTAGCCGTCCTTTAAGAAGGCAATTTTCGGAACTTCAGAGGCTCATATCTTGGAGGCGTGACCCTACCTGTGAAAAATCAAATCAACTCAAATCAATCCGAGCTGACACGCTCAATTTATGCCAGGAGTTCGTCTCAAGATGGTAAGTTCACTGTTCTACTCTCCAATTGGTGTATTTACAAAGCTTTTTTTCATTTTAACCTATGTTGGGGTCTATTTTCCGATATTAAACCAGTTTTAATCGGTCAACGACTATTTCATCTGTCCATGCTGGAAAAGAACAGGGCTACTTTTTCTTACTTACCTAAAACTATAATATTGTGGATATAATTCTTGTGCTTTAAGTCGTTCATAAACTTCCAAATCTCTTTCTTTCAACATTTCTGATAAACGTTTCATCATATTTTTAATGCCACCCTCTGAATCATCCAATGTTTTTATGAAAAAGTCTCTAATTTCGGCCATTAATGCAGTAAAACAATAGAAACAATCAGCCTCGGCATGTTCTGGAACAAGAAAACGAGAATTATTATTTATTATAATCTACTGTTGGATATAGGGATAGATAAATTGTTTTTTTTTTTTTTTTTAAGAATTGCTTTAAGATTGCAAAGGCAGACGGATGTTAATAACATAATTGACTCATAGTTTTGCTTAAAACCAAAATATTAAATTTATTAAATATACCTCTATATTCGGGATCTGGATCGGATGCCATAACATAATAAATTGGTCCCACAATCTCGTTCATGCCCTGAACATAACCTTGGCCAGGATTTAGTTTGGCATATAAAAACAAAATTCTTTGGACCACTTCCCAATGGGCCTCCTGGCCTTCGTCCATGGCTTTGTAGGTTTCCTCAGAGCGTTTGTTTATCAAGTTTATCTATAAACATAAGAAAAAGTTTAATGTTACAATAATCCAAAGAAAAAAATCTAGAAATAATAAACAAATGCAAATACCTGTTGCTGTTATTATCAAATGATCGCATGTAAATTACAATGAAAAATTAAATTTCTCTTATCAACAAAATTGTACAATGTCCTTCCTTCCATTAAATGACATTTAACAACACAAAGAACATGGAAATAGTACGTTCAACTTACCTTAGTAACACCCAATCCTTTTCGCTCAACATTAGCCGATTTCAATACTGAGGGTACAACTCTCTGATGTAGCCGCCTTTCACCTTTACTATTGACCACAATATCGCAGGGATATTCAGTGGGTTGTTGAAAAAATGAAATATCTGGACACAATCTGCGGACGTCTTTATCAATTTGCAAGAGAAATTCATTGTCATTAAAGAAAGTGTTCCATGCACTATCGGGACCTTCATTTAATGGATGGTCACACAAAATATCTTTATCTCCATTCTCCTTTAGTCCTGGTGGTAATACCAAGTCTTCAATAAATTGACGATATAATGACCTCTTCTTCGCTAGAGTACTTGACCAAGATTCACGCTTGGGGCCCAAGTAACCCAATAAAAGTTTCCAACACAGTGGTCTTAGGCTGTTTACATCGGGTACACCTACATAAAAGAAAATTGTAAGTTTATTGAAGCATAACGTGAAAGTTTTACTAAAAGTGCATACGACTTCATTATGGGGGCGAATACAAGTGTCTTTCATTCATTCACATTCACTGCATCTTCTACTTACCATTACTGCATAATTTTCTCAGCGCTTTAAGGTCGATTTCATCTTTAGCCAAAGTATCTTCAAATTCTTTTACACTTTCGAAGACATGAAAATAAATTAAAGTAAGTTAATTATTATTTATATTATTTATTAAACAAAACAACTTACCGTGCCTTGAAGATTGACATAGTTTGTTTTTAGAGAGTTGTGTAGTTCCGTTCCGGAACGAACTAGTTCCAAGGAACTATTTTAAATTTGTTTTATATGTTCAGGGTTGCCATGCTTGTGATAATAGTGTTTGAGTCTAGTCGCTCTTTATAGCATTTTTTACTTATCGCTAAATTGTTGCTCTGTTGCAATTTATATGTAAAAAATTTAAAAAATTATTTAAAGATACTAAAATAATATGTAAAATAAAAGCAGTAGAATTTTAAATGTAAAATGTGTATTAATATTATTAATGTTGGTTGTATATTAATAATCTCGAAGCTATATTGGGTGAGATAAGGTAACCCTACCAATAAAAATTAGTGAGAGCGACTTGCAATAAATGAGAGAATAAACAATACAAGTATGTTGCCATATCGGTTGCCAGTTGAATTTATTTTGGGGGAAATTAATTACATAATTTGGGAATTTTATTTTAAGTTAATGGTCAATTTAATCGACATCGTATTGAATTTGTATAAAAATTATAAAGTTTATAGCGTATTTAAATTCTTTATTTAAATTGCTTGTTTGTTAATTCCATTCAATAATACTAAAGACAATGAAAATGCCAGATGTGGATATTTCTGGAGGGAAGAAAATGCTGGGCAGTCTCGCTACTGAAACCGATCTCGCTTTTATCGCCCGTAGACTTTTGAGGCTTTACTCTTTCCCAATGCCACAAATAGCTATCTAATTCACGCCATTTCCACACATATTATTCGAGGACTCAACCAGAGCAAGCCGTACAACAGGACGGTGTTGGTGGTTCTTGACTCGACTTGTCGAAAGACTTTGATATTAGGTCTGTACGATAACTTCGCAAGTGAAAAGTACTTGCAAGTACTCAGCAAGTTCTCAGTAACGTCTCTCCACCAATTTTACACTCTCGAAACTAAAAATTTGCAGATTGTTATCGAACAGCAATTTGCAGAAGTCAGGTGATTTGAAGAAGAAGAAGTAGGCAGAAAAGATTAAATAAATAAATAAAAAAGTAGTCATCAAAAACTACAAAATAAGATATTTTATTTACATTATCGTTTTCCATAATTTATTTAATAATTTTTCCATTTTTTATTTCTATTTATTTTAATAACCAAATGTTTGTTTATGCTTTTGCCAAGAAGTCCGCCACAAAACATTCGAATTTAAATCAGCTGATCAAACTTGCAAGTTCTTACAAGAAAAGTTTTCCTTGCAAAAACTTGTAAACAAAACTCTCCAAAATTCGCTCTCTTTTACTTTACAAGTTTGTTATCGAACAGCATTTTGTAAAAGTTTGTGCAAATTTGTACAAACTTTTGGGTTATCGTACAGACCTATTGTAAAGCACTCCACGCAGTTTGACGGCATTGAGCAGACAACCCTCAGGCAATGTTTTGAATAACAATTGGCCTGTTCCCGTACTTTATAAAGTGGTAAAAGTCGTAAAAGTTGTAAAAGTCGTAAACGATTTTCATATAAATTTTGTGTACGGGAACGCAAAATGTGTAAAAGTGGTAAAAATTGTATAAACTTTTTCGTTCTGGAACAAAGCTAATGTGAATATTGTCAAGTCAATTTTGTGCAAACAATTTCTAAAGCTGTTTTTATGAAAGTAGAGACTCAATAGGCAAAAACCCTATTAAGGTTGTGTTATCTTAGATTGGGTTGGGATTTTATGGTCCTATCTAAACATGGTTGAATATTGACTTTTTGAAGCAAATCGTAGCAATATATACCAAACCAAGTCCCGGGCCACACTACAATAATTTCATTGAAATTTTGATATGAAATTATGCGTCTCTAGATCGACTTCCATAGTAGAGTAAAATCATAAAATTGCTGTAGGGGGGAATTCGATTTAAAAACACCTAATTTCATGAAATTGTTTAGTGTGGACCGGGACCAATTCGAATTTTGTTTTGACCTCTACAGCAAGTCTATAGATACAAAATCCTTACAGACTAGACTACTAACTAATTATATACAAAAACTGAATTAATTTCAACCGTTGATGTAGAAACTATGTGTTAAGGTATATGATTAATTTTCTTTTTAATGACTCACGATTTTCAGACAGATCTATAAGATTATATAATTTGTTAAATTCAAGAAGGAGACGGCGGAGTGGATCGTTGTTTGCATAATCGGATGTAAAATAATTAATATGAAGAAGTGAGTAATTACGTGTGGGTCTAATAGGGGCATAAAAACGGATTCTGTTTAATAGAAAATCTGAAATTATTTTGCCAGGAATTACGTTTAAAATAAAAGTTACATTTAGCATTGTCCGACGACTTTTTAATGTGGGCAACTTTATTAAGTTTAATCTATGTTCATATGAGGGTAAAGTTTGTGAATTCCAACCACCTCTCAGGCAAAACAAAAGAAACTGCTTTTGGACAGATTCAATGACCTTAGCATGAATAGGATATGCAGGGTTCCAAATAATAGATCCATACTCCAGATTGGAGCGAACAAAGGATATATACAATTGCTTTGTGACTAAGGGATCTAAGAATTCCTTACTCCAACGCTTAACAAATCCCAGGTTTTTATATGCTTTAGATGTGATCAAAGAGATGTGATCCTTGAAGTTCAACCTGCGGTCTAAAAGAATACCAAGGTCCTGAATGGAATCTATTTGTTCAACTTTAGAGAAATTCAAAAAATAGTTACTTTGTATCTTTCTAAGACGGAAAAATGACATATGTTTGCATTTTAAGGTGTTCAGTTCCAGTAAATTAATGTCACACCAGTTATAAAAATTGTCTAAATCAGATTGAAGTACTAACTGGCCTAATTCATGATTAAAAGAGTGGAAAATTTTAACGTCATCCGCGTACATTAACACTTTACAGTTTCTCACTACATTTGGCAAGTCATTGATAAACAATGTAAATAAGACTGGGCCAAGGTGGCTGCCTTGGGGAACTCCAGATTTCACATAAATTTTGTTAGAAATGGCACTACCCAATTTCACAGCTTGAATTCTGTTTGATAAGTATGATCCTATCCAATTTAACGACGATGTGGAGAAGCCCATAAGATATAGCTTCAACAATAGTAGTTTATGATTCACCTTATCGAACGCTTTACTAAAATCAGTGTAAATACAGTCCGTCTGAAACCGATTTCTGAATCCATCATTTAAAATCGTTGTTAATTCTAAAAGATTTGTGATAGTGGATCTATTTTTCCGGAAGCCATGTTGGAAATTGGATAAAATCGATGAAACTCGAAATGATAAAACGTCGGTTATCATTTTTTCAAATAGTTTTGGAATTGCATTTAACTTAGCTATTCCTCTGTAATTGGATGCATCCGTTCTACTCCCCGACTTAAATAACGGAATAATGAAAGACTGTTTCCAAATTGAAGGAAAGTAACCAGTATTTATAGATTTATTGAACATGATAGAAAGAGGCAGAGCAAGATTTTCTGCACAATTTTTTAAAATACATGAAGGTATTCCGTCAGGGCCAGGAGTAGTAGAGTATTTTAAGTTTTTTAAATTACTTAAAACTGCAGACACGTCAACTGTTGGTAATTGTATAGGGGGATATTCAGGAATACAGTAGGGATAATGAAAGGAGTCAACGTGTGACTTATCACTATATGTCGTTTGGAAGAAAGATGCAAATATATTAGACATTCCTTCATCATCAGTTGCAACCATTGATTTGAATTTAAGTGTTTTGGGGATAACGTTAGAACGACGCTTACTATTTATAAATCCATAAAAGGATTTAGGATTGTGTATTAAATCGTTTTTTATTTTTGTTATATATTTTCCATAGAGTTGTTTGTTTAGTAAAGTATATTTCGATCTCATAACCGAATAGTTAGTGAAATCGATAGGATTGCCAGTTTTTTTTAAACATTTTGTATAGTTTATTTTTCTTATTTTTTACTTTCGATAATGTAGGAGAGTTCCATGGTGGGCCATTTGGAAAAATAATCAAAAAAAAAATGAATTTTTTGGCTCAAAATGCATGATATATCTTAAAATTCAATAATTTTCATATTTTTCGCACCATATCTCCAAAACTGTTAAAGTTTTCGTTGACGTTTCGTTTTTTTAATATCCACTGGAATGTAATACACAACTTCTCAGAACATTTCATTCTTGTAACATGTCTCTATCAAGCTGTTTCTAACAATTTTTCCAAGGACAATTTGATGAATACGTATATACATATGTATGTACATACAACGCTGCGAAATCCCAAATATGAAAATAAACTGCCTGTGTAAACATTGTTTGCAATTTGTTTTGTAGAAAGTATGTCCATATTTACATTAGACAATTTCCCTTGCGGCAATTGTCAATTTGTGGGTGAGAGAGGGTGTTGAGAGGCAAAGGATATGCCTTACCTCTCTCTCTCCTTCAAATTGACAATTTCCGCAAGGAAAATTGCCAAATATAAATATGGACTTAGATATGAAACATGGCACAATAATAAAGGTACAATGGCAAAAACAGGTGATTATCACATTAGTTGTCAAAATGCATTATTGTGAATAAAATTACATACAAAAGGTAAACAAGCAATTCACAGTAATGCGTTATTTTGACGTTTGGTGTGGTAAAGGGCCCGACTATTGTTATCGATGTAACACCACCTTCCGCCATGATATGAAATAACACCTAAACAAATTGTTTATTCATTTATTTATTCCAATTTTCATATGCCCAGTCTTTCGACTTTAAGGCTGTATACTACAGTATAATGTTCAATTTAATATTATGTTTGGTTTACATTCGGCGTCTTTTCGTGATTTCGAAGGCGTTTCGTGATTTCGCGCGGAATCATGCAAAATTTATCATGATTTCGCATACAAAAATGAAATCATCTTATTTCGTGATTTCAGCGAAATCAACATCGAAATCACAGTACACATGATATACAACCTTGCTTTTGCCTTAAAAAGTACCAAAAGTTGCAACACTTTTCACGTATCACAATAAACAAGGTAGATGTGCGAATTGCTGGAACAAAATATGTTAATATCAAAATTTGTAAACAAGGTGAAAAAATATTAAATTACATTGTTACAATGCTATTTTTCATTGTGTTCCCGTACTTTTTTTAATGGTAATGTTAGAAAATAGACCGAATTGTCAAAAATTGCTTCCCCATACAAATTTCTTAAAAAATACGGGAACGAAAAAATGACGGAAATTGCAAAAACTCCAGCAAAAATGCCAAAATCAGCGTATCAGCCATCGTGTTCAGATTCCAAAAAACATGCTGCTAGTTTTTACTTGGCCAAATTTTTATAGCAGAGAACAGGAGAAGAGGCTTTTATTCAAAATCAAGTGCAAGTCTTGCTAGATTTCGGAGTACTGGAACGCATTTCTAGCACTAAACGGGGAAAATACTGCAAGTAGTAATATTTTGCAGTTCCTGAACACAACTTTTATGTATCAAAATTTATTATTATAATGTCTCAACTATAAAATCATTTTTTAGTTTTTAATTTCTTAGTATTATAAACAATTAATACGATATATAGATAATTTTACGATCATTTTCGAAATGAAGCAGTAAAGTTTTATATTGTCGTAAATTTTTGATGATTAATTCAATTTACAACAACTTTTTTCGAAAATTCATGTTCGATCAGCTGCGCATTTGCATCTACCTTGATTATTGTGATATGCTTGAAATCAACAAAAAAATAAGTGTAAACACCGGGGTGTATTTCAGGATTTCGTGAAATCCAGTGGATTTTAGAGCGCAAGTGTAAACTTGGCATTATATAAAATAGCTTAAATATAACAAGGGAGGGATATTAGAACTACTCAAAAAAAAAAAATAATAATAATAATATATTTAAAATAAAATAAAATACTAAAATACTATGTATAAAAAAGGGGCCAGTAATTATAAAATAAAAAATGTAAATAAAAAACATTTTGATTAATTGAATTTTGATACTCCAAGAATGGAAAGGATTTTAAAATACTCCAAAAGAAATACAGCATATATAATAAGAGCAATATAAATATGTATAAATAATATTAAATTTTTTGTGATTAATGAGTATTTCAAAAACAAATATTTTATGAAAAGATCATTAAATGCACAGTAAGAATTTGAACTCTATGGTAAACTATGGGGCGCCTGTGCGGTCAGTGAATATAAGTGCAACGCGATGGAAAAATGTTTAAACCTGTAAGAATGCCGTCTTGAGAACTGCAAGAGGGCGCCTCCTCATGTCTTCAGTACAGCAACACAATAGCATGTTCTCATTGAGACATCTTAACTACCATATGGAGGAGAGGAGCCCCCACTCACACACTCAGGCATGTCAGAAGGGATCTTCATGATCTAGAAAAAGATGGCCAACATTACAAGAGAGACCTCAAAGTTTGCATAGTAATTTGTATGGGGCCAAAAGTGAATTTTAACGAAATTGCTTTAAATGTCGTAATTACCTAGAAAAAAAGTTTGGAAGTAGTGCAATGCAGAGTTATGATTTCACAACATCTTTCGATGCAGTCCACATGGAGTTATGAAAAATGCACTCCGTTTGATACATTTTAGAAGCACTCGCTTCAAGATCCCTACAAGCACATGCCTTGTTTATCCATATAAAAGATGTCGCAGCCTTTTTTTCAAATAAAGTTCTAAGAATTTGTTAAAATATAAAGAAATACAAACTAAACTTGTGAACTTTCCGGTAATTCACGGGGCATAAATTAATTTTAGAGTGGAGTTCATTTCGAAATCTGAACTGGAGTGGGAGGACAACATGTATAAAAAACTTTTGACTGATGGAGCAAAATTATTTGCGGTGGCATAAAACGCAGAGCAGAGGAAGTAAACTCAGTCACGATTAAATTTAATGGAGAGTTTTTATAATTTATGTTAATGTAATAAAGTTCTCAATATTCTTCTTTTACACAAATAATAAATTAATTTTATTTATTTTGGGATACTTTGCAATGCACGATGGGGCCAATGTCAGGTTTTTGAGGCAAAAGGTCATTTAACACTTAAACACTTTCAAACCTCCAAAACCAAAAAATTACAATCTGGCAACGACCCACGGCACAGTGGTTCCACTTGTATGGAAAAGAGTGCCAAAAATAGTTCTAATCGAGCTACCTCCTCCAAATTTTAAACGTAGGTTTATAACAAGCTAAAAGGAAAGAAAACCATAGTGGATTTAGGTCCATATTTGGGTATAGCTCCCATAGAAAGGTACTGCCCGATTTGTGGCATTTTGACGATTTTGGCCAAATTAACCAATGATTTGGATGTTATTGTGCATTTTGAGTTCTGAGTGAATAAACTACCTCCTTGCAAAAAATATTCAATATAGGTCCTCGTTTAGGTATAGCCACCATATAAATGTACCCTCAGATTTTCGGTATTTTGACAATTTTAGCGAAATTGTCCAACTGATTTCGCTGTAATTTGGCATTTTGAGTTCTGAGTGAACCAAATACCTCCATGCAAAAAATTGTCAATATCGGTCTAGGTTTAGGTATAGCCCCCATATAAACGTACCTCCCGATTTTCGAAATTTTGATGATTTTACCCACATCTTCCAACCGATATGGCTGTAATTTTGCATTTTGAGTTCTGAGTGAGCAATATACCTCCTTGCCAAAAATGTTTAGTATAGGTCCAAGTTTAGGTATAGCTCCCATATAAACGTAAGTTTCATTTCATTTTGAAAATTGCACATCCACTTCTCTAACCTACTCATAACCTACGAATGCTTTGCGGATGTATTTTTCGTTTTTAAGGCCTCACATACAAATCACAACTTCTTCGACTTAACTTGGCGTATAACCGCTGTAAATTTACAAAAATAAGGCTGGATATTAAAAATATGATATGTTTAGAGAATATTTATTTCAACCGCAATAAAATTTGTTGCCATCAATTTTTCGATTTTTGTCCACGGGCGGAACCACTGTGCACGGCGACATGCCAAGCTGTCAAAGATTTCATAATTATGCCGTTTATTTCTGACATTCAGTCGTAATTAAACAATTTAAGTATTTTGGCGCCAAAACCTGATCTGTTGATATTAGGTCTGTTTGATAACGTCGCAAGTAAAAAGTACATGCAAATTCTTGCATGTACTTTTCAGTTCTCTTTTATTAAACAAATTTTTTATCGAACAGCATTTTGTAAAAGTTTGTACAAATTTTTGGGTTATCGAACAGACCTATTATCAACTTCCAGATTTCGTAAAACTTAAAAATTTGGATATTTTTAATTTTTGGTTGGAAAATCAGCGAAAACCTAAACACCTTATAGAATGGATTTCTGCAAAATTTAATCGTGGTGTCAAAGACAACTTCATGACGGAAGTTAAAAAGCAAATTTATAATATTTGTGCACGCCTTAACCAAAAATGGATAAAAAATTGGAGGTCAAAAAGTCGTGTATTACAATTTGAGCTTTTGGTTAGCTAGCGACACAGTATTTATGCTAGAACAAGGTAATGATAAAAAGAAGAGAGGGCGCCCTAATGTGGATTATAGTGAAGGAATAAAACTTGCTTCGGAAGTCTGCTATGAACACGGCAACAATATTAAACCCTTGATTCATGCCGCCTCTGTTTCGGCCAATTTGTCAAAAGAAAAATATTTAAACTATTTTCTCGAGGAAGTTCGGTATCAACCAACTAAATTGAGAAAACAATTAACTTCGACAGAGAAAATTTATGAACGATATATCCAAATCTGAACCGATTTCAATATGATGTCTCAATAATGTTTTCTAGACCAAATTCCGTCACACACTTTAAATTTCATCACAATTGGACATATATAGCGTGATTGCTGCACAAAATACCTAAAATCGGGTGAAAATATATATGGGAGCTATATCCAAATCTGAACCGATTTCGATATAATTGGGATACTTCTTTTCTAGACGTAATTTCGTCACACATTTTAAATTTCATCGAAATTGGACAGCATTTGCGTGTTTGTTGCACCAAATACCTAAAATCGGGTGAAAATATGTATATATGGGAGCTATATAAAAATCTGAACCGATTTCAATACAATTTTGCAAACATATTTCTAGACCAAATCCTGTCACACGTTGCAAATTTCTTCGAAATTGGACAGAAATTGCGTGTTTATTGCGCGAAATACCTCAAGTCGGGCGAAAATATATAAGGGAGCTATATCCAATTCTGAACCGGTTTCAAAATAACTTGGCAATCTTATTTCCAGTCCGAATTCCGCCAGATATTCCAAATATCATCATAATTGGACAGCATTTTCGTGTTTGGTCCATCAATTACTCGAAATCGGGCGAACATATATATGAGAGCTATATCTATATATGAACCGATATCAACCAAATTTGGCAGATTAGCTTCTAGGCCGATTATAAACATCTGCACGAAATTTTGAAGGTCTAGCTTGCCCCTGTGATTTTTTGCCTCAAAAACATATCATCGGCCCCATCGTGCAATGGCTTGCATTTCTATAGCATATTTAGACTGCATTTAAATTCAATCCAAAACACTGCGTCTATTTCTGTGCCTAATATTAAGTTTACATTTACGTCCAAGAATCTTCAAGTTTTACCACTTTTTCCTCTAAAAGCGGTCCCTTACACCAAAAAGAATACAATTGGCATGAGAGCAGTTCACAACTTTTACTACTTTTGCCACTTCTACTATTTTTGAAAGTAAAGGAACATACCAATTGTGATTAAATTATTATATTATATTTTATCGAAAAATCCTTCAAATATTGAGTTCTGTTAGTTGAATCACAAATGAATTTCCAACAAATGAATAAAAAACGAGAACATCGTTTTTGCTCGCTAATCGCTTTATTTATTTCTACTAAATTTAGATGGATACATGAATGCAATCGTTTTTATTCTAATGCACATTTCACAACAAAATGTAAACGAAATATAAGTAGCAGTTTAAAAATATGATGCGTTTAAATGATGCGCACACAATCACCATTCATAAAATACGACTAACAAGTGGTAATGACCGAAAAATATGAACTAAATTTTAGAAATCGTCTAAATTACAATTTGCAACCCCAAAAAAGAGGGGGGAGGGTGGCGAGCAGACATTCATACATCTATAAAAGTACGAAAACAATGTATTGGTGTAAGGACATTTGGTTCTTGCCCGCACATAATTAAAAATTGTTTTACGATATTCTAAATGGCAGACAGATTTTATGGTAAATGATATTCACTCCTCAGAAAGAAAAAAAGAAAACAACACAATCACGAAAAAAATAATCCAATTGCAAATAAGTTTTTTTAAACTGAAAACAGAGACGTCATAGAAAACACAGAAACAGGCGTTCACCCGCCAATTCGTTTGTTGCTTCCAAATCTTTTCTATTATAAAGACACAAATGAAAAACATCTGTTTCTTAGGGGCGGGCGACACCGAACCCGAAGATAGCAAGAAATTAAAATAAAATTGAATCTGTCATAACGACATAAGATCAACGATTTTGATTTATATTTATACTCATAGGCATATTTAGTTTTAAATCGAATGAAAATATGAACAAATATTGAGGGCTTAAACTTAAATGGAAAAAGATGACGGATACAATTTCGTTTCAAAGTGAGAGTATGAAAGTTTATACTATTGAATATTACCATTATGTAAAATAAATCGAAATAGAGTGGTTAATCATAGTAAAAAATGCTACTGTAAACATACTTCTAGCTAAATGAAGAATTAGCCGCTGTATCAAAAGGTAGGGTACGCTCACCAGGCAGTACAATATTTATGTATGTATGTCTATTGCACATACATTAGGTCACAAAAATCTGCATATAACATATTAATATGAAATGTATAATCACGATTACAGGTCACGATTACAGTCACTCCTTCGAGTGCCTCCCACAAAAGCTCAAAAATTTTCGCTAAAATTGTGCGCACGATAACATCGTAATATTTCTACGAGACATAGATCAAGTTCGAATATGGACTATATCGGTCCAACCCTTTGGGCACCTCCCACACAAAATTTCGGAAAAGTGCAGTTTAAGATCTCCCCTCGAATCCTTTTTTGTTATAACAACTTGTATTCGTGGTGAAAGTTTTTTCAGGTGCAAGTTAGGGATACGCAAGTCGATTCTCGAGTAATCGATTCTTTGATTTGAAGAATCGAAAAATCGGAATCGAGTTTTGACTTCATAGAGAATCGAAAGATCGATTCTCATATTATGATTCTTCGATTCTTGCAGTGGGAATCGAATGATCAATTCGGTTTTGACTTTTTGATGTACCACGAAAATGAAATATACAAAACTAGCAAATCCCGCTACTTTGTATGCGGAAAGGGCATAAAATATATATGAACAATATTTAATATGGAAGTGGTGAACACTGACGATTCTGTTGTACTAAAACCTATTTTTAATACCAACATTTAATCGATTTAATTCCTTTAATTCCAAAAAACATATCTGTCGTATCGCACCCCTACAAAGCTACCATATTTTTTATTTCGGATTTCCAAAACTACGACCACATATCACAGACATACACAAAAATACTTGACTTCTGGTTTTACTCCTTCACTTACACAGCATTCCCTCCCAATACGAATTTCCAAACACTAAACTTTATCTCACCCCTTCACAACAACAATAACGCACATTCACAATTCAAGGTTCTAGCTTCAGCGGTCTCGCCAAGAACCCGAATAGGTTCGTAAAATTTTCGGAATATATCCCCATATAACGATACCCCACGACTTAGTGTATTTTAAAAATAGAAGAAATCTATACTGTCCATTTTTCTTTACATTTGGACCTTAAATACTCATTAAAGCTTAATTTAAAAAATGTCTACTTCTATCCACTTTTATTAGAAGGGGTTTTTGAAGACTTAAAGTATTTTGAAGATTTTATGCACATTTTCCAACCGAACTCCGAACTCAGAGTGATCAGAGTGATCTCCATAACAAATATTTTTCAATTTCCAATTTTTTGTCCAAATTATATAATCCAAGCTTTGCTCCTACACCCAACATCAAATTTAGTACCATTTAGTACTTTTCGTTCCCCTATAGAAGGTATTTCTCACTTTAACCGTTTACACAATACCAAAATGGTTTTGGTACCAACATGTTACCAAACTTTTGGTACACATAATTAAACGTTTCAAAACTTACTTTCTTATATTCCACATACATATATCCCAACCGCAATTCACTTTTCCAGCTTTATATGTTCCCCTGAAACCAATTATAGTACTATTTAGTACTTTTTGTATAGATCTCTCAGAGGTCATTAACAGATGTTAAAAAAAGACTTGACACCGATAAATCTATACAAACACGTCCGATACATACCAAGGACACCGGTATACCGGTATACAAAAATAGGCAAATTTTGGGAAAACAGTAATTTCCAGGAAAAATGGAATTTTTCATAGAAATTATGCAAAAAATGTTTGGTTATGTTTTTGGAGTAGTGAAACCGAGTACTTCTCCTCGATATAAATCAATATTTAAGTTATATGATTTGAAAAAATTTGATTGATCACCAGAACGAAAGATAATATAATTTGTCCCCTTAAACGAAAAAGTTGACCCAAAATGTAGAAAGTGTTTTATATTGTCCTGGAGGTATTTTTATGGACAGAAATGGTACAGAATACATGAGGTCGAGATATTTATCAGGTACAAGAACTAACCGGACAGGTAGCGTGTCAAAATTTCACCATGTGCACTCCTGAATTGTCGTATAACAGAATGTTTTGGCATAATACCGCTTCTAAACGTATATATAACTACGTAAAACTAGTAATTTTTTGAAAATATGCTTAAGTTCTTCTCGGACTCAATCAGCTATAGTAATCTAAATTCAAATAGGAGGTTCTGGGACTCTAATCTGGACTCTAGACTATTAAATATCGAATAAAACCTTGGTATTTAACAATTCTCCTAAGAGCACAGGATTCCAAAGGATATATTAATTTATTTAGTTAACTGGTTTCCTTTACGATGTCTCCAGATAATAAATAAAATGTTTAACTCACAATATATTATCAAAACAAAAATAATTTATTCAGATTTTGACTCAAATTTTCTCAGTTGCAAATGTTTTGAGCAGAACCAAGAGTGAGTTCGAGCTTTGTTTTGTATATTTTTGTAAAATAAGTGAAATTTTTGCAAATTAATTTTTAAATCTTTAAAAAGGATTCAATAAACAATCAATCTACAAAAATATTGGCATTTCAAATCCACAAACTACCTCAGAACTATATCAAATATGAACTAGTCATTCCAGTTGCAAATGTTTTGAGCAGCACTGTATATCCCAACCGCAATTCACTTTTCCAGCTTTATATGTTCCCCTGAAACCAATTATAGTACTATTTAGTACTTTTTGTATAAATAAGTACGAATTTTCAAAACCTCCTCCATACCTCCGCTCTAAACAACAATTGCTAATCTAATACCGAATCAAATTTAAAAATTCCAGTTCTGCCCCTTTACAAAATCACAAATTGTACAAAATTCTGTACCATATAACAAATACCAAAATGTACCAAATTTTGTACCATTTACCACTTATCCTACATGACTTTCCAAAAACTACTTGCATACCTCAGTTCTTTCGTTCACCTGAATCCAAATTATAGCCAATGTACTTTCATTTAGCACTTTTTCATTTCAAAAGTAACCGCAATCCTACACTTCAACAGTTATCTGTTCACACAAATACAAATTGTATCGAAATTAGTACCATGTAGTACTGCTTCGTGTATCTCAATTCTACATTCTAATAGTAATCTTAATTCCAAGTTTCACGATTCCAGCTCTATCTTCACCCAAATCCAAATCATACTAAACTCACTACCATTTAGAACTTTTCGACCTTTGGTACATCTTTCTTACTCTTTATCAGTGACCCTTATTCCAAATTTCAGCACTATTCGTTAATTCAAATCCAAATTGTACTATATTTAGTACTTTTCGTACACTTTTAGTTCGAATTTCCAAAAACCTGTCTTCGTTACTCTCCATCAGTGACCCCTCATTCCAAATTTCAGGATTCCAGCTCTATCCGTTCACCCGAATCCAAATTGTACTAATTTTAGTACCACTTAGTACTTTTCTTAATCTCCATCAGTAACTCTCATTCCAAATTTCAGGATTCGAGCTCAATCCGTTCACCCAAATCCAAATTGTACTAAATTTAGTACCATTTAGTACTTTTCGTACACTGATAGGTCGACTTTCCAAAAACCTTTCATTGTTACCTTCATTCCAAATTTCAGTATTCCAGCGCTATCCGTTCACCCAAATCCAAATTGTACTAAATTTAGTACTTTTCGTGCACTTACAGTTCGAATTTCCTAAAACTTTTCTTTGTTACTCTCCATCAGTGACCCTCACTTCAAATTTCAGGATTCCAGCTCAATCCGTTCACCCAAATCCAAATTGTACTAAATTGAGTACTACTACTTTTCGTAAACTAATAGATAAAATTTCCAAAAACCTTTCTTTGTTACTCTCCATTAGTAACTCCCATTCCAAATTTCAGTATTCCAGCTCTATCCGTTCGCCCAAATCCAAATTGTACTAAATATTAGTACCATTTAGTACTTTTCTTACACTTATAGTTCGAATTTCCAAAAATCTGTCTTCGTTGCTCTCCATCAGTGACCCCTAGTTCCAAATTTCAGGATTCGAGCTCAATCCGTTCACCCAAATCCAAATTGTACTAAATTTAGTACCATTAGGTACTTTTCGTACACTGATAGGTCGACTTTCCAAAAACCTTTCATTGTTACCTTCATTCCAAATTTCAGTATTCCAGCTCTATCCGTTCACCCAAATCCAAATTGTACTAAATTTAGTACTTTTCGTACCCTTATAGTTCGAATTTCCAAAAACCTTTCATCTTTACTCGTCATCAGTGACCCTCATTCAAAATTTCAGGATTCCAGCTCTATCCGTTCACCCTAATCCAAATTGTACTAAATTGAGTACCATTTACTACTTTTCGTACACTAATAGGTAGATTTTCCAAAAACCTTACTTTGTTACTCTCCATTAGTAACTCCCATTCCAAATTTCGTTCACCCAAATCCAAATTTGGTACCATTTAGTACACATAAGTACGAATTTCAAAAACTACCTCCATATCTCACTCCTACACTCCAATAGTAATCGCAGCTCTAAATTTCATGATGCCAGCTCTTTCTTTCACTCAAATCCAAATTTAGTACCATTTAGTACTTTTCGTACACATAAGTACTATTTTCCTAAACTGCCTCTACTTTTCAATCCTACCCTCCAACAGTAATCTTAATTCCAAATTTCAGGATTCCAGCTCCATTCGTTCACCTCAAATCCAATTGTACTAAATTTAGTACCATTTAGTACACATAAGTACCATTCGTTCACCTAAAATCCAAATTGTACTAAATTTAGTACCATTTAGTACACATAAGTATCAATTTCCAAAAGTATCTCCATATCTCAAGACTACATTCCTGAAGTAATCTTAAATTCCAGTTTCATGATTCCAGCTTTATTCGTTCACCCACAATCGAAATTGTACCAAATTTAGTACCATTTAGTACATTTCGTACACATGAGTTCACAGCCAGAAAACAACTCCTTATATAATCTTTAGTTCTCACCCTGAATTATGGTTCCAAATTTCAAGCTTTTACCTCTATCCGTTCACATGGTACCTAATGGTACCAAAATTAGTACATTTCAGTACTTTTCGTACTCTTATAGTAAGATTTTCCAAAAACCCTTTGGTACATCTATCGTACACATAAATAGGGACCCACGTTACAAATTTCAGAGTTCTAGCTCTACGCGTTCGCGTAATACAAAGGGTACCATATTTAGTACCTTTTGGTACTTTTCGTACCCTTCCAGTTCGAATTTCGAAAAATCCAGCCTTATCTCACCCCTACACACAAACAGCAACCAACACCCAAAACTTCAAGTTTCTAGCTTCAGCGGTTTCGTCTGGGCGCTGATGAATCAGTCAGTCAGTCAGTCACTCACCTCACTACTCTTTTATATATATAGATATACAGATTACATTGGTAAGAGCAAGACAACAATATTATATTATTTGTTGTACTGATGAACAAAGTTAATCTAACGGTACGGCAGTGTTAAACGCGAAGCATTGTACACTAAAACGTTCAAATTTTCAACTAAGGAGTCATCTCGATCGAACTATTCTTTTATCCAAGTTAGTTCTAAGTAAGAATCAAAGGATCGAAAGATCGGTTTTAGATTCCTACGTAAGAATCGTAAAATCGATTTTTGAGTTCTAAGTAAGAATCAAAAGATCGAAGGATCGATTCCTGAGTTCTAAGTAAGAATCAAAAGATCGATTTTTGTTTGGTAATACGTATCCCTAGTGCAAGACCATAGAAAATAACCTGCAAGCTGTATAAACCCGCTATGGCACCATGTGTTGTGGATAAAGCGCGCAGTAACTCTCGAACGGATAATCCGATTCGATCCAAAATTTGGCAATCGTAATATTTTACCCAAAATTATATCATGTTCCAAGATCAGCCTTATCGGTCCACTCCTTTTGGTACCTCCCCAACAATATTTCAATACTTATCGCTAAAACGGTGCGCACTATAAGTCTTGAAGGCAGTAACTGATTTGGTCTATGACCATGATATGGTCCGTAGATCAGGTTAGAATATGGACTATAAATGTCAACTCCTTCAGATACCTCCCACACCAAACTTCGGAAAAGTGCAGGTTAGGACCTCCTATCGAATCGTTTCGATTTTTCTTGCAACAGGATGCACTCAAGGCCTCTATTACGATGGTACAAGTTTTTTGAGTGGCAAGTCCATACTTCTTGAGAAAATGACCCGAAACTAAAAAAAAACCCCTACGGCCAGCAAACAGGCTGAGATTATACCACCTCTGTCGGCAAAACCGACTGATATTTTTTTTTTACTTGTTTTATTCTATATACTTCTCGCGATAATGGCCTGGATGCTCCAAAAAAACACTCCCAAAAGATATTCTTGTAACACAAAATGCATTTTTTTGTTGGTGTCGACTGTGTTTATTGGGTCTGTCACTGTTTATGATACGTACCCCACTCCGAAGTTCAAAAAAGTTATTTTATCACATACGAAAATTGTATTTATTTTTAAAATTAGGAATTGGTTCATAGAGCATTTAGGTCCACGACTCCTGTTATGTGTTCTTTTACTATCTGATGGATTTGAAAACGCAAAATAACCCAGTTTGGCGGCATTAAAAATATAATTTTTACATTGAATGTTAATTTTGAGAAGCTCCTCCTTGAAAATCAATCATCACTTTTAACTTTAAGTTAACCGGAACGCTATAAATCTGTTCGGTAAATCCAAACTATAACAAAAGAAGACTTATAATAATGGGGGTAAGGGTATTTACTTTTCGTTAAAGCCAACTGATTTGCTTTAATTACTATTGAGGGAGTCTACTCTTGGACTAAATAACTTATTTGTGCAAAATGTTATATCAATTGAAAAATATTTTTTTTCGTGTTTGTGATAAATATTTTTGTACGATTACTTTATTTATCCACTGTATGTGTACTATAACATTCACGAAGAATCCCTTGTGAGTATTATACAAATGCCCAAGAATATTGCAAATGAAAGATCAATGATTGATTTCTAGGAACACATGTGAACGTTGATCAGTTTAGAATGGTATGCGACTGGGCATGACGAACATTTAATGAGTAAAGAAATTTTCATTAGCATTTTATGACTTTGTTTCATATTATTGAAATAGTGTTCGTCGAACAAATAACCTTGACCTCTTTGGTAGATAATATGCCTAAACTATTTAATATGATATTGATACTACATACATACATATTATGTATGGGGATTTCTGAGTGAAATCGGACACTTTCAAAAATTGGTTTTTGATTTCCTTTATTTTTGCTGTGGTCATGCTGCTCCTCAGCAAAACATTTCAGTATTTTTCAGATTTTTTTTTTTTTGACTAACGGTTCCAAAGATATCGCCCCATCAAAAAGTCGAATTCTGTAAAAACTATATGCAAAGAAATATTACTTATTTAATATGGGTCCAAATAGAAAAAATCTGTTTACATTTTTTGTTTTGTTCATCAGTTATTTAAAACAAGTAAGAAAAGCGTTAAGTTCGGTAAGAAAAGCGTTAAGTTCGGTCAAAACGTGGACCTATATAACCCAACTTTGGTAGGAATATTTTTTGGCCTTTGGAAACACAAAGTACCAAATTACAACCAATTCGGTGGTAAAATGGGGCAAATATCTTAAAAATTCCTTAAAACGACGACGCGTCACGCGTCATTTTGTATGGGGGCTATACGAAAGCGTGGACCTACATAGCCCGCTTTCAATGCCAAAAGTCCTACGTAAATATAACATATTTTCCCACAATTTCATCAACCTACGTCAATCCGTTCGGACGCTAGAGTGATTTCCACAGACGGGCAGACGGACGGACATGGCTTTATCGATGTAGAATTGCACGCTGATCAAGAATATATATGGTAACATGGGGCGCCTTCGCCACTGGGGCGGCTACGCCAGCGCCGATTTTCTCGCAAAATACAAGTACTAGAAAAAATCCGTTTAAAGCAAAATTGTGAGTTTAATGAAGATCTATCATCTCCCAAAAGTTGGCAGTTGTGTCATAGTAATGATAGCGGACGCACGCGGTTTTGTGTTTTCAGGGTATTGGGAAAAATAATTATAGTAGGTATTTTTTGTGATATCTTCTTTACCTTTCGTGATATCAAAAACACATTTTATACCGTTAGAAGACAACTATTGAAGAATATAAATCCCAATAATTAGCATGAAAAAAGCAATTGCAAATGTCAATATATTAATACTAGCAAATGCCCGCTACTTCGTATGCAAAAAGGAAACGAAATATATATAACCAATATTTAATACGGGAATGGTGAATACTGGAGATATTGTTGTACTAAGACCTACTTTTTTTCGATTGTAGTCAGAATTTAAAAAAAAAATTGCCGTATCGCATCCCTACACAGCTACCATATGTTTTATTTCGAATTTCCAAAAATACGTGTCATATTGCAAATTTCAGATTTGACTCCTGGGTTTACCCCTTCACTAACACAGCCTTCTCTTCCAGTACGAATTTCCAAACACTAAACTTTATCTCACCCCTTCACAAAAAAAATCACGCACATTCACAATTCAAGGTTCTGGCTTTAGCGGTTTCGCCCAGAACCCGAATAGGTCCGTTAAATTTTCGGCCACGTTTTCGTATATTCCCATATAACGGTACCTCTTGACTTAGTGTATTTTTAAAGAAGATCAAATGTATATTGTCCAATTTTCTTTAAATTTGGACCTTGAATACTCAGAGGATATAGAAGTTTAATTTAAAAAATCTCCACTTCAATCCACGTTTATTAGAAGAGATATTTTGAAGATTTAGAGTATTTGAAGATCTTCTGCACATTTTCCAACCGAAATTCGGAACTTGTGGCATGAAAGGTTAGAAAAATTCTTTACAAAAAATTGTACTTAATGTGCACCGGTATGTCAACAGTATATAACGGAAAATTGTTTGAAGGCATTTCAATTTAGGATTTTTTAATATCAGGGGTAAATACCTTCTAGTTAACAAAATTGTACCAAAGCGGTCAGAACAAAAAACATTTTTTGAAAAGATGCTTTACGTTTGACTACTTTATTTCAGTACATTATGTAGAAACTCCTTGGCGTTAACATCAAATCAATGGGGCAATATTCAGTACAATTTTTCAAACTCAGAACTTTGTCTCAAACTTTAGAGCGATCTTCATAACAAATATTTTTCAATTTCGTATTTTTTGTACAAATTTCGTATTTTTAAATTATATAATACCAGCTTTGTTCCTACACCCAACACCAAATTTAGTACCTTAACTATTTAAAATGGTTTTGGTATCAACATGTTACCCAACTTTTCCTACACATAGGTAAACGTTTCAAAAATTACTTCCTTATATTCAACATATATCCTAACCCCAATTCAGTTTTCCAGTTCCCCTGAAACCCATTTTAGGACTATTTAGTAGTTTTTGTATAAATAAATACGAATTTTCAAAACCTACTCCCTACCTCCACTCTAAACACCAACTGCTAATCTAATACCGAATTTCAAAATTCCAGTTGTACCCTTTACAAAATCACAAATTGTACAAAATTCTAAACCATATAGCAAATACCAAAAGGTACCAAATTTTGTACCATTTAGCACTTTTCGTACACGATTTTCCGAAATGTACTTTCATATCTCAGCTCTATCCGTTCACCTAAACCCAAATTATAGTCAATGTAGTTCCATTTAGCACTTTTCCATAAGTACGAATTTCCAAAACTACCTCAATCCTACACTCCAACAATAATCTGTTCACGCAAATACAAATTATAGCGAATTTCGTACCATTTAGTACTACTTCGTGCACATTAGTATGATTTTCCAAAGCTACCTCCATATCTCAATTCTATATTCCAACAGTAATCTTAATTCCAAATTTCAGGATTCCAGCTCTTCAAATCCAAATCATACTAAACTCACTACCATTTAGGACTTTTCGACCTTTGGTACATCTTTCTTACTCTTCATCAGTGACCCCCATTCCAAATTTCAGGATTCCGGCCCTATTCGTTAACCCATACCCAAATTGTATTATATTTAGTACCATTTAGTATTTTTCGTATAATTTTAATTCGAATTTCCAAAAACCTTTCTTTTTTACTCTCCATCAGTGACCTTCATTCAAAATTTCAAGATTCCAGCTCTATCCGTTCACCCAAACCCAAATTGTACTAAATTTACTACCATTTTTTACTTTTCGTACACTTATAGTTCGACTTCCAAAAACCTTTCATTTTTACTCTTCATCAGTGATCCTCATTCCAAATTTCAGGATTCCAGCTCTATCCGTTCACCCAAATCCAAATTGTACTAAATTTAGTACCATTTAGTACTTTTCGTGCACTTTTAGTTCTAATTTCTAAAAACATTTCTTTGTTACTCTTCACCAGTGACCCTAATTTAAAATTTCAGGATTCTAGCTCCATCCGTTCACCCAAATCCAAATTGTACTAAATTTAGTACCATTTAGTACTTTTTGTACCCTTATAGTTCGAATTTCCAAAAACCTTTCATTGTTACTCTTCATCAGTGACCCCCATTCCAAATGTCTGTATTCCAGCTCAATCCGTTCACCCAAATCAAAATTGTACTAAATTTAGTACCATTTAGTACTTTTCGTACCCTTGTAATTCGAATTTCCAACAACCTTTCTTTTTTACTCTTCATCGGTGACCTTCATTCCAAATTTCATGATTCCAGCTCTATTCGTTCACCCAAACCCAAATTGTACTAAATTCAGTACCATTTATTACTTTTCGTATACTTATAGTTCGAATTCCAAAAACCTTTCATTTTTACTCTTCATCAGTGATCCTCATTCCAAATTTCAGGATTCCAGCTCTATCCGTTCACCCAAATCCGAATTGTACTAAATTTAGTACCATTTAATACTTTGAGTGCACTTATGGTTCGAATTTCCAAAAACCTTTCTTTTTTACTATCCATCAGTGACCTTCATTCCAAATTTCAGGATTCCAGCTCTATTCGTTCACCCAAACCCAAATTGTACTAAATTTAGTACCATTTAGTACTTTTCGTACCTTTATAGTTCGAATTTACAAAAACCTTTTATTGTTACTTTTCATCAGTGACCCTCATTCCAAGTGTCTGTCTTCCAGCTCAATTCGTTCACCCAAATCAAAATTGTACTAAATTTAGTACCATTTAGTACTTTTCGTACCCTTACAGTTTGAATTTCCAAAAACCTTTCATTATTACTCTTCATCAGTGACCCACATTCCAAATGCCTGTATTCCAGCTCTATCCGTTCACACAAATCCAAATTGTACTAAATTTAGTACCATTTAGTACTTTTCGTACACTTATAGTTCGAATTTCCAAAAACCTTTCATAGTTACTCTTCATCAGTGACCTTCATTCCAAATTTCAGGATTCCTGCTCTATATGTTCACCCAAATCTCAATTGTACTAAATTTAGTACCCTTTTGTACTTTTCGTACACTTATAGTTCGAACTTCCAAAAACCCTTTGGTACATCTTTCTAGCTCTCCATCAGTTACCCTCATTCCAAATTTCAGAATTCTAGCTCTTACCGTTTGCCTAATACAAAGGGTACCATATTTAGTACCTTTTAGTACTTTTCGTACACTTCTAGGTCGAATTTCCAAAAACCCAGCCTTATCTCACCCCTACACACCAACATCAACCTACACCCAAAATTTCAACTTTCTAGCTTCAGCGGTTTCGTCTGGGCGCTGATGAATCAGTCAGTCAATCAGTCAGTCAGTCAGTCACTCACCTCACTACTCTTTTATATATATAGATTATGAAATATGTAAGGGGTGGGGCGCCTACGCCATGATAGGGGCGAGGTGGGTTAATGTTAGAAATTTGTCATGTTTAACTTAAATTCTTTATACCATAAATATACGACACTATCATATGAAGTTAAAATCAAATATTGTCCTTAACGTATCTTGTTTTAGTTATATTATGATTTTTGTACCTAAATTCAAGGCACCCACTTCAATTAACCGCTAGAATCGGTTACTTTTTGTGAATTTAAAAATAATGTTTGATTATTCAATAGAAAACATGTTCCTTTTTTGCATAATGTTGATATTTAAAGAAGAAGTATGGTAAATTACAGTTTAAGTGTCCGTTGGAGAATGTTCAATATCGATGGCGAAGCTGCCCCATGGGTGGGGAGGCATCGCCACATTTTACACATTTTATAAATTCTCAGAAATAATATTTTAAAAACCAAATTATAACCATTTATATATCAAAACTTATTGTCAAGATATGCTAATATTTGGACCAAAAATAATATTTGAAAAAACTTTAACGGTGTCGGTATGAGAACGTATTGAACAAAAACGTGGCGAAGGCGCCGCTTGTTACCATATACTTTGTGGGGTCTACAATGATTATTTCGAGTAGTTACAAACGTAGTGACAAACATAATATACCCCCATCCTATGGTGGAGGGTATAAAAAGATAGAAGATTTTCGCGATTTAAATAAATTTTTATCAATGATTGCACTCTTCGATTTTCTTGAACTGTTTATATTAAACTACGATTAATTACAAGAACTGTAAGTTCCATTTGGAAGTGGGATTCGTATAAATAAACTTTTTTTTCTAAGTTTTTAAAATTTGTCAATAAAGTTTTTTCTTTATACTAGTGTGAAACATTTGTTATTTTACCAAAAAATAAAAAGTTATAGTACGTTTATATCATGGCAGAACTACCAGGTAGTGGTATCACACCAGCTGATCGAATATGAAAAGTCAAATCCCTTTATAAAAAAATTATTTTTGTTGTAATTTTCCCAACAACATAAAGAAAGTTTTGACATAACATATTCAACATTTTACGATGCCACTACCTGGGTAATTGTGCAATGGTTTATATAACCAGATTTAACAAACCAACTGGGGTTCAAATGTCAATTTCATTGCTTATATGTATTTCAAATATATCCTTATAAAGAAGGTTAACCCTGCAAAAGGCTAAATTTATAATCAAATACCTACATCTCGGAAATTATATGACTGGGCATTCGAGCCGAATAATCTACCAAATACAAAAGTGGTGATTTCTTCAGAAGGTGATTATTTAAATACGAAAGTGGATTTGAATTTTTAACACGTTCGCGGACGTGAATGCTATAGCATTCATTTTCATGGTGACGTGACCCAGCAAAAAGTTTGCATCCACGGAAGCAGTTAAATCACTGGTGCAAGTGTCACGAAGTGCTTCTTTTTCTATGAATTCCTCAGTGAATTTTACAAGGGAGCGCGCAGAAAGGAAGCACTCCATTTTGCTTCCGCAGCACGCAGTTAGGAAGCACTCCATTTTGCTTCCGCAGCACGCAGCTAGGAAGCACACCATTTTTAAATTTTTTACCACTTTTACGAGTTTTGCGTTCCCGTACACAAAATTTGTATGAAAATCGTTTACGACTTTTACCACTTTGTAAAGTACGGGAACAGGCCATTAATAAGACATTTTAATTTTATTCTTATAGGCCGTTTATATATAACAAGGTTAACCCAGTGGGTCTGGGTTTCAAATGTCATTTCCATTGTATATACTTCAAACAAATCCTCATAAAGAAGGTTAACCCTGCAAAAAACTATAATATAAACGCCGTATTACTTTAATTTCATTTGTTGAATGAAAATTGAATTTTTTATCGTTTATACATAAAAGTGCTTGTTGGATGTAATCCAAATGTGAGGAAAAGGATTGCCTTTTTCATTAGTCCACTGGAAGCGCATCCATGCATGTAATGAAATCCTCACTCCAACTTGCACCACTTCCATTTTTTTTTGCTGGGGAATAATATACCATTCACATGCAAAGTCAATATTTAGCCATTTACTTGTATACAACCGCATGTTATTGTGAGAAATATACATAATACGACTAATTTTATATATACCCATAATATAGTAAATACAAAATTATAATAATATTAGTAATTAATTAATAAATACACAAAAACTAATTTCGAAAAAAACTGAGTGTCATTTTTTGCTCCTCTGTGAGTATTTTTCTTTTGCGTCCGCGAACGTGTTAATATGCAATGGCTAAACCTATCGGGGGAACAAACAAATTTCATTCAGTAATACCCACTAATGTTGGTGTAATAATTGATGAACCATTTTCAAAGTGGAAAAATTAAGTAGTTTTTAAGATATTTAAGATAAATTTCTAAATAAAACAGACACATTAAAAACTGTATTTTTTATTTTATTATTTATTTTTTTTAAATATCTTTATTTATTTGTTTTTTTTTTTGTGAAAAATAAAAAATAGCAAATGTTTCGCACTGCTATAAAGGAACAATTGTATTGACAAATTCTAAAAAATTAAAAACAAATATTAACTATTCGAATCCCACTACCAAATAGAACTTAAAAGTTTTATAATATTTTTTTTTTTTGTGAAAGTGCGCCTGTAGCCCTCGTATACACTTTGACACGACCAAAAATGTGCCTCATCGAAATAATGCTTTCAACACGAAGTATGTTTGGACCATGGTGGAATAAGAAGGTTTTACATCAAATCATACCAAACGACAAAATTGGTCACAATAATGTATTATTGTGAATTGCTTATTTACATTTTGTATGAGTTTTTATTCACAATAATCATTTTTGACGAAATCATTTTGGACGAAATCCGTTTCAGAAAATTTCATGTTGATTTTGCAATGTACGTATGTATGTCTGTCTGTTTGCCTAAGGTGCACGATAACTCTCGAACGGATCAATCAATTTGGCTCAAATTCTGGGTATCGTAACATTTTGTCCAAACTTAGTTTAAGTTCGAAGATGGGCCATATCGGTCCACCCCTTCGGCTACCTCGCCCACAAAAGTTCAAAATGTTTTGAACGATAACTCTCGAAGGGAGCAATGGATTTGGTCTAAGCTTTGCACATCGCATTATTGTTTCCAGATATAGATCGGGGTCGAATATGGACTATATGGATTCAATCCTTTGCGTACCTCCCACGGAAAATGCGGAAAAGTGAAGTTTAAGACCTCCTCTAGGATTTTTTTCAGCAGATTGCCCTTGCAGTCGCCTTTACGTCGGTACAATTTTTTCGGGGGCGAGTCCATACTTCCTTTCATAATGGAATAAAAGTTCCAGGGATCCCTGGCAGAAGCAAGTCCCGGTCCACACTAGAGTGATTTCATTGAAAAATTGCATGAAATTATGTGTCTCTAGATCGATTTCCAATGTAGCGCGTAAGATAACTCACAAACTTTTTCAAAAATTTCTTTTAAAATTAGTTTAACGTAATTTAATATTATCGATTTGGCATAGCCCCACATTACGGTACCTACAGATTCCGCCTATTTTCAATCAAGGTCGTGATACAAAATCAATATATTGTTACGGAATTAGATTTAGCTAATCTCCGTGTAGACGTTGTTTTATTTCCCAATACGATTTGTACCAAATAACACAGGGTTCGTTTTACTTTTCTTTTTTTTTACTTTTCTACAATTCTGTATTTACTTTATTACTCTTCTTCACAACCGACTTTAATTACTAACCACACAGCTTTCCTTCTCTATTAAGCACACAGCATTCCTTTACTTATTTAATGTACTGTTCAGTTTAACGTCTAAAACACAACTCACGCAATTTGAGAATTCCATTTGAAATTCGAATAATTTCGTTTGTAATTTGTAAATAGAAGTTTTTCATGTGGAATTTCAAAGGAAAAAAATCAAATTACAAATGGAAAAATTCGCATTGTGACATTGTAACCATTGATGTCCAAAATAAATGAGAGAGAATTGTTGGGAGAGTAATGTCCCTTTGTTAAACAACGGCTGACATGGCTCTCATTTGGATTTGTTATTCTCTGTTGTTACGACAACGTGCAGGCGTGTACATCAATGTTTGTAACCCCTTCTCCTCTCCCTTATTTACTCGCCGGTCTGTTTTTATATGCATACATGTGTGTATTTGCCAATTGGTTAGCATTTCGCCTGAACATTGTAGAACCTCCCAGATTAAGGGGACTAGAACAGTCTATATAGTAGCGGGTACGTATAAATACGAGAAACGAGCGGCTGGGAGTTTAGTTGTTTATTAAACCGCGAGCTTTAAACCATAAGTGGAAGAAAAGAAGTAAAGTGTAAACTAACTGAACTGAAGTCTTGTGTGAATAACTAAAGTAAAGTCAATAAAGCA